>NC_042975.1:15128565-15828565 GCF_901001165.1 Salmo trutta | reverse complement strand
GATTAAAAGATTTTATACAAGTTAAAGTTTTGTATAGTAACCCCAGGTGTAAAATAGTAAATAATGTCTCCTTCTCAGAAAGTATTTAACTGAAAAGAGGAGTAAAACTGTTGGCATATCTATTTATTATGGCCATCGAAATGTTCACTATTAAAATCAGGTCTAACAATAATATCAAGGGGCTACAAAATAAAAATTAAAAACAAAAGTGCAATTGTATACTAACAACTCAGAATTTATTTTAAATCCACAATTTTGATCCCTGCACAGCCTCATAGAGGATCTATGTAATTGCAACCAAACTATGATAAGTGTTACATTTTAGGTATTGGATAGCGAAAAAAGACAACTTTTACATTACCGTGTAGTTTACCATTAAAATGGTCTGATGATGAGGTGTACATACCCAGTATTCATATACCGAAAGAAATGATCTCACGACAATACATTTTATATAGAAAGTTAGCAAAAATAGATACGATTTTGCTACCATGGAAAGGTAAATACTGGTCTATTTCTGGAAAAATCACCCTGATTAATACTTTAGTCATATCCCAGTTGACCTATTGTTGTGTTGTACTTTTGCATATTGGCTGGAGGATTCGACGCATTGGCATCCGTCTGTTGGTTTCTCCTGCCTAAATAAAGAGTGCGCCTGTTCACAACTCTCTGCTCTCCTGCACCTGACTCTGATCCCAGTACGCAAACCATTGACAACTTTATTCAGAACGGCAAGCCTGACAAAATTAAACGGGCCTATTTATATAATAATAATTTGGAGGGCTAAAATGATTTAATATTAAAGAATTTAACCTCTCATTAAAGGTGCAAACACCTTACTGCAAACATTATACTGAAATCTGAAGTGATTCTCCAGCAGATTAGTAAGAATGGCTCAAACCGTGTTCAAAAATCGCCTCTTTCCCTTTCAAAAATAACCTCTCACTTTCAATTATCTGAAAATGAAATCATCTCCAAAATATAGCTATTTTTAAAACAAGAAAGAAACAAGAAAAAAAATAGAAAGCTGGTTGCAATTTCAGTTTAATTCAATATAGACAGAACTAATTTTGCAACAAATATTATGTTTAAACTCAAATATACTAATTGATTAAAAAAAACACAATATTTTTATATTTTGTATCGTAAATAGGAATGGTGGAGTTATGTCACACATGCAGCTAACAAAAATACACTGCTCAAAAAAATAAAGGGAACACTAAAATAACACATCCTAGATCTGAATGAATGAAATAATCTTATTAAATACTTTTTTCTTTACATAGTTGAATGTGCTGACAACAAAATCACACAAAAATAATCAATGGAAATCCAATTTATCAACCCATGGAGGTCTGGATTTGGAGTCACACTCAAAATTAAAGTGGAAAATCACACTACAGGCTGATCCAACTTTGATGTAATGTCCTTAAAACAAGTCAAAATGAGGCTCAGTAGTGTGTGTGGCCTCCACGTGCCTGTATGACCTCCCTACAACGCCTGGGCATGCTCCTGATGAGGTGGCGGATGGTCTCCTGAGGGATCTCCTCCCAGACCTGGACTAAAGCATCCGCCAACTCCTGGACAGTCTGTGGTGCAACGTGGCGTTGGTGGATGGAGCGAGACATGATGTCCCAAATGTGCTCAATTGGATTCAGGTCTGGGGAACGGGCGGGCCAGTCCATAGCCTCAATGCCTTCCTCTTGCAGGAACTGCTGACACACTCCAGCCACATGAGGTCTAGCATTGTCTTGCATTAGGAGGAACCCGGGGCCAACCGCATCAGCATATGTTCTCACAAGGGGTCTGAGGATCTCATCTCGGTACCTAATGGCAGTCAGGCTACCTCTGGCGAGCACATGGAGGGCTGTGCGGCCCCCCAAAGAAATGCCACCCCACACCATGACTGACCCACCGCCAAACCTGTCTTGCTGGAGGATGTTGCAGGCAGCAGAACGTTCTCCACGGCGTCTCCAGACTCTGTCACGTCTGTCACATATGCTCAGTGTGAACCTGCTTTCATCTGTGAAGAGCACAGGGCGCCAGTGGCGAATTTGCCAATCTTGGTGTTCTCTGGCAAATGCCAAACGTCCTGCACGGTGTTGGGCTGTAAGCACAATCCCCACCTGTGGACGTCGGGCCCTCATACCACCCTCATGGAGTCTGTTTCTGACCGTTTGAGCAGACACATGCACATTTGTGGCCTGCTGGAGGTCATTTTGCAGGGCTCTGGCAGTGCTCCTCCTGCTCGTCCTTGCGCACAAAGGCGGAGGTAGCGGTCCTGCTGCTGGGTTGTTGCCCTCCTACGGCCTCCTCCACATCTCCTGATGTACTGGCCTGTCTCCTGGTAGCGCCTCCATGCTCTGGACACTACGCTGACAGACACAGCAAACCTTCTTGCCACAGCTCGCATTGATGTGCCATCCTGGATGAGCTGCATCACCTGAGCCACTTGTGTGGGTTGTAGACTCTGTCTCATGCTACCACTAGAGTGAAAGCACCACCAGCATTCAAAAGTGACCAAAACATCAGCCAGGAAGCATAGGAACTGAGAAGTGGTCTGTGGTTACCACCTACAGAACCACTCCTTTATTGGGGGTGTCTTGCTAATTGCTTATAATTTCCACCTGTTGTCTATTCCATTTGCACAACAGCATGTGAAATTTATTGTCAATCAGTGTTGCTTCCTAAGTGGACAGTTTGATTTCACAGAAGTGTGATTGACTTGGAGTTACATTGTGTTGTTTAAGTGTTCCCTTTATTTTTTTTGAGCAGTATATATTAAAATGTTTGCTCTATCCAAAATTACAATCAACTGATTGCAGCATTTCCACAAAAATATAGGAGGTTAGTGGAAGGGGGAGAAGCTAAGGAACTTGTCTGTCGGCCCTGCATTAAAGACCAAAATTGGTCAAACAAAATTGTGATAAATAAAAAAGTATACCAGTTCTATTTAAGGATTTTTCAATCTGCAGCTTCCATGGCAAATGGTTTATGAACTAATGTACAAACGTCAGATTCAAAACGTAGAGTTTTTCAATTAAAGTTATTATATAAAATTCTAGTAACCAATATAATGTTATGTTTATGGGGGATACAACCATCCCTGCTCTGCAGATTTTTCTGTGATGGGACAGGATCCTTAGATCACTTGTTTTGGTACTGCCCATATTGCACATATCTGGTAGCTTGTTTTTGGTTGCAGGTTCAGGAATGGATGAAAAATCACAACATTTACCCAAAGCTAACTCCACAAATAGCACTGCTGGGTGACTTGAAAAGCCATAGCCATTCGATCAATAATATAGTAATACTCTTAGTAAAAATGTTCATCTTTAATTTAAAATCTGTAGAAACTATGAGAATTGAAAGGTTCAGAACGTTTGTGAAACATCACAGCGCAGTTGTAAAATATATTGCAAGTATAAATCAAAACTGGATGGTTTTCAGAGAAAGATGGGAGGGGTTGAGGGTAGCTGAAGGGTGAAAAAAAGAAGATAACTAGTGTAAAATGTATGTGTGCGTAAAATATATATAGTATCTTTAAGCTGGAAGTATTGTTGTCCATAAATTGTTGTCCACTCAGATTAGGGGAGGGGTGGTAGGGTTAGGGTAAAATAACAAAAAAGGATAATAGATTTAATATATATATATTTTAAAAAAAATATATGGGGAATTGGAAATTAAGCAGACAATTACATTGATAGAACTCACAATCGAGCTGCAATATTAAAGATGATCTACCCCCTAAAAAGAAGTATCTGTTTTTGTTTCTATTTTGACCATTTTAATTGAAAACAATCACAGTAAAGTACTTAATTCTTACCCAGAAATAATTTTATATTGAGATAAAAACGGCTGCATTGGACCTTTAACCTGCCTCTGTGGTCTTAGTGGCTTTGGCATAAACCCCAGGCTTAGTCATTCAGCCTAAACTGCCTCCCCCTGCAATATGCAGATGAATATAGTTGTGTTTCTCTGTGTTTTTTGTGCGGTTTCTGATAAGACTTGAATACACTGAGACGTAATGGGAAAATAAGCGATGAGAAATCCTGCCTTGTTATCAAATAATTTGCAATTGCGTAGGACTCCAGAGATCTGAAACAGCAAAGATCAACACCATCAATCTGTTACATCTGATCATTACTATGTGTATTTTTTTTAAAAGATGAGCTCAACTATCAACAACCAGGTGTCATCATCTAACACAGAACCACATGGTAATGAATCAGTCTCTGTTGTTTCTGTATGCAACCCTGTATGCAACCCTTGTCTGACACCATGTGAGACACTTGGCAGATAACCAAAGAAGAGGCGTAAGAATGAGTTTTTACCTGCTGACATTCTAATAATACTCATGTTTTATGTGCTATGTTGTGTATTATGTTATGTGTTAACAGAACATCATAACATAAGACAAAACATACAATCTGACATAAACGACACAATCAGTACAGACACAGGCAGAACCATACAAACCCTATCCTTGAAGGGGAGCTCATGTCAGCACTTCTGACTCACACCTGTAACGTTGCATCACAGGGGTCATCCCGCATCATACTGTAAACCTTGACGTTGACCCTTGACCTTTGACTTGCTGACCTAATCCCAGCCTCCTTCAACGTCTCCCAACCAACCCTCATCCTTTATCACTCTGTCAGTTCCGCTGTCACTGCGGCCTCAGTGTTAGTCAGAGCCACTAGGGAAGTGACAGGAGAGATGGCAAGAGACAGAGAGAGATGGTATAGTGCTGCATGGGGACATTAGTGTTGATAAGGTCACAGCTGTCAGCGGCGGACTAGGCCCTAATCCTCCCTGATTTGACCTTTCCACCACACATTAGCTCCATTAGCCGAGCAGGAGAACCTTCGCCGGTGAGCAACCTGTCACCGCCGCAATGTCACCACAACCGCCATTGAGGGAAATGGGATTGCTTGAACACACACGGGGGACCGCAAGGATGCAGGATGATGGTTGTGAGTATGGCTCCGGCAGGCAGAAGTAATGCAGTCACACCAGATTGTCCATAAGCCTGGGTGTGGAGGCCATGCGAGGCTATGCCGGGATGTGATTCGGCAGTGGGGGAGGCTGGTGATGATGTACGTTTCTTTTCTTTCTTCCCGTGGGAAATGTCCCTATAGGTCATCTTCACCTGCCTGTTACGATGGCCAGATGATGGAGAATAGGAGCATTCTCAGGGATCTCTGGTCTGGTCAGTTCGCAATGGTCTCAAGTGCCTAGATGATGGTTTCCTGTTTATTCAACCCAAGGCTGTTTCCTCCATTGCTATTGTAATCCTTCTGCTTTCTTTCATCGGGTTGTGTTGACCAGGGCAAATGTGTCTTACACATCTAGTCCTGATACCACACTGTATTACATAGAAAATATACCATCTTTGCTTCCAGGTAACAAACCACGGTCTCAGTTTGTTGTTAGGCTGGGATACAACACTAGAACTAAAGGGAAACAAGTAAAAACGCATTTTCCAGCACTGATACCATGTAATCGCACAGTAAAATCCCACATATTGAATGGTGTTCATTGGGTTCAACAGACCAAGAACAATATGGAAACAGCAGAACAGTAATTTGGAAAGCCATTATATAGAAACTACAGTCTGACTTACTTTACCTGGTAATAACCAGGAAATTGTGTTTCTCATTACTGTAATAGCAATTACTGAAAATTACCATGGTTATTGCCCTGTTATTCCTCTGCTATTCCGAGAATAAATAAATAAAATAAAAAATAAATAAAAAATCTTAAAGCTACAAATTAATAAGAAAAGCTTGAGTATGGGTAACAATGACAGAGAAAAAACCCCAAACAATGCCAATTCCCCTCTGGAGTCTCATGTGGTGCCCCAGCCTAATTAGTGCTGTACTCTGCCTTGACTCAATGTCTGTTTGTGTGTGTGAGAGACAGAAAGAGAGAGAGAGATAGAGAGAGAGAGAGAGAGAGAGAGAGAGAGAGACCGAAAGAGAGAGAGAGCGAGGGAGAGAGCGAGGGAGAGAGCGAGAGAGAGAGAGAGAGAGAGAGAGTGTGTGTGTGTGTGGGTGTGTGTCACCAGTGTTAATAAGATCAGACAATTGTGCTGCTACTTCTGTTGGTGTCTGAGCCCATGACATTAGTGTTACAGCAGCAATTATCACCTGTCATGTTAGACAGCTGGCGGTCTCTTGGCCCCACAGATGTGAAGTGCTGTAAGGTGAAGTTGCCCCTAGATACTGATCTTGGATCAGTTTTGCATTTCCCCCACTAATAGTTAAGGTTAGGATTGGGGGAGGGGAAGCTGATCCTGGATTTGTACCTATGGGAAACTTTTCACCGGAACGATGTGAAGTGATGTGGGACGGCAGGACTATCTTTGACGGGAGTGTTTATATCCCATCGCAAGCGATCATGAACTCCGTCGGCCACTTGTTACAGTGAGCTGCAAGGTGGAGAACAGGTGTAAATGAGAGAGTACCTGTGCTTGTGTTTGTTTGTGTGTGTGCAGGGCCAGCTTAATGCAGGGGCTTACCGGGGCCCAGACCCTGTCCCTTACTCAGACCCATTCCCTTTGTTAAGTTACAGCCTTATTCTAAAATGTATTTAATAAAACATTTTCCACATCAATCTAAACACAATACTCCATAATGACAAAGTGAAAATAGACATTTTTGCTAGTGTACAAAAAAACTAAAAACAGAAATACCTTATTTATATAATATTTCTCTTTTGCTATGAGACTCAACATTGAGCTCAGGTGCATACTGTTTCCATTGATCATCATTGAGATGTTTCTAAGTCTTGAATGGAGTCCACCTGTGGTAAATTCAATTGATTGGACATGATCTTGAAAGGCCCACACCTGTCTATATAAGGTCCCACAGTTGACAGTGCATGTAAGAGTAAAAACCAAGCCATGAGGTCAAAGGAATTGTCCGTAGAGCCCCTGAGACAGGATTGTGTCGAGGCACAGATCTGGGGAAGGGTATCAAAACATTTCTGCAGCATTGAAGGTCCCCAAGAACACAGTGGCCTCCATCATTCTTAAATGGAAGAAGTTTGGAACCACCAACACTATTCCTAGAGCTGGCCGCCCGGCCAAACTGAGCAATCGGGGGATAAGGGCCTTGGTCAGACAGAGCTCCAGAGTTCTTCTGTGGAGATGGGAGAACCTTCCAGAAGGACAACCATCTCTGCGGCACTCCACCAATCAGGCCTTTATGGTAGAGTGGCCAGACGGAAGCCACTCCTAAGTAAAAGGCTCATGACAGCCCGCTTGGAGTTTGCCAAAAGTCACCTAAAGGACTCTCAGACCAGGATAAACAAGATTCTCTGATCTGATGAAGCCAAAATGGAACTCTTTGGCCTGAATGCTAAGCGTCACGTCTGGAGGAAACCTGTCACCATCCCTACGGTGAAGCATGGTACCTGGGGCGTCAGGTAGCCTAGTGGTTAGAGCGTTGGACTAGTAATCAAATCCCCGAGCTGACAAGATAAAAATCTGTCGTTCTCCCCCTGAACAAGGCAGCTAACCCACTGTTTCTAGGCCGTCATTGAAAATAAGAATTTGTTCTTAACTGACTTGCCTAGTAAAATAAAGGTAAAATCAATTAAAATGGTGATGGCAGAACCATGCTGTGGGGATGTTTTTCAGAGGCAGGGACTGGGAAGCTAGTCAGGATTGAGGGAAGATGAACGGAGCAAAGTACAGAGTGATCCTTGATGAAAACCTGCTCCAGAACCTTCGCCCCTCAGACTGGGGCGAAGGTTCACCTTTCCAACAGGACAAAGACCCTAAGCACACAGCCAAGACAACACAGGAGTGGCCCATCCAGAGCCCGGACTTGAACCCGATTTAACATCTCTGGAGAGACCTGAAAATAGCTGCATAGCGATGCTCCCCATCCAACCTGACAGAGCTTGAGAGGATCTGCAGAGAAGAATGGGAGAAACTCCCCAAATACAGGTCTGCCATGCTCGACTAGCTAAGTTATAAAATATGCTCTTACAGTGTTAGGCTTTCACAGGGCAATTCAGAGAAACCGATCGTAATTTTGTGTGCATTCAGGTGTATGTTCAGCAGTGAATTTTCTTCACAAAAGACATAGGCTCATTCTGTTCAGAACAGCCTAGGGTATGACGCTATTTCATCTTTTAACTGTACATCAAACATAGTAATCATAAACAGTGACACTATATAGGCCTATGACATGAGTTTTAAGATATGTAAATATGAAGTGCACGTTTGGACTCAGGGGTGTTTGGCTTGCTTGTATGACATCAAAGCAGTATTTATTATAATCCTCAATGTGTCATCTTTCAAAATGCATAGAATCCTCTTAATTTACAGCATTTCCCTCACTCAGACCAAAACAAAATAGCAAAATTTGCCCAATTAGCGGGAGGTATGGGGGCAACTTCTTGTCGCGTGCAGTGCTCAAGTTCGGAACGGCTGTCAGTCAAAAGTACAGTGGAGTTTAGCGCAGAGACAGGTCTGACGTCATTTATAACATGTTACTTTACAACCACTGTGTTACAATTTAGGAGCTTATCAGTGCCCAAATCGGCCATTTTCAACCTGTATATGGCTACGAGTGTAAAGAGGTAATTGTTAAGCAATATCAAGCTAACTTGGTGGGCTTCATGGTCAGAAAAGATATTGTAACTGCCTAGTGAAGAGCACTTGCACTCTCAAAGGCAACACAAAATCCTGACATTCTGTGCATTACCAAACAAAATAAGAAGCACAGTTAAACATGTCTTTCAACACACCTGGAATCTACTTGCACATGTTCTGTTATCTACTTTTCTAACGTTCAATATAACACGTAATCACGTGTCTGCACACTTTTTTCAAGTGACTGGTCTGTGCAAAAGATATCATTCCAGTAGGTGGAAAGCTTCCAGTTACATGAAGTATGACCACAATGCTGTCTAGTTGCCGCCCGGCATCAGTCTTTAGCCCACACAGATAAGGTGTACAACTGTCGATAGACCACAAAATGAAATATCCGGAACACATCCTTGTCTTGTTCTGGTAATATATTGTCCCTTGCTGTTAGTCAGCACCTCCACATGTTTCTGGGTGTGCGCCAGCTCATGTTTTGTATTTTAATATATTGTCCCTCATCACAAACAGCTGTCCTTCATAGACTGTTATGTGTTCAAACTCGACACCGTTTTACACACAGATGCATATTTCACTTTCCAATGTCACAACGTGACTTTTGGGGGTGCAGTGCTTTCGGTACAGTACAGGTGCAAGTCATTGCCGTATTAAGATCGGACTTTGTGAAAACAACTTACACATATGAACGCCACCAGCGCTAAAAAAAACACAACATCCATGTTTGGTGGCAGTTCTATCCCATTGATATCTGACTGTTGCTGTATACTATCTCTACATGGCTTCTATCTCTACATGGGCTCTATCTCTACATGGCCTCTATCTCTACATGGCTTCTATCTCTACATGGTCTCTATCTCTACATGGCCTCTATCTCAACATAAGAAGAACAATTTTCTCTCTCTCCCAGAGCTGGCTACTCCAGAGCACTAAATTTGATAACATCCCTTTTTGGTCATCACCAAAGTGTCATTACCCATCAGTGTAACAGATAGCGCTGACTGGGTTCATTTTCCTCATGATTTCATCAAACCAATCAATATATTCTATGGTGTCATATTACCATGGCTAGATAATGGGTATTGGTTGAGTTTTACCATCATTATGTACAAAGAAAGAGTGACTTATTTCAGCGTCTTGCATCGCAGTAATGACCTAATCCTAAATAATTTTTAGAGACAGTTTTTTCACCTTGATTATATTTTTCCTCTGAATAAGTGATTGATTATAATGAAATTGTTTATATTGACAAGAATCAATGTATCGTTAGAGTCCAACTCAACCCTGGGATTTCTTTCCAGCCTTATTGTTCTTCACATCAAAAGCTGTTGTTTATTGCATTTCTATTTTATAAAAAAGCTTTTAAAAAAGACAAATTCATATGTCAGATTGGTTTACAGTAAACCGTAACTGTGAAACACGTCGTGCAATCCCCCCCTTTTTATTGCGCTTAGGGAGTGCTCAAGGTTGTTGTCCATGGCTTTGTTCTTACACAAAGTAACTAATCTCCTTGAAGCAGAGGTGACTTGTAATTGCTGTGGAGTGTTGTTCAGCAGAGATAATAAGAAATCATAACAGAGAGTCGGACACACAGGTTTCTATGCTGATACAATGGCTTGGCCTTTTGCTGCATCTCAGGGGCAAGATTAGCTTCTCTACCCACATCTCTTTTCACAATCAATCCCCCCACTACACACCTCCCTGCATACGATCTATCAATTACTTCCGGCTTTTCAGTTGTTAAAAGCTCAGTGTTGTTAAAGGCTAATGGAAATGGGCCTTAAGCACTTCTCTACTCTCTTTTTTCCATTCTACAAGGGATAATAAACCTTTTTGACTTCTTTAGAATTGAAGCCCCCCCTGCAGTTACTGTAGGCCTATACAGTGTACGTGAAGCAACTGCAGTTTTGTTTAAAGTAAACAGTCATATGGAAAATGCCCACATGCCTCATGTTGTTGCAAGAGAAGGAAGAAAAGCATGATTTTCGTGCGCTTTTATCTTGGGTTTAGAGGAAGTGAAACTCTTATTTGATTGGCGGTGTTTGGATTTGTGTTTTCCGTTTCAGCGATAATGGCCTAGGGCCACGTTTGAGCACCTTTTGTTCGTGCAGTGGGTGGAGGATCAATCCTAGAATCAAAGTTCTTCTAGCTCCATTTTCTCCTCTCTTACCCTCGACCCTAGTTGAAGCTGGAGAAGACACTTTATTTTCTGAAGCGGGAGCTGGGTAACGTGGAGAATTGAATGGAAGCCCAATTTTACCTTTTTTCTTCTTCTCCAAAACCAAACCTCTTATCTTCCAAGGTCTGTCTCCAACCTGACAAGTAACAATTACATTTTTCACAGAGGAGCCACGGGAGACAACACATAATGTTTTTGTGTTTGTCACACTGTGGCACATCTCCATCTTTTATAAAATATTTACAGAAGATTAGAAGGAAAGACTGGCTGGTTTTTCAATCTGACAATTTTGTTTAGCATTTGGAAACACATTTGGTCAAATCCTCAGAAAACATTTCACAGTACTGTGGACTGTAGGTGGACCGTTACAATCCTCTGTAATAATTCCATTATACACGGTAGATTAATTCAAAGTTGTTGTTTTTTTTCTTGTTTTTTCTTCCTCTGATAGACTTTCATTTTCTCCTTCTGACAATAACAATACAAAGGGGACCCCGGAAGACAATGAAATTGAATCATTTTTGTCACGGCTGTTAACAATTTACATTGCACTGACAGGTACCAAACTGATGTAATATTACTTTCCAATCTTTCGACTGTGACATTTTAGTGCTGTAGCCTAGCATACACTCAAAGCACTGTAGTCCCCACAAAGTTGACAGGGCACACAACCCCATATTTCACTCTCTCCTGTTTTAGTTTATGGACACCAGTGGCCACCTCTCCCTAGAGCAGTGTGAAGGGACTGCAGGGCTGTGACGGTAATGAGAATGAATGGTTCTCAGCACTCTGGCACTAAATCGCTGATGATGTTTATGGCACACATTTCCATCTTGCCGTGGCAAAACCTTTCACAGTCTTTTGTGACTATTAAGTAAAGCTGCCAAAATGTCCCTCTTCTCAGTGTTCTCAACAGGTAAGGGAATGAGGCACCACTCATCAGCCTAATTGCATTTCAATAAATCCACAGGCAAACGGGAGAAATCGATCCCTGTAATACCGTGCATATTACATTGGCAAACACCTCTAGGAACGATGTGGTTGTGTTAGATGCTGGTTTAAATCTTCTATCATCTTGAGAGCTGATGTCATCAATTTTGTGAGGTTGGGTATTTGAACGAAAGAAAGATTTTCCTATCATGTACTGTATGTACATTATTCTCAACCCTGTTACCTTATGTCAACCCTGTTACCTGATGCCAACCCTGTTGTACAGCAAAGCTCTGTGACCCTGTCAAAACTGTTTCTCTTCAGTAGCCTTGACTCAAGATGAGATTTGCAGACAAATTGAACTATCATCAACTAGACATGGCAGCAATGTGTTGAGGTTTCCAACAGAGATTACTGTTTTGTGAATTCAGCTTAAGTTACTCTTGAGTCATTTCTGTGTGTGTGTAGACTTCCGTATTGTCTTGAGTAAGTCATGGTACAAACAAAGTGATTACTCACTGTTGTATTTTGGCACATCTCCCAATTGTAAGTCTTCTAACAACTAAAACATTCTGTACTTCTGAGAACTTCAGTCTCCAACTAATGCAGAATGTTTGGCACAGGCACAATTTTTGCCTTTGTGCTGGAGGAGCCCATGTAATTTGGCATCCTGAATGTGAAGGGAAATGGAAAAGCTTAAGGCAAACAGAACATTTATGAGAAGTGTCATGACGTTGGCCTCTTTGGGTACAGGAAGGACAGTTGACCCCCTCCCCTTTGTACCATCACCCAACCTACCTTCCCCCCCAACCCAGGGTTGTAAAAATTCCAAGAGGAGAATCTACTACAACATGTTTCATAGAGAGACAAAGGAAATTCTTCCAACTCATAGAATTGGAGAACCTAGCGACATGTGTGTTCTGGAGAAGATATGGAAGATTGATGAAGACTCCAGCTACGAACTGATCCGCTTGGTACAATTTTGTGATACTCAGAAGAGACAATATAGCCATATTACCCTAAAACGGTCTACATGATAGCCTCAGCGATGAGACTGAATCCACATGGTTGTATACAATGTATTATTAAGGATAAAGCTATTTGTAATACATTTAGATGCTATGTACTGATGTTAATGTGATAGAATTATATTTCTGTAACCAAGTCTAGCTCAGTCATAGGCACGCCCCCAGGGACACATACAGGACCAGGCGTCATTTGACAAGCCTGTTCTCTGGGCCCTATAAAACACCCCCTGATTTACATTTCTACAGACCAGACCTCCACTCCATCGTGAGTTTGGCCCAGAGGTTTGACCAGCCAAGTATTCTACTGAAAGTGAACCATACCACGTGGTTAACTTTTAGACTATCGATATCGACAGAATAAGAACAAGTCTTTGATATTAATTATTAGTCTGCAGCTAAGTAAATTATATCATCGAACGCAAAGACCAACCACATCAATTCTATGATGACATTCATGAATGTCGCTCTGACAGATCCATTCTAACCGAGAGAGAGAGAGAACGCTGACAAACTCTCCATCAGAACAAAACTCTCCAACAAGAATCCCGACGACACATGAGCGTAAATATATATTGATTGCAAAGGTTCCCGAATGAGTGAGCCTTCAATTGGCAATTGTTAATATTAATGAACTCTGTGTAACTTCTCAGCTTACCGTTTTATGACCCATTGTCTAACAGACCAGCCATGCTTGTTAGCCAGTAGGGCACATTCCTCTACCCATCATTGGTGACGATAATTACTGTTTGTATGTTTTCTGTTAATTACTTAGTGTAGTAAATAAATGATTTTAAGACAATTGATGTATGGATGATTTTAGTAAAGACTGGGTTCGTGCAGATAACCAAGAATTACAACTTTCATGATGAGACTGAAACAACATACGGGTTAAGATTGACTGCTATCGATGTAAAATATTACTAAGTATTTTAAGAGTTTATTCAGAGGATAACAGCTCTATAAACGTTCTTCTGTGGTGCCCCGACTTTCTAGTTAATTACATTTACATGATTAGCTTAATCAGGTAATATTAATTACAGAGAAATAATTTTATAAGTTAGCATGTCATATCACTTAATCCGGCATAGCCAAAGACACGACAGAAGTATCGTTGACAAAATATATGTATTTGTTTTGATTTGACTCAGAGTGTGTCCTCGCACACTGAGAAGCCGGCGATGTGATGATGAGATTCATTTGTTATATTCAGACTCCCATTAGAGCTATCCATGCTCTGCAGAATCCCTGTTGTGAGGCACAACTAGGAGTCCAGGGCTAGATTGAAGCATTACATTGCACCCCCACAGATCCTGAGATTCCATTTGGTTTTAAATGCAATGTAAATGTGAACAGACTTTGCCCTTAAGTCTCTCTTGGGGCAGTGCTCTTTCTGAGGTTATCTTTGAGGTCTCAAACTGTCGATTTTGTTTGTTAAACTGTGTCAGACCAAGTCATTTTTCTGCATTTTGAGATGGCAGCCTTTTGACATTGGTGAGAGTACTGGGAAATACATTTGCTGTGGAAAGTCAGCATGAATATTGTTGATGTCGCCAACAGTGGCAAAGACAATACTCAACTGGACTGTTTATCATGAGTGGAAGTAAACAGTTTGTGCAGGCAGGTGTATTTCCCTTATGCATACAGCACAGAGTAGAAATACTATTAATTCATACTGTATGCTGTCTATGAATCAGACATGCACCTCAAAATAGTGAATCTCAAATGTATTTCCTTGATTCCTCACATCCTCTCCCATCGCCTTTTCCTCAAAATGCATTGGAGAGGATCCTAGATTTGTCCTTCAGACGATCTTCTCCAATGTACTTTGAAAAGGAGGCAAGGAGAGATAATGAGAGGAAATGCAATTTATTAGTAGGAGAGGGGGCAGAGGAGGCACATTTTATGAACGGAATGACGTAAAAACCCAAGAGTCAAACAAATAGGTCCCCTTCTCAAGTCAACAGTGCTTTCACCCACGGAACGTCACAGTATTTTTTACTACCTGACACTGTCACCCTTTGCTTACCTGAAGATGATGTTGGCAGTGATTTCGCCAAGATATCAAGTCCTGTCTAAATCTGTGAAAGGCTGCTACGTTGCCTGCATGAACGAAACAAATGTGCCCCTTAAGAGCACCAGCAATGTCTCATGTAACACAATGTTGATTCCACTAATGGACTGAGAAAATGTTGGATTGTCTGGGGAGAAAGGCATCATGACTCATCAGCCTGATCGATATTCAACATGCCATCCATCTTGCAACTGTCTGGATCTGGACCATGTGATGACTGGTAGATAAATAATCGTATATAAAATACTAAAATACTGGTCACTTTTTACGTAAAGTAATAAGCACATATTACAACAGCTGTTCAGCAAGAGCACTTAATAACATCAGATATAAGATAGAAATACAGGTTGCCATAGAAACAATAGATACAAAGTAGACACCTTATGAGCTGTAACTGTCAAAATGGAGGTACAATAAGGAAGCCTGTAGACAAGACAAGACTATTCCTGCGTCTCAAATGGCACCCTATTCCCCTTCAGAGCCCTATGGGCCTGGTCAAAAGTAGTGCAGTATATAGAAAATAGAGTGCCATTTGGGACATATAATCCTCTCAACCACGCTAATATAGCACAGCAGTTCTTCTGTTTGCTGTGTCTGTTCTCTATGGAGATTCATCTAATCAATGGTTTGATGATGTTTATGAAAGGCACATCTCATAAAGCCGCAGCTTATTGAATTAAAAGACAGAAATCGACCAAGTATGTCTCCAGAGAGAGCAGAAGTAAAGATTTGGTTCATGTCGTCTGCTTTCCCCCTTTTTTTCGCATTATAGGAAGTAAAGAGCTAAAGGATTTTCCTGTATAAAATGTTTGGATACAGTGTACTGGAGATGTTGATATAGTAGAAACCCAATTCAGCAAGATCTTGAACATGTGTTATTTGCTATATAAAAGCCGGCTTTGTCCTGCACGTACCTTGTACCGAACCCTCCTCCGGAGAACCCTGTCTCACAATATTCACACCCTTTCAAGATGCGTTCTCTAAATGAGGTTAGCTGCTGTCAGCAATGCACCAGTCTGTACTTCAGTGTTGATTCCACTCATGTACAGTGAGGAAAAAAAGAATTTGATCCCCTGCTGATTTTGTACGTTTGCTCACTGACAAATATAATATATATTTTTAATGGTAGGTTTATTTGAACAGTGAGAGACAGAATAACAACAACAAAAAAATAACAAAACGCATGTCAAAAATGTTATAAATTGATTTGCATTTTAATGAGGGAAATAAGTATTTGACCCCTCTGCAAAAAATGACTTAGTACTTGGTGGCAAAACCCTTGTTGGCAATCACATAGGTCAGACGTTTCTTGTAGTTGGCCACCAGGTCTGCACACATCTCAGGAGGGATTTTGTCCCACTCCTCTTTGCAGATCTTCTCCAAGTCATTAAGGTTCCGAGGCTGACGTTTGGCAACTTGAACCTTCAGCTCCCTCCACAGATTTTCTATGGGATTAAGGTCTGGAGACTGGCTAGGCCACTCCAGGACCTTAATGTGCTTCTTCTTGAACCACTCCTTTGTTGCCTTGGCCGTGTGTTTTGGGTCATTGTCATGCTGGAATACCCACCCACGACCCATTTTCAATGCCCTGGCTGAGGGAAGGAGGTTCTCACCCAAGATTTAATGGTACATGGCCCCGTCCATCGCCCCTTTGATGCGGTGAAGTTGTCCTGTCCCCTTAGCAGAAAAACACCCCCAAAGCATGTTTCCACCTCCATGTTTGATGGTGGGGATGGTGTTCTTGGGGTCATAGGCAGCATTCCTCCTCCTCCAAACACGGTGAGCTGAGTTGATGCCAAAGAGCTCCATTTTGGTCTCATCTGACCACAACACTTTCACCCAGTTGTCCTCTGCCAATGAACATCTGAATGATTCAAACTTCAGACGGGCATGTATATGTGCTTTCTTGAGCAGGGGGACCTTGCGGGCGCTGCAGGATTTCAGTCCTTCACGGGGTCGTGTTACCAATTGTTTTCTTTGTGACTATGGTCCCAGCTGCCTTGAGATCGTTGACAAGATCCTCCCGTGTAGTTCTGGGCTGATTCCTCACTGTTCTCATGATCATTGCAACTCCACGAGGTGAGATTTTGCATGGAGCCCCAGGCCGAGGGAGATTGACAGTTCTTTTGTGTTTCTTCCATTTGCGAATAATCGCACCAACTGTTGTCACCTTCTCACCAAGCTGCTTGGCGATGGTCTTGTAGCCCATTCCAGCCTTGTGTAGGTCTACAATCTTGTCCCTGACATCCTTGGAGAGCTCTTTGGTCTTGGCCATGGTGGAGAGTTTGGAATCTGATTGATTGATTGCTTCTGTGGACAGGTGTCTTTTATACAGGTAACAAGCTGAGATTAGGAGCACTCCCTTTAAGAGTGTGATCCTAATCTCAGCTCGTTACCTGTATAAAAGACACCTGGGAGACAGAAATCTTTCTGATTGAGAGGGGGGGACAAATACTTATTTCCCTCATTAAAATGCAAATCATTTTATAACATTTTTGACATGCATTTTTCTGAATTTTTTTGTTGTTATTCTGTCTCTCACTGTTCAAATAAACCTACTATTAAAATGATAGACTGGTCATTTCTTTGTCAGTGGGCAAACGCACAAAATCAGCAGGGGATCAAATACTTTTTTCCCTCACTGTACACACGCACACAAACACACACACACACACACACACACACACACACACACACACACACACACACACACACACACACGGGTGTGTGACTGTGTCTCTCAGACAGACACGGTGCTTGACCTATACTGTGTACATTACAGTAGATAACCCCTGTGTGCTGCAAGAGAATCTATAGCCGGATATGTCTAATCATCTCTGCTGCCAGCAATAGAAAGACATTGCAGTCATTTGTTGCAATGAGGGTTGAGATGGGAATGAATGAGACTAAAGACAGATCAAGTTGAATAGCTACGTGGGATCATTTTTGATTTGATGGTTCCTGTAATGCATTTGCAATTAAAAAGGTAATTGTGATGTTAATAGAAATGCTCTCCTAATATCTGGTGTCATCATTACCGTAAGCCTTACGTCAACATAAATGGCAGGCAATGAAAGTTAAGTGTGAATATTTCCATGTGAAAATGTATTTATGAATGTGGGATGATGTGGCCGAATGCCAGCACCATATCCTGTGCATTTTTTCGCTATGCGAGCCAATCCCCATTAATTCAACCATCCATGGACGCTATCTAACTAACACACTGCATAGTCACCTGTGCAATTGTCCATATTTGGACAGCCTCCGTCTCAGCAGGACTTTCAACTGTTTGATTCATTTTTCTTCATCCTGTCCTTCATCTCTGTTCAGCCCGTTCAATTTCTTGTTTGTTTATACCTTCACTAACAGCTACATTCCCTCTCCCTCTCCTTGCCCCATTTAACAGAAATGATTGGTAATTACCGTTTGTTTGTATTCTGTCCAGTTCTCTGTTGAACATAGCTCAGTTAAGTCAATAGTTCATTGCTACATCATTAGCGCTTTATCTTTTGCTTTTCTGTAGTGGTGCATGGTCCGCGGACTTGCTTCCATCCATAGCTTCTGTATGCTTATTTTCACTGGGCTTCTGTGGCAACATTAGTATTAGGATTCATTGTTGCACTCAGGAAAAAATATCTAACAAATGCTTCATCAATCTAACATCTACCCCCTTGGAAGCAGCGCAGTTGCTCACCAGGCAACCGTGGCTCAGTTGGCAGAGCATTGCGCCTGCAATGCCAAGGTTGTGGGTTTGATACTTGCTGGGGCCACCCATATGAAAATGGATAAGAGTGTCAGCTTTAACCCCCTGAGGTTGATGTATGTGACATGCTGAAATCAAATTAGCATAATAAAACAATCCCCATAAAATCTGTCAGTTTAAGACAGAGAACAGTTTTTTTGCATCGAATGCATCTCAATCCATCGCATCCACCTACGTAATACTTCCACATCTAAGGTGAACGGTGACAGAGCTAGAACGGTGTTTGTCAGACCATGAGACATTCTGACAATTGGTCTTCTCACAAAATTGTCTGTAGCCTACAAACGAGTATGACCCCTCTAGGGAAAGATGAGACTGTCATGAACACGACAATGTTCTCCGTTTTGACCCCCACAAGCATCTTGGGACTCATCTGAAGTCTGTACAGCCTATCTGCCAACTTATTTATTAAAAAAAACTTTTTTAAAAACTTTTTCTACCCAATTTCGTGGTATCCAATTGGTAGTTACAGTCTTGTCTCATCGCAGCAACTCCCGTACAGACTCGGGAGAGACAAAGGTCGAGAGCCATGCGTCCTCCAATACACGACCCAACCAAGCCGCACTACTTCTTGACACAATGCCCGCTAAACCCGGAAGCCAGCCACCCCAATGTGTCGGAGGAAACATCGTACACCTGGCGACTGTGTCAGCATGCATGCGCCCAGCCCGCCACAGGAGTCGCTAGAGCAGGCCATACCCTCCCCTAACCCGGACGACGATGGGCCAATTGTGCGCTGCCCCATGGGTCTCCCGGTAGCGGCCAGCTGTGACAGATCCTGGACTCAAACCAGGATCTCTAGTGGCACAGCTACAACTGCGATGCAGTGCCTTAGACCACTGCGCCACTCGGGAGGACCGATCAGCCAACTTCTGTCTGTAGCATACAAACAGTTTGGGCTACACACTAATATGACCCCTTTATGTAAAGGACGCCTATCGGCCTCACAAGACTCATCTGAATGTCCCCCGGTACCAGTCGAAACAATTTATGGAAGTACAAAACATGACCAAAAGTATGTGGACACCTTCTCTTCGAACATTTCATTCCAAAATCATGGGCATTAATATGGAGTTGGTCTCCCCTTTTCTGCTATAACAGCCTCCACTCTTCTGGGAAGGCTTTCCACTAAAAGTTGGAACATTGCTGCAGGGACTTGCTTCCATTCAGCCACAAGAGCATTAGCGAGGTTGGGCACTGATGTTGGGCGATTAGGGCTGGCTCGCAGTCGGCGAACAAATTCATCCCAAAGGTGTTCAATGGTGTTGAGGTCAGGGCTCTGTGCAGGCCAATCAAGTTCTTCCACACCGATCTCGACAAACCATTTCTGTATTGACCTCGCTGAATCAGGAAAGGGCATTCCCCAAACTGTTGCCACAATGTTGGAAGCACAGTATTGTTTAGAATGTCATTGTATGCTGTAGCATTAAGATTTCCCTTCACTGGAACTAAGGGTCCTAGCCCGCACCATGAACATCAGCCCCAGACCATTATTCCTCCTGCACCAAGCTTTACAGTTGGCACTTTGCATTGGAGCAGGTAGCATTCTCCTGGTATCTGCCAAACCCAGATTCGTCCGTCGGACTGCCAGATGATGAAGCGTGATTTATCACTCCAGAGAACGCATTTCCACTGATCCAGAGTCAAAAGGCGGTAAATTTTACACCACTCCAGCCAACACTTGGCATTGAGCATGGTCATCTTAGGCTTGTGTGTTGCTGCTCAGCTATGGAAAAACATTTCCTGACGCTACCAATGAACAGTCATTGTGCTGACGTTGCTTCCAGAATCAGTTTGGAACTCAGTAGTGAGTGTTGCATACGAGGACAGATGATTTTTACGCTCTACGTGCTTCAGCACTCAGCAGTCCCGTTCTGAGAGCTTGTGTGGCCTACCACTTCGTGGTTGAGCCGTTGTTGCTCCTAGACGTTTCCACTTCACAATAACAGCACTTACAGTTGACTGAGGCAGCTCTAGCTGGGCAGAAATGTGGTCTTGTTGGAAAGGTGGCATCCTATGACAGTGCCACGTTGAAAGTCATTGAGCTCTTCAGTACTGCCAATGTTTCTTTGGAGACTGCATGGCTGTATGCTCGATTTAATACACCTGCCAGCAACGGGTGTGGCTGAAATAGCCAAATCCACTCATTTGAAGGGGTGTCCATATACTGATTTTTCTTATATCTCTCAGATATAAGATAAACACTTTTTTTTGGGGGGGGGACTATCTGTTGTTCCATGTAGTGAGTCGGTTATTCAATGAGCTAATAGTAGTAAGGCCAAATGTTTCCTCAAGTATTTGTTTTATACATTTTTTAGATACTTCAAGGGCTTAAAATTCTAAAATTATCCTTCGTAGGATGTTCTTAAAACAATTCCATTTAGCTTAGTAGACAGGACGTAGACTCTTGTGGTTTAATGGCATATATCACTAAATGTGTCTGTACAAAATGAAATGATATGGAAACTATTTTGACATTATACCCTTTTTCTCTGTTTCAGGGGCCAGTGCGGTGTTTACCCAGCAGCCCACAGACCTGGTGGTGGTGGCGGGTCAGCCAGTGACCCTGGCCTGCTCCATCCCTGGATACCACGGCATGGTGCTCTGGCTCCGAGATGGCATGGCCCTGGGAGTCAACAGGGACCTCTCAGGTAGGAAAGCCCCTTACTTATTATGCTATCACTTTACTTAGAATGGTGATAATGTGTTATTTATCAAGGACGACGACTCATAATAATGTCTGGAATAGAGTTAATGGAATAGTATCAAACATATGGTTTTCATATGGTTGATACCTCTCCATTGACTCCATTTCAGCCGTTATTATAAGCCATCCTCCCCTCAGCAGCCTCCATTGCAAGCTGTGCTGCAGAATGGTATAGCATGTTGGGAGTGCATGACATAATAGTATTTTACTGTCAGCCATTGTTGCCATTAATGCTAGTTCGACCACCAGAGGGCGTATTTGAGAAGCTAAGTTATTGAAATGATATGCATCTGTAGGCCTAAGAATGTTAGAATGTTAGTTATTGAATGTTGCTGTTTTAGCGTAACTTACTTATTGGCATAAAAGCCTACTTCAATATACAGTATATCAATCAATCATTCATTAATTTGTGCATGTCATCACACAGCATACAAGCCATCCATGTCCTTAAACACAGTCAAGCATTTTAGTTATGAAACAAAATAAAAAAAGGGAGCCTTGCATAATTAAACAATGAATAAACCGCAACATGTCGGCTAAAGCGATTGAATTCATTTGACTGTTTTTAATATTGGCTGTACATTTTTTGTTAGAACAGACTGTATGGGATTGATTATAATTTATTATTGTATTTGTTGTGCTGTTTATACTGTTAGAAATGTAGCTTAATTAAATTGATTAATATCGTGGTTTCTCTATTCCAAGAATAACGAAAACGCATTTCTGGCCTCAGGGTTTCCGTTAGGAATATATGGTGCTGTACAATGTGACCGGTTGGGAGTAGGCCTAGGCTACTAAGCGACTGGGAGGGAAGAGCAAAATAATCCTAACATTTCCACACCCTAATTGTAGGCTAACCAACACCCAAACAGAGATTCAGTGAAAATAAAAATCGTATTTATTTATCAAGACCAGTCTTCATGCTTGTCTCAAAGCAGCGCGAAACGGTGCTGAAATAGTTGAATACATGCGGGTAGGCTATTGCTTCAAATACTATTATAACAATTGGATGACTTTGGGTGTTTCAGTAAGCAACAATTTGTTGCCTTCAATTGCATTAGCCAACTTTGTTCCAATATTTCTGTAATTCAGTGATATTTATTCCCATAGTAATTTATTACATTTACTTGTGGAATCCATCCAGATGTGGTTAGAAAACAGTGCATGTGGTGGGCTATGCAAAGAGATAGGTGAAGTGACATGCCATTAAATACTGGTAAAGTCCCTAAACTTGGCAAGAATCTATTGTCCTGCTGATAGCCCATCAAGGGTGAATGGCTTCTTTTGTATTCCAATTTATTGGAAAGGCTACGTCGTTGCATACTTACAGTACAGTGCACTTTCACTCCATTATCCGCCTGACTCTCTACCAATGCCACCAGATTATTATTTATATTGTTGTTATCTATTCGGTAACATTCCACAAGTAAATGTAATAAATAAAACACCTATATTAAATAGCTCAATCTCTTCTTCTTCATCCTCATCATTCAGTTCATTCAAATTCAAAATTCAATTCAAAAGATTTTGTCACTCCCGTTCAACAACTCCAAATCACTTTTGCATGTGCTCCAAAGGGATAACTTGAAATAACATAATATAGGTTAAATAATCAAAAGGCAAAATTGTATTATTTATTAGCCTAGTGGATATGAGTATTTTAGGCATATAATGTGAATTAGGCCTCATGTAAAATCATTGTCAAAAGTGCAAGGGATAGTGTTGCATGACAAACAGGTGCTGTTAGATTACAATATAATTAATTTGCCAGTTTGGAAGACTGTAAACAATACTAAATAAAGTATAAGTAATACCAGAGTCTGTTCTAATTAACACAGCATAGCAAAGCTTAAAAACTGCCAGATTTGTGAAATTGCTTTATCCAACATTTTGCGGTTGCATGAGGCTTGATGATCATAGAATCAAACAGGCAACAGAAACAGGAACAGCATAGGGCTGAGTGATTCACTCATTCCTGGCTTTCGTTCAAATAAGTAATATTTTAATGCAGGGTTAAAGACATTCTTTCTGATTGTCTTTATTATGCAGTCTCTCCTCTCGCTACAGCTAATTTTGTTTGAATTATTCTGTGGATTATAATAAATTCATATATTTGTAGGGGTTTATGCATTTTTCGTTATGGCAAATCTGGTCTCTGATATTGAGTTAGAAATGTACAATTTTAGAGTACTTAAGCATTGAATACATTGCAAGTTTGCCATTTTTTGGCCTTTATGCTACACTTTACGATTGGACTCAACTCCGACTGACCGTCTATTGGTAGTCAAAACTGTGGCACAAATTGGGGGATTTTTCCACACCTAACCGAGCTATTAGACGATCCTTTTGTAAATTAATGACGATGTGAATGTTTCAGTCAGTCTCTATCCCATCGCACTAGACTCCTGCATCAAGCAAAACAAATCAGCTGATGGATGGTCCCGGAGTTTGGCGCAATTACACTTGACATGTGGACTGACGATTTTGAAAAATAGGACACTTATGCCTTACAGCCCATTACATAAATGAAGAGTTGATGCTATCCACCACGGAGTGGGACAGTGCAGTTCAAAACTGCAGATAACCTCTTGCGTGTATCCTACCACTGGGGGCGCCACACGCATTTTGGAAAAAATTCGTTCCCATTTTCAACGGCCTACTAATCAAACTCAGAAGCTAGGACATGCATATACTTATTTTATATGGATAGAAAACAACCTAAAGTTTCTAAAACTGTTTGAATGGTGTCTGTGAGTATAACAGAACTCGTATGGCAGTCAAAACCCCGAGACCGATTGAACCAGGAAGTGGGATTCTGAATTGTGGACTCGACTTCACAGCCTTCCCTGTAATTCACAACGTGAAAAAATGATAATTGAGCACTTTCCAGTGCTTCCACTAGATGTCCCCAGTCTTTACAAAGTGTTTTGAGGCTTCTGCTGTCGAAACTCAGTGTAGGAGACGATGTGGCAATTGGTCACAGTAGGAGGGCCATCAGCATTGTGACGTCGGCGGCCGTGTCTGCCCCCAACTTTGGAAACGTTTTGAAACACAATGAAATCGTCCCACTCGAATCTTATTGGCTCTCTTGTTGAAACAGGCCCTGAAGATTAATGTTATACAACGTTTGACATGTTTGAACGAACCTAAAGGAGGGAAACAAGTCATTTTTCGTTAGCCAAGTCCCGCGCCCGTATCAACCTTTGGTTACAGCCTTCGGACGCGCTAACAACAGCAAGCTAATGGAACATAAAGGATGGACTTTTTTGACCGAAAATACATTTGTCGTGGACCTGGGATCCCTGGAAGTGCTTTCTGATGAAGACAACTAAAGGTGAGGGATTATTGGCAATATTATACAAGATCAGATGTGATGTGCGATTGTTCCAAGATGGCGACGAGCTAGGCTTTCTAGCTCATTTTCTGAGTATCGCATCCCCTTTTATCTCAAAGTGTGATTACCCTGTAAAGTTAATTTAAAATCTGTTATGACGGGTGTTTTCAAGAGATATTCATCTATAAATCTTAGATTGACAATATAAAAAAAAAAATCGTTTTCAAATAGTAATTTATAAAATTGTAGCACTGTTTCCCGGGACGCATTTTATGGGAAAATAGTTAGTCAACGTTAGGTGCCGATGTAAAATGCTGTTTTTATATAGAAATATGACCTTTATTGAACAAAAGATTGCATGCTGTGTGTAACATGATGTCCTAGGTGTGTCATCTGATGAAGTTTGTAAAAGGTTAGTGCTGCATTTAGCTGTTTTTTGGTTATATGTGATGCATGTGCTTGGTCGGAAAATTCATATGATGCTACTTTTACCATGTACTCCTCTAACATAATCTAATATTGTGCTTTTCCTGTAAAACCTTTTTGAAATCGGACAACGAGGGTCGATTCAAGAGAGGTGTATCTATAAAACGATATGAGACAGTCCTATATTTGAAAAAAATAAATATTGAATTTCGTTATGCTAATGTCGCTAGGAGTTTTCGCTGGAAAATGATCTCGCTAACGGGATGAGACGCTCAAGAGGATAACATAAGGCCAGCTACTGTGAAAGAACACTTGTGGATCTTGTTGATTTCCTATATGGCTTCAAAAGGCCAACTGTCCACCTGGTAATTGTGTGGTTCCAAAAGATAAAGCGTCACCTTCAGATGGATGTGTGATTTCATAGAGAAGCCAGCTTCGAGCCTGCGACCAGGCATGGTGGATGATATCCTTTTCCTACACAGCAATTTGAAGAAATCCAGTGATGAATGGACTGTGTTTGAAGTTATTGTTTTACTATATTTATTTGTTGTCTAAGATTAGAATGCTATTTAAACCGGGGTGGCAGGTAGCCTAGTGCTTCGAGCATTGGGCTAGTAACCAAAAGGTTGCTAGATCTAATCCCCGAGCTAACAAGGTAAACATCTGTCATTCCGCCCCTGAACAGGGCAGTTAACCCACTGTTCCTAGGCCGTCATTGTAAGTAAGAATTTGTTCTTAACTGACTTTCCTAGTTAAATAAAGGTAAAAAAACCTTTAAAAGAGAAAAATGGACGCGGATCTGGCGGGTCTGAAGAAACAGCAGTCTGTGTTTACTCACAGCCGAGACATCAGTGACGCTGCAGTGAAAGCTAGCTACCTCATTGCTAATGAAATCGCAGTGGCTTCAAAACCATTTAGTGAGGGTGAATTTGTAAAAACCTGCATGATGAAGGCAGCGGAGATTGTGTGCCCTGAAAAGCGCCAGGCTTTTGCAATTATCAGCCTGACTAGAAACACAGTTGCAGACAGGATTTCCGATCTTTCAGTGGATTTGGACAGCCAGTTAAAGCAAAAAATCGCTCTCTGCCACATGGCCTCAAACTGCCCCATTTTATTTCTCTCCATCGCCGACAAGATCTTTCAACATTTGGATAATAAAGCATTTAAAGGCTGACATTGGTTGATTTTCAGTTTTTAAGTATATACGTTTTTTCAAGATGATTGATGAGAAAGGTATCTTCCAACCCATCTCACTGCACCCTTATATGCCATGTCTTGAAATATACACATTTCCATACTTCTGACAGACAAATTTCTAACTACACCGATAACTTTTGGACTTTATAACATTCCCAAAAGGCATGGATTATTATAACCTCATAAAAAATGAACCTTTAAGCCATTACATTTTTTGTTGACCAAATTCAAGACAGACGTTCCGCCAAGTTGGGCCTCTCACTTCCTCTTCCTCTCTGGACATACAAAAAAATAAAAATAAAAACATCAAACATTTTGTTTACCTTTTTGTTCACTATTTAGTGAAGGACATTGTAAGTTTGCACATTCAAAAGAAGAACATTTGGAAATATAAGAAGCCAGGAAGTGATATCACACTGACCTCTCACCTCTCTTTAGTTATAATGTTTTTAAAGGTTTATAATATGCAAAGTGCAGTGTAAGTAAAAAAAAATGTAAATAACATTGTAAGCTAAATGTTTCATGATTTTAATGATGATTTGGTAACGTTTATTAACTGAGGTGGAAAAGGTGTTGACATTAGGCTACCAGTGCCATCTAGCTAGCTAGCTAGCTACATTAGTGAATGATGGTGAAATGCTAGCAAGCTAGTTTTTGCCACCCTGTGTTTCTACAAACTAAAGTAGTTATTTCTTTGAGTCTGAAATGGGGAATTGAATTTGAATAGTTTGAATCTGAATGTTTGTCAAATTCATTAAAGAAAAGTCCACCTGAAAAATGTTCTCCTGTCTCCTTATTTCTCCTGGTTAGCCTATTGTCTGCAAAGGTTTTTACATTGAAACTACAAAGTAATACAAATTTCACTTCACTTTACATTAAGTTGCTTGCTACTGGGTAGGTATATTATAATTAAAAGTATATCCTATGTAGCTACATTGTTCTAATATTAGACTTGATTCGGTATAGCCTTTGATCCAGGTCATAACATAGAAATAAACAAATTGAAAATTACCAGTAGTTAATGACAGGGTGTGGCTTGTTACAATTGTTGTTACCTGGTCCTAGCCTATTTATCAACCCTGGCATTACATGTGGATTCAATGATAGCGGAACCTTGTAGTTACATGGAACAAGGTCAGATTTTGGTTTCATTTATTGACATGGTAATTGACCGGTGACTTTAAAACGTGTAATTACAAAACATTACTTACTTAGTGGAATAAGAAAATGTGTAGTAACATCAGTAGTTACACATGTGGATAAACCTTCACCAGTTGTGTAATAACAGATTCCTCAACATTCCTATTTTCATTTAACTACATAGTAAAGCCTATGTAACTACTAAATGAACACAGTTATTACTGTATTAGTTACATAGTAATAGGAACAACTTAATGTAAAGTGTTACCCTCCTTTCTCTCTTCTTCTCCTTCCCTCCTCTCTTGGACACATCCTTTTTCTGTGGCCTCAATATCCCTCCTCTGTCTGTCCATCTCTCTCCATTCTGCTCTCTCCCTTAGTAACTGTCTCTTTGTCATGGTTCTCAATTGTTGTTGTGTCGCTCACATGTCCATTGATCTGCACTTTTTCCTTTCATTACCTTCACGTAATTGAAAAGAAATCCATGCGCGCTCTCTTCATCAAAAAGGTATCTGTCACTCGTCACATCGGTCCAAATGACAGAGCGATGCAATGGAGCAATGGAGTATTTAATTAGAGTTTGATCATTAATTAAAAGAGCCACTTCACGTGGCACAGGAGTCACAAACACTGATTGTGTAATTGCTGTTTTTCCAAATTCTCACAAGTGTTTCAAATGTATTTCATGGTGTGGCTTAATCAGAACCCTCTTCTGAATTATTAAACAAAGACAAATTAGGGGGTTTATATGCTTTTTGCATAACGGGAGAGAAACATTGGGGATTGGGCCCAATCACAAATGTAAAATTGTCATAAGTGCAAGTGATATGGTAAATGGTCAAAATTGCACAAGTTTCATCTGTAGGATCCACACTCAAAAAATGTATTCTCAAAGTAATTATATGCTATTTTATTCATTTAGAGCAGGGGTGGGCAACTCCAGTCCTCGAAGGCCTGATTGGTGTCACATTTTTCTCCATCACTAGCAAACACAGCTGATTAATCAAATTGTATTCTAAACTGAAGATCATCATTAGGTGATTATTGGAGTCAGGTGTGTTAGCTGGGGCAAAACTGTGACAACAATCAGGCCCTCGAGGACTGGAATTGCCCAACCCTGATTTAGAGGCAACAAGAGCAAAGACAAATGTTTTTGTTATACCATTATCAGTGTGTATCGATTACGGCTTGAGTACTATTACATTACTACCATAATTATTTTCTTTGTTGTTTCCACAATTCTCCTACTCCTCTGCATTAGCCATCTTACGACACTGCAGTTGTTGCGTGAGACGTATTTGAAAATTAACACCAGAGCCAGAAAAACTGTTTCTCAATCTCCCAGAATATATTAAGCTCAACTAACCCTACACACCGACACTCCAAACTGCATCTGGGTTGAAGAAAATCAACATTTGAAAGTTGCAGCAATTTATGGCAGCATCTGCTGCTCTGCCAGATGGTTAAATCACGTTTTGCTAATTTCCAAAGCGTCAGCGTGTCTGCTTCCCCAATCTTTCCTCGGGCTGTTTTGAAGACAGTATCGTTGCTCTGATGCTGCCAGAGGAAATTATTTCCCACAATCATCTTTCAGAGCGGTGTGTAGTGTGTTGTTTGGATAGGTGAAGTCAAATACTGGATAAATCAGCATCAACAACCCACCTTACAAACTCTTTTACCCAATCAATGTCTTTGAGGAGACGTGACCACTTGACTAGATAAACAATTTGAATAAAATTTTCAATAACATCACTAGAGAGGACAGAAAATATACCTGGGGTTACAATATGGCAATGGACTACAGTTTGCGTACCATGCCATGCCATGGCATCAGATTTGTTTTCTTCTTCCACAAATCCTGCCATGCCAATCTGTTACATTGTCTTCCCCTGAAGACATGGTCTGCTTTTGCCTCAGTCCCTTGTTATATTTTGTAATGGATGGCGTTTTCATAATTGGGCCTGGGAGAACAATCCTTTCCCATTATGTCCATACAATCCCACTTCAGGTCCTTTTAGTAGCATCCTGGGACCCATCACCTGTGTCACTGAAGTGCAGTGTAATGCCCGGGTCCCCAGGGGCCTCCTGGTGCTTAACCAAAAATCACTATCAGCTCAGAGAAGAGAAAGAGAGAGCTAGGGAGAGAGAGAAAGAGCGAGCGAGAGAGAAAAAGAGAGAGAGAATAATAGTAACAGTTGGGAGATTGAGAGAGAGAGAGAGAGAGAGAGAGAGAGGGAGGAGCTGTCTGTGTCTGTGTGCCTGCCATGGGGATAAATTCCATGTCTTTACGGCGGATCAATGATAGGGGGGTCTAGTGTGAACTGGAAAGGCTCTCTCCCGGCAGTGTGAACTGTGGAAAGTGTTTGCTTTTAGAGACGACAGGGAAATTAGACCTCTTAGTCAACACAACAGCTATGTGAAGGAAGGCAGCAAGGCCACATACTGACACCGTACTATTGTCCTAATGGCTATCATAACTATCATCAGGAGCTAAAAGAGTGGCTCGAGCACTAAAGGATAATGGCACTTAAAGCTAAACATAATTACCATATTCGTCTGAATAGGACAGATTATGGCCATGAAGTGGTGTTGTAAATCAAAGGCCAAAGTCAATGAGGGAAAATTATATTTTTAACTGATAATGTTTAGTTTTCAAAAAAAGCTGAAGGAGGGGTCTGACTGTCAATGGCATCGACAGCACCCTAGCCTCTTGATTGCTCTCCCCGTGTAATTTGGACTCTTCCTTTTTCCACTTTTTGTAATCGGAGCAAGGGAGTGCTCGCTTTACATGTGGCCTTCACCTTCTCTCCTGTGTTCCCTTTGATCTGGCCCTACTCAGTATGTGTCCCAAATTGCACCCTATTTCCTTTATAGTGCACTACGTTTGACCAGGGCCAATAGGGCTCTGGTCAAAACGAATTCACTATTTAGGGAATAGGGTGCAATTTGGGACGGACATCTGAAAGTGTTCATTTCCGTTTCCTCCCATTGATGTGTCAGTTAGGTGTCCTCACTCCTCCATACTGAAATACATCATCGTCCGCCAAAACCCTCTTCTATCTAAGTCACGGCATTGATCTAAGTCGAGTCTGACTAATCTTAATGGATCCATCGCCTTTATAGAGGTTATACCTGGGGCTATTATACATTGTTTGCCTTAATTGACAAGCTTTTGTCTTCAGCTTCTTCCACCATTCATTCCCACTTGGTTTTGGGTCGCTCGCCTGACACTTGATCTCAGGTCTTAATGTATTTCTGGGATTGAATGTATTCTGTGCCTCCTCTCTCTCTCTCTAACACCCCAGGGGAGGAAAAATGGTTTCCTCAGGGATCTTATGTACAGTATATTAGTATTCCCCGAAGAATCAAATCCCCTCTCAGAAATAAAATATGATTATATGTGCTTCCGGTAACACTTTACATTAAAGTCAAATCAAATCAAAGGTTATATGTCACGTACACAGATTAGAATATGTTAAAGCAGATGCAACAAAATGCTTTTGGTCCTAGCTCCAGCAGTGCAGTAAATGTCTAACAGTACAATACTAATACACAAATAATGCCAAGGAAAAAAGAAAAGGACAAAAAAAGAAGAAGAAACAAGATATTAAGAAATGTCAGAACGAGCCGTCAGAGTCCCGGATATAAATTTGTGGTGTGTAAAGACACTATGGACAATATATAAACAGGAAAAATATACATACATTATACTGTATATACAAAAGTATGTGGACACCCTTTCAAATTAGTGGATTGTCTGTCCTTGGTTGCAACACTCACTTGTTCCAAACTGTCTCTGGATTCAACGTCAGCACAAGAACTGTTCGTCGGGAGCTTCATGAAATGGGTTTCCATGGCCGAGTAGATACACAGAAGCCTAAGATCACCATGTGCCATGCCAAGCGTCGGCTGGAGTGGTGTAAAGCTTGGACTCTGGAGCAGTGGAAACGCATTCTCTGGCGGGATGAATCACGCTTCACCATCTGGCAGTCAGACAGACGAATCTGGGTTTGGCGGATACCAGGAGAACACTCCCTGCCCCAATGCATAGTGCCAACTGTAATGTTTGGTGGCGGAGGAATAATGGTCTGGGGCTGTTTTTCATGGTTTGGGCTAGGCCCCTTAATCTTAACGCTACAGCATACAATGACATTCTCGACGATACTGTGCTTCCAACGTTGTAGCAACAGTTTGAGGGAGGCCCTTTCCTGTTTCAGCATGACAATGCCCCCATGTAGAAAGCGAGGTCCATACAGAAATAGTGTATTGAGATCGGTGTGGAAGAACCTGACTGGCCTAAACAGAGCCCTGACCTCAACCCTATCAAACAACTTTGGGATGAATTCTAGCGTCAACTGCGAGCCACCCCTAATCACCCAACCTCACTAATGCTCTTATGGCTGAATGGAAGCAAGTCTCGCAACATTGTTCCAACATCTGGAGGAAAGCCTTCCCAGAAGAGTGGAGGCTGTTATAGCAGCAAAGGGGGGACCAACTCCATATTAGTGCCCATGATTTTGGAATGAGATGTTGGACGAGCAGGTGTCCACATACTTTTGGTTATGTATATATATTATATATACTGTATATATAGGATGAGGGGATGAGATAGGGTTTAGAAAGGGTTTGTACCTTAATGTAAAGTGTAACCCATATGCTTCGTGAGAGGTTAAAGTAAAAATACCGTTTCTTGCGTTTAATCAATTTCCTATGAGGGAAAACTGCTTCAAAATGTGGTTTTATGTTGTTATGCATCTTATTAACAGAGGTTAGCACAGTGTTCAGGTCCCCTTGGTGAATGTATTGAGAATGACCAACCAGCATTAACTTACAAAATCAGTAATGCCATTAACCATGAAATAGCTAATGAAATTCTAATGCTCTGGTCAAGACATATAGTACATGAATGCATTAGTGTATGTGAACAAAGTAAGACTACTAGGCCCTATACGTTGGCATCTGGCATATTATGTTGTTTGTATCAGCAGTGTTGTGGGAGTTAGTCTCTCCCAGAGTTAGTCTCTACACTATGGCTCAGTAAAATGCTTCTATGATGATTTAGGCTTGTCATTGATCCCTTGGCAGTAGAACAGCAGTATTTTAGAGAAAATCAATGAGCATTAATGTTATTTACTTTGCCCATTTGGGTTGAATGCTGCTCCCCCCCCCCAAAACCCACCTTACACCCCCTACCTGCCTCTTCCGGTCTCCTTATTTCTTAAAGTCTTTCAGTGTGCTCCTCCCTCCTTCCCTTCATTCACCAGAGCAGGTATTTCTTTTCCTGTTTATCGGTCCTGGAAAATAAAGGAGGGATCTTGCAGCTTGACTTTGAACAGCGTTTTTTTTGTTGTGTTTTCTGAGAGAGCTTTCTGCATTTTCTTTCTATAGTTGCTGCTGTTTTACCTCTCTGTTGTTTCTGTTCTTCATCCATCAGCCCTCCTTTGACAGCTCAAATGAACATTGTCAGTTTTGTGGATTTGTTCTTTCAAAATGGAAACTCCTCTTTGCGGTTCAATCGTTTGAATCCATTGCCTGTGTATCAACGCACAGAATTCCCAAGGAAAGAAATAATAATTGCAGTTAGTGTATCACCTCTAACATTGTGTTATTTTTGTTATGTAACACATTCATACATAAGAATAGGAATCTCCACAACATCATAAATATAGACTACAGACTCATTACAGGCTAAAAGAGGCCGTATTATTTTCAATTCAGTGGATCCGATACAAAATGTACTTGCTTTGCTAAAAACAATATCCGATCTGTTTAGGGTGATGTTATTTCTTAATAAAATGGTCTATTAGATATTACATATCGCTCATTTGTTTTTCAACTGGGTTATAGTAGCTATTACGGCAGACACTGGACTCGACACAATTGGCGATGGGAGAATTGAATCCCCTCAAGGGCTGACAGCTGCTCAATTTATGTGCGGGAGGCCAGATTAATGCTCCATTTTTTTATTTGAGGAAGGAAAAACAAGAAAGTCCACTGTTCCCTTTCTTCTCTCCTCCTCCAAGGATAACTGTAGGTGGCCAGAGAAAGTAATTAGCTACTATACGTGCATCCTTTACCGTGGTAAAGATGTATAATCTTATAAGGAGTGGAAAGCAACAATAACACAGCCCACATCAAATATATAATTGTAGTGAGTGTGTGAGTGTGTGTGTGTGTGTATGTGTGTGTGAGTGTGTGTGCGCGTGTGTGTGCGCGTGTGTGTGCGCGTGTGTGTTCTCCATTATAATTGTGTGTGTTCTCCTGAAAGGAATAACAAGCTCACTCTGAAAAACCAATTGTTGCTTTAATTGTGTTTCTTTAAACTAGTGGGCATTGCAATCCATATCCCTGGATAATTGGAAAACCTAGCGTGTAGACACACATAATGAAGGGGTGTGTGTGTGTGTGTGTGTGTGTGTGTGTGTGTGTGTGTGTGTGTGTGTGTGTGTGTGCGTGTGTGTGTGCGCAAGAGTAACAATGTGTGTTCTTGTGTTCCAGGCTACCCACGTTATGACATCGTGGGAGACCACAGCAAGGGTGAATACCACCTCTTGATTCAGAGAACTGAAATGCAGGATGACGCCTTCTTCGAGTGCCAGGCCATCCAGGCAGCTATCAGAACACGCCCCGCCCGACTAACTGTGCTCGGTAAGGATCGGCTAGAATACTATTTGGTTACATTCAAGATCACTAAATCATTGTGCATACAGTATGTCTGCAAGGTCCAGGTAAATGGGAAGGCGTATCAGAATGAGTGAGTCTTGAGAGAACATCCTGTTCAAGGCCAAGTAACACTTGCAAAACAGTGTCAAACTGTTTCACAGCAGGTAGAAAAAGTAGTAGATCTGGGGCACCTGAAGAGTTGACATTTTAGATGACTTAGGCTGCGTCCCAAGTGGCACCTATATAGTGCACTACTTTGACCAGAGCCCCTTGAACAGGGCGGCAGGTAGCCTAACGGTTAGAGAGGCGAGCAAGCAGCCAGTTCGAATCCCGGATCCAATGGGAGAAATCTGGCGGGAAGTGAGCTGGCAACCGGAGGGATGCTGGTATCAAATATTAGATGCCATTGCCTGCCATTGTGCCCTTGAGCAAACATTTAACCCCCCACAGCAACGGCACCCAGTGTGGCAGCCCCCCGCACCTCTCCAAAAACATGTGTCTTTCGAATGGGTTGGGTTAAATTTCGGTTGGACTTTGTGTACAATTGACCAATAAAGTGATCTTAATCTCAATAGTGCCTGGTTAAAAGTAGTGCACTATATAACGAATAGTGTACCATTTCAAATGCACACGTAAAGTGAGCGAGAGGAAGGGATAGAGGGAAGAAAATGAGGAGAGCTGGGAATACTGTAATATTGAAATAGCTCAGTAATCATTTGAAAGGTGAAGGGAACTGAATATGAATCGGCTAGAGATCAATCATGGATGCATCCTCAAATCAGGCTTAATGAGGTGATGCCAAATCCCCCCAATCTGTTTTCCATCAGCCATCATTTTGGGTGGGATCGATGGAACCCTTCGATGCAAACCCTTTGGGGCCTTGGGCAGAGGCAAGGAAGGAGAACCCTAATTAGCATTATCGATTCATCCTCCCTTGTTTAAACCATGATATATTCCAGAGGTATTAGTTAATTATTCCCCCCTTAGTGGATGCATTTTTGCCCACTAATTTAAAGTTGGTTACTTAGTGGGGAGTATGAAGTGGCCGATCACAGGCAGGGAGAGGGGAGAGTTAAGATGTTGGCGATTCGGCTCCAATAGAATTATTAATTATAGATAAGGGCACCATATTGTGGGGGGAGGGTTTAGGTTTTTAGGGCAAGAGAGACAAATCATCCTCCTCCCCAGGGCCTAGCCATTAGCATGACACTTAATCCCAGACAAATCGGCATCGCTTTGGAAAAAAGTTGCATACAAAGCCACCAGCGGGACAGGTGAGAGAGGTAATGAATGTATGGATGCTGTCATGGTCAATCCCCGCCTGTCACTTCCCCTTCGGTGGAGACAGTTGGAGACTCAGAGGCAGCCAACCACAGGCCTCACTCCAACACTTGACAGCCTTGCCGTGTTGTGCTCTCATAACCAGAGTGGATGCCTGCCCGTACACCGACTGGCTCCTCCTCACAAGCATCTGTTGATGTCAGGGATTTTATTAAAACATTTTCAGACTGCAGCTTTGATGCTTTGTGTGATGTTGAGGATAGGTGTTAGACATACTTTGGGATTCCTCTTTGGACCCCGTTCTTTGAACATAGCTTCTATAGTTGAAACATTTGTGTTTATACATTGCAATATCCTCCCATTACAATGTCCCAAAAGTGCAATAGTGTTCAGTGTTCATGCACCCCATAGGTAATCCATTACACAAGTTTTAGCTGCTGCATTAGACAAGGCAATGCCGTTTCCGTAATAGCCTGACCTTACTTTCCTCCCTCATAAAGAAAGCATTCTATTTGCCGACACACAATAATATCCCAACACACTGCAGCCTGCCTGGGCCTGAACTACAGATAAACCCAGGGGTTGTCATTAACACCGACTCCACGCAATATCGCTGGGATGAAAATGCCCTCCACCAGTGACATTTGAACTTTGAACCCCATCTGAGAGTGGCAGGGTAATCCAAGTGGCCTTGTGGCGGTGGCTCTGTTGAATAAGGCATGAGATAGTGCAGGTACAAGATCCAAAGGGGCCCTTGAGGCTAATTAGATCTCTAGAAATCCCCCCAGCCATGCAGCGGAGCCACAGACGGCTGTCACCGAGCTAAAGGGGGATAGCACGGCACTAGCAGAGGTCAGGACTGCTTTAAATGGACTTTGGAGATAACCGCAGGTATTAATCACAGACATGCATGACTGCCAATTGAGCAACAGCATGGCACGAGAGTTGGCTCAATCAGATGATGTCTTCTGTTGACAAAGTGGCTTTCTGAGAATGAAACGTGAAATGTGCTCTCCAAAATGTGTTAGGCCCAATAAACAACATTTTCCAAAATGTGTTAGGCTAGGTTCATATCTAACAACTGAGACGAGATGGTTTCATGGAGTTTTAGATCATTAGTTTGCTTAATCTGATCAGTCTAGTTTTAGAACGTTTCATGTCGGCTGCTAGAGTTTCCAAGATTCATCAATTAAAATCTTAGCAAAAGACTTGAGATGAGACGGTTCAGTTTGGCCAATCAGAGAACAGTGCACTGTGACCAAATGCTTGCTAGGTTGCTGATATTTCTCTGTAAAGTCACAGAGTATGTATGACCTGTCTTTGGTGAGCCAGTGGCTGCATGTATTTAATGTAACTAATTTGCTACAACAACTTGCTACACAAAGTACAACTTGTTACAAAGTTTCAACACATCATTGAAAGCATAAAGTGTCACCATGGAAACTGGTCGTCATTTTGATCTGAATGCCCAGTTGTTAGTCAGTTCTTCTACAACACAAAATTCTAAAACTGTCTAGTTTTGTCTCATGTCGTCTCTCCTAATGTCAGTTGCTAGATCTGAACCGGCCTTTCGATAATGATTGAAATACGTTTTTGTACAGACTCTGTATTATGACCTGGAGTGCAAGTGTCTGCTCAGTTTCTTTTAATGTGTTGTTTACTGCAATTCATATAAACCATTGCAAGCTATCTACATTATATTGAGGGCTGGGGAAAAATCTCACATGGGGCATAATTGCAAATGCTTTAATTATCTATCAAATTTGTGTAGTTATTTACTCTAATCAATGTGTGTGATTTGACAGTTGAATAAATTTAACAGAGCTCATCTTTGAGGTTTCCAAAGTGCCTCTGCAAATAGGTTTAACGCTTTGGACAAACTGTAGCCTACAGTACCCCCCGTACCCTCCTTAATTGACCTTACTTCATTGCATGCTAACTCAGTCAATCGCTTTAAGCCCTGTGATACCCAAACATTTTTGATATTGCGTTTTTGCAAGACTTACTAAAATACCTCGAGCTCTGTCTCAGAAGCAAACTGTAAGCTTCAATTCACAAGCGTCATGTTTGAAAACAACCTGCCCCTGTGGCTGAAAGTGAATTACAAGCTCAGATCAACATTGATGTGCAGTAAAATAGTGCTAAATAAAACAATGAGTTAACCCTTCCGTGACAAGTCTACACACACATCTAGACTCTATACGTCCCCTGTGAACCTCTGGCTACCTCCGGGCTGATTAACTAGTGCTTTTCAGAGCAAAAAGGATTTTACCTCCCCTCAGCAGCTTAGCAGTTATTACTGTCACTTTTGTTATGGATTAGCCTTTATGCCTACTGGAGGTAATCACCCTCTGTACCGGCAATAAAAGATCAATCAAACTGAGGAGAAGCAGCACACACCTCCTCATCTACAAGGCTGCCTCTCGCCTGCATCCATAGAGCCATTGCACACTGGTGTCCCGAACCATCCAAACTCTTCCCCCACAGTGCCTGTTTTTTTGTCACTGTAGTAACCTTGCTATGGTGATTTATGCCTTCTCATACACAGCGAGCGGATATTTTAATCCCTCATCCCAACATCCTCCTATTCTACCAATCTGCCTTTTATTTCATGTCAAAGCCAGCAGTGGCCCAGGCTAGGTATTACGAGCACTAGATTGGGAAGGGCACTTGGTTGTTCTGTGTGTTAAAGATCTGTAAGTGGAACTTTGAATGTAGAGCCTGTTGATATATGGCCAACATTCATATATTGATGCTAGGAAAATTACACATTTTAGCTCGAATTGGTTGAGTTACGAAACATTAATTAATTAAGTGTTATGTTTATTTTGAATAATGTATTTGTATGATTTGGTACTGGACACTGTTTATTATTTGTTGCCTTGATCTGGTTCTGTATTTGATGGATAATTTGCAAGCAATAAGCGTCTTGGGCACAGGAGGCTGCTGAGGGAAGGGTTGCTCATAATAATGTCTGGAACGGAGCAAATGGAATGGCATCAAACACATGGAAACCATGTGTTTGATACCATTTCACTTATTCCGCTCCAGCCATTACCATGAGCTCGTCCTCCCCAGTTAAGGTGCCACCAACGTCCTGTGGTCTGGGAATACAGCATCTATTGATTTGAGAGCTAGCACTTGTATTGATTAGGCCATCCAGATTAATGTTATTGGCATGGGGTCATTGAGATTCACCTCTATTCACTTTCTTGAAGTTTTCATCCCATACAAAAGACGGATGATTCTAAGATGATTTCTTGTATTAAGGTAACACCTAACAATGGCCTCTACGTGGGACAATTACAGTTTGAGCAATCTTTTGTTCTCCAAACGGATTGAAATAGGTATGATAAAAATTGAAGCTGTCTGTCTTATAAACAAGCCTGAATAAAGCTCATCTAATTTGTCTTGAGCCCTAGAGTGATTACAGCATCAGGACCCAAACAAATTAAGATGTAAACTGCATTAATAGAAACGCCGATAGGAGGTCATTTGTATTTTCAGCTTGCCTCCTCCTCTGCCATTTTTCATCCTTTTGTACTGTCACGGTAGATTGAGAACACTAGACAGTGGAGAGAAATGTGCAGCTCATCCAAGCAGAATTATAATACTCCCCACTCTCTCTTCCTCCTCTTTTTTTCCTCTCTGTTGAGCAGTGGTGGTTTGAGGGATTGGCGTTGTGGGCCACTGGGCCATATCTGTTGGGTGTTTCGGAGCATGGCGGGATTCTAGGGAGGTGTCCATCATTTCCTAATGACGTGCCAGCCGGGGCATGTCTGTCTCAGCGTGCCGCCCAGCCCACGGCACTCAGATAGGAGCCGAGCGCTATATGGGGAAGGATCTGGTCACACCTCACATGGAGAGTCTTATTAATTTTCTATTACACTTTAATAAGTAGTATTTAACACCTTAATAAGGAATTAATGGTGTAATAATGGCCCTATTCATTGTCTACTACAGATTAATAAGGCGTGTATGACAGCTGAATATCAGAGAGGTGCCAGTTTATGAAGGGAATGGATCTGATCACACTTCATATGAATGGCCTTTTTCATTGTCTATCAAGTCAAATCAAAGTTTATTGGTCGCATATACAGATTTACAGGTGTTAAGGCAGGTGCAGCAAAATGCTTATGTTACTAGCTCCAGCAGTTCAGTAGAATGTTTCGCAAATACAATACAAATACACAAATAATTAAAAAAATGTAAATAATCAAGAAATAACAATCCAAGAATGTGTGAGAATCCAGAATATAAATATGTGGTGTGTATAGACAGTATATCATTTGGAAAAGAAAATGGTGTGTACAGTATTAAATATATTAGGATGAGCTATGTTGAGAATACAGTATATACAGTTGAAGTCAGAAGTTTACAAACACTTAGGTTGTAGTCATTAAAACTCGTTTCTCAACTCCTCCACAAATGTCTTGTTAACAAACTATCATTTTGGCAAGTCGGTTAGGACATCTACTTTGTGCATGACACAAGTAATTTTTCCAACAATTGTTTACAGACAGATTATTTCACTTATAATTCACTGCATCACAATTCCAGTGGATCAGAAGTTCACATACACTAAGTTGACTGTGCCTTTAAACAGCTTGGAAAATTTCAGTAAAGGATGCCATGGCTTTAGAAGCTTCTGATAGGCTAATTGACATCATTTGAGTCAATTGGAGGTGTACCTGTGGATGTATTTCAAGCCCTACCTTCAAACTCAGTGCCTCTTTACTTGACATCATGGGAAAATCAAAAGATATCAGCCAAGACCTCAGAAGAAAAATTGTAAACCTTCACAAGTCTGGTTCATCCTTGGTAGCAATTTCCAAATGCCTGAAGGTACCATGTTCATCTGTACAAACAATAGTATGCAAGTATAAACACTATGGGACCACACAGCCGTCATACCGCCCAGGAAGGAGACGCGTTCTGTCTCCTAGAGATGAACGTACTTTGGTGCGAAAAGTGCAAATCAATCCCAGAACAACAGCAAAGGACCTCGTGAAGATGCTGGAGGAAACAGGTACAAAAGTATCTATATCCACAGTAAAATGAGTCCTATATCGACATAACCTGAAAGGCTGCTCAGCAAGGAAGAAGCCACTGCTCCAAAACCGCCATAAAAAAGCCAGACTACGGTTTGCAACTGCACATGGGGACAAAGATTGTACTTTTTGGAGAAATGTCCTCTGGTCTGATGAAACAAAAATAGAACTGTTTGGCCATAATGACCATCGTTATGTTTGGAGGAAAAACGGGGAGGCTTGCAAGGAGGAATGGGCCAAAATTCACCCAACTTATTTTGGGAAGCTTGTGGAAGGGTACCGAAAACATTTGACTCAAGTTAAACAATTTAAATGCAATGCTACCAAATACTAATTGAGTGTATTTAAACTTCTGACACACTGGGAATGTGATGAAAGAAATAAAAGCTGAAATAAATCATTCTCTCTACTATTATTCTGACATTTCACGTTCTGAAAATAAAGTGGTTGTAACGTTCGTCGTGAGGAATGGACCAAGGCGCAGCGGGTTGAGTGCTCATAATGAACTTTTAATGTGAACACTTATTAACAAACAAAAACAACAACACGATGAACGACGAAAAAACAGTCTTGAAGGCAACATACAGCAAAACAAGAACAACCTCCCACAAAACCCCCATGAAAACAAACTCCTAATTATAGGACCTTCAATCAGAAGCAACGATTACCAGCTGCTTCCAATTGAAGGTCCAAGCCCAATAAACTAAACATAGAACTACAACAGACTAGACAGAAGATAGAACTATACTAACAGAACAATACAAAAAACCCCGGAATACATAAACCAAACACTCCTCTACATACACATACAACCCGAACCATATAAAAAAAATACCCCCTGCCACATCCTGACCAAACTACAATAACAAAATAACCCCTATACTGGTCAGGACGTGACAGTGGTTGTCCTAACTGACCTAAGCCAGGGAATTTTTACTAGGATTAAATGTCAGGAATTGTGAAAAACTGAGTTTAAATGTATTTGGCTAAGGTGTATGTAAACTTCCGACTTCAGCTGTACATACGCAGTGAATAAACAACAGTATACAAACAGAATATGAGGTAACCAGTGTTCAATGACTCTATAGACATGGGGCTCAAGGTGCCGGGCTGAGTACCGGGCAGGTAGTCGGCTACTGATGGCTGTTCAACGGTCTGATCGCCTGGTGATAGAAGCTGTTGCTCAGTATCTCAGTCCCGGTTCTATTTCACATGTTATTTAGCCAATCACAAGACCTTAATATGGAATTATTGTGTTTTCAAGCATCCACACTTTGTAAGACTATGTTTAAATCACTCCACACCAGACCAATCAATCTGATTGAGGTGCAGAATAAACCAAACAACCTTTTCTTAACCCTTGTGTTAAGAACATACTTAACATACTGTATACTCCTAAGGGTCAAAAATGACCCGCCTTCACTAAACCCCTAAAATTAAGCAGCCTAGTTGAATATTAAACCCCAAATCTATTTTCAATGAAGAAACAACCTGTCATTCATCACAAACTTTGTGAATATCTGGGTTTTCTCTCTTCACAATCAGTGGACACCACTCATTTTTATTACAACAGACCTGTCATAATTGTTTTCTTTTTCTAAAGTAGAGGTTTATTATTATTATTATTGCTAAAGATACTGCATAGGTGTTAACATAATTTTTTTAGCAAGAGATAGCACTTGTATAGCCTAAGAAAGTAGCAGAAATATGTAGAAAGTAGTTTTGAATGCATTTTATTGAATGGAAACAATAACAGTCTTGAACATTTTTGGCAACATAGTGATATATTCTTATATATTGTACAATGAGGAAAATACAAAATACTAGTCTTCTCCCAGTTTTTGAACCATTGCCCCCACCCACAAGGTGTATAAACAACAGACAACTTTGTTCAAATTTTATCCCATAGTAATTCGTTATGGATCCATAACTAAATCAACATCTGCATTTGAAAGAGTATTTTTAGCGTTATGTTATTAACAAAAGCATAAAGGTGATGATGAAGAAATACAGTACTGGCCATCAGACTGTTAAACAGCCATCACTAACATTGAGTGGCTTCTGCCATCATACTGACTCAAATCTCTAGCCACTTTAATAATTACAAATTGGATGTAATAAATGCATAACTAGTCACTTTAAACAATACCACTTTATATAATGTTTACATACCCTACATTACTCATCTCATATGTATATACTGTACCATCTACTGCATCTTGCCTATGCCGTTCGGCCATCGCTCATCCATATATTCATATGTACATATTCTTATTCATTCCTTTACACTTCTGTGTATAAGGTACTTGTTGTGAAATTGTTAGGTTACTTGATAGATATTACTGCATGGTCGGAACTAGAAGCACAAGCATTTCGCTACACTCGCATTAACATCTGCTAACCATGTGTATGTGACCAATAAAATTTGATTTGATTTGATTACTGTACATGCTTTTACATTTGGATAATAAAGCATTTAAAGCATTTTGAAGAAATAAGCCACCTGCATTTGTTTATTAGGCTACTATGTAGTCTTACAAGTATACGTAGTCTACAATACACACTGTAGTAAACATGGGAAAGTGCCTAATTCCTTACATAAGGGAGAGCAGGCCATGTCCAGACTTTCTCAGTGACCTCAAGTACTCATTTGTCTGACAAACAAAGACCTTCATGTCCTGCAGGCCCAGGCAAGGATCAAAGCTGGCGAGACATTCAATGACGTCATCTTCACAGACGAATCAACCGTGGCCCTTGAGCAATTTGCAAAAACAAATTACAGAAAAAAAGGAAGAAGATCAAGCATGCCGAGTCCCAAGCATCCGCTGAAACTCCATATGTGGTGGCAATTTCTCGCCAGGGACCAGGCCCATATTTGAATATTGATGGTAAGTTTGGCTATTTAAGGTACATCAAATATTGTAGTGAATTATGTGTTCCACAATAATTCACTCTTACCTCCTTTTTCAGGTATCGTGGCTCGAGATTTCTTTGAGGAAGAAATCATCAAGAGATATGCTGAACCCTATGTCAGAAAGGTGTTTCTGGGACCACATCGTTTCTTTCAAGGTAGGATTATAGCAATATTTTTATTACGTTTAGGCCTATTTACATGTATATTTCTATTATTGTACCAAATGTTGGCTGTTAGGCTAAATGTCTTTTTTTCTTCTCCAAATGCAGACAATGACCTAAAACACACTGCCGCCCGGGTTTGCATTGCAAATGAGGGCATACACTGGGTCAAGACGCCAGCAGAGTAAGTAGACCTTTATGTCGTAAAATAAAGGTTAAATAAAAATAAGTACAAAAATAAAAGACCTACAGCACCTACTTACAGTATATCTAAAAATATTTTTTTTCATCTCTACATGTAGATCTCCTAATTTCAACCGGATCAAACTTGTTTGGCATCAACTGAAAACATTCATCCGTAACTCTGCCAAGCCGACAAGCAAAGATGAACTGATCAAGGCCATCAAGATGTTTTGGCTAGAAAAATTGACGATAGAACAATGCAACAAATACATTGATCATATCAGCAAGGTTTTACCTGTGGTCGTGGAGCTGGGTCGAAGTGCAACTAAAATGTAGTTTAAATAAACATCCGCATTTGAATGTCATTTTTCTTGTTATTTTATTAACGAAAGCATAAAGATGTTGATGAAGAATTACTGTACTGCTGTTTTGAGTTAGAAATATAAAACTTTAGAGTACTTAAGCATCGAATACATTGCAAGTTTAGGGATTTTCACTATAGTAGCTGGGCTAATAAAAGTATATTGTCCTGCTAATAGGAAACATTTGCATGATGGGCTACACCTGCTACAGTACACTTGTGAAAAGCAAGTGTTTGAAAACCTGTTTTCAAAATGCCTCCAGTTGTCCATCACTACTGTAAATAAAAACACAGCATCTTGCTTACATCTTGTTTACATTCTTTATTGTAACCACAATGTCACAAATCATTTGTATCTACCTTTCCAATTACTTTTAGAGTTTGGGATTTACAAATGTGAGCTTTTCATTATTAGTTACATTGTTTTAGTTCAAACGTGCAGACTTTTTTTCTTTAAATTATTGTTTTATGTAGGGTGCTACATTTTTGACGAGTTGCAATTGTAAGTAGGCCTAATAAAAAAAATACTACTTCTATTAGGAGGTTACGCCTCATAGCCTACCTCAGCCAGTTAAGTTATTTTATATAGGTCTAAGCTCTGAAGAAATAGACTCCAATTAAGCCCTCTTGTTGTTTGTAAAGTCAAATTAAAATGAAGATTATTGTTGAAATGAATTGCTTGACTGGTGTAGGTTTTCTCCATCTGTTGGTGTGCAACACTTGCATAACAAGTTAGCTGTATTTTTAGCACCAGCCACTGTTCACCTCCCACTGATTGCACTGCGGTTGCCGCCAGTTGTTTTTTAAATTTAACCTTTATTTAACTAGGCAAGTCAGGTAAGAACATTCTTATTCACGGCCTACCCCGGCCAAACCTGGATGATGCTGGGCCAATTGTGCGCCTCCCTATGGCACTCCCCTATGGCACTATTTGAACCAGGGACTGTAGTAATGCCTCTTGCACTGAGATGCAGTGCCTTAGACCGCTGCGCCACTCGGAAGCCATGACCACACTCTAGTGGTAGCATGAGACGAAGTCTACAACCCACACAGTGGCTCAGGTAGTGCAGCTCATCCAGGATGGCACATCAATGCGAGCTGTGGCAAGAAGGTTTGCTGTGTCTGTCAGCGTAGTGTCCAGAGCATGGAGGCACTACCAGGAAACAGGCCAGTACATCAGGAGACATGGAGGAGGCCGTAGGAGGGCAACAACCCAGCAGCAGGACCGCTACCTCCGCCTTTGTGCAAGGACGAGCAGGAGAAGCAATGCCAGAGCCCTGCAAAATGACCTCCAGCAGGCCACAAATGTGCATGTGTCTGCTCAAACGGTCAGAAACAGACTCCATGAGGGTGGTATGAGGGCCCGACGTCCACAGGTGGGGATTGTGCTTACAGCCCAATGCCGTGCAGGACGTTTGGCATTTGCCAGAGAACACCAAGATTGGCAAATTCGCCACTGGCGCCCTGTGCTCTTCACAGATAAAGCAGGTTCACACTGAGCACATGTGACAGACGTGACAGAGTCTGGAGACGCCGTGGAGAACGTTCTGCTGCCTGCAACATCCTCCAGCATGACCAGTTTGGTGGTGGGTCAGTCATGGTGTGGGGTGGCATTTCTTTGTGGGGCCGCACAGCCCTCCATGTGCTCGCCAGAGGTAGCCTGACTGCCATTAGGTACCGAGATGAGATCCTCAGACCCCTTGTGAGACCATATGCTGGTGCGGTTGGCCCTGGGTTCCTCCTAATGCAAGACAATGCTAGACCTCATGTGGCTGGAGTGTGTCAGCAGTTCCTGCAAGAGGAAGGCATTGATGCTATGGACTGGCCTGCCCATTCCCCAGACCTGAATCCAATTGAGCACATCTGGGACATCATGTCTCGCTCCATCCACCAACGCCACGTTGCACCACAGACTGTCCAGGAGTTGGCGGATGCTTTAGTCCAGGTCTGGGAGGAGATCCCTCAGGAGACCATCCACCACCTCATCAGGAGCATGCCCAGGCATTGTAGGGAGGTCATACAGGCACGTGGAGGCCACACACACTACTGAGCCTCATTTAGACTTGTTTTAAGGACATTACATCAAAGTTGGATCAGCCTGTAGTGTGGTTTTCCACTTTAATGTTGAGTGTGACTCCAAATCCAGACCTCCATGGGTTGATAAATTGGATTTCCATTGATTATTTTTGTGTGATTTTGTTGTCAGCACATTCAACTATGTGAAGAAAAAAGTATTTAATAAGATTATTTCTTTCATTCAGATCTAGGATGTGTTGTTTAAGTGTTCCCTTTATTTTTTTGAGCAGTATATATTGTTTTTTTTCTCCCCAGAACATTAACCGTGTGTACGTAGATGTGGAAAGGTAGATACAAATGATTTGTTGCAAGTTGGAGAGGGGGGGTTCACACCTAGCTCAAATTGGGGAGGGGGGGCTATTAGACAATTAGACAATTCTTTAGTAAAGGTTGAGTAGTCTATTGTTCAGCTCATAGCCCATCCTAGAAACGTTCTTAGCAGAATTCACAGCCTGCTACGCTTGTGAAAAACTAACAATAATACTTTTCCCCCTGTCCACTTGTTAAAGATTCCAATTGATAAAGTGTTTTTAGCCACAATCGGCCCCAAACCCAATGAATACATTTGGGCACAGTTGATAACGTGCTGGACTTTGGGCTAGAATGTTGAGGGTTCAAAACCTGCTCCCTGCTTGTTTCATTACATTTTTATGCCGGTCTCAAAGCAAATAGCCTGGATTGTTTCTCCCATCTCGATCCTCACCCTCTTCAATGCATCATTGTCCACCTGAGTGGCTCGCTTGTGGGTGTGCTGGCAGGATACGGCAGTGCTATTTGGTTGTGCGTCAAGAATTCACCATAGCAAGTTTGTATGAAGGTCTGGCAAATAGTAATATGCTCTAAACCGCTCTGGTGACAAACAAACTTTGCTGCCCTGTTTTCAATCATCCACATGGCTGGGAGAACCTCCTCAGATTAATGCAGATGAAGGGAGTTGATATGCATAGGAAGTGTAGTGTACTGTTTTTTTCTGCATATATGAATTACAAATCAGCCTTTACTTAAATCATGTTACAATTTGTAATCATTGATGTCCCAGGAGCAGGAGTGGTAAACACTGTTGAAGTGTATAATTGTAATACATATATGCAGACACAGAATCATTCAAAGAATGGAGTTTGATACACCTGGTATTGGATATGACAGAAAAAACTTGCTAAATAGCGATTTTCATAAATTTACTTTATGACAAAATAATATGCACAATCGTTTGTCTCTGCATAAAATAACATATTCCTCTCAATTGTACATTTTTTGCTTGACTCGTTATGATGTAATAATTACTTACATTTGCTTCCACCGTAATGTTTTTGTCAGACATCTTTACTGAAGAAAGTCACCAGCAACAGGTGGCATAACGTCAAATTCATCATTGGAACCACTCAACATGATTGGTCACATAAAAACCTTGGGAACCCAAATTCATAATGAGTGCTCTAACTCCCCACTGCGGTGGTCTGGAGCAATGATGCCATGACGTTGTGTACCTCTAAGTAACTTTTAAAGGTGGAACCACTGTAGGACAGTATGCAACTGTGTGTGCATGGACTTTGCAGGTGTATTTCTCACATGTGCAGGACATAGTATTTGTTTTACAGTCAATCTTTGGGGGGCAGAATTAGCATCTCCTCCTATTCCCTGCCCCAGCTGCAGCCTCAGGTGGATCAGGACAAGATTCAGCCCCCTGAACAGCTTTCACAAGCACTGCAGAGGCTGCTGTGCGGGGGAGGAGCTCCATTCTTTGAATGTGTGGGTTTACAAGTGCCTTTCCCAGCTGCTCCAGGAACACCCTCCTCTTGTTCCGCTTATCAGGCATCCAGGTAGGGTTGATCTTAGCCATATCACGAAGGCATTGTTTGAGGACACATTAGTGATGTTATGGAAGATGACCAGGGGCCAGCGGGTTGCCCAGGTTGTCCACGCCTCCTTTGTTGTGGTTGTAGTCCAGGATGATGGCTGGCTTCCTGTCCTCACGATCACTGATCTCAGCCGTTTTGTACAGTGTGTTCAGGAGGACCACATTTTTGTTCCTCTTTGGGAGGTAAGAAACTAGAGTGGTGGTGGGGGTGAAGACAAACTTTGATGAGAAGGCCTCTCTCCCCCTTGTTGCTAGGAGTGCAGGGGCGAGCTCAGTTCTTTCTAACTGTGCCAACCATGGTGATCTTCCTCTTCAGGAGCTGCTGGCTGAATTCATAAGAGGTGAAGAAATTATCACATGTGACATTATGCCCCCTCAGTCCCTCTGTCACATCAAGCATAACCCACATCCCCTGGTTCTCATCTGGGCCTCCACTGGTCGGCTTCCCTGTGTAGACTTGCATCTTCCAAGCGTAGCTGGATTGTGCGTCACAGGCCACCCATATCTTGATGCCATACTTTGCTGGGTTGCTGGGCATATACTGTCGGAAAGGACAGCAACTTTTTGACAAAAGAGATTACTATCCGTAATTAGTATCAGTGTCACAGAAAACAAACACATAAATCAATGATATTACAGCAATACATAATAAAATTAACAGCGAAAATCACTTACAATACAGATATGAAAATAAACATTTACCTCTGAAGGGAACCAGTTGCTCATCCACTGTTACTTCAGGCCCAGGGTTGTAGAGGTATGGCAGACGCTCCACCCACTTCTCCCAGACCTCTCTTATGGCCGCCAGTTTGTCTCTCACACGCCTTGCAGTTCTTGACTCACGGGTTATCAAATCATAGCATTCTTGAGAAAGTGTGAAAGACTTTCAGTGGCAGCGTGGCACGGAAAATCGCCCTTCTACTCTCTGCATCCCAGAGACTACATGTAGCCTCGCCTCGGGACCTATACACACCCGCTTTGATTAGCAGCCTTATGTAGGCACGCAGGTCAACCTCATCCATCCTTTTCCAGTTGTCTCCATATTTACGGAAACCCTCCAAATTTGTCATCTCCAGGATGATTTTTTGGATGGCTGGTGTGATGAACATGTAGAATGTTGAGGCGAAGTCCTGGGCATGCACAACTGCATGTCTTGTGGGCCCTGGGGTCATCCTCATGTCCATTTTGTGCTGCCATCCTGCCCTGGTTGTCATATGGTGACAAGGACCATGTTATTTTGCTGTTGTTTGACAAAAATGTTATCTGAAGATGATGCATTGTGCTCTGGGTTGTATTATTCCCCATCTTCTTCTTCAGATACCTCCTCCTCTTCTAAATCATTGTTCTCTTGTTCCTCCTGGACATCTGAAAAAATCTAATCTACGACCTGTTGGGCACTGAAACGTGAACTCATGGCTTCAGCAAAGAGAGAACTGGGGGGACTGTCATCTTCAGCACCTTTATGGCCTCTGACTGCATTCCCCATTAGTAAACAATGCTTTCAAGAAATGTTTATTTTGTCTAAAATGTTGTTTAGTTTTTCAGAAATTTTGTTTATTTTGTCTGTGAACTTGAGCCATGTGTGGGGGTTTGGAGGGGAGATGTTGCACATGCACAAGAAAGTTTTAGTTTTGTCTGAATTCAATCAGATCAGATGCACACATAATCTCAATTTCTCATTGTGTGTCTGTGTGTGTGTCGTCAATATGCGGACTTGGCGGACTTGGCGCTCCGGTGTGTGTGTGTGTGTCTTTGTGGTTTGTAAATGATTTTAGAACTGCCGGGTCAAAAATGACCCTAAGGCAATCTTTGTACCCTGGTGGTGTACAGCTTTCATGGAAATATGAACAAAGGCGATGTTTCACTTTTTCTAATGTTTTCTAATGTATAGGAAAAGTCATCAAATTGAAAAAGTTGAAAAAATATCATTTAGGGGGTTTCTCTGCTGTTAAACATAGTGGCGGGTCATTTTTGACCCCGAAGAAAACACAAGGGTTAACCTTATCTTTGAATCTTTGTCAGGATACTGACATTGTGCCTGCTGGGTCATTCCACTTCAAAAAGCACAAGAAAGAGGATTTCTGAAATTTTTTCTGTAGTTAAAAACAGATATGATTAGCATTCCTTACTTACATTATTTTGTTGAAATATAATTTTGATCTCTGAGAAATTAGCTAATTGATTGCACCCAAATTGGCGATTTTCATTTGTAGGATTCAGATCACATTCAATAAATATAGTAACCAACATCCGACTTGGACCAAACTTCTTCTTACCAATGAATAAGACGTGACAGAATCAAAAATAATTGCCAAAAGCCAACCACGGACCCCGAATATCCCATGCCAACCCCACCCCAACAACCAGTATCACTCTATGTTTGACAAATAGTATGAAGCTGTGGCTTGTAGTATTGCTTCTCCATATTATGTAATGTATTTCCTGTGAATCTGGAGATGACCCCCTCCCCCACAACCCCGGTACTTTCACACTAAAGTAGTGTGAAAGCACCAGGTTGTTGCTGTTCCTGCTACACCCCCACACTCTTTTATCCATTTTGCTGTTCTCTTATGTTAATTAAAACTTCTTAGGGCTATGTGGGACGTTAGCGTGCCACCCGTGGCGCACCCTATCAACAGCAGGTGCATTTCAAGAGCGGCAAATTTGAAACCAAATAAATGTCAAAATTCAAATTTCTCAAACATACAACTAACTTACAGCCTTTGAAAGATAAACATCTCCTTAATCTAACCACGTTTTCCGATTTCAAAAAGGTTTTACGGGGAAAGCATAAAGTTAGGTTATGTTAGGAGAGTACATTGATAATAGCTGTGTGTAATGCATTGTCGATTCAAAGACAGGCGTCACCAAAACCATAAAATCAGCTAAAATTATGCACTAACCTTTTACAATCTCCATCAGATGACACTCCTAGGACATTATGTTAGACAATGCATGCATTTTTAGTTCTATCAAGTTCATATTTATATCTAAAAACAGCGTTTTACTATGGCGTTGATGTTCAGGAAATCGTTTCCCTCCAATACCGGCAGTCAAGTCATGACAACAAAATAATTAATTAATATTAGAAAACATTGGTAAAATATTATATTGTCATTCAAAGAATTATAGATTTACATCTCTTGAACGCAATGGACTTGCCAGATTTAAAATTAACCTTACTGGGAAATCACACTTTGCAATAATCTGAGCACTGCGCCCAGAAAAATACGCATTGCGATGCAGACTAACCGCCATGTTGGAGAGATCTAAAATCGAAAATACTATGTAAATAATCCATTACCTTTGATTCTCTTCATCAGATGTCACTTCCAAAGAATCCCAGGTCCATAACGAATGTAGTTTTGTTCAAAAAAGCTCATCATTTATGTCCAAAAACCTCCATGTTGTTAGCACATGATCTAAGCCAGCCGGACTTCACTTCACATCACGAACGGAAAAAATATATTTACGTTCGTTCAAACATGTCAAACGTTGTATTGCATAAATCATTAGGGCCTTTTTTAACCAGAACATGAATAAAATTCAAGGCGGACCATTGGGTTCTCTTTTAAAACGTTTCGGAATGAGAGTACCCACCATCAACTCGCGCGCAAGGTGTCTAATGGGCCATCACAGTTCCAAGGCTCTTATTCGGTCAGATCTCACTGTAGAAGACTCAAAACACTTTGTAAAGGCTGGGGACATCTTGTGGAAGCAATAGGAAGTGCCAAAACATTCCTCACCCCCTTTGGTTTTCAATGGTATAGGCTTAAAGTCAATTCAACACATCAGGTATCCACTTCCTGTCAGAATCTGTCTCAGGGTTTTGCCTGCCAAATGAGTTCTGTTATACTCACAGACACCATTCAAACAGTTTTTGAAACTTTAGGGTGTTTTCTATCCATATATAATAAGTATATGCATATTGTAGTTACTGGGTAGGATTAGTAACCAGATTAAATCGGGTACATTTTTTTATCCAGCCGTGAAAATACTGCCCCCTATACCCTAACAGGTTAAATAGATCACAACATTTCCTTTGCAACTTTGGGCAGAAAACCAATAGTTTTATGAAAATAAATTGTATGGTCATCCTCACAATTCAAGCCAGTACTCCATGAAAGCAATTCATTTTATCATTATCTTAGCCACCAAATGCTTCAATCCATATCTCTATCAAGACTCAGGATAAGACCCAGATGCAGACAATTCGAATCATAGATGTTTATTAACAAAACAGGGGGCAGGCAAACAACAGGTCAAGGGCAGGCAGATGTCAGTAATCCAGGGCAGTGTCAGAAAGGTACAGAACGTCAGGCAGGCTCAGAGGAGTGATTCTGGGGGATTCTTGACCAAGTCTCCAGACAATTTTTTTAGGGTCCGTCTCTATGGGTCGAGGCGGTCGAGGCGGTTTCAATGCACCTAGTCTTGTGATTAAGGGACTTTTCTAAATATTATAATTTTCACAATGATCAAAATTAATTGAAGTCATTGCAAATGGACGAGGCTGTTTCTCGGCCTGAGAACCTTATATTTGTGTAGATATTCTCCCGGTTCACATACATTTGACACTGCCATCCCACATTGTTTATGAGGGTGTATGGCACTCCGGGATATACCGTAACCCTAAAGATCTTTATTTATTAAATGCATTTAAGTTATATTGTTTATGAGGGTGTATGGCAGTGTCAAAACATAACTCACCGTACACTACCAACTTAACGGATTCGTCTGAACATGCTAAAACTGGATATATAACTTTTTTGAAAGAAAAACATTTCTTTAACCATCACCGAACAGACATTGAATTATTCATCGTAAATTACGATAGACAAATGGCTGTTTTCTACCCTCTTACAGCGTAGGTTCATGTACTTTGATGAAAAGCGGTCAAATTAGCGCTCTATTACTGTTTTTGACTTTTAATTCCAGAAAATGGGCCTTAACTCAAAAAGCATTGAGGCCTCGAAGCCATCTTGTTTCTGGGCTAAAAGCCCATTTAGCCAAACCTGAGCTCACCGAGTTTTGTCTTTGAAGTATTTTCCATTTAGGATAAATGGCCATGTCACTTTGGCGATGCTTTGTCCATTTGCAATAAGCAGCCAGTTGCCATCTGGTGGAATTTTCCAGAACAACGGAAAAATGACCAAAAATGACCAATTTTATCAAAAGGAAACCAAATGTCCGAGAGACTTTATTTGATGACTTTCCAGAAGATCCGGCCCTGGGGCACAACCTGAGTCCGTCGGCCTATTTTAATAACACTTGCGGACGTCTAGTAAGGGACCGTACATTTGCAATATGAAGATCCTCATCAACCATACGGGTAATGCCATCGGCATGCCTTATGTAGGAAATAAATTCCACAAATTAACTTTTAACAAGGCACAACTGTTAATTGAAATGCATTCCAGGTGACTACCTCATGAAGCTGGTTGAGAGAATGCCAAGTGTGTGCAAAGCTGTCATCAAGGCAAAGGGTGGCTACTTTGAAGAATCTCAAATCTCAAATGTATTTTGATTGGTTTAACACTTGTTTGGTTACTACATGATTCATATGTGTTATTTCATAGTGTTGATGTCTTCACTATTATTCTACAATGTAGACAATAGTAAAAATAAAGAAAAATAACCTTGAATGAGTAGGTGTGTCCAAACTTTTGACTGGTACTGTATGTTTCTATAGCCTTGGTTTCCAGACCCGACAGAGAATTCAGCCATCCCCAGGGTGGTGTAGTGCATGAGGGGAAGTGAATCACGCAGTCGTAGGGTCGATGCAGAGGAAGCGAAGTGGCTTGCTGAAAACCTCCCAGAGGTCCTGGTACTCCGCAGGAATGGTGGAGAAGTCCGAGACTTCTTCCGAGCCCACAGGAAGATGTCACGGGGCAGGCTGCGCCAACTTGAGGCGATGAGCATGGCAGAACGGGCTCCAGCCAATGATAGCCACAGCAGTCCAGTCGATAAGGGGATTTTGCCAATGGATCCATGAAAACCCATATACCACGGGTACCTGAGGAGACTTGATGAGCATGAACTACATAGACTCACTGTGGTTCCCTGACACTTGCAGGTTGATAGGAGTAGTATTGTGGGTGACTCTGCCTATAGAGCGCCCATCCAGCACTCTGACGTCCATGGGAATGGAGAGGGGCTGACTGGGGATGCCCAGCTCTGACACTGGGGTTGTGTCCATGAAACTCTCATTGGCCCCAGAGTCAATGAGTACCCAGAGAGGTTTGACTGGTCGTCCCACAGCAGGATGGCATGGAGAGGGGTATGAATAAGGGTCGAAGGAAAATTCTCTGTGTGGCCCACCAGAGTATTCGTACCTACTGATGAGCCTGGTCTTTAAATGGACAGGCAGACACGTAATGACCGGTAGTCCCTCAATACAGACAACTCTTGGTGTTAAGTCTGTGTAAACATTCGGCTGGAGACAACCTAGCACTGCCGAGTTGCATCGGTTCTGGAAGACAGACCTCGGAGACTGTCTGGGGAATTTAGGTAACCTCGGAATCTCTCGGGAATGTCGACGCCGAGGACTTCCGGGATTTCTCGGAGGTGAGGTGGGATCCTTGGGCGACCGAGTGGGACTGAAATCAGACCTCCTCTCCCTCCTACGTTCCTGTAGCTACCCATCGATCCGGATGGTCAAGGCGATGAGCAAGTCGGGATCTGTAGGCAGCTTCCGGGCTGCAAGCTCATCTTTAATTTCTTCCGATAATCCTTGAAGGAACGTAGCCAACGTGTGAAAATCAACCGCATAGTCTGCCACACTGCGGGAGTCTTGACAAATCTGGAGTAACTTCCAGGCAGCCTCTCAACCTGACAACGGACAATCGAAAACCTTTTCCAAATCAGCCACAAACTCCTCCAGACTGAAGCACACGGCAGATTGTTGTTCCCACATTGCCGTAGCCCAGTCGAGAGCCCTCCCGGACATCAGCATTATGAGGTACGCTATCTTCGAGCGGTCCGAGGGAAAGGGCTGCAGCTCGAAGATGAGGGAGCACTGGGAGAGAAATGCCCGACAGGTTTCTGACTCTCCAGCGAAGCATTCCGGAGGAGGTAAGCTGGGTTCTCGGGAAACCTGGGTGGCCTGGAGAGATGCGCTGCTGCCAGTGGGGTTATTGAGGGGCTGGGAGGTTCCTGTCTTGGCTGGCTGCTTAAGAGACGATCCGCGGAATTGCTCCAGGACTGTATTCAAGGCACAGTCGTGGTGTTCTGTCAAGGTCTGGAATCCTTCCATAAGACCTCAAAGTAAGTCCTCGTGTCTCCCAATATTGGCTCCGTGGGAGGAGATGACGTCGCGGAGCTGGTCAGAGTCTGCTGAGTCTGCAGTCATGGCCAGTTCGTACTATCAGGAGTCAGGATAAGACCCAGATGCAGACAGTTTGAATCTCAGATGTTTATTAAACCTCTTACATCTAGACGTTCCGCTAGCGGAACACCTGCTCCAATATCCAATGATAGGCGTGGCGCGAATTACAAATTCCTCAAAAATCCAAAAACTTTCATTTTTCAAACATATGACTATTTTACACCATTTTAAAGACAAGACTCTCCTTTATCTAACCACACTGTCCGATTTCAAAAAGGCTTTACAGCGAAAGCAAAACATTAGATTATGTCAGCAGAGTACCCAGCCAGAAATAATCAGACACCCATTTTTCAAGCTAGCATATAATGTCACAAAAAACAAAAACACAGCTAAATGCAGCACTAACCTTTGATGATCTTCATCAGATGACACGCCTAGGACATTATGTTATACAATCCATGCATGTTTTGTTCAATCAAGTTCATATTTATATCAAAAACCAGCTTTTTACATTAGCATGTGACGTTCAGAACTAGCATTCCCACCGAACACTTCCGGTGAATTTACTAAATTACTCACGATAAACGTTCACAAAAAACATAACAATTATTTTAAGAATTGTAGATACAGAACTTCTTTTATGCAATCGAGGTGTCCGATTTTAAAATAGCTTTTCGGTGAAAGCACATTTTGCAATATTCTGAGTAGATAGCTCGCCATCACAGGCTAGCTATTTTGACACCCACCAAGTTTGACCCTCACCAAACTCCGATTTACTATTAGAAAAGTTTGATTACCTTTGATGTTCTTCGTCGAATGCACTCCCAGGACTTCTACTTCAATAACAAATGTTGGTTTGGTTCAAAATAATCCATAGTTATATCCAAATAGCGGCATTTTGTTTGTGCGTTCAAGACACTATCCAAGGGTGACGAAGGGTTACGCGCCCGATGCGTTTCGTGACAAAAAAATTCTAAATATTCCATTACCGTACTTCGAAGCATGTCAACCGCTGTTTAAAATCAATTTTTATGCTATTTTTCTCGTAAAAAAGCGATAATATTCCGACCGGGAGTCGTTGTTTTCGTTCAAAGACGAAAAAATAAAAACATGGTGTCGCCTCAGTCTCATTGTTCTCTGATCGACCACTATCAAAATGCGCTAATGTTTTTCAGCCAGGGCCTGCAAAGACATCATTCAGCTTTTTGCCGCCTTCTGAGAGCCTATGGGAGCCGTAGGAAGTGTCACTTTACAGCAGAGATCCCCTGTTTTGGATAGAGATGATCAAGAAGGCCAAGAAATGGTCAGAGAGGGCGCTTCCTGTTTGGAATCTTCTCAGGTTTTGGCCTGCCAAATGAGTTCTGTTATACTCACAGACACCATTCAAACAGTTTTAGAAACTTTGGAGTGTTTTCTATCCAAAGCTATTACTAATAATTATACTATACTAATAATTATATGTATATTCTAGTTTCTGGGCAGGAGTAATAATCAGATTAAATCGGGTACGTTTTTTATCCGGCCGTGAAAATACTGCCCCCTATCCATAACAGGTTAACAAAACAGGGGGCAGGCAAATGACAGGTCAAGGCCAGACAGAGGTCAGGAATCCAAGGCAGAGTGAGTAAGGTACAGAACGGCAGGCAGGCTCAGGTTCAGGGCAGTCAGAAAGGTCAAAACCAGAAGAACTAGAAAACAGGGACTAGAGAGAACGGGAGTACGGGAAATAACACGCTGGTAAGCTTGACGAAACGTTAAACTGGCAACAGACAAACAGAAAACACAGGTATAAATGCACAGGGGATAATGGGGAAAATGGACGACACCTGGAGGGGGGTGGAGACAAGCACAAGACAGGTGAAACAGATCAAAGTGTGACAATTCCCTTGAATAGTCTTCTCTGAGAGCTGCAATTCTCCTATATAAAATCTTTTCCTATAAGACCAAAACTTTGAAGTAGAAATGGGCTAGGGGTTAAAATGTTGTGACAGCTCTAATAGAACCCAATGCCATAAACATTGTAAAACACTATACGATTTGTGTCTGGGACTTTTACCATTGAAGGCCATTCGAGGCCATAACATTAAAACCATTAGAACTGCTGTAACGTAATGGTTATCTTCTTCACCAACAATGGTCTAACAGTAACTAATACTTTTTTGAAGGGAATAAACCACATTTGGGGGGGCTTTTCCTTGGACACAGATTAAACATAAAAGAAGAAAATGATAAACTGAACATCCTGGTGGACTGGCTTGAATTGTGAATATGACCGCACAATTTATTTTCATCATGAGCCATATCTATTGGCTTTCTACCCAAAGTTGCAAAGGAAATGTTGTGATCTATTTAATAAACACAATAAAAGAGTGTGGCAGTATAGCAGGAACATCAACATCTAGTGGTCAAAACCTCGTACTTTCACACTACTTTATGTTAAATAATACAAGATATTTCAATTATTAATTTCTCTAAACATAGGGAAAATAACATCACCAGATTCACAGGGAATACCTTACATAGTATGGAGAAGCAATACTCCAAGCTGCAGTTTCATACTAACTGTCAAACATAGAGAACTGATACTGTATACTAGTTGTTGGGGTTGGATTGGCATGGGGTATGGGGGGTCCGTGTTTTTTTTATTCATTTTGGGGGGATTCCTCATGTCTTACTAATTGGTAGGAAGAAGTTTGGTTCAAATCGGATATTGAGTATTATATTTATTGAGTGTTATCTGAATCCTATAAATTAAAACGACCAATTTGGGTGCAATCAATAGCTTATATTCTGTGAGATCAAAGTATATTTCCACAAAATATGTTTCAGGACTGGCAATCTTACCTGTTTCTAACTACAGAAACGATTTCAGAACAATCTGGGTGTCATGGCTTGCTGAAATGACATGGAACGACTCTTCTGTAACTACCATAAGAATCTAGTCAGTCCAATTCATTCCGTCAATAACCCTCCTATTTACTTGTCATCAACATATTTTTTATTTTATATTTTATTTAACCTTTATTTAACTAGGCAAGTCAGTTAAGAACACATTCTTATTAACAATGACGGCCTACCAAAAGGCAAAATGCCTCCTGCGGGGACAGGGACCTGGGATTGAAATAAATACCATATAAATATAAGACAAAACACACATCACAACAAGAGAGACAACACAACACTACATGAAGAGAGACCTAAGACAACAACATAGCAAGGCAGCAACACATGACAACACAGCATGGTAGCAACACAACATAACAAGAACATGGTAGCAACACAACATGGTAGCATCACAAAACATGGTACAAACATTATTGTGCACAGTCAACAGCACAAAGGTCAAGAAGGTAGAGACAACAATACATCACACAAAGCAGCCACAACAGTCAGTAAGAGTGTCCATGATTGAGTCTTTGAATGAAGAGAATGAGATAAAACTGTCCAGTTTGAGTGTTTGTTGCAGCTTGTTCCAATCGCTAGCTGCAGCAAACTGAAAAGAGGAGCGACCCAGGGATGTGTGTGCTTTAGGGACCTTTAACAGAATGTGACTGGCAGAACGGGTATTGTATGTGGAGGATGAGGGCTGCAGTAGACATCTCAGATAGAGGAGAGTGATGCCTAAGAGGGTTTTATAAATAAGCATCAACTAGTGGGTCTTGCGACGGGTATACAGAGATGACTAATTTACAGAGGAGTGCAGTGATGTGTCCTATAAGGAGCATTGGTGTCAAATCTGATGGCCGAATGGTAAAGAACATCTAGCCGCTCGAGAGCACCCTTACCTGCCGATCTATAAATTATGTCTCCATAATCTAGCATGGGTAGGAAGGTTATCTGAATCAGGGTTAGTTTGGTAGCTGGGGTAAAAGAGGAGTGATTACGATAGAGGAAACCAAGTCTAGATTTAACTTAAGCCTGCAGCTTTGATATGTGCTGAGAGAAGGACAGTGTACCGTCTAGCCATACTGGCAAGTACTTGTATGAGGTGACTACCTCAAGCTCTAAACCCTCAGAGGTAGTAATGAGAGAGCATCCTACTGGATGAGAGAGTGTCCTACTACCTGAGCTATGTTGTTGATGTTAATTGAGAAGAGCGTGGGGCCTAGGATTGAGCCCTGGGGTACTCCCTTGGTGACAGGCAGTGGCTGAGACAGCAGATTTTCTGACTTTATACACTGCACTCTTTGAGAGAGGTAGTTAGCAAACCAGGCCAAAGACCCCTCAGAGACACAAATACTTCTTAGCCGGCCCACAAGAATGGAGTGGTCTACCGAATCAAAAGCTTTGTTCAAGTCAATAAAAATAGCAGCACAATATTGCTTCAAATCAAGGGCAATGGTGACATCATTGAGGACCTTTAAGGTTGCAGTGACAGCAGAGATCCTAAGTTTTCAATAAAGAGAGTCAAGAAGCCCAAGGAATGGTCAGAGAGGGCACTTCCTGTACAGAATCTTCTCAGGATTTTGCCTGCCATATGAGTTCTGTTATACTCACAGACACCATTCAAACAGTTTTAGAAACTTTAGGGTGTTTTCTATCCAAAGCCAATAATTATATGCATATTCTAGTTTCTGGGCAGTAGTAATAACCAGATTAAATCGGGTACGTTTTTTATCCGGCCGTGCAAATACTGCCCCCTACCCTCAACAGGTTAACCATTTCCCAGAACTTCTTGGGGTTAGACCCACAGAGAGAGAACTGCTCCTTAACCTCTCTGGGGTATGTGGGACGCTAGCGGGACACACTATTCAACAGCCCGTGAAATAGCAGGGCGGCAAATTCAAAACAACAAAAATCTCATAATTCTAATTTCTCAAACATACAACTATTATATCCCATTTTAAAGATACACTTGTTGTTAATCCAACCACATTGTCCGATTTCAAAAAGGCTTTACGGCGAAAGCATAACATTAGATTATGTTAGGACAGCGCCTAGACAAGAAAAACCACACAGCCATTTTCCAAGCAAGGAGAGGCGTCACAAAAACCAGAAATACAGCTAAAATGAATCACTAACCTTTGATGATCTTCGTCAGATGGCACTCATAGGACTTCATGTTACACAATACATGTATGTTTTGCTCGATAAAGTTCATATTTATATCCAAAAACCCCATTTTACATTGGCGTGCAATGTTCAGAAATGTTTTGCCTCCCAAAACTTCCGGTGAATGAGCACATCAATTTACAGAAATACTCATTATAAACGTTGATAAAATATTCAACAGTTATTCAAAGAATTATAGATACACTTCTCCTTAATGCAACCGCTGTGTCAGATTTCAAAAAAGCTTTACGGCGAAAGCAAATTTTGCAATAATCTGAGTACAGCGCTCAGATATCAAAACAAGCCATACAGATACCCGCCATTTTGGAGTCAACAGAAATGACAAAAATTACATTATAAATATTCACTTACCTTTGATGATCTTCATTGGAATGTACTCCCAGGAATCCCAGTTCCAGAACAAATGTTTGTTTTGTTCGATAAAGTCCATAATTTATGTCCAAATACCTCCATTTTGTTCACTCGATTAGTCCACTACTCCAAATGCAGGAAGCGCGCGCAAAATGTCACAACGAAAAGTAAAAAAAAGTTATATTTACGTTCGTAGAAAAATGTCAAACGATGTATAGCATCAATCTTTAGGATGTTTTTATCATAAATCTTCAGTAATATTCCAACCGGACAATTTCAATGTCTTCAAAAAAGAAAAGGAACACAGCTAACTCTCACGTAAGGGCGCACCACTGAGCTCATGTCATTTTCTCAGTTGTCTACTTCCAGGAGCTCTTATTCTCTCCCCATTCACAGTAGAAGCATGAAACAACGTTCTAAAGACTGTTGACATCTAGTGGAAGCCTTAGGAAGTGCAAAATGAACCCTAAGTCACTGTATACTGTATAGGCAATCACTTGAAAAACTACAAACCTCAGATTTCCACACTTCCTGGTTGGATTTCTATCAGGTTTTTGCCTGCCATATGAGTTCTGTTATACTCACATACATCATTCAAAAAAAGAAACTTAAACTTTAGAAACTTCAGAGTGTTTGCTATCCAAATCTACTAATTATATGCATATCCTACCTTCTGAGCCTGAGTAGCAGGCAGTTTACTACGGGCACACCTTTCATCCAGACATCAAAATACTGCCCCCTACCCTAGAGAAGTTAAAGTAACTTACTTTGGCCTTCCGGATAGCCTGAGCGCACTTATTTCTCATTTGCCTGAACGATAGCCAGTCAGCTTGAGTATGTGTGTGCCAAGCCTTTCGCCAAATGCAATTCTTGTGGTGGAGTAACTCTGCAAGATCACGGTCGAACCAGTGGCTGAACTTGTTTTTAGTTCTCATTTCCTTTATGGGGGCGTGTTTGTTAACAATACCACTGAAAATATCAAAAAAGAAGGTCCAGGCGTCTTCGACAGAGGGGATCAAGCAGATTCTATACCATTTTACAGAGGTCAGAGTATGAAGGAAGGCTTTCTCATTAAAAGTTTTTTAGCAAGCATCTATGACAAATCAGGACAGGTTGTTTCACTGAGCAGCCATTACGAACACAGGCTGTAAAACAGTGATGACTAAGGTTATTACAGAAAACACCAGACTGGTACCTATCAGGATTATTTGTGAGGATAACATCGAGGAGATTAGCCTTTTCTGGGTGATTGGAGTCATACCTTGTGGGATTGGTGATAATCTGAGAAAGATTTTGCGAGTCCCATTACTTTAGGACTTGGTCAGGTGGTTTAAGCATGTCCCAGTTTAGGTCACCTAGCAGGACAAATTCAGACTTAGTGTAAGGGGCCAGGAGAGCTTAGGGCAGGTAGGGTACAGGCCGGTGCTGATGGAGGACGATAACACCCAGCAACAGTCAACAAAGAGCCATTTGAAAGTTTAATGCTTAAAACCTGCAAATACAATTGTTTGGGGACAGTCTTGGTGGAGACAACAGAGCACTGAAGGTGATCATTGGTAAAGATTGCCACTTCCCCACCTTTGGAATATCTGTCTTGTCGAAAAAGGTTATAACCAGAAAGGTTAACACCAGTATTAAAAGCACGCTTTCTTATCCATGTCTCAGTAATGACCAACACATCTGGATTGGAGCTCTGAACCCACACTTTCAATTTATCCATTTTAGGTAATAAGCTTCTAGTGTTAACGTTCAGAAAACCCAGGATTTTACGAGATCAGAAATCAGTGATGCAGATATCAGAGCACAAGTCAGAATTGGAGCTAGCAATTGTAGATGGGCCAGATATCATCAACAGTAATACAATCTGATGTCATGTAATGTTTTTACGGATAAACCCAGTAAAACAGATGATTCACTTTTCCTCCTAATTAAAACTTGGCTAATGGCAGTTGACACCTTTAAATGTCTTTTGCAGTAATAAATTGATCATTGCTTTACATCTGTCATGGATTCACATGGGAGGGAGGCGATGCATGGCCACAAGTCTTTATCTGGCTTTTTCTCCCTGCTTCGTATTTGGCACAACAAATCCTTACCTTCATGAGAGACTGAAATAATGTCTTAATTCTCCTCCTTTCTCCCCTTGCCTGTGCATCAGTTGACACTGTGCCCCTCAGGAGTCTCCAGCCAGTGCGGTGAAACAAATTGTTCCTTATAATTGTTCCTTATCTTGGGCTCTGGGACCCGTTACATTCCCATATAAATTAAGCACAGTTTAATTAACTTCAGTGGCATCTCTCTTATCTGGGGAGGGAACATTCACTAAGGCACGGTGTGACGGTGTGACAGGCAAACTCTGGCAAGTCACCCTGCTATGACGCGCAGAGACACAAATGAACTGCTGAATTGTATTGCCGATCTCCTGTAGTGTCATTTGTTGGCGGTGGCGACATGGTACTCACTCGTTCAATTAGATTTCAATTGGTTTGTTTACGGCAAAGTAATTGTCATTCTATTTCGGACCAAATGCCCCAGGGTGGGCCCTGTCTAAGCTAGTGAAGGGCTACAGTGGCATAGATCAACGCGGGGAAAGTGGAGGGAAAAGCCTTAAAGATCCACAGTAGGGGCAACAGCACCACTCTACTGCTCCACGGCCATTGTTATTGTTTTAGTTTTGTTGACTAAGCAGAGGTGGGGAGTGCTAGGGGAGCATCACGCATCAAGGTAAAAACAAATGCTGCACATATGCTGCTATTCTATCGCTCTAGCAATGATGTCCGAATGGAAAAAAACTGTGTTCGTTCTTTCCAGTAACTTCTTTGTTGTTGTAATATCGCAAACGGACATGGCAGTTTCAACATTAAGGTTTCCATCTTCAAGAGGAGGGAGAGACCTTAGAGGAGGGCGAGAACTTTCAAGAAGGATACACTGAGAGCTCTGAAAATGTGTGCTGAGTGCATGCAAACAGCTGACGTGAAGAAGAGGATTGATTAAGTCATCCATCTTAAAGTTCCAAAAGTGAGAGGGCGATGGCGAAGGCACAAACGTGGTACTGCCAGTGAACCCGCCATGATGGTGATTAATCCGCCCCGGCCGCCAATTCCTGCGAGACGGGCATCTTAAGATCTCAGAACAAGATCCAGGTACAGTTGAAAATGGGTCACATTTTCCCCAAGCTGCCCTTCCCCTCAGTTTTTTTCTAAAATGAATCTGCTCTATTTTCCCTCCTTTCCCCATCTACAGAACTGAATGACTTTGGTCCCTCCCAAGGGGTCAGTGAATCAAGCGTAGAGAAAGAGAATGTAATTCAGTGACAAAGAACCAAGCCCTAATGTGGATAGAGAGAAAGAGAGAGAGGAGGGTAGAGAGAAGGGGGGAGAAAGGAGACTTCCAGCACCCAGCGACAGTAATTAAAGTAGGGGGTGATTAGTCCGCCTCTGTGTCGGCCAGCTCATGAGAAATCTATTGACTGGCCACGTTAAATCATCAATTTGGAACCATTAGACCATGCCACATTCACAAACATGTCGGTAATGATGATGGGTTGAACCTCTGCGGGGTTACTGGAGAGAAGGCCCTCATGTGTTTCTCTCTTTCTCCCTCCCCATTCTCTCCCTCTCCTTGTCTCCTCATTTTCTCTCTCCCTCTACTTCTGTCTTTCTCTCTGAGGTCTAACTTGGCTTTGAAGGCCAAACATCACTGTTGATGTTGTGAATTAGGCCCATGTAATGAGTCACACGGTATTAGCTTCTTTGCCGACCCATTGCAAAAATGCCAGCCTGTGCCCTCAGCTCTGACATGACGGACGACTTGTTAACACAACACAAGACCTGGGGGGGTGGGATGGTGAACTCACTACACTGGTCAGGATTTTATGCAGAGCTCCCAACATAGAATTAGGGATTTAATAGGATCTTTATGGGTCCCAAGGCCTGTTGCTTAGCTGGTTCACACCTCCAAGGTCTGTTGCTTAGCTGGTTCACACCTCCAAGGTCTGTTGCTTAGCTGGTTCACACCCCCAAGGCCTGTTGCTTAGCTGGTTTACACCTCCAAGGTCTGTTGCTTAGCTGGTTCACACCTCCAAGGTCTGTTGCTTAGCTGGTTCACACCCCCAAGGCCTGTTACTTAGCTGGTTTACACCTCCAAGGTCTGTTGCTTAGCTGGTTCACACCTCCAAGGTCTGTTGCTTAGCTGGTTCACACCCCCAAGGCCTGTTGCTTAGCTGGTTTACACCTCCAAGGTCTGTTGCTTAGCTGGTTCACACCTCCAAGGTCTGTTGCTTAGCTGGTTCACACCTCCAAGGTCTGTTGCTTAGCTGGTTCACACCCCCAAGGTCTGTTGCTTAGCTGGTTCACACCCCCAAGGCCTGTTGCTTAGCTGGTTCACACACTCAAAGTGTGTGTTGTTGGCGTCTCCCGGTGCCAGCTCATATCAAGTCTGAGATTGTGTCCCAAATGGAACCCTATTCCCTATTCCCAAAAGTAGTGCACTTTAGTAAGGAATAGGATGCCATTTAGGACTTAGGCTGAGAAAAGGAAGCCGACAGCACAAAGAGGCAGGCAGGCAGGCAGGCAAGGACAGATGGCTACCAGTAGCGGCTTGTTTAGTGCTCAGATAATAATGTAAATGTGCCTGTTTGTGATATGTTGTGCCAGTGACAGCTGTAGTGTGTCTTGATTTAGCATCACAGAGCGAGAGATATTGAAAATGGTCCTCCTGTATTGCACCAGTCAGAACAGAAAGGAGCTCCTTGAATTATTCACAGCATCAGGCTGCTTCTCAAATGGCACCCTTTTCCCTGTATAGTGCACTACTTTTGAACAGAGCTTTTTGAGCCCTGATCAAATGTAGTGCACTAAATAGGGAATAGGGTGCCATTTGGGACACAGTCCAAGAGAGATTGAAAGCAAACCAAATGCAGCTTGCCAACCTGACATTATTGCCTTCTCGCTTTTCTCATTAGGGAAGAAATAAAAATGTGTGAAGAAAAAAGTTCTTCCAACTTCGCAGTACAACACAGGGCAACCAGTGTTTTACAATCGGATCCTTGTCAATAACAAACAATAACAAATCTAGTCCCCCAGTAAGATACAGATGGCATAATTACCATGGATACTCACGGAGGAAAACTCAGGGAATTGCCTCATCATGACTTGATTTTAGAGTACTGTTTCTTTTTAAAGATATATAACTCTTGACTGGTACTCCACCATTGCATCACCTTCATGAAATGACTTCAAGTGACTTACAATTCCAAAATGTGACCATTTATTTTCAATGTATCTGTTCAAGCTGTGAGTGATGTTTCACTTTTTTAACATTTCGGATATTCATGCAATGTCTTCATATTCAGATTGTAAAAGATGAAAAAATATGCAATGTGCAGATTTTGGTCAAGGTGAAGGTTGTTGAAACCTTTCAGTATTTACTCTTTCACTTTTTAAATTCTTCCTAAGGTTACTTAACAGTATTCATTATTTTCCCTTTGAAAGTCGCCTTTAGTATTCTTTTGATGATTAAGCTTTCATTGGAACTACTTCAAAGCTGTAAAGTTGAATGACTCTTTGATGTGCCCTATAATATCTCATTGTGGCCTTTCAATACGTATTGGCTTCTCCATTCTTTCCTCTCCCGTTCTCCCCCTCTCTTTTTACATTTCTCTGAAAACATGTTCACTGATATTTCCTCTTATATTTATGGGGGGTTAGACGAACAACCATTCAGACTCTCATAGCTCCACGGTTCCTCAAACTGGAGAGAAAGTTGATCAGTTCAGGTAACACTATCAGATAAATGACAATATCCTTCTTCCTCACACACTGATCTGAACCAAGCAAGGTTGACAATGTGTGAGGAGATATGAGGACCTAAAAAAGATAGACCAACATTGCTCATAAAGCACTTTGCCACTGTGGAACTGTCATCCTTTCAATGGCCGTATTGTGGAAGATAAGAACGGAAGTGGTATTGGCTGCAGCACAGTCGCTCTCACAATTGGGGGACGCCTCTTTGGAGAATTCCATTCTTCCTTCTCCGCCTCCTCTGGACCCCCAGAAGTTAGAAGTGTTCTCTTGCTCTACGAGTCGCAATGTAACTGTGCTGAACAAAGATGGCCGACAAAGGTGAAAGCGCTAGCCATGGCTCTAATCAGTTCTCCCCCAACTGTGAGGGATGAGTAATGAGCAAAGGGGCCAAGTCCAGGCCCTAATGAAGCCAGCTAGCTCCCTCGAACTCCACCTTCATCAAGTTCTCTTCTCTTTAACTCTCCTGCTGCTGCCGCCGTTTGTCTGCATGTGGCGAGCTAGCAAGCTATACTGTACCTCTCGCCTGAATAACCCATGGGAGGGAAGGAAAATGTATGACGCTAATGAAGTGAACGCAGCGAAGGCAGTAGAGGTGGTAGAAGGCGGCGGTAGTGGTGAACAATGTGTAAGTATGGAATTAAGGTGGTGGTGATGATGATATGCCTTGTTTTGTATCTGTTTCAGGTAATATGTTACATATGAAGTGCATGGAAGTGCATATTAAGCGTGTTAAGGAGTGAGGGAGAGAGCATTTACATATGCTGCTTTCTCTCTCTCTATCTCTCTCTCTTTCTCTTGCTCTCTCTCTCCCTCACTCTCTTTCTCCCAAGCACTCAGGATGTGCCAGCTGCATGTTGCCTTTGATTCAGGCTTGCTCCAGATCTGCTCTCTAATGAGCTGAGTGCTCAATCAATAATTCACTGGAGTTTGAATAAAATTGAGGGTGATCAGAGCTGGTTTCAAACAAGAAAGTAATCAGTGCCATTCACAAGCTTGGATTCGGCCAAGCTCTCCTCAACTAGCTACCTTCTTTCCTTTCTGCCTTCCTTTCTTTCTTTTGTTCCCCGTTTCTCCTGCATGAACGGAGGCAGACTCTCCAGTTTCTGCTTCCTCTTTTGCCTCAATATGTCATCGCTCACATGTGGTAAGCGTCAGAACTCCACTGGGCACAGACGTCAATTCAATGTCTATTCCACTTTGGTTCAGCGTAATTTCATTGAAATGACGTGGAAACAACTTTGATTCAACCAGTGTGTGCCCAGTGGGAAGAGACCACACAAAGCAGCAGCAAGGGTGAGGATGATGATGTATAACCTCTATGCAACACAAAGTGTAAACATATTCTTACCAATTGATGTGTATTTCAAATGTAGGCTACTTGTTGAAAACAAATATGGCGTACAATATTTTGATTAGCACTATGTTGAATTTACATAATGCAGCCTCCATGCTGCTCTGAAATTAAGCGTATTTTATTGTAGATTTTTGTATCAGACTGAAACGTCAGAGGTGTTAATCTGAGTTGGCATACAATGGCATAGCAATGCGTCTTAAATTGATAGTTCATCGAAATTGCAAAACAACATATTGATTTCCTTGTACACTTGCGTTGGTTTTGGGGCAAATATTGGCCAGGTCAACTAAATGAATCATGGATTGCTGTTTTACCTTGTCCATAAACTGCTTACAGGGTAAGAAAACCAATATGTCATTTAGGTGAACTACTAAGCCTTTAACTGCTCTACAACAGTACACATTTTACAGAATGCAATGCAATTGAACCAAATCCATCTTTATCGTCCCCCACAGTTCCCCCTGAAGACCCTGTGATTGTGGGGGCTCCCGTGGTGAGTCTAAGAGCCGGCGACCCCCTCAACTTGACATGCCACGCCGACAATGCCAAGCCTGCTGCCTCCATCATCTGGATCCGCAACGGGCAGGTCCTGAATGGCGCCATGTACTCTAAGGTATGGGAAGGGGGTTGCATTTTTGTCCCCGCCCCAGTTTTATAATTTCACTGTAGGAGTGGTTTGTGCTAGTTTTGATTGATCTCTGTGCTGACCAAACTCTTTCAAAAGGACAGCTCTATTTGTAAGTATTGGAGCGAATTCATGGGTAGCCCCGACCGGGACTCAAACCTGGGTCCAACGATTGCCAACTGAACAGCTTAGCCATTACACCAAGAAATTCTAACTGGATTAAGTTCGCTACACTATCCCCTTCCTACAAAAAGAGTGCCCCACGCTTCTTTATCTCAAGTCCCTCATGCCCAGGAATGCCTTTGATGACCTCACAGTAGCGTCACCCCACTTCTGACACCAATGTAGAGAATTCAGGAGGTTGCTCTGACCATAGCTGCAGCAAATGTCATAGCTGCAGCAAACTATAAAAACTATAAAACTATAAAAAGTGCACACACTCAAATTAAGTTTGCATAAATAAATTGATTGTGCACTTCAAATGTGTCCTTTGGCCCTTGATAAGAGGTGTGCTCTCTCGTCCCTCAATTGGGGGAATCCTTCCCCCTCTTCCTAGCTTCCTCTCTGCTGCTGCATTCACTCTTCTCTTCCTCCACACAGCTGTCCTAAAAAAGGCCTCGCTTTGTCAATTTAATGACAGCTGAGATTTTTAATTTGATCCACTGGGCAAGATGGAGCACTCATGTCGCACTTTCAACATGACGAAAAAAGAGAAAGCATTCCATCACTCTACATTATGGATGTGTTCTTGGGCAATTTGTTCACTTTGTCAGCCCTGGGTAGGAAACAGAGAAAGTGAGAGGCGCATTTAAAGAAGCGGTCCCATGACAATCTCACAGTGTAATCTTGCTTGTTCCAGGGTGAGCCTAACCCAAACAAACCCATTGGAGAGCGCTCCCTTTACTCAATTTAAACCCATAAATTAGACAGAGGCAAGCCACTTAGACGTGTACATTATTGTATCAGGATTTGGAGAGGCAGTGTATAGTTACTTTGTAAGTACTTAGTATCAACATCTGTATAGCATATTTGATATGTATCACATTTGATACTGATTACATCATATAGCAGATGCTCATATCCAGAGCAATTTACAGGATTAATTAGGGTTAAGTGCTCAAGGACACATCGACAGATTTTTAATCTAGTCAGTTAGGGGATTCAAACCAGCGACCTTTCAGTTACTAGCCCAATGCTCTTAACTGCTAGGCTACCTGCCACCCATCATGTCATATTATTTACATGTCACACTGTTAGGATGTAAAGTCCTTTTGATTCTTCTCAATCTGGTAACAGCTTCATTTAAATGCATCAGGAAAAAATATTTTGGAGACAGAGAACCAATATGTTTAATCTTTATCCAATGATGAGCCTGGGTTTTGGATTCACATACTTTGAGTCATATCATGACTTGACGTGGCATATCAAGGCATGCAGATTGAGAAGGCAAACGATAGAAAGACGACTGATCCCATCTGTCCAGTATGACATGCAGGTTAACGTGAATTGGGATGAGTCTTGTCCTGGAGGCAGAACTAAGCAATTTCCACTAAATTCTAAATATTGTACAGATTCATGAAAACAAAAATGTAATTAAGGTTAGGGTTAGGTATTAGGGTTATCCTTGTGGTTAAGGTTAGGGTTAAGTTTAGGGTTAGGTTTCAAATCAGATCGTATGACTTTGTGGCTGTGCCAGCTAGTGACCACTCTAAAGAGCTGCCCCCAGAACAAGATTCATGATGAGAAATGTTAACCTGCATATGACATCACAAATCTGTCAATGACGTATACCAATAAACTCTATAACTATGTAGTTCCAAATATGTAACTACTATGATATTACTATGTAAGTCAGGGCAAGAGATACATGAGATTTATGGGGAAAAAAATAGCAAAATCCTAATGGTCATACAGTACATACATTGCATGATGTACTGTAAACCTATTGCTCCCTACATCCATACTGTACTGTAGAAAGTTGTACTTGCAATGGCTGTGATATTTGGTTGTCTTATCTACCTTAGTTACTCTAGTCACACTGGATAAGAATTCTAAATGAACACAAGGTAAATGTAATGAAAGTAAGACATCTTGTAAATGTAATAGCTAGTGATAATCTTTGGTCTTTTAATGATTCCTCAGACACTGTTACGGGATGGGCGAAGGGAGAGCACAGTCAGCACACTCTACCTCTCTGCCTCCAACATCGAGACAGGCCAACGGATCACCTGTCGGGCTTCAAACAAGGCAGCGCCAAACGGTAAAGATGCTGTCGTCACCATCGATATCCAACGTGAGTACAGCGTCCCATGACTCACACCATGGAAATGATCTATTCTAGTGTGTTTGGAAGCAATAGTCACGACTGATCTAGGATGATATTTTCTTTCAGGGGGGGGGGGGGATGCACTGTTTGAAAACCTACACTATATGACCAAAGGTATGTAGACGACTGCTCATTGAGCATCTCATTCCAAAATCATGGGCACTCCTTTGCTGCTATAACAGCCTCCACTCTTCTGGGAAGGCTTTCCACTAGATGTTGGAACATTGCTGCAGGGACTTGCTTCCATTCAGCCACAAGAGAGTTAGTGAGGTCGGGCACTGATGTTGGACGATTAGGCCTGGCTCGCAGTCAGTGTTCCAATTCATTCCAAAGGTGTTCGATGGAGTTGATGTCAGGGCTCTTTGCAGGCCAGTCAAGATCTTCCACACCGATCTCAACAAACTATTTCTGTATGGACCTCACGTTGTGCACTGGGGCATTGTCATGCTGAAACAGGAAAGGGCCTTCCCCAAACAGTTGCTACAAAGTTGGAAGCACAGAATCATCTAGAATGTAATTTTATGCTGTAGCGTTAAGATTCCCCTTAACTGGAACTAAGGGGCCTAGCTTGAACCATGAAAAACACCCACAGTCCATTAGTCCTCTGCCACCAAACTTACCAGTTGGCACAATACATTTCTTTATTTCACCTTTATTTAACCAGGTAGGCCAGTTGAGAACAAGTTCTCATTTACAACAGCGACCTGGCCAAGATAAAGCAAAGCAGTGCGACAAACAACAACACAGAGTTACACATGGAATAAACAAACGTACAACGTAATAACACAATAGAAAAGTCTATATACAGTGTGTGAAAATGAGGTAAGATTAGGGAGGTAAGGCAATAAATCAAATCAAATGTATTTATATAGCCCTTCTTACATCAGCTGATATCACAAAGTGCTGTACAGAAACCCAGCCTAAAACCCCAAACAGCAAGCAATGCAGGTGTAGAAGCACGGTGGCTAGGAAAAACTCCCTAGAAAGGCCAAAACCTAGGAAGAAACCTAGAGAGGAACCAGGCTATGAGGATTGGCCAGTCCTCTTCTGGCTGTGCCGGGTGGAGATTATAACAGCACATGGCCTAGATGTTCAAACGTTCATAAATGACCAGCATTGTCAAATAATAATAATCATAGTAGATGTCGAGGGTGCAACAAGTCAGTAACACAAGAGTAAGTGTCAGTTGGCTTTTTCATAGCCGATCTTTGAGAGTATCTCTACCGCTCCTGCTGTCTCTAGAGAGTTGAGATAAATAGGCCATAGTGGCAACATAATTACAATTTAGCAATTAAACACTGGAGTGATAGATGTGCAGAAGATGAATGTGCAAGTAGAGATACTGGGGTACAAAGGAGAAAAAAAAATGACAATATGGGGATGAGGTAGTTGGATGGGCAATTTACAGATGGGCTCTGTGCAGGTGCAATGATCTGTAAGTTGCTCTGACAGCTGATGCTTAAAGTTAGTGAGGGAGATATGAGTATCCAGCTTCAGTGATTTTTGCAATTCGTTCCAGTCATTGGCAGCAGAGAACTGTAAGGAAAGGCAGCCAAAGGAGGAATTGGCTTAGGGGGTGACGAGTGAAATATACCTGCTGGAGCGTGTGCTACGGGTGGGTGCTGCTATGGTGACCAGTGAGCTGAGATAAGGCGGAGATTTACCTAGCAAAGACTTATAGATGACCTGGAGCCAGTGGGTTTGGCGACGAATATGAAGCGAGGGCCAGCCAACGAGAGCATACAGGTCGCAGTGTAGTATATGGGGCTTTGGTGATAAAACGGATGGCACTGTGATAGACTGCATCCAATTTGCTGAGTAGAGTGTTGGAGGCTATTTTGTAAATGACATCGCCAAAGTCAAGGATCGGTAGGATGGTCAGTTTTACGAGGGTATGTTTGGCGGCATGAGTGAAGGATGCTTTGTTGCGAAATAGGAAGCCGATTCTAGACTTATTTTTGGATTGGAGATGCTTAATGTGAGTCTGGAAGGAGAGTTTACAGTCTAACCAGACACCTAGGTATTTGTAGTTGTCCACATTTTCTAAGTCAGAATCGTCCAGAGTAGTGATGCTAGACAGGCGGGCAGGTGCCGGCAACAATCGGTTGAAGAGCATGAATTTAGTTTTACTTGCATTTAAGAGCAGTTGGAGGCCACGAGCAGTTGTATGGCATTGAAGCTCGCCTGGAGGTTAGTTAACACAGTGTCCAAAGAAGGGCCAGAAGTAAACAGAATGGTGTCATCTGCGTAGGGGTGGATCAGAGAATCACCAGCAGCAAGAGCGTCATCATTGATGTATACAGAGAAAAGAGTCGGCCCGAGAATTGAACCCTGTGGCACCCCCATAGTGACTGCCAGAGGTCCAGACAACAGGCCCTCCGATTTGACACACTGAACTCTGTCTGAGAAGTAGTTGGTGAACCAGGCGAGGCAGTCATTTGAGACACCAAGGCTGTTGTATGTGTCAAACTGCTTTGCTTTATCTTGGCCAGGTCGCAGTTGCAAATGAGAACTTGTTCTCAACTACCCTACCTGGTTAAATAAAGGTGAAATAAATAAAATGAAAATTGCCAGAGTCGAAAGCCTTGGCCAGGTCGATGAATACGGCTGCACAGTATTGTCTTTTATCGATGGCGGTTATGATATTGTTTAGGACCTTGAGTGTGGCTGAGGTGCACCCATGACCAGCTCTGAAACCAGATTGCATAGCGCAGAAGTATGGTGGGATTCGAAATGGTCAGTGATCGGTTTGTTAACTTGGCTTTCGAAGACCTTAGAATGGCAGGGTAGGATAGATATAGGTCTGTAACAGTTTGGGTCTAGAGTGTCTCCCCCTTTGATGAGGGGGATGACCGCGGCAGCTCTCCAATTTTTGGGGATCTCAGACGATGCGAAAGAAAGGTTGAACAGGCAAATAATAGGGGTTGCAACAAATTGCGGTGGATCATTTTTGAAAGAGGGGGTCCAGATTTTGCAGCTCTTTCAGAACATCAGGTATCTGGATTTGGGTGAAGGAGAAATGGGGAGGCTTGGGCAAGTTGCTGTGGGGGGTGCAGTGCTGTTGACCGGGGTAGGGGTAGCCAGGTTGGAAGAATGGCCAGCCGTAGAAAAATGCTAATTGAAATTCTCAGTTAACGTGGATTTATTGGTGGTGACAATGTTTCCTAGCCTCAGTGCAGTGGGCAGCTGGGAGGAGGTGCTCTTATTCTCCATGGACTTTACAGTGTCCCAGAACCTTTTGGAGTTTGTTTTACAGGATGAAAATGTATGTTTGAAAAAGCTAGCCTTCGCTTTCCTAACTGCCTGTGTATATTGGTTCCTAACTTCCCTGAACAGGTGCATATCGCGGGGGCTATTCGATGCTAATGCAATACACCACAGGATGTTTTTGTGCTGGTCAAGGGCAGTCAGGGGCAGGCATTGGGGCAGGTAGCGTTCTTCTCTAGTTCTAGCAGGGTAGAAATTTGACCAACTAACTTGTTGGAAAGGTGGCATTCTATAACGGTGCCACTCTGAAAGTCACTGAGCTCTTCATTAAGGCCCTTATACTGCCAATGTTTTTCTATGGAGGTTGCATGGCTGTGTACTCAATTGTATACACCTGTCAGCAACGGGTGTGGCTGAAATAGCCGAATCCGCTCATTTGAAGAGTTGTCCATACTTTTGTATACATGGTGTACATACTATTCATTCACAACAAACATTTGATATCTGGCTATAATGTTATATTGATCAGTAAGAGAAAAGGCTCTTGTTCCAAAACTCATCCATTGGTCTATCTATCTGACCATTGAAATACTCTATTTATCCTATTTCTACTGCAGAATTCTACCCCTAACATTGCACGTGCTAACCCAATATTTCCAATATTTCTCAACATATTTTATTGGAGTATGCCAGATTGATCCATATTAATTCCGTTGTCCATGGCTGGGTTTTCACAAACATTGTTGAAATGTGAGTTCTATGAAATGCAGCATTTCCCATTCAAAGGAAAATTGGTCTGGAAGCACAATGAAAGAGATAATGCATTTGATGAAGATTAACAATGTCACAGTCTTAGCCAATGAAAGTCAATGCTAGTGTTTGCTATTTTATTCTTGCTGTGTGTGTTGCCACTGTGTGCGTTTCTCTTTTTTTCTTCCTGGCGCTTGCCCTGCCACTAATCAAAATACCATCATAAGAGATTCCTTCCGAATAGTGAAAAATGGCCCCCCTCTGTACAAAATTCAATTGTCAGATGATATTATTTGATCACAAAAACCATTTGCCATAAGTTATGGATTTCAAACAAAGGCCTTTCACATCCCTCATAGCTCCTTCAAAGCTATTAAGTATGACTAATAAAGCAGAAAATACTATTCAAGGATCCATTACTCTTGACAGCTCCATTCTTCCTAGTGCATTCTTTAAATTTTTTGTGTGTCATCCAAAAGGAATCCTTTCCCCAAGCCTGGGCATGGGGAGAGACAGAAATGAGAGCGCTAACCGATTAGCCGTTGTTGTGTGCACTGTCAGAGAGGGGCTAATCGTTTTGTCATGCAAAACAATGGCGCCGTTTTTTCCTCTCCTTACGCAAGTCAACTGCTGTATGAAAACAAATGTTTGATTCTGCCCTAGCTGGGTAGCCTTGAGTAGCCTGAAATAAAATAAATATGTAGAGTAGTGGGCAGATGCAGTAACACTGGAGCTATAGTTGCTGTATGTCCTTGAATCAATTTGGGTAATAAGGTGAATCTGATACCGATCGTAAGTGGAGCACGTTTGATGGGAATGAACTGCATCAGCGCAGAGTTGAGGACTCCCCCCAATACACCAACAGTGGTTGAACAAGTCACTCTCTATTGGAATGCCAAAGCTGTTGGAATTAATTCTCCTCAGGATGGAAAAGTGAGAGCCGATCCCCCCGCCATAACAGATCGAGAAGAGCTTGAGCGATGGGTCTGCCTTTAGCGCTTAGCATTAGCCCGACTGATTTCCCCCCATATGCGTCTCTCGTTCCACTTTGCATCACATACAGTAGCAAAGGGAGGGGTGGATTGTTGAAGGGGGTAGTGGAAAGCCAGAAATAATCCACAAGCCACAGGCACCCCACCTCAGCAGGCCAGAGTGAGGGGGTGGGAACAGGTGTTGGATGAATAAGTGATAACAGCACACCGTGAGGTGGATAGGCCGTGATGCTCCTGGAGGTCCTCAGGGAACCACAGACTGCCACCAGGGGCGCCATACTGTCACAGTAGCCAGTTAATATTGATGAGAGGCAGCTGTCGGTTTGGGTGGTGATGGCAGGTGTTGTGAGACGCGCACACACAGACACATGCCCCAGAATGCATTGGGCAGAAGGCAGACAAACATTGGGGAGGTGGGTTAGCACGGGTTCCGTCAAGTCGGCAAAACCAATCACGTCAGGCAATCTCTCACTGCTCACAGGGGGTTCTAATGGAGCATTAGCATATTTCTCTTAGCTCTGTCCATTTGAATGTGTTCCTGACCACCTGGATATCTGTGATGATGATCTATGCAGTAGAAATGAGCATACAGGGTTATTTTATAAGCAGGTAGTTAGTTAGCAATTCTAATTGATTTGTAATTACACTTCTCCTTCTTTGAGAATTATTGACACAATCATCACTATGTAAAATTTGGCTCCCTATAAGTTAACAGTTGTGTTGAAGTATTTGAGTTATGTACCAAAAAGTATCCATTGTTACCACAGTTTATGCAGCTAACGACTCGAACACACCTACAGCGTCATTGCGCAAAATGGTATGAAGCATAATCTGGATATGTGTGCAACAAAAGTTCAACATTCACCTTCTGCTACCATTTCTGTCAAGCCGTCTACAATTTGATGCATACGTTCGATAAATCCAATGTATGCACAGGGGCGCAACTTTCACTGGGAATGCGGGGGACATGAACCCCCCACATTCTAAAATAAAATGTTTCCACGTGAATGCCTCCGAGCTGTTGGGTAGGCTGTTTGGCGGTTTCAGCCGGCTGGATTTAGGCTGTGTGAAGGCAAAGCTTCTGACCAGCACAGCACTGCTGTCTGTGTGTTTTGCTTGTTCTAAGAGTTGTAAAGCAAGCAGAGCAGAAACTGGCTACTCTTTATTTGACTGATGTAGCTGGCAAGGTATCTGCTGTTTGACTTGTATTCCCAGTGCTGAGCTAGTAGTGTAACTGACATGTAATGTTAGCTAATGTTTCATCCGCTCTCCAATTAAGTTCTGTCTGAAGAGAATGAACTAGTTAGCTAGCTAGTACCTACCACAGCCAGTTCAGCTCTAGCCTCAAGCTATCTGTCAGATAGTAGTTTCTAACAGCTGTTGTGTGTACGGAAATGTTTTGTAGCCTTTTTGTCCCATTTCAACGGAAGTAAATTAAATTGGCTAGTTTTCGCCAGTTAGCGCCAGCCAAAGGTTGGCTAACGTTAGCTAGCTAACTCACTAACTTCAGGTATTATTTTTTCCTCCATCACACTAGACCTGAATCAAATGATGAAATCAGCGATATTCTGATGTTTTTTGACAGCGCAATCTGAGTTTTTATTAGAGTCAGTATAGCAATGTAATGTTATTGATCTGTTCATTTCCCTAGCTAATTCCTTACTTTTCACACTGACATGGTATTAACAGCTCTACAGACTACACTGGCATGGTGTACAGTCAGTACAAAACACAATATTGATAATGATGAATGGATACAGATATGTTTGAATGCCCAGTCATGTTCATATAATCTCAGACATAAATTACGGCAGTTTAAGACCATCGATAGAACATCCTATATGCCAGAGAAATGTAATATCATTCACTCAGAAATGTAATTCCTCTGCAGTATGTGTAAAATAGTATTGTAATTGATTTAATTTGAGGTATTTTTAGTTGAGCAGTCGCAAATATATATATTTTTCTCATGGCACTCGAGACACCTGTATGATTTGCGCCTGTCTCAGTGGACTAATCCGTCAAGGAGGCCGCCGGATGCCACTGTCCAAGAATATGGGGACTATGGCTCAGATGCACAAGGCACGTCTCTCTCCAGAATGCGCTCTCTTCTGCCATTTCGTGGGTATTCATTATTTTCATTACTTCATTGTGTGCACTGTTTGATGTGTCTACCAATTCTAAATTACATACATCACCAGTAGTAGCCTTCATTTATCAATAATTCCCATAATTTCTCATCTGCAATGTTTGTTATGATCATTTCTGTTATTGCATTCAATATATTATTACAGTCATTTAACTTTCTGATTGTCGGAGTAGACATGTGTTTTGCAGAACTCAATCTACATTATGTGACATGTTAAAAACATGTTACATTGTTTTTATTTCATTCCATTTACGAGTTGTCAATTTATTCATCATCTTTTGCTTGAAACTCTAATGTCAATGTTAAGTAAGGACACAGATGATTACGCATATAGAAATAGTCTACCTGGGCTGCGCGCAAATATAGGCCTATAAATGTTGTCACGTTGGTATAAAGGGATCGGGAGATAGGCGTAATAGGGTTTTTTATTGACCCAAATTACAGCGTGCCATGTAAAGGCACAGGGATAAAGACCAAACAAACACGTATACAAAACACAGGGTTGAAACCCAAACAAAAGAGCGAGAAGTACCTCGAAAAAATACACCGGGGCAAGACCCATAACATACACGCACACAATGATTAACACACGGACGAAACCCGTAATCATCTGCACAATACAAGTGGCACGAAAGCCAAAACAAAACAGCACAGTTACTCACACGACCAACGGACATGGGAACAATAATCACCAGGACAATGGTGAACAAAGGGCACACTTATACAATTACTAATCAATGGGAATAGGGACCAGGTGTGCGTAATGAAAGTTCCGGAGGGATCCATGACAGTCTCTCTCCCCCCCCCCCCAACATCGGCCCCTGAGTGCGATAACAGGAACGCAGTGCGGGGGTCGATCAGGACCCGATGCAGCTGCTGAAGTTGCGTCGTTGGACGGGCTAGTTGCCACTGCCAAAGTTGCGGCAGGGTCAGACAGACCAGTTGCAGCGGCGTGGATGGACTGGTTGTGGCAGTGTCGGACGGGCCAGTTGCAGCTGCTGAAGTTCCGTCGTCGGACGGACCAGTTGTGGCGATGTTGGACGGGCCAGTTGCCGCTGCTGGAGTTGCGGCGGTGCCGGACGGACCAGTCGCAGCGTCGTCGGACAGGCCATTCCTGCTGTCTCCCTTAATGGTCAATTATTCTGTCACGATGGTATAAAGGGATCAGGAGACAGGCGCAGGAATGTGTAATAGGGGTTTTCAGCCCAAATTACAGCGTGCCATGTAAAGGCACAGGGACGAAGACAAAACAAACACATATACAAAACACAGGGTTGAAACCCAAACAAAAGAGCAAGGAGTACCTCTTGTAAATACACGGGGCAAGACCCGTAACATACGCGCACACAATGATTAACACACGGACGAAACCCGTAACCATCTGCACAATACAAGTGGCATGAAAGCCAAAACAACACAGCACAGGTACTCACACGACCAACGGACATGGGTATAATAATCGACAGGACAACGGTGAACAAAGGGCACACTTATAAAATTACTAATTAATGGGAATAGGGACCAGGTGTGCGTAATGACAGTTCCGGAGGGATCCGTGACAAATGTGCCCATTTTGGGATATCTGATAGTATTTATGATTGTTTTAACTCTCCACCACTAATGAGCTGTGGACCTTCTCAAAATAATTTTTATTCACCTCAAACAGCAAATAAACAAGGTCTGTTTTTAGAATCAATTGAGAATGACAATAGTTTCTCAAAGTATATGAACATTATTTCCAGCTCTCTCCCTTTCGATAACCACTCGGCATGAAAGGGAAAAATGTAATGCTCTGATCAAGTGGAAAGGTCATAAAATACCTGATTGCTTCTTATCCCATGCACAAATAGCCTACAGCTGTGTCTGTCCCGAGCCAGTAAACTCTGAGGGCCCCGAATATTTAATACAATGTTAAAAGTTTGCTAGCGCAAGTTTTGGGGCGATCCAGTTGATAGTTGATACAATGTTCGTTGCAAGCAGGCCATGTGTAGCCAATGTGATTCATTGGATATTTATTTTTATCAGGATATTTTCTAAATGCAGGCTGCAATGTTTTTGTGTTGGCTTTATGTAGCTTATTATTACACAGTTGGCAATGGCAATAAAAGATACTTTTAGATTTGTAATTTTCATCTAGATTTATATAGAATATAGATTAACCACAGACAATGATTTTGACATACAAAGACTATTATAAATTAAATGAAACTGTTCCACAAAAATGTGCATATGATAATCGTATCTGGCATGGAGATTGGTATAAATGGTAAGATAAATTGGCACTACAAGTGTAAAAGGTTACCGACAGCAGGTGTAGCCTATTACCAGCAACGTCAGGAGCATAATGGAAGAATCTGCGAAGGCCAGCAGCAGTGGGAGAAGGAGGGTAGGGGAACAGGTTTTTTTCTTCTGACTCCCTCTTGAATCATTTGTGTGTCTTCATTGTATAATCAAACAGCATGCATGAAGCATCAGACAAGTTCAGTACATATAGCCTAGTTGATTTTATTAAAACCGATAGGATGTGTCTATATAGGCCTATGGAAAAATACAGTTGAAGTCGGAAGTTTACATACACCTTAGCCAAATACATTTCAACTCAGTTTTTCACAATTCCTGACATTTAATCGTAGTAAAAATTCCCTGGCTTAGGTCAGTTAGGGTCACCACTTTATTTTAAGAATGTGAAATTAATAGTAGAGACTGATTTATTTCAGCTTTTATTTCCTGCATCACATTCCCAGTGGGTCAGAAGTTTACATACACTCAATTAATATTTGGTAGCGTTGCCTTTAAATTGTTGAACTTGGGTCAAATGTTTCAGGTAGCCTTCCACAAGCTTCCCACAATAAGTTGGGTGAATATTGGCCCATTCCTCATGACAGAGCTGGTGTAACTGAGTCAGGTTTGTAGGCCTCCTTGCTCACACACACACTTTTTCAGTTCTGCCCATACATTTTCTATAGGATTGAGGTCAGGGCTTTGTGATGGCCACTCCAATACTGTTACGTGTGCCTCTAGGAAGAGGGAACGCAACACCCTGCTACAACTCAACTCCCCATGGAGTGAAAGAGGTATGGGATTGTAGGTGCGAGTAAGGATGACAAAAGGCAGAGAATTTACCATTTACAGGGAACTTATTCCGTCACACAGTAATTTTGGGTAAAAGGGGCTGGACGGAACCAAAGAAAGTAAATATCAAAGCCCCCTCTCCTACCTTACCTGCCTACCCACTACTTACCTAACTTAGCACCACCTGGTGCCCTAACCAAAATACAGGGGGGTTGGTCCGCCCAGGTCTTACCTAGTGTGCGTAGACAGTGAATACAACGGGTTATGTATGCCCGCGGGCCTCTTGCTTAAGCACTCCCTAGGTGCCTTCCCCTTCCCCCCTGGGAACAAATGAAACAGAATAATACAAACTACTTCACAACAAAAAAAAATGAGAAAAAACTAACTCAGGACATTAAAGAAGCGCTCTCTCTCGCTCTGAGAAACAAACACAGAACATAACAATCAGCTCTCTCAGCAACAACTAACATATCACATACCAAATCTCTTTCTGAGAAACAACCAACATATGATATAACCCTCAGCTCTATCTGAGCAACAGAACACTGGCTTATATAGCTGGAGAAGGAGTCTGTAACGGGATACAGCTGTATCCTGACGAGGGGGCGTGGTCAGCTCTCCAATTAGCAATGGGGGCCGACCAATCAGCTGTTTTGGGGAATTTCAGGAATCCATCCTGAAACATACACATACAAAACCACAACACAGAAACTGGGGAACGTAACAAATACCTTGACTTTGTTGTACTTAAGCCATTTTACCACAACTTTGGAAGTCTGCTTGGCATCATTGTCCATTTGGAAGACCCATTTGCGACCAAGCTTCAACTTCCTGACTGATGTCTTGAGATGTTGCTTCAATATATCCACATCATTTTTCTTCCTCATGATGCCATCTATTTTGTGAAGTGCACCAGTCCCTCCTGCAGCAAAGCACCCCCACAACATGATGCTGCCACCCCCGTGCTTCACGGTTGAGATGGTGTTCTTCGGCTTGCAAGCCTCTGTCAGATGATTCTAGGAGTGGTGGTTGGAGTCAGGCGCAGAGAGCAGAGGTAAAGTATACAGTCTTTATTTTCTCCGGCAACAAACTGGTCACGCCAAAACAGAAGGGCGCGTAATAATAATGACCAACCCAACACAGGGCAAAACGGTCCGAAGAGAGAAAATAAGACGTCAGCCAGCACAAAACACCAAAACACAAAAACATCCAAAATACAACTAGCGAAGCAACTACATTCACAGGCCCACCATCCTGAGTGGACAACAAACAATCCCGCACAAAAATCCCAACTGAAAACACACATTAAATAAGTCCCCACTAATGACATACACAAAACAGGTGCGGAACAGACAGACAAACTAAACGAAACTGAAACAACGATCGGTGGCAGCTAATAGGCCGGCGACGACGACCGGCGAGCGCCGCCCGACCGAGGAGGGGCGCCACTTTCGTTGGATCCTGTGACAGTACCCCTCCCCTGACGCGCGGCTCCAGCCGCGCGCCGACGCCGGCCTCGGGGACGGCCCGGAGGGCGAGGCGCCGGCCGATCCGGTCGGCGACGGTGGAAGTCCAACAGCATAGGGGGGTCCAGAACGTCCGCCGCCGGAACCCAGCACCTCTCCTCCGGACCGTACCCCTCCCAGTCCACGAGGTACTGCAGGCCCCCTACCCGACGTCGGGAGTCCAGGATGGCTCGGACTGTGTACGCCGGGCTCCCCCCGATGTCCAGGGGGGGCGGGGGGGCCTCCAGCACCTCACTGTCCTGCAGCGGACCAGCTACCACCGGCCTGAGGAGAGACACATGAAACGAGGGGTTAATACGGTAATACGAAGGAAGTTGCAACCTGTAACACACCTCGTTTATCCTCCTCAGGACTTTGAACGGCCCCACAAACCGCGGACCCAGCTTCCGGCAGGGCAGGCGGAGAGGCAGGTTCCGGGTCGAGAGCCAGACTCTATCCCCCGGGTTAAACACGGGGGCGTCACTGCGGTGGCGGTCAGCGCTCTCCTTGTGTCGTTCGCTCGCCCTCCTTAAACATTCCTGGACCGCGTTCCAGGTCTCCTGAGAGCGCTTGACCCATGCTTCCACCGCAGGAGCCTCCGTCTGGCTCTGTTGCCATGGCACCAGGACCGGCTGATACCCCAGCACCACCTGGAAGGGTGACAGATTAGTGGAGGAGTGGCGCTGAGAGTTCTGGGCCATCTCGGCCCATGGCACGAACTGCGCCCACTCCCCTGGCCGGTCCTGGCAATATGACCGCAGGAACCTGCCCACATCCTGGTTGATGCGCTCTACCTGCCCATTACTCTCGGGGTGGAATCCCGAGGTCAGGCTGACCGAGACCCCCAGCCTCTCCATAAACGATTTCCATACCCTGGACGTAAACTGGGGACCTCGATCAGATACGATGTCCTCGGGCACCCCATAGTGCCGGAAGACGTGAGTGAACAGGGCCTCCGCGGTCTGCAGGGCCGTAGGAAGACCGGGCAAAGGGAGCAGACGGCAGGACTTAGAGAACCTGTCCACAACGACCAGGATCGCCGTGTTCCCCTGAGACGGCGGGAGATCCGTAAGGAAATCCACCGAGAGGTGAGTCCATGGCCGCTGTGGAACAGGGAGGGGCTGTAATTTCCCTCGAGGTAGGTGCCTAGGAGCCTTACACTGAGCGCATACTGAACAGGACGAGACATAACGCCGGACATCCTCAGCCAAGGTGGGCCACCAGTACCTCCCCTTCAGGCCCCGCACTGTCCGTTCCACCCCATGATGACCCGAGGAGGGTAGAGTATGGGACCATCGGATCAGGCGATCGCGAACATCAAGCGGAACGTATTTCAGGCCCACAGGACACTGCGACGGAGTAGGTTCTGACCGAACCGCCCGCTCGATGTCCGCATCCACCTCCCATACCACCGGTGCCACCAGACAGGAGGCGGGAAGTATGGGAGTAGGATCGATGGTCCGCTCCTCGGTGTCGTAGAGACGCGACAGTGCGTCAGCCTTCCGGTTCCGGGAACCTGGAATGTACGAGAGAGTGAAGTTAAACCTCGTGAAAAACATGGCCCACCTCGCCTGACGGGGATTAAGCCTCCTCGCTGCCCGAATATACTCCAGGTTACGGTGGTCGGTCCAGATGAGAAAAGGGTGACGTGCCCCCTCAAGCCAATGTCTCCACACCGTCAAAGCCCTGACCACGGCTAACAGCTCCCGGTCCCCCACATCATAATTGCGCTCCGCCGGGCTCAGCTTCTTAGAAAAGAACGCGCATGGGCGGAGCTTCGGAGGAACGCCCGAACGCTGCGACAGCACAGCTCCTACCCCAGCCTCGGACGCGTCCACCTCCACTATGAATGGCAAAGAGGGGTCCGGATGCGCTAGGACAGGTGCATTGGTAAACAGAACCTTCAGACGATGAAAGGCTCTGTCCGCCTCTGCTGACCATCGTAGCCGCACCGGCCCCCCCTTCATCAGTGAGGTAATGGGAGCTGCTACCTGGCCAAAACCCCGGATAAACCTCCGATAATAATTAGCGAACCCCAAGAACCGCTGCACCTCCTTCACAGTGGCTGGGGTTGGCCAATTACGCACAGCCGTTACGCGGTCACACTCCACCTCCACCCCCGAGGTGGAAATGCGATATCCTAGAAATGAGACGGCTCTTTTGAAGAACTCACATTTCTCAGCCTTGACGTATAGGTTATGCTCCAGCAGCCGCCCAAGCACTTTACGCACCAGGGACACATGCTCGGCGCGTGTGGCGGAGCAGATCAGGATGTCATCGATGTACACCACCACACCCTGCCCGAGCATGTCCCTAAGGACTTCGTCTACAAAGGATTGGAAGACGGCGGGAGCATTCTTTAACCCATACGGCATGACGAGGTACTCATAATGGCCAGATGTGGTACTAAATGCGGTTTTCCACTCGTCTCCCTCTCGGATACGCACCAAGTTATACGCACTCCTGAGATCCAATTTCGTGAAGAAGCGCGCCCCGTGAAATGACTCCACTGCCGTAGCAATGAGAGGTAGCGGGTAACTGAAACCCACTGTGATAGCATTTAGACCTCTATAGTCAATGCACGGGCGCAGACCTCCCTCCTTTTTCTTCACGAAAAAGAAGCTCGAGGAGACGGGGGATTTAGAGGGCCGAATGTATCCCTGTCTCAAGGACTCAGTGACGTATGTATCCATAGCCACTGTTTCCTCCTGAGACAGAGGATACACGTGACTCCTAGGAAGAACCGCGTCAGCCTGGAGGTTTATCGCACAATCTCCCTGTCGATGGGGGGGTAATTGAGTCGCCTTCGTCTTACTGAAGGCGATAGCCAAATCGGCATACTCTGAGGGAATGTGCACGGTGGAGACTTGGTCTGGACTCTCCACCGTAGTCGCACCGATGGAAACTCCTATGCACCTACCTGAGCACTCCCTCGACCACCCCGTAAGAGCCCTCTGTCTCCACGAAATCTGGGGGTTGTGAGTGGCTAGCCAGGGGATTCCCAGTACCACCGGAAACGCTGGGGAGTCAATGATGAACAGGCTGAGACGCTCCACATGACCCCCCCACGTCTGCATAACCAGTGGCACTGTGACCTCCCCTACTTGGCCTGACCCTAGCGGTCGACTATCTAGGGCGTGCACGGGGAAGGGGTGGTCCAGCTGAACCAGGGGGATCCCTAACCTCTTCGCTAACCCATGGTCCATAAAACTCCCAGCTGCACCTGAATCGACTAGCGCCTTATACTGGAAGTGAGGGGAAAAATTAGGGAAACAAACGGAGGTGTACAAGTGATCGACAGGGGGCTCTGGGTGTGGCTGGTGCGGACTCACCTGGGGGGCCGAAGCGGTGCTCTGCCTGCCCTCCGAACTCCCGGAGGGACCTCTCCAGCACCGGTCCACAGTGTGTCCTCTGTGTCCACATCGGGTGCAAGAGAGACCCCTCCCTCCGGTCCTCCTCGGTGCAGCCCCCCCTATCTCCATGGGCTGTGGAGCGGGAGGACTGGTAGGCGGAACGAACAGGCCCCGACTGGAACGTCCCCGGGCAGCTAGCAGGTTGTCCAATCTGATGGACAAATCCACCAGTTGGTCCAGAGTGGAGGTGTTGTCCCTACATGCCAGCTCCCGGCGGACGTCCTCGCGAAGGCTACACCTATAGTGGTCTATCAGGGCCCGCTCGTTCCACCCCGATCCAGCGGCGAGAGTCCGGAATTCCAATGCGAAATCCTGAGCGGTCCTCGTCTCCTGCCTCAAATGGAATAGTAGCTCACCCGCCGCCCTGCCCTCCGGGGGATGATCGAAAACCGCCCGGAAGCGGCGGGTGAACTCCGGGTAGTCACCCCGGGCCGAGTCTGGACCTTCCCAGACCGCATTGGCCCATTCCAGGGCTCGACCCGTGAGACACGAGACGAGGACGCTCACCCTCTCTTCGTCGGAGGGAGGGGGGCGGACGGTCGCCAGGTACAGTTCCAGTTGGAGCAAGAACCCCTTGCACCCAGCGGCCGTTCCATCGAACTCCCTGGGCGGTGAAATCCGGATCCCGCCGGCACCCGCTTCTGTGGGTGTGGATATGTGCGTAGGGTGAGGGACCGGAGCTGGTCTGGCTGGGGAGGCACCTCTCTCCCAGCTCTCCAACCGGGCCAACACCTGATCCATGGCCGAGCCTAGGCGGTGGAGGAGGCCGGCATGTTGGGAGACCTGCTCAGCCATGGATGGCGCTTCTGCTCCTGCTGACTCCATAGGTTTAGGTGCGGGATTCTGTCAGATGATTCTAGGAGTGGTGGTTGGAGTCAGGCGCAGAGAGCAGAGGTAAAGTATACAGTCTTTATTTTCTCCGGCAACAAACTGGTCACGCCAAAACAGAAGGGCGCGTAATAATAATGACCAACCCAACACAGGGCAAAACGGTCCGAAGAGAGAAAATAAGACGTCAGCCAGCACAAAACACCAAAACACAAAAACATCCAAAATACAACTAGCGAAGCAACTACATTCACAGGCCCACCATCCTGAGTGGACAACAAACAATCCCGCACAAAAATCCCAACTGAAAACACACATTAAATAAGTCCCCACTAATGACATACACAAAACAGGTGCGGAACAGACAGACAAACTAAACGAAACTGAAACAACGATCGGTGGCAGCTAATAGGCCGGCGACGACGACCGGCGAGCGCCGCCCGACCGAGGAGGGGCGCCACTTTCGTTGGATCCTGTGACAGCCTCCCCCTTTTTCCTCCAAACATAACGATGGTAATTATGGCAAAACACTTCTATTTTTGTTTCATCAGAACAGAGGACATTTCTCCAAAAAGTACGATCTTTGTCCCCATGGGCAGTTGCAAACCGTAGTCTGGCTTTTTTATGGTGGTTTTGGAGCAGTGGCTTCTTCCTTGCTGAGCGTCCTTTCAGGTTATGTCAATATAGGACTCGTTTTACTGTGGATATAGATACTTTTGTACCTGTTTCCTCCAGCATCTTCACAAGGTCCTTTGCTGTTGTTCTGGGATTGATTTGCACTTTTCGCACCAAAGTACGTTCATCTCTAGGAGACAGAACGTGTCTCCTTCCTGGGTGGTATGACAGCTGCGTGGTCCCATGGTGTTTATACTTGTGTACTATTGTTTGTACAGATGAACGTGGTACCTTCAGGCGTTTGGAAATTGCTCCGAAGGATGAACCAGACTTGTGGAGATCTACAAATAGCTGATTTCTTTTGATTCTCTGATGTCAAGCAAAGAGACACTGAGTTTGAAGGTAGGCCTGTCACGACTCCTGCCGAGGGTGACTCCTCTCCCTGTTCGGGTGGCGCTCGTCGTCACCGGCCTACTAGCTGCCACCGATCCCTTTTCCCTTTTCTGTTGTCACTGCAAGCGTGACAAGGCCTTGAAATACACCCACAGGTACATCTCTAATTGACTCAAATGATGTCAATTAGCCTATCAGAAGCTTCTAAAGCCATGACATAATTTTCTGGTATTTCCCAAGCTGTTTAAAGGCACAGTCAACTTATTGTATGTAAACTTCTGACCCATTTTGATACAGTGAATTATAAGTGAAATAATCTGTCTGTAAACAATTGTTGGAGAAATGACTTGTGTTATGCACAAAGTAGATGTCCTAACCGACTTGCCAAAACAGTAGTTTGTTAACAAGAAATTTGTGGAGTGGTTGAAAAATGAGTTTTAATGACTCCAACCTAAGTGTATGTAAACTTCCGACTTCGACTGTATATTATGAGATTATTGTGGATAAGACCGATATTATTTTTATTTGTCAAACGGCAGCCAACCATCGATCATGGTTAAAAAAATATAGATATATTTTTTAAACATGTCACCAGTATTTTTTGGAAAGAAGCATCATAACCTGCCTGTGAAGTTCGTCATAACTTATTCTGTTGCCTATTAAACTGCATGCTTGCCCAACGAGTCGGAGTGGGAGGACCACACAACATGTCATCGTGTGACTCCAAATTTACTTCGTTATGATGGTTATTATATCAATATTTGCGCATAAAGTCGTTTCCACCGTAATTTCTCGCATAATTTATTGTCGTTCGGCATTTATAAAATTGTACCACCAATTCATGTTTCCATCAGCTCGGTCATGGCTCTTTTCATGCGTCAGGTAATTCATCTGCATGAAATGGTTGGAGTGAAACGTGGTTAGTGATATTATAGCTTTCATGACAAATTAATTAAGTAATTGTCAGTCATTGACAGAATTTTTTAGGGGGCTCTAATGCTGATTTAGATCCCTTGCCACCCTTCCCACCATTGGAATGACTGCCCTTGGATTGAATATTGTATTCTGCAGCTAAGCATTTATGAATTTGCATCTGGTCCCATACACAAAAGACCCTCCAGGATATTATTTATAAAGACACGAAGACCCCTCTCCCAGTCATTCTCATTATACAGTTCCCCACCTCTCCCTCTTTTCAAACTGTGTGTTAGCCTTCGTAAGGTGCGTGGACTCACTTTAATTTGTTTTGTCATTCCAGTCCATCCTTCTTTGTTCACTATCTAATTTGCAAACTCTGCAGGTGTGTTTCAAAGAAAATATGAATCCCGCAACATCAAGCATTATGAATAGAACATCTGTCCGACGTGCAAACGTGTTTCCTGATTGTAAGGCATCTGACTGTTAATAAGAAATACGGCCTTCAGGTATCTGCTGTTTTGAATGTAGAACCTAGATTCAAGACGGTTGGAACTGACAGACTGAGGTATACTATATGGACTGACTTTGAAAAGCACAGGCTCTTGATTTCCATGAGAACGACATGCACAGAAACAAAAAAAACGGAGAATTCGGCAACTACGCCTTGCAAACGCATTAGTAATTTGCAGGCCATTTTTGTTTAACATAGTTATGTTTTGAAGTGTCTAAGTTGTAATTATTATCTGTGTTGTTGTTTTGTCTGCTGTTGCTCCTGAAAAGTAGCTTATACTCCCAAACATTTCTGTCAAACCTTTTCTCTTTGAAAGATAAAAATGTTGTTTTACCATTGCCAGTCTGCTGTCTATTATGGTTGAGCTACACGTAATTGGAAAGCAGTAAATAGAAACAGCCACGGTAACAATAATTGCATACCCCAGTTGTCCCTGTTACTGAGCTCCTCAACAATGTTTGGTAAAAAAAAGAGTGCCACTTCTTTCAACAAAGTAGGCCCCATCAATCCATCAGCAATGAGGAAGAAACAGAAACACAATGATCTGGACCAGGCGTCCTCCAACTGTTGAAGAAGATATCTGGAGCTAACAACATGGGAAAGAGCAGCCATTCAAGAAAGCAAACAAGAGATGTTCCAGACTTTGAAGCGTATGTCCAATGGCTTGTCAGCCTGTTTCTTTGGCCAACCTCCATTTACTGCCATTTCCTCGGCTAATGAGAGTGTTGAGTCGACAACTTCAACTCCCACCCATTTGTAAGATGGTTCCTCACTGCTCATACATCGTCAAAGTTGACTTTGGAATGGAACAGGGGCAGGTGATACTGTATTTGTATTTATTATGGATCCCCATTAGCTGCTGCTTTCGCAGCAGCTACACTTCCTGGGTCCAGCAAAATTAAGGCAGTTTATACAATTTTAAAAACATTACAATACATTCACAGAATTCACAACACACTGTGTGCCCTCAGGCCCCTACTCCACCACTACCACATATCTACAGTACTAAATCCATGTGTATGTATAGTGCATATGTTATCGTGTGTGTGTGTGTGTGTGTGTGTGTGTGTGTGTGTGTGTGTGTGTGTGTGTGTGTGTGTGTGTGTGTGTGTGTGTGTGTGTGTGTGTGTGTGTGTGTGTGTGGTGTCTGTGTGTCTGTGCCAAGGTTTGTGTTGCTTCACAGTCCCCGCTGTTCCATAAGGTGTTTTTTATCTGGTTTTTTTATCTAATTGTACTGCTTGAGTCAGTTATTTGATGTGGAATAGAGTTCCCTGTAGTCATGGCTCTATGTAGTACTGTGTGCCTCCCATAGTTTGTTCTGGACTTGGGGACTGTGAAGAGACCTCTTGTGGCATGTCTTGTGGGGTATGCATGGGTGTCAGAGCTGTGTGCCAGTAGTTTAGACAGACCAATCGGTGCATTCAACATGTCAATACCTCTCATAAATAAAAGCAGTAATGAAGTGAATCTCTCCTCCACTTTCAGCCAGGAGAGATTGACATGCATATTATTAATATTAGCTCTCTGTGTACCTCCAAGGGCCAGCCGTGCTGCCCTGTTCTGAGCCAACTGCAATTTTCCTAAGTCCTTTTTTGTGGCACCTGACCACATGACTGAACAGTAGTCAAGGTGCGACAAAACTAGGGCCTGTAAGACCTGCCTTGTTGATAGTGTTGTTAAGAAGGCAGAGAATCGCTTTATTATAGACAGACTTCTCCCCATCTAAGCTACTACTGCATCAATATGTTTTTACCATGACAGTTTACAATCTAGGGTTACTCCAAGCAGTTTAGTCATCTCAACTTGCTCAATTTCCACAGTATTTATTACAAGATTTAGTTAAGGTTAAGGATTTAGTGAGTGTTTTGTTCCAAATACAATGCTTTTAGTTTTAGAAATATTTAGGGCTAACTTATTCCTTGCCACCCACTCTGAAACTAACTGCAGCTCTTTGTTGAGTGTTGCAGTCATTTCAGTCGCTGTAGTAGCTGACGTGTATAGTGTTGAGTCATCCGCATTAGAATCAAACCACACTCTGGCTTTACTCAAAGTCAGTGGCATGTCGTTAGTAAAAATTGAAAAAAAGCAAGGGGCCTAAACAGCTACCCTGTGGAATTCCTGATTCTAACTGGATTACATTTGAGAGGCTTCCATTAAAGAACACCCTCTGTGTTCTGTTAGACAAGTAACTCTTTTTCCACATTATAGCAGGGGGTGTAATCCCATAATACATACGTTTTTCCAGCAGCAGACAATGATCAATAATGTCAAAAGCTGCACTGAAGTCTAACAAGACAGCCACCACAATCATTTCATCATCACTTTCTCTCAGCCAATCATCAGTCATTTATGTAAGTGCTGTAAGCATGCTGAAATTCTGTTGTCAGTTTGATTAGTGTGAAATAGCATTGTATCTGGTCAAACACCATTTTTTCCAGAAGTTTATTAACCTGTTTGGGGTAGGGGGCAGTATTGAGAATTTTGGAAAAAATATGTTCCCATTTTTAACGGCCTCCTACACCAACTCAGAAGCTAGAATATGCATATTATTGTTCAGGTTTGGATAGAAAACACTCTGAATTTTCTAAAACTGTTTGAATGGTGTCTGTGAGTATAACAGAACTCCTATGGCAGGCAAAAACCTGACAAGGCTTCAAGCAGGAAGTACCCTGTCTGACAAGGAGTCGTGCGTCTTACCTCTTTTTATTGAAAAGTAAGGATCTTAGCTGTAACGTGACAATTCCCAGGGCTCCAATAGGCTCTCAGAGCCCGCGAAATAACTGAAGGTTTACGAGGGAACCTCAGGTTGAAATATATTATCGCCTTTTGTAAGTGGATGCTCGGAGGACCTTTCAATGATGCGCGTGCATGAGTCGCTTCTGAGGAGAAATTTTATTCGGCTGTTTAGGCTCAATGCATACTCCCGGTCGGAATATTAACACTTCTCTATGACATAAATGGCATAAAAATTGGTTTTAAACAGCGGTTGACATGCTTCGAAGTACGGTAATGGAATATTTAGACATTTTTGACACGCCAATGCGCCATGCGCGACACCGCGAAAAAGCATTCTAGAACTCACGAACAAAACGTCGCTGTTGGAACATAACGATGGATTATTTGGGACCAAACCAACATTTGTTATTGAAGTAGAAGTCCTGGCAGTGTATTCTGATGAAGAACAAGCAAGGTAAGAACATCTTTCTTATAGGAAATGTGATTTTGGTGGATGCTGACCTGGGTGGGTATCTAAATAGCTAGCCCTGTAATGCCGGGCTATGTACTTACATTATTGCAAAATGTGCTTCATCCGAAAAGCTATTTTAAAATCGGACATATCGAGTGCATAGAGGGGTAATGTATCTATAATTCTTAAAATAATTGTTATGCTTTTTGTGAACGTTTATCGTGAGTAATTTAGCAAACTGTTAGTAAATTCACCGGAAGTTTGCGGTGGTTATGCTTTTTCTGAACGTCACATGCTAATGTAAAAAGCTGGTTTTTGATATAAATATGAACTTGATTGAACAGACATGCATGTATTGTATAACACAATGTCCTAGGTGTGTCATCTGATGAAGATTATAAAAGGTTAGTGCTGCATTTAGCTGTGGTTTGGGTTTATGTGACATGATATGCTAGCTTGAAAAATGGCTGTGTGATTATTTCTGGCTGGGTACTCTGCTGACATAATCTAATGTTTTGCTTTTGTTGTAAAGCCTTTTTGAAATCGGACAGTGGGGTTAGATTAACGAGATTCTTGTCTTTAAATAGCTGTGAAATAGTCATATGTTTGAGAAATTGAAGTTATAGCATTTCTAACGATTCAAAAATCGCGCCACTGGATTTCAGTGGCTGTTACGTAGGTGGGACGAGTTCGTCCCACATGTACTAGAGAGGTTAAGGGTTGATAACTGGCTAATTGGTCGGCTATGAGGTGTGTTGTGTGAGGTGTGTTATAGAAATAGGAAAATAATGCTGTTGCAGTGTTGCACCATGGCAATCATTTATTGAAGGGATGCGTGAATGCAGTCACAATCGCTAAATTCGGCACCCTTTATCTGACTTTACATTGAAGTTTCCACTTTCAAGGCAGACAAAATTAAATTCTTAATTTAAAAAACCCTTGCTCTTTCTAATCTCCACAAATTATTCTATCCATGCCACTTGGCAGCAACACATATTTTGATACATGTTTGTATAAAGCTTCTGTGAGAGCTTGGCGGAGGTCAGAAGTAGCAATAGGACTGAAGTGATCAGCAACTGAATGCCCCATCTTCTCTCGCACGATTAAACTATGGCAGCTGAACTGAACTGGCCCCAGCTGAGAGCCTAGGCCCTAGGGGAACACCCCAAGGGCTCCTCCTGTGTCTCCTGGCCCCTCAGGCGGTGGTGGTACTCTAAGAAGTAAAGTTCAGCTGAGAGCCCACAAAGGAAACTCCAGTAGGATAACTCTTGTGCCATAATAAGGTCTATAGTAACACTCATCAAAGTGTGGCATCTTGGGATCCCTTAGTTAGCCTACACTGTACTTTTATCAGTGTAGCTACAGCTCTCACTCCAATAACATGCCTGACCTGCCCACTGTGGTCATGGGAAATGCAATCGATGCCCCTGCGCTCGGACAGAAATATATATGGGTGAACAAGGAAATGCCTTTGATGCTACCCTTACGAAAAAAAGATTGCAGTCAGAGTGCAGTATAACTGCAGTACAGTGCAGTATAACTGCAGTTATATTGCAGTATAACGGCATTATACTGCAAATACTGCATCCAAAATAACACAGATTTTCTTTCTACAGTAATTCTGCAGTGTAACTGCAGTTACTGCATCCAAAATACCACAGTCTACTGCAGGTACTGCACTTTTACTGCAGTTTTAAAACTGCAATCTTTTTTTGTAACGGTACTGAACTTCTGTAGCTAGCACACTGTGCTCATGAAAGGGTTTTTGGATGAAAAAACTCCCCCTGATTTATTTTCCTAATATAAAAGTGTTTCTTCAATATATAGTGAGGAGTTTAAGACTTAACCTGAGGATGTTCATTTTTCAGTGGCTGCTTTATATTTCGAAAGGTTATCTGGATTATTTATTTTTCCACAGAGCTGGGAGTAAATTGTTAATCTTTGACCTGTAATATTAGAGCAAAGCTTCCCACAAGGCCTTTATAGGGGAGGAACGAACATCCCCTTTAACCTTACGGGGAAGTAATGACTATCCCCTTTAATCCATCTCTCCAGTAAATTAAAGTTGATTAAAGTTATTATCAATAATTCACTGGCGAGATTTGCTGAATGAAAAACACATTAAACTACACAAATAGATTTTCATAATCTCCCCTTGGCCAAAGGGAACGGAAGTACGTTTTTTTTACTCAAGGATGCACTTTCTAAACCTTTTCCTGATAAGTCACAATCAAGGCGACACAAGGCAAAGTGGAGGGGAGTTCCATTAGTTTCTATCAGAGATCTGCGGTGCTTTTTAAGAAAATCACAGAGAGGGGTTTTGGAGGTAGCAGCGCAGAAGGGCCCCATCGTTGTACACATCTAAAGCACTTTAAGAGTTACAGAGTGAGAGAGAGTTTGATGGTTCCTGGCCCCAGCTATCCTTCTCTGGCGTGGTCTTGGCTAGTGCCAGGGGTAATTGGGATACAGTCGTATTAGCGCATAGTCCCACCATGTTTCATACGTTTCGGCTGACTATTTCGCTGTGTGATTTGCTTTAAAAACAGCCCGAGAAAAGCAGAGGTACAGTATCTCACAGCGCTTGTGAGCACATTCGGCGCATTCGTCTCAAAACTGTTGTTTGATTAATTTATTTAATTTACGTGTTTGTTACTTTTATCCGGAGCTGTCCTTAATCACAGATATTCTATCAAAAGTTGAGTAAATTGCTAATGTACCAATTAGCAAGCGAACCGAGGCTCAAATTCATCTTAATGGGAAATATCAGCCATTACAGAGGAGAGTAATTAACAAGCTCTTTCCGCTATGTTTGTTCTTTGCTTTGTTTTGTTCTTTTATCTCCAATGGAAATTTTACTGAGTGAATCTTTAATTAACCGGTTTAAGCACTGCCATGTGAAAATGTCTTACGGGGGTCAGGATAGCATCAAACCCCAACCACAGCATCAATATTTATACAGTTGTTTACAGCCTGCTGCTTGCACTCACACACAACTCCCTTTGATTGGGGTCACATGCACACGCACGTGAATACTCACACACGCACACGCACGTGCATACTGACACACACGCACGCACGCACGCACTCACACGCACTCACACGCACACACACACACACACACACACACACACACACACACACACACACACACACACACACACACACACACACACACACACACAATAGCCTATACCCCCCCAACACACACACACACACCCAAACAACAAGCACACACACACACACACACACACACACTCCACTTACGCTATTAGAGGACTCAATCTGGTTTTACAGACACTAAACCATTTTACCATTTCAATTAACCACATGCAGGTTCGAAAAATATGTTGTAATCCACTATTTGCGCAAATTCTGCATTGTGACTTTAAATTAATTGTGGCCTAGATTCTGTCATCACATCCAGTGTTGGTTATCCCTTCCTCTCTCCCAGTCCAGGGTTCATTAGGCACCGGAATGGAAGAAAAGGGATTACCTGAACTCTTTTTTTGTCGTCTGTTGCTAAATGTTTTGAAGCCCTAATGAACATGACCCAGGCACAGCTGTCCTAATATGGACTCTGTACTCTGGTGTTGGTTTATAGACTGACCCTCTGTTCTTGCCCATGTAGACCTGCCTCTTGTCAACCTGTCTGTGGAGCCCCAGCCCATACTGGAGGGCAACCTAGTGAAGTTTCACTGCTCTGCCAAGGCTAACCCACCCGTCATCCATTACAGGTAAGATAGTACACCTGCACACACATAAACACACATTCACATATGCAAAAGCATTACATCTGCACCTATTTTCTTCTCTGATTTAAGTCTTTAATTTGGGTGACCCAAAATCTCCATTATTTGATGTGCTTATGATGTGTTCAGTAGGCCTGTATCCACATTAATAGTCTATCTACATTCCTCTCATGCTTATGCATACAGGCTGCATAATGATTGTCATAGTCTCTATTTCCAAGTTCTGCATCTCTATTGGGGTATAACACAGGAAGCATCCCCATATGTTTCACATTGTCGTAGGCAGTCCAGGGTGGGACAGGTGGTTAGTCGGCGTAAAAAAGTGTGTCAAATGTACCCAGAGGTCACCTTAGACCGTAACTCCCTGCCAGCAGCTGGCATCTCATTGATAATAGATGGGCGGGGGTCCCTGAGACTGTGGCACACATCACTGCCATCTGCCTATGCCAGTGCAGGGGCGAGCACCAACTGCATTAAGTTGGCACAGAGGGGGCACAGAGTGAACCACAACACACAAGGGTTTCCTGTGGTTTGTACCCACATCCTCTAGCCAGTGGGTGAGGAGGTCCAGAGAGAGAGAGAGAGAGAGAGAGAAAGAAGGGGAGAGAGAAGGGAAGAGAGGGGGAGAGAGAGAATAAGAGGAGGAGAGAGAATAAGAGGGGAGAGAGAGAGAGAGAATGAGAGGGGTAGAGAGAGAGAGAATGAGGGGAGAGAGAGAATGAGAGGGGTGATAGAGATAGAGAGGGGAATGGAAGAGGGGGGGAGAGGGAATGAGTAGGGGGAGAGAGAGAGGGAGTGGAGAGATGGGGAGAGAGAGAGAGAGAGAGAGAATAAGAGGGGAGAGAAAGAGAGGAGAGAGAGAGAGAAACGGGGGAGGGAGAGAGAGAGAGAGACGGGGAGGGAGCGAGAGGGGAGAGAGAGTGGGGGGAGAGAGAGAGGGAGAGAGAGTGGGGGAGAGAGAGAAAGGGGGAGAGAGAGTGGAAGGAGACAGAGAGGGAGGTGACTCGGTTCAGTAGTCTCTTTGAGGATGGTTAGCCTCTGCCCAGAAAATACACTAAAAATCCAGCTACTGGGAAAGTCCACACAATGTTTCTTATAGGTTTAGGGATAATATCGTATGATATTAGTATGATTGCTACCATTTATTTGCCTTATATCTCTAAGTGGTTTGGGTTTGGGATATCCCTGCTCCTGGAACATTAATTGTCATGACAGTATACAATAATAGTTGCATACAATAACTACAAGCTGTCATGAACAACAGAGAGCTTTGACGTGCCATCATCCAGCATATTGCGCTGCAATAAGCAAGTTAGCAACTACAGTAATACTCCAGAAACTACCATTCACCCCTTATTGGTTCCGATATTGCGAAAGGGGACAATCCCCCATATAATTGACAGTAATAGAAAAATGAGTTGTTTATTATTCTGTGTGGCACCCCTCCAGGGAATTGCACACTGGTGTTTGAATTTGATTAGACAAGCTTCTCTATTTTAGCATGAAAACAAGAGTAGGGCTACATGCCTCAGTAAATATCAAAGGCCTGCATATGATTTGGCATTAGCGGCGGTTGGACATTAAACGGAACAAAAATGTTTATGCGAAACAACAGTGGAACATCCCTTTGATGTGAAATAGGCCTGGCTGGAGCGATTTTGCCACCTCAACAACAATGCTTTGTGGCTAATAATACAGGTTGACGGGGTGATCTGGCTCATTAGTGGGGGTTGTGAATATGTGCACTTTGTTGTATACCATACAGGGTTGGGGTCAATTCCATTTCAATTCCAGTCAACAATCTACACAAAAACCTATGTAATGTCAAAGTGAAAGATTTTAATTTAAAAAAAGAATAATAAAACATTCACAAATCAAATATAGTTGTTCAAAATTTTGGGGTCACTTAGAAATGTCCTTGTTTTTGAAAGAAAAGCGATTTTTTGTCCATTAAAATAACATCAAATTGATCAGCAATACAGTGTAGACATTATTCATGTTTTAAATGACTATTGTAGCTGGAAAAGGCAGATTTTTAAAGAAATATCTACATAGGCATACAGAGGCCCATTATCAGCAACCATCACTCCTGTGTTCCAATTGCACGTTGTGTTAGCTATTCCAAGTGTATCATTTTAAAAGGCTAATTGATAATTAGAAATCCCTTTTGCAATTATTTTAGCACAGCTGAAAACTGTCGTCCTGATTAAAGAAGCAATAAAACTGGCCTTCTTTAGACTTGTTTAGTATCTGGAGCATCAGCATTTGTGGGTTTGATTACAGGCTCTAAATGGCCAGAAACAAAGAACTTTCTTCTGAAACTCATCAGTCTATTCTTGTTCTGAGAAATGAAGGCTATTCCCATGCGAGAAATTGCCAAGAAACTGAAGATCTCGTACAACAGCGTGTACTACTCCCTTCACAGAACAGAGCAAACTGGCTCTAACCAGAATAGAAAGAGGAGTGGGAGGCCCCAGTGCACAACTGAGCAAGAGGACAAGTACATTAGAGTGTCTAGTTTGAGAAACAGATGCCTCACAAATCCTCAACTGGCAGCTTAATTAAATAGTACCCGCAAAACACGAGTCTGAACGTCAACAGTGAAGAGGCGACTCCGGGATGCTGAACGTTTGGGCAGAGTTGCAAAGAAAAAGACATATCTCAGAATGGCCAATAAAAATAAAATATTAAGATGGGCAAAGTAACACAGACACTGGACAGAAGAAGATTGGAAAAAAGTGTTATGGACAGACAAATCTACGTTTCAGGTGTTCGGATCATTGTATATTTCGTCATTGTATATTTGCCATTGTTCAGTTTTTTTCAGTGTGTCACACACTAAGGTTCTTTGTGGCACCTTTTTAAGATGAAAATGATAACATCCGCATACCATACCAAAAATTGGGAGATTCGTACAGGGTAAAAGCGATCTTGAAGAAGGAAGGCTATGCCATACCCTGTGGACAGCGCTTAATTGGAGCCAATTTCCTCCTACAACAGGACAATGACCCAAAGCACAGCTCCAAACTATGCAATAACTATTTAGGGAAGAAGCAGCCAGCTGGTATTCTGTCTATAACGGAGTGGCCAGCACAATTACCGGATCTCAACCCTATTGAGCTTTTGTGGGAGCAGCTTGACCGTATGGTACGTAAGAAGTGCCCATCAAGCCATTCCAACTTGTGGGAGGTGCTACAGGAAGCATGGGGTGAAATCTCTTCAGATTACCTCAACAAATTGACAACTAGAATGCCAAAAGTCTGCAAGGCTGTAATTGCTGAAAATTAAGGATTCTTTGATGAAAGCAAAGTTTGAAGGGCACATTTATTATTAAAATTTTAAAAAAGGCGGGCGACTCTGGCGGCTCCGGACAGGCGGGCGACTCTGACGGCTCCGGACAGGCGGGCGACTCTGGCGGCTCCGGACAGGCGGGCGACTCTGGCGGCTCCGGACAGGCGGGCGACTCTGGCGGCTCCGGACAGGCGGGCGGCTCTGGCGGCTCCGGACAGGCGGGCGGGCGGCTCTGGCGGCTCCGGACAGGCGGACGGCTCCGGACTGGCGGGCGGCTCTGGCGGCTCCGGACTGGCGGGCAGCTCTGGTGGCTCCGGACTGGCTCTGGGCGCAGGCACAGGACTCACCAGGCTGGGGAGACATGCAGGAGGCCTGGCTCTGGGTGCAGGCACAGGACTCACCAGGCTGGGGAGACATGCAGGAGGCCTGGCTCTAGGAGCAGGCACAGGACTCACCAGGCTGGGAAGACATGCAGGAGGCCTGGTTCTGGGCGCAGGCACAGGCACAGGATTCACCAGGCTGGGGAGACATGCAGGAGGCCTGGCTCTGGGTGCAGGCACAGGACTCACCAGGCTGGGAAGACATACAGGAGGCCTGGCTCTGGGCGCAGGCACAGGACTCACCAGGCTGGGGAGACATGCAGGAGGCCTGGCTCTGGGCGCAGGCACAGGACTCACCAGGCTGGGGAGAAATGCAGGAGGCCTGGCTCTAGGAGCAGGCACAGGACTCACCAGGCTGGGAAGACATGCAGGAGGCCTGGTTCTGGGCGCAGGCACAGGATTCACCAAGCTGGGGAGACATGCAGGAGGCCTGGCTCTAGGAGCAGGCACAGGACTCACCAGGCTGGGAAGACATGCAGGAGGCCTGGTTCTGGGCGCAGGCACACGATTCACCAGTCTGGGGTGACATGCAGGAGGCCTGGCTCTGGGTGCAGGCACAGGACTCACCAGGCTGGAAAGACATGCAGGAGGATTGGCTCTGGGCGCAGGCACAGGACTCACCAGGCTGGGGAGACATGCAGGAGGCCTGGCTCTGGGCGCAGGCACAGGACTCACCAGGCTGGGAAGACATGCAGGAGGCCTGGCTCTGGGCGCAGGCACAGGACTCACCAGGCTGGGAAGACATGCAGGAGGCCTGGTTCTGGGCGCAGGCACAGGATAGACCGGGTCCTGAAGACGCACTGGAGGTCTAGAGCGCACGGCCTGCACAACCCGTCCTGGCTCGATGCCCACTATAGCATGGCACTTGCGGGAGGCTGGGATGTAGCGCACCGGGCTATGAGCGCGCACTGGAGACACCGTGCGCTCTACCGCATAACACGGTGCCCGACCAGTACCACGCCGCTTCCGGTAAGCACGGGGAGTTGGCTCAGGTCTAACGCCTGACTCCCCCAATCTCCCCATGCGCCCCCCCAAAAATATTTTGGGGGCTGCCTCTTCACCTCCACCTGCTTCCCCGGCAGGTTGTTGCAATGGTCAAATAGCTGTTCCCAAGTCCAGTCTATTCCTTCCCTCCAATTCCTCCAGCGACCAGGATGCCATCACCTCCCGAGCACGCTGCTTCATCCACTCCTGGTGCTGCTCCCCTCCACGCTGCTTGGTCCGTTTTTGGTGGGTAGATCTGTAACGGCCGTCGTTGAAGAGAGAAGGGGACCAAAGCGCAGCATGGTGAGTGTTCATATTAATGTTTTAATAATAAGAAACACTTCAAAACAAACAAGAAAATGAACGACAGCCAACAGTTCTGTCAGGTCACAAAATACTAAACTGAAAACATCTACCCACAAAACCCAAAGGAAAAACAGGCTGCCTAAGTATGACTCCCCATCAGCAACAACGATGTACAGCTGTTCCTGATTGGGAGCCATACCCGGCCGAAACAAAGCAATCCCAAACATAGAACCACAGACATAGAATGCCCACCCAAATCACACCCTGACTAAACCTAAATAGAGACATAAAACATCTCTCTCAGGTCAGGGCGTGACAATTACAGACCATTTCGAATCCCACCGTTCCTTCTCCGCTATGCAATCTGGTTTCAGAGTTGGTCACGGGTGCACCTCAGCTACGCTCAAGGTCCTAAATGATATCAGAACTGCCATCGATAAGAGCCATTACTGTGCAGCCGTATACCTGGCTAAGGCTTTCGACTCTGTCAATCACAACATTCTTATTGGCAGACTCAACAGCCTTGGTTTCTCAAATGATTGCCTCGCCTGGTTCACCAACTACTACTCTGATAGAATTCAGAGTGTCAAATCGGAGGGCCTGTTGTCCGGACCTCTGGCAATCTCTATGGGGGTGCCACAGGATTCAATTCTCGAGCCGACTCTCTTCGCTGTATACATCAATGACGTTGCTCTTGCTGCTGGTGATTCTTTGATTCACCTCTACGCAGACAACACCATTCTGTATACCTCTGGCCCTTCTTTGGACACTGTTAACTAACCTCCAGACGAGCTTCAATGGAACACAACTCTCCTTCCATGGCCTCTAACTGCTCTTAAATGCAAGTAAAACGAAATGCATACTCTTCAACCAATCGCTGCCCGCACCTGCCCGCCCGTCTAACATCACTACTCTGGACGGTTCTGACTTAGAATATGTGGACAACTACAAATACCTAGGTGTCTGGTTAGACTGTAAACTCTCCTTCCAGACTCACATTAAACATCTCCAATCCAAAAATAAATCTAGAATCGGCTTCCTATTTTGCAACAAAGCATCCTTCACTCATGCTGCCAAACATACCCTCGTAAAACTGACCATTCTACTGATCCTCGACTTCGGCGATGTCATTTACAAAATAGCCTCCAACACTCTACTCAACAAATTGGATGCAGTCTATCACAGTGTCATCCGTTTTATCACCAAGGCCCCATATTCTACCCACCACTGCGACCTGTACACTCTCGTTGGCTGGCCCTCGCTTCATACTTGTCGCCAAACCCACTGGCTCCAGGTCATCTACAAGTCTCTGCTAGGTAAAGCTCCCCCTTATCTCAGCTCACTGGTCACCATAGCAGCACCCACCCGTAACACGCGCTCCAGCAGGTACATCTCACTGTTCACCCCCAAAGCCAATTCTTCCTTTGGCAGCCTCTCCTTCCTGTTCTCTGCTGCCAATGACTGGAACAAACTGCAAAAATCACTAAAGCTGGAGACTCTTACTTCCCTCACTAGCTTTAAGCACCAGCTGTCAGAGCAGCTCACTGATCACTGCACCTGTACATAGCTCATCTGTAAATAGCCCATCCAAATACCTCATCCCCATACTGTATTTATTTATTTATCTTGCTCCTTTGCACCCCAGTATCTCTACTTGCACATTCATCTTCTGCACATTCTACCATTCCAGTGTTTAATTGCTGAATTGTAATTACTTTGCCACCATGGCCTTTTTATTGCCTTACCTCTCTTATCCTCCCTCATTTGCACATGCTGTATATAGATTTATCTCCTGTATTATTGATTGTATGTTTGTTTATTCCATGTATATCTCTGTGCTGTTGTATGTGTCGAACTGCTTTGCTTTATCTTGGTCAGGTCGCAGTTGCAAATGAGAACTTGTTCTCTACTACCCTACCTGGTTAAATAAAGGTGAAATAAAATAAAATAAAAAATAAAAAGGTTTTCATGGAAAACAAGGACATTTCTAAGTGTCCCCAAACTTTTGAGAGGTAGTGGAAGTATTCAGCCCCTTCGTTTAGGAAAGCCTAAATTAGTTCAGGAGTAACATTTGGCTAAACAAATCACATAATAATATACATGGACTCACTTTATAAGAAATAACAGGGGTTGACGTGATTTTTTAAGGACTAGCCCTTCCTCTGTCCCCCATACATACAACAACTGTAAGGTCCCTCAGTCAAGTATTGAATTCAATACAAGCACAGATTCAACTACAAAGACCAGGGAGCTTTTCGAAAGCCTCATAAAGAGGGAGAGTAATTGGTAAATGGTAACAATAGCAAATCAGACATTGAATATCTCTTTAAGCATGGTCAAGTTAATAATTATGCTGTGGATTATGTATTAAACCACCCAGACACATCAAAGTGTCACGGATCCCTCCGGAACGGTCATTACGCACTTCTGGTCCCTATTCCCATTTGATTAGTAATTGTATAAGTGTGCCCTTTGTTCACCATTGTCCTGGCGATTATTGTTACAATGTCCGTTGGTGTGTGTGAGTACCTGTGCTGTGTGTTTTGGGCTTTCGTGCCCTTGTTGATTGCGCAGATGATTACGGGTCTCATTCCGTGTGTTAATCATCGTGCACGTGTGTTATTTATTCAAGGTACTCTTCGCTCTTTTGTTTGGGTTTCAACTCTGTGTTTTTGTTCCTGCACCTGTCTCCCGAGTCTCTTCATGCCAACATGGCACAAAGATATAGTTGTCCTTCTGAACTGAGCTGCAGAACAGGAATGAAACTGCTCAGGGACGTAACCATAAGGTCAATGGTGATTATAAAACAGCTACAGAGTTCAATGGTTGTGATGGGAGAAAACTGAGGATGGATCAACAATATTGTAGTGACTCCACAATAATGACCTAAATGACAAGGTGAACAGAAGAATACAAATATACAGAAAATATCCATCTTGTATGCAACAAGGCACTAAAGTAATTCTGCAAAAAACATGGTAAAGGAATACACTTTTTAACACAAATACTTATGGTTGGGGCAAATCCCACACAACAAAACACATCCGTCAGTAACTGCCTCCTTATTTTCAAGCATGTTGGTGGCTGCATCATTGTATGGGTATGCTTGACATCGGCAATGACTGGGGAGTTATTCAGGATAAAAATAAACGGGATGGAGCTAAGCACAGGCAAAATCCTAGAGGAAAATCTGCATCAGTCTGCATTACACCAGAGACTGGGGGAGGAATTCACCTTTCAGCAGGTCAATAACCTGCAACACAAGGCCAAATCTACACTGGGGTTGCTTACCAAGAAGACATTGAATGTTCCTGAGTGGCCAAGTTACAGTTTTTACTTAAATCTTCTTGAAAATGTGTGGCAAGACTTTAAAATGGCTGTTTAGCCATGATCCCCAACATCTTGACCGAGCTTGACGAATTTTTAAAAGAATAATAGGCAAATATTGCACAATCCATGTGTGGAAATCTCTTAGAGACTTTCCCAAAGAAGATACAGCTATAATCGATGCCTAGGGTTTTTCAAATATGTCATTGACTCAGAGAACTGAAGACTTATGCAATGACTATATTTTAGTTATTACATGTTTATTCATCTTTAAAACATTTTATAATTTTTCTGGATTATTGACAAAAAATTACAATTATATCAAAATTGTACCAAAATAGAATGTGAAGAAATCCAAGGTGTCTGTATGCTTTTGCAAGGCACTGTAAATTAGGAAAATGTGTAATTGTAATTAGAATTAGGTTTACTTTCTGAATTGACTGGAATTGCAATTTAAATGGAATTGACCCAAACCCTGGTACCATACTGCATGTGATTGAACATTTGCCATTGTTGTATTCCCCACAAATGGTAGCGGTGTCATTGTAAACTCAGCAAAAAAAGAAACGTCCTCTCACTGTCAACTGCGTTTATTTTCAGCAAACTTAACATGTGTAAATATTTGTATGAACATAACAAGATTCAATAACTGAGACATATACTGAACAAGTTCCACAGACATGTGATTTACAGAAATTGAATAATGTGTCCCTGAACAAAGGGGGGAGGGTCAAAATTAAAAGTAACAGTCAGTATCTGGTGTGCCCACCAGCTGCATTAAGTACTGCAGTGCATCTCCTCCTCATGGACTGCACCAGATTTGCAGTTCTTGATGTGAGATGTTACCCCACTCTTCCACCAAGGCACCTGCAAATTTCCGGACATTTCAGACATATTCCTCACCCTCCGAACTAACAGGTCCCAGAGGTGCTCAATGGGATTGAGATCTGGGCTCTTCGCTGGCCATGGCAGAACACTGACATTCCTGTCTTGCAGGAAATCACGCACAGAACGAGCAGTATAGCTGGTGGCATTGTCATGCTGGATTGTCATGTCAGGATGAGCCTGCAGGAAGGGTAACATGTGAGGGAGGAAGATGTCTTCCCTGCAAAGCACAGCTTTGAGATTGCCTGCAATGACAACAAGCTCAGTCCGATGATGCTGTGACACACAGCGCCACAGACCATGACAGACCCCCACCTCCAAATCAATCCCACTCCAGAGTACAGGCCTCGGTGTAACGCTCATTCCTTCGACGATAAACGCAAATCCGACCATCAACCCTGGTGAGACAAAACCGCAACTCGTCAGTGAAGATAACTTTTTGCCAGTCCTGTCTGTCCAGCAACGGTGGGTTTGTGCCCATAGGCGACGTTGTTGCCAATGATGTCTGGTGAGGACCTGCCTTACAACATGCCTACAAGCCCTCAGTCCAGCCTCTCTCAGCCTATTGTGGACAGTCTGAGCACTGATGGAGGTATTGTGCGTTCTGGCGTAACTCGGGCAGTTGTTGTTGCCATCCTGTACCTGTCCCGCAGGTGTGATGTTCGGATGTACCGTGTACAGGTGTTGTACTGTGCAGGTGTTGTTACATGTGGTGTGCCACTGCGAGAACGATCAGCTGTCCATCCTGTCTCCCTGTAGCGCTGTCTTAGGCGTCTCATAGTACTGACATTGCAATTTATTGCCCTGGCCACATCTGCAGTCCCAATTCCTCCTTGCAGCATGCCTAAGGCACGTTCACACAGATGAGCAGGGACCCTGGGCATCGTTCTGGTGTTTTTCAGAGTCAGTAAAAAGGCCTCTTTAGTGTCCTAAGTTTTCATAACTGTGATCTTAATTGTCTACCGTCTGTAAGCTGTTGGTGTCTTAACAACCTTTCCATAGGTGCATGTTCATTCATTGTTTATTGTTCATTGAACAAGCATGGGAAACAGTGTTTAAACCCTTTACAATGAAGATCTGTGAAGTTATTTGGATTTTTTCCAATTGTCTTTGAAAGACAGGGTCCTGAAAAAGGGACGTTTCTTTTTTTCTGAGTTTATATTTGCCATTGTTCCTTTTTTTTGTGTCACACACTTAGGTTCTTTGTGGCACCTTTTTAAGTTTAAAATGATAACATCTGAATACCATAACATGATTGTTCAGTATTTTGCAATTTAATGTTAGATGGTTCCTCACACTGAATGTAGTCTATAGACCAGGATAAACTGTAATCCATGGTTTCGTTAGTTTTAAACTGTCACTACAAATAGTAGCTAACTTAGCCACCACTAGGTAAAAATCAATGATAGTGGCAAAGGTACTGCAATGCTGAACTTCCCCTTGAAGATAGGATGTAGTAAGAGAAATCTATCCATGTGACTTAACAAGCCTTTGATGGATGGTCATGATACAGAAGAAATTGTGACCTGAGTCAAGACAATCCTAGCCCCATAAGTCGAAAACAATAGGTCTCTGGTTAAAAGTAATGAGCTAAATAGGAAATATGGTTCCATTTGGGACGCAGCCCTCCTTTCTACTCTTCCTCTGTTCTCTCTTTAAAGCTGCATAAGGACAAGCTCGTTTCTCACTGCCTTTTTAATGCTCTCTTAGCTGATGCGTGGCTATTGATCACCTGAGAGCTGCTCTTTTCCGTGTGAAATGAGGAGAGTTTCTCAGAGGCCTCAGAGCTCAGAGCAGGATGCTGTCGATGCTGTGAGGTTGCGCCTGGAATCTGGATGAAGGGAATGATGAGGGAAGTGTCTCTTATCTCAGATGCTCCAGACCTCCTTCTCTTCCTCATTTTACTCAGAGGAAGTAGGATGTTTAGGACACTTGGAGAGATGGGTTGGACTCCAGACCTAATGGTTTGGAGATGAATATCTAATCTGTTGTCATGGTAATAATATATGGTAATCAGGGTTGTGTCCATAATGGCACCCTATTCCCTATATAGTGCACTATGTTTGACTAGAGCCATATGGGCCCTAGTCAAAGTAGTGCACTACCAAGGGAATAGGGTGCCATTTGAGACACAGCCCAGGTGGTCTTTCATTCAAGCTCAATTAGTAGAGGGGGAAGAGAAAATGTAATACAGGCCATCTGATTGAACGATAGAGTGGTGACAGCACAGGGGTGTGCGTTCAGAGCCAATCTGCCCACAAGTCAGACAAAAGGGGGACAGGTGGCTGCCGTGCAACAATTAATTTCAACTGCCTTGTTGTGCCTCCTAGTCCTACCTCTGCCAGGCAGACAGCAAGCTGAAGGGGCGAGATCGAGAGAGAGGGAGGTCTGGCAGCTAACTCCATGAGCAACTGTTTGTTTCTCATAAAGCTGCCGAGAGAGCATGAGTGAGTGAGTGAGTGAGTGAGTGAGTGAGTGAGTGAGTGAGTGAGTGAGTGAGTGAGTGAGTGAGTGAGTGAGTGAGTGAGTGAGTGAGTGAGTGAGTGAGTGAGGGAGGGAGGGAGGGAGGGAGGGAGGATCTGGCAGCTAACTCTATTAGCAACTGTTTGTTTATCATAAAGCTGCCGAGTTTGGCAGCGATGGGGAGAGAGGCGAATTAGTTGGTTTTGCTTGCAAATAAAGTATGCTTCTTATCTACATGGGGGGTTCTGGTGTTGGTGTCACTGCTGCTGCTGCTGGGGTTTTTTCTCTGTTTTCCTCATTTGTGACTACTGAGGTGTCTGATGAGAAAGACTCAATTGCACAGATTTAGCTTGACGGCTATTTGATGTGAACATGTGGGTGATGTGAACACAAACTCTATCCGTGTATATGGACATGAACTTGTTTCATTGTTTATTTTTTTGTTGCTCTGGGAGGAGTGTGTATGTGTGTGTGTGTGTGTGTGTGTGTGTGTGTGTGTGTGTGTGTGTGTGTGTGTGTGTGTGTGTGTGTGTGTGTGTGTGTGTGCGTGTGCGTGTGTGTGTGCATGTGAGCGTGCCACCCTGCATTCGAAATTGACAGCGGAAGATCATAGACAACATGAACAGAGCTTCAATAACTGTAAAAAGCTGAATGGATTCGTTTGTGCATAGTTATGTTCAAAGCGGTGCTAATATACTATCGTTCTTGAATAATTCAGAAGTGACTGGGAAAAGGATAAGAATCAGACATGTAGCACTGTTCTGTTCTGACATTCACAGGCTTGAGAGAGACCAGAAAGAAAGGTTACATTTGAATTTAGAAGGGATGTTGAAAAAACGTTAACAGCAGACAGCATCAACCTTTTGGAATTCGTCCTTGCCATCATCAAGCTGTGTTTTTCGAGTGCCATTGTAAGGGAGTGAAATATTTACAGATTTTCAGGAGATTTGGTTTACTTGATCTCCTTCAATGCTGTCACTTTCCACTGTGTCTTTGTGATGAAATGTCTTTGGCAAAATGGAAGACTGTCGTAGGGCATCTGGGGTCTGGTTTGTACGAAATGCATTGCTTCTGTGGCTTCGTCCAAAATGGATCCCTATCCCCTGTATAATGCAATACTTTTGACCAGGGCCCATAGGGAAACTCTGGTGAAAGTTATGCACTATATATACAGTACCAGTCAAAAGTTTGGACACACCTACTCATTCAAGGGTTTTTCTTTATTTTTAAAATTTTCTACATTGTAGAACAATAGTGAAGACATAAAAACTATGAAATAACACATATGGAATCATGTATTAACCAAAACAGTGTTAAACAAATCAAAATACATTTTATAATTGAGATTCTTCAAAGTAGCCACCCTTTGCCTTGATGACAGCTTTGCACACTCTTGGCATTTTCTCAACCAGCTTCTCTCAATAAACTTGAAGGAGTTCCCACATATGCTGAGCACGTGTTGGTTGCTTTTCCTTCACTCTGCTGTCCAACTCATCCCAAACCATCTCAATTGGGTTGAAGTCAGGTGATTGTGGAGGCCAGGTCATCAGATGCAGCACTCCATCACTTTCCTTGGTCAAATAGCCCTTACAGGTCATTGTCCTGTTGAAAAACAAATGATAGTATCACTAAGCGCAAACCAGATGGGATGGCGTATTGCTGCAGAATGCTGTGGTAGCCATGCTGGTTAAGTGTACCTTGATTTCTAAATAAATCACAGTGTCACCAGCAAAGCTCCCCCACACCATCACACCTCCTCCTCCATGCTTCACGGTGGGAACCACACATGCGGAGATCATCCATTCACCTACTTTGCGTCTCACAAAGCAAAGCAAAAATCTCAAATATGGACTCATCAGACCAAAGGACAGATTTCCACCGGTCTAATGTCCATTGCTTGTGTTTCTTGGCCCAAGAAAGTCTCTTCTTCTTATTGGTGTCCTTTAGTAGTGGTTTCTTTGCAGCAATTTGACCATGAAGGCCTGATTCACGTAGTCTCCTCTGAACAATTGTTGTTGAGATGTGTCTGTTACTTGAACTCTGAAGCTTTTTAGGGGTTGCAATTTCTGAGGCTGGTAACTCTAATGAACTTATCCTCTGCAGCAGAGGTAACTCTGGGTCTTCCTTTCCTGTGGCGGTCCTCATGACAGCCAATTTCATCATAGCACTTGATGGTTTTTGTGACTGCACTTGAGGAAACTTTCACAGTTCTTGAAAATTTCCGCATTGACTGACCTTCATGGCTTAAAGTAATGATGGACTATCGTTTCTCTTTGCTTATTTGAGCTGTTCTTGCCATATTATGGACTTGGTATTTTACCAAATAGGGCTATCTTCTGTATACCACCCCTACCTTGTCACAAGGCACGCCTGCTAATTGAAATGCATTCCAGGTGACTACCTCATGAAGCTGGTTGAGAGAATCTCTTCCCTGTAGCTCAGTTGGTAGAGCATGGTGTTTGCAACACCAGGGTTGTGGGTTCGATTCCCACGGGGGGCCAGCACAGAAAAAAAATGTATGAAATTGTATGAAATGTATGCATTCACTACTGTAAGTCGCTCTGGATAAGAGCGTCTGCTAAATTACTAATATGTAAATATGTAGAATGCCAAGAGTGTGCAAAGGTTGGCTACTTTTAAGAATCTCAAATATAAAATATATTTTGATTTGTTTAACACTTTTTTGGTTACTTCATGATTCCATATGTGTTATTTCATAGTTTTGAAGTCTTCACTATTATTCTACTGTGTAGAACATAGTAAAAATAAAGAAAAACCCTGGAATGAGTAGGTGTGTACAAACTTTTGACTGGTACTGTATGTATAGGTTGGGGCGCAGCCTGTGTGGAAATTAGATGAAACTTCTCAAATGACATTCCACAGTTGAGAAATGTTTCTGGAAGAGAATGTCGATATGAGTCAAGATGGCACATCGAAAGTGAATAGCGTGTTCTATTACTGTACATGAAGGTTGCTTCCCAAATGGCTCCCTATTCGTTATGTAGGCTCTGGTAAAAATAATTGAAGTATATAGGGAATACGGTGCCATTTGGGACGCAATCGTAGAGTTACAACAATTGAACACAACACATGAAAACAGGACTTTCTGTTTTTGACAAGAAATCTAGGATAAATATGTGTTGTCTGTATTCACTGAGAATGTTTTGCATGTTCATAATCTTATTCTCTAAATTTGTACAACTATAACCAGGCCATCTTTTGAACCATAGCATTACACAAAACAAACAACAACACATTTGATGTTCAAAGATGTTCGTCCAAGTTAATTATGCATGATTCATCGCTCTTTTCACTCAGAATCCTCAAGTGATGTTTTGTTTCGATATATAGCCTGGCATACATAATAATTCATAACATTTATTCCAAACTGGGTCCTGTGTATTTATCCCTTCAACTTGTTCCCCTTCTGTCAATGTAAACAATAGTTTATTTGTTCAGGGGCCTGATCTGCCTATTAGTGACGGTGAGATATGCTTATGCCGGGCAAGGTTCTTCACATAGACAATTTATTTATTTCTCAATAAAATGACTTCAGCATCAAAGTGGGCAAAAGAAAGACACGAAGTGAGAGCACCTATATTATAACGCCCTCCTCCTCCTCTCCTCCCTCCCTCCTCCTCCTCCTCCCCTCCTCCTCCTCCTCCTCCCCTCCCTCCCTCCCTCCTCCTCCCTCCCTCCCTCCCTCCCTCCCTCCCTCCCTCCCTTCCTACCTCCCTCCCTTCCTCCTCCTCCTCCTCCTCCCCTCCTCCTCCTCCTCCTCCTCCCCTCCCTCCCTCCTCCTCCTCCTCCCCTCCCTCCTCCTCAACCAGGCTCCCAAGCAGCACATGAATATGCTCAAATGAAGAAAAGAAAAAGCAATGCACGAAACAACAAAAAAGCCACTTTTTCTTTTGTTGTTTCGCTATGCTCAGCGAATTGCAGACCACAGCAAGAAATTGCACTTGAATGCAACACGTTACCACTGGTTGCGTCCCAAATTGAACCATTTTTCCTATGTATTGCAATATTTGTGTCTTTGATATCCACCTCCAAAAGGGCTACTGGTTGGATGTCATAGCCCACATTGTCTTCCCTCTTCCCTGTTGTGACTGTGGAAGTTTCCCCAAGAGTGGTACAGATATAGTTACAGATCTAGGATCAGCTTCACCTCTCACATTACTAACATTAACCATTAGATCAGGGTCTAGGTCTAACTCTTCAACCTACTCTATTGTGGCCTATATTCAGATGGGCCAAAGGGGGCAGCATCATCAGAGAGGTGTCAGGTGACACCTATGAGGTCATTGTGGACCACTCCTTCTTCACCGAGCCTGTCTCCTGTGAGGTCACCAATGCCCTGGGCAGTACCAACATCAGCAGGAACGTGGACGTCTACTGTGAGTAGTAGTCCGCAAGTAACACACACACACTACCATGAGTAGTCCCTAAGAAAACACACTCAGGAACTATAACTAGCTAGCTACAGGCAGTTGGAATCACATCCACTACATGGATAGTCCCAAATAGAAGGTTTGTAGATGTTGAGCTAACTGTCAACAAGATTTCAACTAACTATCCACTATCCCTTGCCCTAACCTTATTCCTTACCCTAACGTAACCCTAACTTTAATGCTTACACTAACCGTAACCCTAACCTTAATCCTTACCCTAACCGTAACACTAACACTAACCGTAACCCTAACATAACTCTAACCTTAATTCTAACTGTAACCCTAACCTTAATCCTTACCCTAACCTTAATCCAACTATAACCGTAACCCTAACCTTAATCCTAATCATAACCGTAATGCTAACCCTAACCATAACCCTAACCTTAATCCTAATCATAACCCTAACCTTAATCTTAATGATAACCGTAACCCTAACCTTAATCCTAATCATAACCCTAACCTTAATCCTAATCATAACCCTAACCTTAATCCTAATCATAACCCTAACCTTAATCCTAATCATAACCCTAACCTTAATCCTAATCATAACCCTAACCTTAATCCTAACCATAACCGTAACCCTAACCCCACAACTTGTAATGTATCAACATAGTTGAAGTTATTAGCCTGTTGATACCGTAGCTTGATTATCTGTAGATCATCTATAGATGACTATTCAAATAAAGTGTAACCATTTCTGTTCCTGTGATTCCAGTTGGGCCCAGAATGGCTGCTGAGCCACAGTCCCTACAGGTGGACCAGGGATCAGATGCTATCTTCAACTGTGCCTGGACAGGAAACCCCTCCCTCACCATCGTGTGGATGAAACGCGGCTCTGGAGTGGTAGGAATTGTAATCACCATCATCCTTTCTATTATGCTTCTATTGCCAGCTGCATATCTTGCAAGACCCATTTCCTCTAAAGGGCAATGACATATTCTATTCTGTTCTAATCTATTATATTCAGTTCTAATTAATTGTTATTCTACTCAATTCTATTCTAGCTTATCCTGTTCTAGCCTATCCTGTTTTAGCTTATCCTGTTCTATCCTATCCTATCCTGTTCTATCCTATCCTGTTCTATCCTATCCTGTTCTAGCCTATCCTGTTCTATCCTATCCTGTTCTAGCCTATCCTGTTCTATCCTATCCTGTTCTATCCTATCCTGTTCTAGCCTATCCTGTTCTAGCTTATCCTGTTCTATCCTATCCTGTTCTAGCTTATCCTGTTCTATCCTATCCTGTTTTACCCTATCCTGTTCTAGCCTATCCTGTTCTATCCTATCCTGTTCTAGCTTATCATGTTCTAGCTTATCCTGTTCTAGCCTATCCTGTTCTAGCCTATCCTGTTCTATCCTGTTCTAGCCTATCCCATTCTAGCTTATCCTATCCTGTTCTATTCTATCCTGTTCATTCCTATCCTGTTCTAGCCTATCCCATTCTAGCTTATCCTGTTCTACCCTATCCTATCCTGTTCTATCCTATCCTGTTCTAGCCTATCCTGTTCTAGCCTATCCTGTTCTAGCTTATCCTGTTCTATCCTATCGTGTTCTATCCTATCCTGTTCTATCCTATCCTGTTCTAGCCTATCCTGTTCTATCCTATCCTGCTCTATCCTATCCTGTTCTAGCCTATCCTGTTCTATCCTATCCTGTTCTAGCCTATCCTGTTCTAGCCTATCCTGTTCTATCCTATCCTGTTTTACCCTATCCTGTTCTAGCCTATCCTGTTCTAGCTTATCCTGTTCTATCCTATCGTGTTCTATCCTATCCTGTTCTATCCTATCCTGTTCTAGCCTATCCTGTTCTAGCCTATCCTGTTCTATCCTATCCTGTTCTAGCTTATCCTGCTCTATCCTATCCTGTTCTAGCTTATCCTGTTCTATCCTATCCTGTTCTATCCTATCGTGTTCTAGCTTATCCTGTTCTAGCTTATCCTGTTCTATCCTGTTCTATCCTATCCTGTTCTAGTCTATTCTATTGTCTTATTTTATTTTCTATTCTAAGATGTATTCTATTCTACAGGTATTCATTTTTATACTGTGCCAATGCAGCTTTATTCTTCATTCACCTAGAGGTGAATGTCATGTACATGTGCATCAAATATGCTATTCTCTGTATTTATCCAGGAAAAGCACTTGTCATCAAATTCAGACATTTCAAGAGACTGATAGAAAAACTAGGAAAGGGCCCAGACTCTCAACACATCACACTGTACCTTCATAATGGTATCAGTTAAAAAATAATGTATTTTACATGGTCCACCGCTTTCAGTCTGTGGTATACGCAATTCCACCCATGCAGTTCATGTTGATATTCTGAGGTTAACATACCCTTTCATACCGTTTATTAAAGCAGTGGCTCAGGTGGCCTTGCAGACGACTAAGTGTGTGCCGCACTCTCCTTTTGGTGAGGGCTTATTGGGTTTTCGATTAGCTGATACAGGGGTTGGACGGAAGGACTCGGCTGCAGCCTTGAATTCAGAGACGACCGTTTTATCACCAGCCTGACCTTTGACCTTGATCCTCCACAGGTGCTTAGCAATGAGAACATCCTGATGCTAAAGGCGGTGAGGCAGGAGGATGCTGGGAAGTACGTATGCCGGGCGGTGGTCCCCCGAGTTGGAGCTGGAGAGAAGGAAGTGTCCCTCACTGTGAATGGTAAGTACATTTCACATGTGGATGAATGCTAAATTAATTTCCAAATTCAATGTGGAAGTTGTTCCAAGCTTAGGGACATGTTTCAGGCTAGCTGGACTCAGGGACAATAAGGTAAAAGCGGAGACATATCTACACTAGGGGAGTCAAAATCAGTGGGTCATAATAACATAGTTTGCATTTGACAGGATGAAAAATAGCATTGATTTACAGCTAGGACTGTAACTTAGTATGTAAAAATGAACTGTTAACTATTTCAATGAAAGGATATCTGTCATATCACAATGGCTGTCAATAATTGTTGATACCCAATTCTATCATAATATTGCATAACCCTATTCTATTACAGATACGTTTTGATGTCTCCAGGCTTTCTGACATCAAAGCTTAGCCTAAATGTTGTCTTAAGACTAGTGTACTTTCAATTGTTCCTTGTCTTTCAAAGAGGAAATATTTTAAAGATAAACATACTTAACATGTATTTTACATATTAGAAATATGTGTGTTATCTGAAAGGGAATAAAACGGTAATTGTCTGTTAGCGTTTCGTTAATATAATCAATGTCATTGACAATGACTTCACCTAGGAATGAGCATGTTGCACCAGAAATAAACAGCACAGGATAAATGCAACTAAAGGCGAAAAAGGTGATTAAACACGTCTTTACATTGATTGCAAATGGACTAATCTCCCAGCCTTATCTCAGTGGTCTGACAGCTGGCCAAGGCTAAATGAGAAGTTATTGCAACCTTTTTTAACTAATCAATAAATAGTAAACAAAGACAGTTGTTTAATATGCCTGAAGTCAAGGTCACACAATCGATGGCGAGCTCTATTGAATAACTCCTCCATAGAAGAATAATTTCTGAAGCCGGGATATGATCATAAAATTCACGCCACAAGAATATGCAGGGTCGTAGGTAACACCACAAAATGGCTGACTTGAAATTGTACTTTTTCCCCCCTCTCGCTTGCCAAAGGGGCTCTCTTATTGTCTGCTCTCATTGCAGGTTTAACCAGTTAATGAAAAAGGGTTCTGGAGGCATATAGACGGACTGTTTTGATGAAAGCTTTCACCCTTGAGCCCATACAGTGTAATACAGTTCTGCTGTAGTGAACCAATAAGATAGAGGTTTGGCTTTTATGAATTTCTCCTTCTTTGCAAAGGAGGCTTTTTCTCTCCTTGAAGCTTCTGTTAGGAAGTCCATTATTTGACAACCTGAAAAAGTGAAGCATTTGGCCTCATGGGTTTTCGCACGAAACCCACCCATCACCATTGTTTCTAAGCGGAGGCCGATTGGAACGGTTTTGGTTAAGAATGATATTGTATAACTGTTTGGATTCCAGGCTAGTGAATCCTAGTTTCATTCCCCACTCCAATCACAAACAAGTGACACCTCCTCTCCTCTCCTCCAATAAATACATCCACCCTGTTTTCCTCCTCCGGTGACTCAGGAGAGCTGCTCCAAGATAAAGTCATGGGAAATAAAGTTATCTAATTATAGCACTCTTTTGAGCTTCCACGTCTTTTGTCAGATCTCTCGAGCTCCCCCACAGGGCCCCTGTGTGAATACGTTTGGCTGTATTGAGAAGCCCATTTTGCACTGTAATGTTTGTTATTCTTATGGTCAGTAGTTCTGGAATTTGTAAGAGCTCCTTGACTTGGGAGGCTGTCAACGTCACACTGTGTCAGTCGAAGGTCACACATTTCTAAGGTTTTCTTTCACGGGCGCAGGAGGTGAAATGGAACTAACGCACAGGACTGCGAACTGGAATTACTTTGTTTTCTCTAGACCTTTATCTAACCCTTCCACTGTCCTCCGCTGCCCACCCAAACCTTCTACACTTTTTCTTCTCTTTCTTAGCCTTTAAACAATGAAAACAACCTTTTCATCACGCCGTGAATCTCACCTTAAGAAAAACGAATTCAAATCTCATCATGAATAATTGCTCGTCTCCGTTTTATTGTAAACTAGAAAGTATTATAATGCATGTGGCCTTCGCCTTCCCCGCCATCTGATAGGCTGTTGATGTATGTGGGTGTTTTATTGGAATGATTGACTTATTTTCCCTTGGCCATGCTGTAGGTCCTCCCACTATCTCCAGCACCCAGACCCAGCAAGTCCTCTACGGGGAGAAGGGGCAGATCAAGTGTTTCATCCGCAGCACTCCTCCTCCCGACCGCATTGTGAGTAACACATCCCTCCTTCCTTCTAAAAACATGTATTTTATGTTCCAACCAACGAGGGGCCTTATTGGTTTTAACATGATGAAGATGTGTACACGCCTCAAGTCAATCATTGACCAATAAATGACTGTGGACATTTGTTATGAATAGAATGTGGAGGTTTGCCTAAATATGGCCAAGGATAGGTGGGGTGGAAACAAAGGATCCCAATGGGGCAAAAGTAGATTAAAAACTATAACTAGTTATAACTATAGTTATATGAGGTAATCCTTGCATATGAAATGATTGGTTACACTTTATTTTGATAGTCCGGATAGTCTACCTTTAGATGTACAAAATTACTTATTGGCTTCCTTACCATTAACAGTATGGATTGCTGTCTTACCTTGTAGACTGTATCAGGTAAGGAAACGATTATGGAATTTTGTAATTTGGGTGAAATATCCCTTTAAAGTAGTGCAAACCAAATGAATGAGCTTGACCTAAAGAAATAAGAAAGTAGGTCATGTGAGGACATCCCTAAGGACTTAACGTAGAATAATCAACGGCAAAGAATATCCTAATGAATATCCTATCCTAAGGTAAACAAGATGGCGTAGTCCATAGAGAAAGATCTCATAGACGTGTAGGCTAGTAACGAAATACATTAAGGGAAGTGAAGGCAAATCAATAGAAAATTAGAAGTCATTATCCTCATTAAGATAACAGAGTATCAAACCTTTCCTGAAACAGACTAATATTTCCTTCATAGTGGAAATGGAGGGATTCATCCCATTCCTGACCTATACTAATCAGCAGAGGTGGGACCAAGTCACTATTATTCGATACACAAGCAAGTCTTAAGTCACAAGGTCCGAGTCTAAAATTGAGTCCCAGAGTAGAACGGGTCGAGTCTTGAGTCAAGTCCAAGTCGTGCATTCTAAGACAAGTCATGTCGAGTCAAGTTTCAAATCAAGTTAAAAAAAATCTATACATGCAATGACTTGTTCAACCTCAAATCTGTGCCTATTTACTGAGGCTACCAGGCAGCCTTTTTCATTATTTTGTCTACAACACATTTTGAGTATGTAATTGTAAAATAGGGACTTGTAGCAGTCGTAAGGGCATGAAATCAGCAGAAGGCAAGGCAGGTTGACGGGCTTAGAGTGTATATTTATTTACAGGTCACCTCTCCAGCTGCCTTCTAGGCCACCTCTCGATATCATACAAAATATACAAGTAGGTTTACAAAATATACAAGGGCAATAGCCCATTAGAAATAGCCTCTGTATCAGGCTTAGTCTGTCCTGAACGAACACAGGTAGAGGGCAAGTCTGCACAGCCTCCACTTGAGAAACCAAATCAAATCTGTCTAAAAGGAGCTCAAACAGTTACATATCAGCACTTGGCCCAAGACCATACAATTACCCAATTGTCAATTACAACCAATAAACTGGTTCTACAATGTAAAAGGCAATTTCCACCTCCATTGGTACATTCGTCTTAATCGGACTTAATGATTATTAATGATATTTCATCACGATTCATAAATGGAACAATAATTGTATCTTATTCACTGTAGACTGCTGACTCCAAAGCATGGCGTTCAGGCCAAGTAGCCTATTTCTATGCACACTGAGGCGCTCCTATTATGCACAACCAGAATGATAGAGACATAAGGACACAGACACAAGGAACTCCGACATAACCCTGGAAATATTAACAAAGGAAACCATACATTGAAGTAAATAAACAGAACTTCTACCTCATGAGTCTTGCGAACGTTAATGTTCACAATAAACATCGGGCCCACTCAGAGGGTAAGAAATGGTAAATGAAAATGTATATCAAACATGAAACAGAAATGTCTTAATTATTGGAATAAATGTTACGGGGATGGAATGATTAAATGCTAGCAATTATTGTAGGATTAGATGGAATATAGATTTAACACATATGCATTGAAAATATATATATATATATATTACCTTTATTTAACTAGGCAAGTCAGTTAAGAACAAATTCTTATTTACAATGACGGCCTAGGAACAGTGGATTAACTGCCTTGTTCAGGGGCAGAACGACAGATTTTTGCCTTTTCAGCTCGGGGATTCGATCTTGCAACCTTCCAGTTACTAGTCCAACGCTCTAACCACTAGGCTACCTGTGAAAGAAACAGCAAACATTTCAACAATAGAACAAAGCGCTCTCCACTGGAGTTTGGAGTGCGCAAGTGAAGAGACGCGCATATGGCGCATCTTCGTCACAGTAATAATTCATTTCACAAACAAATTCCAGATACAATCTTCATAAGTAAATTATCCATTTCAAGCCTAAAACGGCATGCCAAAAGACCAATAGGCCTATGCTAGTAATTCTTGCTTGATGCCCCATTGCTGGTGAGCTTGTAAAGTAAACAGTTAATATTCTTGATCAGCAACACATCTTTGGAGCTGCATGTATTATGCCGATCCTCTGCCTACAATTTGATGTTTGTGCTGTACCCGATCCTATAGGGGAGACCGGGGATGGTTGTAACACAGGATAGTTGTAACACTTGCAACTCTTCCAATCAGAAGCGAGGTAGAATCATGTGATTCGCTGTGCATATGCTCAGTTTAATCCTAAACCCTCATGTGAAAAAGCAAGTCCCTGTGATAAACTCTGCAGATTCTATTGACAGAAATCTGATTTTGAGGTAAGAAAGTAATTATTTTGACCAAATGTGTTTTTGTGATGCCATCAACTGCTTTGTAGTTCCATTCATCAAACTTATATCAGGTTTATAACCAGTCTGTGTAGAGATATTTGATGCAAGTTAGCAATGCTAAAGTTTTAACATTTACCTGAAATGGACCAAGCTAATTAATGGCTGCAAGGTTCAGGGTTAGTTGTAACAATTTGTGAGAAAATTTGACAACTAACCCAAGTAAAACTGGATGTTTTCTTTAACTTTCAGCATGCCTAGATCATGGAAAAGAAAGACAGACAGGAGAGTACCTTTCCGCACTTTGAAAAGAGCGTCAAATGATGTAGCAGAGCAGGGGAAGTCCATCAGATCTGTTGCAAAGTATTTCATATGTCATGTGACGCTGTACAGATTCTGCAAAGAGAGAAAGTAGCTACTGGAGAAGGGGTCTAGAGAGCTTCCTCACGCTACTTTAGTGGAAACAGGAAACAAGTTGTCCGAGTATTTATCGAGGGCAGCTGATTTATATTATGAATTGTCTCCCCGTGAGTTAAGCACTTGATAGGAATTAGTGAGGAGTAAGTCAGGGCAAAGTTAGCAGTTAATGTTGGTGGCAATTAATGTCAAAGGAGGGAGTACCAATGTAAATTATTAAGTATTAAATGGGGGAAGTATTGAACATGTTTTATTCTATTGTTACAGGTCTATTGTTACAGGTCAGGAAATGTGCCTACCAACTCGCTGTACAATATGGTTACAAGCATTCTCAGTCATGGGATGAGACCTCTATGGCGGGAGCAGACTGGTTCTCGTCTTACCTAAAGCGGTACCCTACTTTCTCCATTAGGAGTGCTGTTGCTGTCCACAAGTTTCAACAGAACAAATGTGGCAAAGTTTTTTAGCAAACTGGGAGAGGTGATAAATAAGTACAGCTTTGATGGCAATGCTATGTGGAATGTTGACGAGACAGGAATAATCACACCTGATAGTGGTCTCGAAACGTGGCACCAAACAGGTTGGCGCAATCATCTCAGCAGAAAGGGTACGCTAGTGTCAATGACATGTGCTATAAATGCAATAGGAAACTCCCCCCAACTTTTGTTTTCCCACGCAAAAGATACCACGACTACGTTGTACGGGATGGACTAATTGGATGTTTTGGAAGTGGAAATGGATCCGGATGGATGCAGGAGAATGACTTCCTCCTTTTCCTTGAACACTTCGCTAAATATACCGGGTCAGCTTAGAAAAAAGGTAGTTCTTCTCCTTGACAACCCCAGCTCACCGGTCTACCATTGATTTCTGTAGGCACTCAAATCAAATAAAATGTTATTGGTCACATACACGTGATTAGCAGATGTTATTGCGGGTGTAGCGAAATATTTGTGCTTCTAGCTCTGACAGTGCAGTAATATCTAACAAGTAATATCTAACAAATTACACAACATATACCCAATACACACAAATCTAAGTAGGAATGAATTAAGACTATATTCATATGGACGAGCGATTACCGAGTGGAACGGATTAAGATAAAGTAGAATAGTATAGAAAACAGTTTATTCACATGAGATGAGTAATGCCAGATATGTAAACATTAAGTGACTAAGATACCATAGAATAGTATAGAATACAGTATATAAATATGGGTAATGCCAGATATGTAAACGTTAAGTGACTAAGATACCGTAGAATAGTATAGAATACAGTATATAAATATGAGATGAGTAATGCAAGATATGTAAACATTATTAAGTGACTAAGATACCGTAGAATAGTATAGAATACAGTATATACATATGAGATGAGTAATGCCAGATATGTAAACATTATTAAAGTGACTAGTGTTCCATTCCTTAAAGTCGCAAGTGATTCCTAGTCCATACCTATAGGCAGCAGCCTCTAATGTGCTAGTGATGGCTGTTTAACAGTCTGATGGCCTTGAGATAGAAGCTATTTTTCAGTCTCTCGGTTCCAGCTTTGATGCCCCTGTACTGACCTCACCTTCTGGATGATAACAAGATGAACAGACAAAGGCTCGGGTGGTTGATGTCCTTGATGATCTTTTTGGCCTTCCTGTGACATCGAGTGCTGTAGGTGTCCTGGAGGGAGGGTAGTTTGCCCCGGTAATGCGTTGGGCAGACCGCACCACCCTCTGGAGAGCCTTGAGGTTGCAGGCGGTGCAGTTGCCGTACCAGGCGATGATACAGCCCGACAGGATGCTTTCAATTGTGCATCTGTAAAAATTTGTAAGGGTTTTAGGTGACAAGCCAAATTTCTTTAGCCTCCTGACGTTGAAGAGGCTCTGTTGCACCTGACGTTGAAGAGGCTCTGTTGCACACTGTCTGTGTGGGTGGTCCAATTCAGTTTGTCAGTGATGTGTACACCAAGGAACTTGAAGCTTTCCACCTTCACTGCTGTCCTGTCAATGTGGATAGGGGGGTGCACCCTCTGCTGTTTCCTGAAGTCTACGATCATCTCCTTTGTTTTGTTGACGTTGAGTGAGAGGTAGTTTTCCAGGCACCACACTCTCAGTGCCCTCACCTCCTCCCTGTAGGCTGTCTCGTCATCATTGGTAATCAAGCCTACTACTGTTGTGTCGTCTGCAAACTTGATGATTGAGTTGGAGGCGTGCTTGGCCACTCAGTCATGGTGAACAGGGAGTACAGGACGGGGCTGAGCATGCACCCTTGTGGGGCACCAATGTTGAGGATCAGCGGAGTGGAGAGGATGTTTCCTACTTTCACCGCCTGAGGGGTGGCCCATCAGGAAGTCCAATACCCAGTTGCACAGGGCAGAGTTCAAACCCAGGGCCACGAGGTTAACGATGAGCTTGGAGGGTACTATGGTGTTGAATGCTGAGCTATAGTCAATAAACAGCATTCTTACATAGGTATTCCTCTTGTCCAGATGGGATAGGGCAGTGTGCAGAGTGATGGAGATTGCATCGTCTATGGATCTATTGCAGCGGTAAGCAAATTAAAGTGGGTCTAGATTGGCAGGTAAGGGTGAGGTGACCCTTGACAAGTCTCTCAAAGCACAGCATGATCATTCAATTCAGTTACCTTTGCCTTCTTGGGTACAGGAAGAATGGTGACCATCTTGAAGCATGTGAGGACAGCAGACTGGGATCGGGAGAGATAGAATATGCCCGTAAACAACACATGCTCTGAGGATGCGGCTAGGGATGCCGTCTGGGCCAGCAGCCTTGCGAGGGTTAACACGTTTAAATGTTTTACTCACGTCGGCCACAGAGAAGGAGAGCCCACAGTCCTTGGTAGCGGGCCGCGTCAATAGCACTGTGTTATCCTCAAAGTGTGCAAAGAATGTGTTTAGCCTTTAGGCGACGTGGCTGGTTTTCCTTTTGTAGTCCGTGATTGTCTGTAGTCCCTGCCACATACGTCTCATGTCTGAGCCATTGAACTGCGACTACACTTTATCTCTATACTGACATTTACTTTGTTTGACTGCCTTGCAGAGTGAATAACTATGCTCTTTATATTCTGCCATATTACCAGGCCTTTCCATGGTTAAATGCGGTGGTTCATGCTTTCAGTTTCGCACAAATGCTACCATCTATCCACGGTTTCTGGTTAGGGTAGGTTTTAATAGTCACAGTGGGTACTACATCTCCTATACACTTCCTTATGAACTCAGTCACCGCGTCCGTGTGTATGTCTAGATTATTTTGCAAGCTACCCGGAACATATCCCAGTCCACTTGATCAAAACAATCCTGAAACATGGATTCCGATTGTTCAGACCAGCGTTGAATAGTACAAAGCACGGGCAGTTCCTGTTTGAGTTTCTGCCTATAGGACGGGAGGAGCAAGATGGAGTCATGGTCAGATTTGGCGAAAGGAGGGTGAGGGAGAGCCTTGTAAGCATTCTGGAAGTTTGAATAGCAATGGACGAGAGTCTTAGTAGCGCGGGTAGGACAGTAAATATGTTGATAGAACTTTGGCAGCCTAGTCCTCAGATTTGCTTTGTTAAAATCCCTTGTTACAATAAATGCAGCCTCAGGAAATGTGGTTTCCAGTTTGCATAAAGTCAAGTGGAGTTCTTTGATGGCCGTCGAGGTTTCAGCTTGAGGTGGGATGTAAATGGCCGTGGCGATGACGGAGATGAATTCTCTTGGGAGATAATATGGTCGGCATTTAATCGTGAGGTATTCTAGGACGGGTGAAGAAAATTACTTAAGTTCCTGTTTGTTCCTAGAATTACATCATGAGTCGTTATTCATGAAACACACCCCTCCGCCCTTCTGCTTCCCGGAGAGATATTTATTCTTGTCTGCGCTATGTACTGAGAATCCTGGTGGCTTTACCGACTCCGACAGAGTATCCCGAGAGAGCCATGTTTCCTTGAAACAAAGTATGTTACAGGCCCCGATGTCTCTCTGGTAAGAAATCCTTGCTCTAAGTTCATCAACTTTGTTATCCAAAGACTGAACATTAGCGAGTAATATACTCGGAAGCGGTGGGTGGTGTGCATGCCTCCTAAGTCGAACCAGCAGGCCGCCCCGAGTGCCTCTCCTCCGCCTGCAATGTTTTGGGTCGGCCTCTGGAATAAGTTCAATTGCTCTGGGGAGAGTGAATAAATGAACTGCTCCAGGGAAGTTGTATTCCTGGTCGTAATGCTGGTAGTTCTGGTGAGTTACCGCCACTCTAATATACAATAGTTCTTCCCGGCTGTATGTAATGACACAAAATATTTCCTGAGCTAATAATTTAAAAAATAGTACATAAAATAACAAAATACTGCAACGTTGTCTAAGAGCTAGTCACGGCGATGCTGCCATCTCCGTCGGTGCAATCTTAGTTCTGGCATAGTCTTTCTTTCTTCCCCCCACACTGTTCACACAAGCTCCAGTCCCTGGACATGAGTGTGTACGGGGCATTGAAGAAAATGGTGAAGTCTGCCAGGGATGCCTGTATCGGATGAACCCTAGAAAGACCATGACTATATATGACATTCCAGGCCTTGTCAAAAAAGCACTTTCAGGTGCCACAACACCCACCAATGTACAGGCTGTGTTCAGGTGCACCGGCATTTGGCCATACAACGCTGATATATTTCAGGAATGTGACTTTGCACCCTCAATTGCCACTGATCGTTGTGCTCCAGCTGACACACTGGCCTTGCCAGCTGCCTCCCAGGTCACCTCTCTAGCTGCTTTCCAGGCCACCTCTCCAGCTGCCTTCCAGGCCACCTCTCCAGCTTCCTCCCAGGTCACCTCTTCAGTCACATCACAGGCCACTGTGACCACTGCTATCCAGGCCCCCTCTCCAACCGCCTTCCAGGCCACCTCTCCAGCCACTTCACAGGGCACCTCCCCACATGTCTCAGGCTGTGGCTGGGAAACACCTGATTACTCTTCTGATATCAACCCAGTTGATGTACGCCCCTTCCCAAAAGCAGGGCCTAGGAAAATTACAACAAGGGGTAGGAAGAGGAGAAAAACTGATTTTGGAGAATACACCCATCAAGCAGGCACTGGAAGCAAAGCATAAAAAGTCAAGCACTCAGGAGGCTTATAAAATTGCCCTGCCTAAAAAAACAGCTGGAAAGAAGCAAGCCGAGACAAACCACATTGAACAACAACAAAAAACTGTCCTGCCTAAGAAAAAAGCCAAAACAAAGCATATTGAAGCAGAAGATTCAGATTCCTCCAACGAGGAAAACTTCTGCATTGTGTGCATGGAGCACTTTAACAATTCCAAGTCCAAGGAGGTCTGGGATGAGTGCTGGAAATGCAAATGATGGGCCCACCAAGCCTGTACCCCAAGACAGCCATAACACTGTCACAGCTGTGACTCTGATTAAGTCCAACATTCACACACAGAGACACACACAGACACGCATGCACACACACACACACACACACACACACACACACACACACACACACACACACACACACACACACACACACACACACACACACACACACACACCATAAACGTTCAGGTGTTTAGTTTAGCCTAGTTGTTGAGAAAGACCATTTAGTGAAGTGTAAACTAACAAACATTTTATTATTTATATTGATTATTATTTCTGTATATTGATGATTATTTCTGCCAAACAAAATGTTAAACATGGCAATGTTGCTCTCATGGTCTCAATAAAGGTGTTCAATAATTAGTTGTATGTCATGATTTTTGCACTTTTTCATTCTGTTACAATTCACCCCAAGCACTGTTACAACTAACCCAGACCATGGGGTAAATTGTAACACTTTACTACTTGTTTTTAAGACAACACCATGCATTTGCAGTTTTATTTACATATATAATAACCACACCAATTTGTAAAGGACAGATGTAGGTTGTTTGTATCAAGTTTTGAATATACTACCATAACCGATCTCTGAGAAACTGAGGAAAAGGTGAAGTGCTACAACCATCCCGGTCTCTCCTAGCTGTACAGCAAATCAGTAATATGTTCGGTAGCTCACGCGACCTGTGTTGATTGACAGTTTGGTGGTCCAATCAGAGAGCCGAGTGTGCATTTCACTAGACAATCTGTTGCAGGGCGTTGCTGCGGCTACTGTCTTGTCATGTGACTCGACTCCACAGCTCTGCTAATCAGTTTCCTGCTGTGAGTGAGAGAAGTTCAATATAAATATGCTCTCTATGTGGCTCTCTCCAGGACATGGAGGGCTTACAGATGTCACCCTGTCAAACTAGCAGAGGCTTAGTGGCCCAAATTGAAGCAATCAGATGAGTGATTGGTGTGATCCTTCTTGTGTTCCTAATGGCAACCTATTCCTTATGCAGTATACTAATTTAGACCAATACCTATGGTCAAAATTAGAGCACTATATAGGAAATAGGGTCCCATTTAGGACGTAACACCTGACTTTGTATGCAGATAGTACATTGACAGGCATTTAACCGACCCAAAGGCGGATTATGCCCTTTATCTTTAATGCCCCAATAGGTTGTGTTGGCAGGTTGGTTGGTTTCAGTCAGGTGTGTGTGTGTGTGTGTGTGTGTGTGTGTGTGTGTGTGTGTGTGTGTGTGTGTGTGTGTGTGTGTGTGTGTGTGTGTGTGTGTGTGTGTTGAGCGTATGTGGCTGTGTTAATTTGTGCTTGTGTCCTCGTCTATACTGTAATGTATAATTCTCATTGCTTTGTCTGCCACAGGCCTGGTCGTGGAAGGAGACAGTCTTGGAGTCGGGGACGTCTGGCCGATACACGGTGGAGACAGTGAGCACTGAGGAGGGGGTCATCTCCACCCTCACCATGAGTAACATCGTCCCTGCTGACTTCCAGACCATCTATAACTGCACCGCCTGGAACAGCTTTGGGTCCGACACAGAGATAATTCGACTGAAGGAACAAGGTACACCAACTCCCTTTGTACCTCTAGTGGCCTCATGTGTGGAATGTTATACATTTTTTTCCTAATTTCATAGTTAAAGTATTTTTTTGTTTTTGAACCCATTACAGTCTAAGCCGGGGCTCTGGTACCGGGGACCTTCAGAAAAGTATTGTGAGGCCTGTGGGTCTCCTAAAGCAAAACAACTAAAATGTACGTATTCGTGAGAGTCCACCTAATATGAGGGTCATATTAGTGTGAAGCCCTAACTGTTCGGATGCTACAGACAGAAGTTGGCAGATCGGCTATATCAACTTCAGACGAGTCCCAAGACGCTTGTGGGGGTCGTAGAACAAAACGGAGAACAGTTCGTGAGAGTCATCTTTCTATAATAGTTTGCAGGCCAAACCGTTCGGACGCTACAGATTATTTTGTGAGAAGACAGATTTTTGGGATGTCTCATGGTCTGACAAATAGCGCTCTAGCTCTGTCACCTTTCACCGCAGATGCGGATGTGCGAGATCGGCAGATGCTGTGGATTGAGACGCATCCAATGCAAAAGAGATATCTCTACATTAAACTGACAGAATTTTATGGGGATTTTATTTGAATGATAATACAATCTAGCACACAACCGTGCAATCTCCATATACAAAAATTGGCAGTAGAATGGCCCATACTGAAGAGCTCAGTGACTTTCAACGTGGCACCGTCATAAGATGCCACCTTCCAACAAGTCAGTTCAGTTCAAGTCAGTTCAAATTTCTGCCCTGCTCTAGCTGCCCCGATCAACTGTAAGTGCTGTTATTGTGAAGTGGAAACGTCTAGGAGCAGCAATGGCTCAGCCGCGAAGTGGTAGGCAACACAAACTCTCAGAATGGGACCACCGAGTGCTGAAAAGCGCAAAAAGTAAAAATCGTCTGTCATCGGTTGCAATATTCACTACCAAGAACTGTTCGTCGGGACCTTCATGAAATGGATTTTCGTGGCAGAGCAGCCGCATACAAGCCTAAGATCACCATGCGCAATGCCAATCGTCAGGTGGAGTGATGTATAGCTCGCTGCCATTGAACTCTGGAGCAGTGGAAACAAGTTTTCTGGCTTCACCATCTGGCAGTCCGACAGACGAATCTGGGTTTGGCGGATGCCAGGAGAACGCTACCTGCCCCAATGCATAGTGCCAACGGTAAAGTTTGGTGGAGGAGGAATAATGGTCTGGGGTTTTGTTTCATGGTTCGTGCTAGGCCACTTAGTTCCAGTGAAGATAAATATTAACGCTACAGCATACAGTAACATCCTAGACTATTTTTTTATTTCCAACTTTGTGGCAACAGTTTGGGGTTGGCCCTTTCCTGTTTCAGCATGACAATGCCCCTGTGCACAAAGCGAGGTCTATACAGAAATTGTTTTTTTTGCGTGTGGAAAAACTTGACTGGCCTACACAGAGCCCTGACCTCAACCCTATCGGACACTTTTGGGATGAATTGAAAGGGCGACTGCAAGCCAGGCCTAATCACCCAATATCAGTGCCCAACCTCGCTAATGCTCTTGTGGCTGAATGGAAACAAGTCCCTGCAGCAATGTTCCAACATCTAATGGAAAGCCTTCCCAGAAGAGTGGAGGCTGTTATAGCAGCAAAGGGGAAGCTAACTCCATATTAATACTCATGAATTTGGAATGTGATGTTCGACAACCACCTGTCCACATACTTTTGGCCATGTAGTGTACATGATCCCAGGCACTGGACATTTTTTTTACTGAAAAACTGTGGGAATATTGTACCATGTGGTAAAAAAAAATTAAACAACTGTTGTGGTAGTGTTAAAGATGTTTTATGTCATAGCCTTTTTATGTTCTCAGAATGTTTATGCAGTGAACAGCTGTGTTTGTTATACAACAAGTGTGGTCTCTGTGTGTACATGTAGGTGGGTAGGTGTGAGAGAGTATGTGTATGAGACAGAGATTTAGGGTCTGAGAGAAAGTGGGCAAATAAAAGTAATAGAAAGAGAGTTGTAGAGTGTTTGTGGAAGTGGAAGTGCAACTGTGCCTGGGAGAGATTAAGGATATTGCCGTGATTACTTCATGCATGAGGGCAATGGCTCCGTGATAAGCCTTTTACTTGGGTAAATGTCAACAATTTCAATCTGTGAAATCCTGTAATGGCATTTAGATGTATTCAGAACTCCAATTTGTAATCTAATTTACAACGCCTCAATTGGTTACAGCTTAACATATGATTTCTTTGAAATATTTATTTCCAAAGCTCCAAACTATCTGTTTTCAAAGGGATCGTCAAAATGCCAATTCTGTAACAATGAATTTAAATGGAAGATCTTACTAAAGTCAACCATGCTCTTGAATTAATTAACTAGACCTTGACTAGCCACAGGGTTATACACTCATCTTTGAGACAGCTCAGTATAAAAAATCAACCCCTACAGCCTATGAACCTATTCACAACATTTAGGACACCATTTGTTACAAAGCTGTAAACCTCCAGCCATTTGAAGTAAATGTAAACGATGGGTGTCAAGATTGTCAGTGCTGTAAATGGTACTGTAAAAGGTTTTCACTATTTGCCATTCACCAGTCGTGTTCACCTTTGCATTAGCAAGGACACAGTTCAACATACAGTAAGTGTTAGCCTTGGTGAATATCACATGATGTAGGCCTACCCGAGTCCAACTGCATGACGAAACCACCTCTGTACGGTGCCTATATCAGGACAGCCTCAGTCTCATCAGGACTCCTAATATGGCCGCCGTACCAATGTCTTTTCTCCATGTCTTCTCAGAGTCCCTCCGATTGGCTGTCATCATAGGAGTGGCTGTGGGGGCGTTCCTCGCCCTCATTGTCCTCATGGGCACATTGGGTGCCTTCTGCTGTGCCCGCTTCCAGAGGAGTAAGTAGATTTTAAAACCTATCCTTTCTGGGACAGCCAAAGCGTTCAATAGACACCCTTGTTTCACAATCCAATGGTGTTGTTTTTTCATGTACAATCTGTGCAGATCAAAATGCTCTGTAGTGCTTAGAATGATTTGCATTGGAATGTTAAGCTTAATGGTTTTAGGATATCAACTCATCACTGTAAGAACATATGTCAAATCCTTTGAGAGGACACATTTTATGGGCCAAAAATCTAAACCTGAAACTATGGTACCTTTATATTCATTCCTCTCTTTAAATCATATATACTGTATATTGCCCAAAATGCCCATTTTAGGACTGAAAAAGCTGAGAGTTATCTGCAGCTAGACTCTAACATAATATTTCTTGCTTGACACTGTCTGTCACCCAATTGTATAAATGTCCCATTAAATGGGAGCTAGTGCCTTAATTAGGGACAGACGTTCCACTAGCGGAACGCCTCACCAATATCCAATGGTAGAGCGTGGCCCGAAATACAAATACCTCAAAAATGCTATAACTTCAATTTCTCAAACATATGACTATTTTACACCATTTTAAAGACAAGACTCTCGTTAATCTAACCACATTGTCCAATTTCAAAAAGGCTTTACAGGGAAAGCAAAACATTAGATTATGTCAGGAGAGTACCCTGCCAAAAATAATCACACAGCCATTTTCAAAGCAAGCATATATGTCACAAAAACCGAAACCACAGCTAAATGCAGCCCTAACCTTTGATGATCTTCATCAGATATCACTCCTAGGACATGATGTTATACAATACATGCATGTTTTGTTCAATCAAGTTCATATTTATATCAAAAAACAGCTTTTTACATTAGCATGTGATGTTCAGAACTAGCATACCCACCACAAACTTCCGGTGAATTTACTAAAATACTCATGATAAACGAATGATAAAAGAATTATAGATACAGAACTCCTTTATGCAATCGCAGTGTCAGATTTTAAAATAGCTTTTCGGCGAAAGCACATTTTGCAATATTCTGAGTAGATAGCTCGGCCATCACAGGCTAGCTAATTTGACACCCACCAAGTTTGGTGCTCACTAAACTCAGAATTACTATAAGAAAAATTGGATTACCTTTGCTGTTCTTCATCAGAATGCACTCCCAGGACTTCTACTTCAACAACAAATGTTGTTTTGGTTCCAAATAATCCATAGTTATATTCAAATAGCTCCGTTTTGTTCATGTGTTCAGGTCATTATCCGAAGGGTGACGCGCGAGCGCATTTCGTGACAAAAAATGTCAAAATATTCCATTATTGTACTTTGAAGCATGTCAAACGCTGTTTAACCTCTTACATCTACACGTTCCGCTAGCGGAACGTCTGCTCCAATATCCAATGATGGGCGGGGCGCGAAATTCAAACTCCTCTAAATCCGAAAACTTACACTTTTCAAACATATGACTATGTTACAGCTATTTAAAGACAAGACTCTCCTTTATCTAACCAAACTGTCCGATTTCAAAAAGGCTTTACAGCGAAAGCAAAACATTAGATTATGTCAGCAGAGTACCCAGCCAGGAATAATCACACAGCCATTTTTCAAGCTAGCATATCATGTCACATAAACCCAAACCATATCTAAATGCAGCACTAACCTTTGATGATCTTCATCAGATGACACACCTAGGACATTGTGTTATACAATACATGCATGTCTGTTCAATCAAGTTCATATTTATATCAAAAACCAGCTTTTTACATTAGCATGTGACGTTCAGAACTAGCATTCCCACCGAACACTTCCGGTGATTTTACTAAATTACTCACGATAAACGTTCACAAAAAGCATAACAATTATTTTAAGAATTATAGATACAGAACTCCTCTATGCACTCGATATGTCCGATTTTAAAATAGCTTTTCGGATGAAGCACATTTTGCAATAATGTAAGTACATAGCCCGGCGTTACAGGGCTAGCTATTTAGACACCCACCCAGTGTAGCCTTCACCAAAATCACATTTCCTATAAGAAAAATGTTCTTACCTTGCTTGTTCTTCATCAGAATACACTGCCAGGACTTCTACTTCAATAACAAATGTAGGTTTGGTCCCAAATAATCCATCGTTATATCCAAACAGCGACGTTTTGTTCGTGCGTTCTAGACACTATCCCAACGCTAAATCTCGGCCACGAGCATGACGCAAAATATGACAAAAAATTTCGAAATATTCCATTACCGTACTTCGAAGCATGTCAACCGCTGTTTAAAACCAATATTTATGCAATTTATCTCGTAGAGAAGCGATAATATTCCGACCGGGAATCTGCCTGTCTGTAAACTGAGGAAAAAACCAAAAGCCGGGGGCGGGGCGTGTCACGCGCCTAAGGCTTAGTCCATTGACTGACCACTCAGCATTTGCTCTCGTGTGCTTCAGCCAGGGCTTTGAATGACATCATTCCTGTTTTTCCCGGGCTGTGAGACTCCATTGTTGACGTGAGAAGTGTCACGTAAGAGCAGAGATCCTTTGTAAACGACAGAGATAATAAAGAAGGGCAAGAAATGTTCAGACAGGGTACTTCCTGAACAGAAGCATCTCAGGTTTTTGCCTGCCATAGGAGTTCTGTTATACTCACAGACACCATTCAAACAGTTTCAGAAACTTTGGAGTGTTTTCTCTCCAAAGCTAATAATTATATGCATATTCCAGTTTCTGGGCAGGACTAATAATCAGATTAAATCGGGTACGTTTTTTATCCAGCCGTGAAATTACTGCCCCCTAGATGTAACAGGTTAAAATCAATTTTTATGCTATTTTTCTTGTAAAAAAGCGATAATATTCCAACCGGGCGACGTTGTATTCATTCAAAGGCTGAAAGAAAAAAATTGAGTAGTCTCGTGGACGCGCATCTCCAATGTCACTGTTCCCAGCCTGACCACTAACAAATACTCCTGCTGTTCTTCGCCCAGAGACTACAGACACCCCATTACACTTTCTGGCGCCTTCTGAGAGCCAATGGAAGCCTTAGAAAATGTCACGTTACAACACAGATGCTGTATTTTCGATAGAGACGCTACAGAAGGACAATAAATTGTCAGACAGGGCACTTCCTGTTTGGAATCTTCTCAGGTTTTGGCCTGCCATATGAGTTCTGTTATACTCACAGACACCATTCAAAGAGTTTTAGAAACTTTACGGTGTTTCCTATCCAAATCTACTAATTATATGCATATTCTAGTTTCTGGGCAGGAGTAGTAACCAGATTAAATCAGGTACGTTTTTTTATCCGGCCGTGAAAATACTGCCCTTTATCCCAAACCTGTTAAAGAAGAATTAGATTTTTTACAACCAAATCTCTATTTTTTGGTCTCAATGGCATGTTATAGAAGGGTCCATTCACCATTTTTTGATTTCACGCTTTTGAGAAACTTAGCCCAAACAGGAAATCACTTCCTCATCCACATTGTGTAGTATTGCGGCCAGAAAAAACATGGCTCCTAAAACACCCAAATACGTAATTTAAGAAAGCTCTCATTATAGTGATGCAGGTCTTTAGATGTTGTACACATGAAATTGTGTCATTTCAAACTTTATCCGCAACGTTATATTCCATTTTGTAGCGGCTCGGGCTATACCTCTCTGTCCAATGTATAAATAACTGCTAAAATAAAGGAAACACTTGAGTACATAAAGGATATAAAGTACATTGAAAGCATGCGGTTCTTCCACACATGAAGTTCCACACACTATGCCAAAGACGCATTGAAGCTGTTCTGGCAGCTCGTGGTGGCACAACGCCCTATTAAGACGCTTTATTTTGGTGTTTTATTTATTTTGGCACTTGCATGTAGCAGCAGGCTACACAGAGAATGGAACAGCTGGATAGGGGAAATGGCTCGAGTCGTGCAAAAGGGAATATAACATTGCGGATAAAGTTTGTAATGACACAATTTCATGTGTAGAACATCAAAAGACCTGCCTCACTATATTGAGAGCTTTGCCATTTCTAAAATAAAGTATTTGGGTGTTTTTGGAGCATTTGTTCGTGTTTTTTCAGGGCCCCCATACTACACAACAAGGATGAGAAGGTGATTTCCTGTTTGGGGTACAGTACTGTAAGAAAAAAAGTGAAATCACAAAAAAGGTGTGTGTACCCTTCTATAACATGCCATTTACATCACAAATAGAGATGTGGTTGTAAAAAGGCAAACTTCTCCTTTAAAGCAATATCCTTATCTGATATAAAACACAGCCTACACAGTGGAGTGCCATGAAGGCTCCTCAGAGGAGGAAGGGGAGGACGATACTCCTGAGTGATTTTCAGAAAAATAAAAGTTGTAAAACATTTAAAAAGTGATCTTGTTTATATTCAACTATACTAAATATAATCACGTCACCAAATATTTGTATTGAAACGTTCTACTTTGCAATGAAGGTGTCACGTCCTTACCAGTAAAGGGGTTATTTGTTATTGTAGTTTGGTCAGGACGTGGCAGGGGGTGTTTGTTTTATGTGTTTCTGGGTTTTTTGGTTAATGTTCTATGTTAGTATATTTCTATGTTCGTTCTAGTTTTTCTATTTCTATGTTTAGTTTATTGGGTTGACCTTCAATTGGAGGCAGCTGTTCCTCGTTGCCTCTAATTGAAGGTCCTATTTAGTAGGGGTGTTTTTCTATGGGTTTTTGTGTGTAGTTGTTCCAAGTGTAGCTGTGTGCCTCACAGGACTGTTTTCTCGTCGTTGTTTTGATTAAGTGTTTATTTTGGTTTTCTTCATAATAAAAAAGATGAGTATTCACATTCCTGCTGCGCCTAGGTCCCATCTTTACGACGAATGTGACAGAAGGGCTACAGTAGCCTCAACATCACCGTGTAGGGTAGCACCATGGTGTAGCCGGAGGACAGCTAGCTTCCATCCTCCTCTGGGTACACTGACTTCAATACATAACCCTGATTGCTCATGGTTCTCACCACCTGCCATAGACTTACACGTTAATTATGACAACTTCAGGAGGACGTCCTCCAACCTATCAGAGCTCTTGCATTACGAACTGACATGATGTCCACCCAATTAAAGGATCAGAGAATGAATCTAGTACTGAAATAATAAAATACAGCTAACTAGCACTGCAGTGCATAACTTGTTGTGAGTACTTGACTCAAAGAGAGAGAGAGAGAGACAATAGGTGAACAGTTCTGAACAAATTAATTTCTTCCAAAATGAAGGAGAATCAAGAGAGAGAGAGAGAGAGAGAGATTTCTTAATTTTTTTCACTTTCTGTTTCCCTTACTTAACTTGAAAATGGTAGCTAGCTAGTTTAGCCAACTCAAACACCCTGCTAAAACAGAGGGATGTTATGTTAGCAAGCTGGCTATGACTATCCAACACAAAACTGGAACTCTTCCAAATTAGGGTATGCTTTTGGTTTTACTAATTTATGTCCACCGGGGCCCGCCAGTGTAAGTACTAAACTGCTTACTGACTGTACACTGTAATGTCACTGCATGATTGTAGCAGGTTTACTAACATGTTAGTTCTATTGATATGTTGACTATGACGTTACTTTAGCTAATATGGTGACAACAATGTAGGCTGTGTGTAGCAGTTATGATATTGTTTGGCTTGGAAAGGTTTTTTCGCCTGGTCACATACAGTGCATTGAAATCCACAAGTGACAAGGGGCAAAGGTGAGAGGAGGAGAGAGCATAGATGTGAGGAGTACAATGTGCCTGTTATGAAAGTGAACTGTATTTACAGGGGGTATATTCATTCCACCAATTATTTTGAAAAAAAAATCTTAAACAGAACAAAACGGGGATAAAGACACCTGAATTTCTCCAATAGAAACTCTCATTTGCAACTGTTGGACTAATGATTACACCCTATATCAGCTAGATGCAGGCAATAATAATATAATGTCCATGTGTCACTGTCTGTCACCTCAAATGTTTCTCTCGACCTGTGTGCACCTACGTTGTAAACTTTCATTCATAGGCCAGGTTGTAGCAACCTTATGATGAGTATAGGGAACAGTTGAGGATCATGTAGTAGCCTAAACCTATCGCTATTACATTGAACTGGGTGAATGGAATAGGAATGACAGTCATCCATTATGCTGTAATAGAAATAAGGCCATGCTCATTAAAACCCCCAAATTGTCCTCCCCCATCTTAAACGGCACTGACCGCCGCCGGTGGAGTGTAGTGATACAGCGCTCATATATACGGTCAATGTAGACTGCTGTTAACCATGTTGTTGTTGTTTACCACAGAAGACGTTCACCTCGTCATGTCCTCCTTACCCGTATCCATCTCCTCTCGCCAGAGAGACCTGGCAGGCAAAATTAAAACAGAGAGTAAGTAACCCTTGTATATGATTGTATGTGATCTTACCATATCATAGGCTGTCAATAAAGTGTATTTCACTAGTGCCATGCATAAGTGCTACAGAAATATCCATGTGTATAATGTCCATGAATGACAGCAGTCACTGCTGTCTGTTTAAGGAATAAGGATCCTGCCAACATAAGGATATGATTGTATATGAATGTTATCACCAATTTCAGTGACACTCAAGTATACAGTGCCCTATATAATGTCCATAACACGTAAATAAGCAGCACATGACACCTTATAATCAAATCATTCATAAATGCTTCTGGCATACCCTGTGTCAACTGCCGGCGGTTAATATTTACACACATGAGCATTTATGGTTAAGAGTTAAGCATTATGCATGTATTCAATGTATTCTTTGGCACACATAGCCCTAGCACTGAAGGGTTGCTCATTTTTAAGCCTATATCATGTTCTATAAAGATTCATCATGTGGCTTAACTGGGTGACATACCCATCAATGTGTTTGTTCATATTTATTAATATTTTATAGCGCATGAAATATGGTTATAGATGATTTGTGACCCATTTATGCAGTGCTTATGAAGCCTTCATAAGATGCACTTCAAATAAAGCAGGACCCAGTTTTGTAATGAGCTGTGACTGCTGTGGGAGTGTAGAATAGTTCCAGTCCACCAAAGAACATGTTATGATGCTGATGCTGTCTGTGGTCTGGCTGTGGAGCTAAGGGACTCTCCAAGCTCCCATCAAGAGATCTAAGGGGCTACAGCTTTTATAGCCGCTCGGATGTGGTATGATGCGGTGCCAGAGGACTTCTGTCAGTGGTGCCAATCAGTTTCCCTGTCTCTCTACAGATCTCAAAGGAGTGGGTTTGGCTAAAAACGATATCCGGGTGGAGATTGTTCACAAGGATCACAACGCAGCTCGGGAAACAGAGGAACACACAGCCATCAAGCAGATGATGGTGAGTTGAACGCTACTCATCTCTCCTCTCCGCATGTAATTTACGAGTCCATCGATAGTACATCTGAATTGATTGAAAATGTTCTAATCTACAGTTCATTGAAGAACATTTTCCATTCTACAGTACATCTAACAGACTTACCGCAAACACAGTAACCCAAAGATCTAATTTAGACATGGCATTTTACTCAGGGATGAAGCATTAAAAAAGAAAAGTGGGTTAACCCTGAAAACAGACAACCATGCTTATTTAACGTAAATAGGCACGTAAATGCTATTTACCAAATAAAAACAGTTTGCATGCATTTACCCTCCACTACACCCCTGATAGTACATGAATATCAAACGGCCATTCAGTGACATGTCTGCCCCCTTGGTGTCTCAGATTGAACGTGGGGACTTCCAGGCACAGGAGTCTGTGCTGAAGCAGCTGGAAGTCCTACAAGAGGAAGAGAAGGAGTTCCAGCACATTAAGGTGGGCATAGAGCCAGGCATACACGAGGCAGTGATATACAGTGAGGGAAAAAAGTATTTGATCCCCTGCTGATTTTGTACGTTTGCCCAATGACAAAGAAATGATCCGTCTCTAATTTTAATGGTAGGTTTATTTGAACAGTGAGAGACAGAATAACAACAAAAAAATCCAGAAAACACATGTCAAAAATGTTATAAAATGATTTGCATTTTAATGAGGGAAATAAGTATTTGACCCCTCTGCAAAACATGACTTAGTACTTGGTGGCAAAACCTTTGTTGGCAATCACAGAGGTCAGACGTTTCTTGTAGTTGGCCACCAGGTTTGCACACATCTCAGGAGGGATTTTGTCCCACTCCTCTTTGCCGATCTTCTCCAAGTCATTAAGGTTTCAAGGCTGACGTTTGGCAACTCGAACCTTCAGCTCCCTCCACAGATTTTCTATGGGATTAAGGTCTGGAGTCTGGCAAGGCCACTCCAGGACCTTAATGTGCTTCTTCTTGAGCCACTCCTTTGTTGCCTTGGCTGTGTGTTTTGGGTCATTGTCATGCTGGAATACCCATCCACGACCCATTTTCAATGCCCTGGCTGAGGGAAGGAGGTTCTCACCCAAGATTTGACGGTACATGGCCCTGTCCATCGTCCCTTTGATACGGTGAAGTTGTCCTGTCCCCTTAGCAGAAAAACACCCCTTAGCATAATGTTTCCACCTCCATGTTTGACGGTGGGGATGGTGTTCTTGGGGTCATAGGCAGCATTACTTCTCCTCCAAACACGGCGAGTTGAGTTGATGCCAAAGAGCTCCATTTTGGTCTCATCTGACCACAACACTTTTACCCAGTTGTCCTCTGAATCATTCAGATGTTCATTGGCAAACTTCAGACGGGCATGTATATGTGCTTTCTTGAGCAGGGGGACCTTGCGGGCGCTGCAGGATTTCAGTCCTTCACAGCGTAGTGTGTTACCAATTGTTTTCTTGGTGACTATGGTCCCAGCTACCTTGAGATCATTGACAAGATCCTCCCGTGTAGTTCTGGGCTGATTCCTCACCGTTCTCATGATCATTGCAACTTCATGAGGTGAGATCTTGCATGGAGCCCCAGGCCGAGGGAGATTGACAGTTCTTTTGTGTTTCTTCCATTCGCGAATAATCGCACCAACTGTTGTCACCTTCTCACCAAGCTGCTTGTAGCTCATTCCAGCCTTGTGTAGGTCTACAATCTTGTCCCTGACATCCTTGGAGAGCTCTTTGGTCTTGGCCATGGTGGAGAGTTTGGAATCTGATTGATTGATTGCTTCTGTGGACAGGTGTCTTTTATATAGGTAACAAGCTGAGATTAGGAGCACTCCCTTTAAGAGTGTGCTCCTAATCTCAGCTCGTTACCTGTATAAAAGACACCTGGGAGACAGAAATCTTTCTGATTGAGAGGGTGTCAAATACTTATTTCCCTCATTAAAATGCAAATCAATTTATAAAATTTTTGACATGCGTTTTTCTGGATTTTTTTGTTGTTATTCTGTCTCTCACTGTTCAAATAAACCTACCATTAAAATGATAGACTGATCATTTCTTTGTCAGTGGGCAAACATACAAAATCAGCAAGGGATCAAAGACTTTATTCCCTCACTGTAGCATTAGTAGGGATGTCCTAAAATGTGCACCGTTCATTGCACTATAGATCAAGGAAAAACATATATTCTATTCAGTTAGTACTCCTATTCTGTTTCTTCTCTAGCACATTAAAGTGGGCACAGAGCCAGGCATACATGGGGCAGTGATACAGCATCAGGAATGTCTTAAAATGTACACCGCATTCTAGTTCTAGGAGGAACATGTATTCTATTCAGTTAGTAGTCCTATTCTGTTTCTTCTTCTTTTTCTACACAGAATGGCTTATTGATGTTCTGCTCATATGTAAGGAATCTTATTTCAGTCACAATCCACATCTATTCTAAGGAGAATCTCTTCTAGATCTACATTACTGGAGTGTTGTGAAAATAACCAGTAGGAGTTGCATGAAACAAGGCTGCCTATTAAGATACCGATGAGCAAGTCAAGGTAGAGTAGAAGGGAGTGTCAGGTGTCAGTGTGCAGCGGTAGGACGAAGTCAGGCGCAGGACACAGAACTGAGTAAAAGACATACTTTACTCGAAAAGAAACAACAATAATTTCCACGCAGGGAAAAACACCAGCTCACAGAAGTCTAGAACACTAAACAAAGAACAAACACGCACAAAACCATGTGGGAACCAGAGGGTTAAATAGGGAATAAATTATAGTGTAATGGGAACCAGGTGTGTACAATCAAGACAAAACAAATGGAAAAAGAAACGTAGATTGGTGGTAGCTAGAAAGCCGGTGACGTCGACCGCCGAACGCCGCCCGATCAAGGAGAGGCACCAACATCAGTGGAAGTTGTGACAGGGAGTACCTGCAAATCCGTCGTCGTGTATATTTTGTTTTCCCTATTATAGATAGACCACTCTCCCGCTTATAACACTTCATTTTCATTATATATAACTGAAAGTAGAAATATGCAGATTAAAGAGTGGACGAGTGATTGAATTTCAAAGGGATTGAGGAGAAACTTCAAAAGCAGGTAGAGTGGTTCTTAATTCATTCTAAATTCCATTAGGCATCCACAACCACGTTAGAGTTTCTGAATTGATGGAAAAGTTCATGTCTAAAGTGGAGGCAATCTCTTCAATCCAAACATGAGAAATGATTGGCTATGTCCCCCAATTATCTCTCCTTCCTCCCAAAGTGTGCACTTGTTAACTTCCCTTCACTGATTTGACAGAAAATATGGTGGAAACTTTCACTAGCCCATATCTCCAGCAAACCAATGCTTTCAGATTTGTGCGAAGTACTAAACAAGTGCACACTTCAGGATAAATTATATATTATTGGGATGCACCCATCTAATCTGATTGGCATGAACAAGTTATGGACACCTGGATGCAAAATGAACATTAAATATATATATATATTACCAGTCAAAAGTTTGGATACACCTACTCATTCATGGGTTTTTCTTAATTTTTTCTATTTTCTACATTGTAGAATAATAGTGAAGAAATCAAAACTATGAAATAACACATATGGAATCATGTAGTAATCAAAAAAGTATTAAACAAATGTAAATATATTTTATATTTGAGTTTCTTCAAAGTAGCCACCCTTTGCCTTGATGACAGCTTTGCACACTCCTGGCATTCTCTCAACCAGCTTCATGAGGAATGCTTTTCCAACAGTCTTGAAGAAGTTCCCACATTTGCTGAGCTCTTGTTGGCTGCTTTTCCTTCACTCGTCTGTCCAACTCTTCCCAAACCATCTCAAGTGGTTGAGGTCGGGTGACTGCCAAACATACCCTCGTAAAACTGACTATCCTACTGATCTTCGACCTCGGCAATGTAATTTACAAAATAGCCTCCAACACTCTACTCAGCATACTGGATGCAGTCTATCACAGTGCCATCCGTTTTGTCACCAAAGCCCCATATACCACCCAGCACTGCGACCTGTAAGCTCTCGTCGGCTGGCCCTCGCTACATATTCGTCTCCAGACCCACTGGCTCCAGGTCATCTATAAGTCTTTGCTAGGTAAAGCTCCGCCTTATCTCAGCTCACTGGTCACCATAACAACACCCACCCGCAGCACGCGCTCCAGCAGGTATATCTCACTGGTCATCCCCAAAGCCAACAGCTCCTTTGGCCGCCTTTCCTTCCAGTTCTCTGCTGCCAATGACTGGAACGAACTGCAAAAATCGCTGAAGTTGGAGACATATATCTCCCTCACTAACTTTAAGCATCAGCTATCTGAGCAGCTTACCGATCGCTGCAGCTGTACACAGCCCATCTGCGACCTCTTCTCCATCTCTCAGGTCAGATGTGTTATCTTCTCCATCTCTCACGTCAGATGTGTTACTTTCTCCATCTCTCCGGTCAGATGTGAACCGCTAATGTACAGTATATTCTCATAGAGTTTCCTCTTCCTGATGTCATCCTCTGCGAATTCAATTCCCACCCTTGAGATTCCGCCGCTTGAAGGACCTACCCTTTCTGTCTTGCCATCGATAATAGAGTTCTTTGTAATAGCCTCCAGCCACAAGTACAGACAAAGATGTCTGCTTGCTCTGACAGCAAATTTAGTATTTTATCCATTTGAATGTCGGCAGGCAAAGTCTTTCTCCCTCCTCCCGGAATCTAACAATCAGTTCATTTCAAGAAAGGAAATGGAGTAGCATAGAGAGAAAAAAACCCGCTTTACACACGTAGGTTGTGACTGAAAATGAACTGGCTTTGCAATTATTCAACATATGCTGGTCCCACATGTGGAATCATTAAGGCCATTTAATTAGCTGATAAGAGGATTTCTTTGTGTTAGTGGGAGATGACGATTTCACACCCCGAAAGCATGTTATCTATTTTTCACGTCGCACACATCAGCCTGTTTCTTCGATGTCCCATCATTCTAATAAATAGCTGTTGATTTAGATATGAATTTGGTCACAATAATGCAAGTATTTGAATACATGAGAAAACATAGGTGTTGCTTTGTCACAGCTTTAGACCACCTAGAATTAGGGCATAAATACCTGTTGATTAAGCCTGGCAAAGTTTATACTCTGTTTATGCAGTCCAGGGTGACGTTTCCCCTAGGATCAATTTCCCCTCCCACAATCTGAACCATAACCATTAGTTGGGAAATATAAATCTGACCCAAGATCAGTGTCCACTTTACCCTACTCCCTGTTTATGCAGCTTCTTCATTGAAGAAACAGTTACGGAATCATCCTCACACAAGGCACCAATAATGTAATTTTTGATTTATGAAAAATAAAACAAACATATCTTGATGAGATAAGTATTCAACCCCCTGAGTCAATACATGTTAGAATCCCCTTTGGCAGCGATTACAGCTGTGAATATTTTGGAGTAAGTCTCTAAGAGCTTTGCACACCTGGATTGTACAATACTTGCCCATTATTCTTTTTAAACTTTTCAAGCTCTGTCAAGTTGGTTGTTGATCTTTGCTAGACAGCCATTTTCAAGTCTTGCCATAGTTTTTCAAGCAGAATTAAGTCAAAACTGTAACTAGGCCACTCAGGAACATTCAATGTCGTCTTGGTAAGCAACTCCAGTGTATATTTGGCCTTGGGTTTTAGGTTATTGTCCTGCTGAAAGATAAATTTGTCTCTCGGTGTCTGTTGGAAAGCAGACTGAACCAGGTTCTCTTTTAGGATTTTGCCTGCGCTTAGCTCTATTCAGTTTCATTTTATTCAAAAATAAACTCACTAGTCTTTAACAATTACAAGCATATCTATGCATAGTCACTTTACCCTTGCCTACATGTACAAATTACCTCCCCTAACCTGTACCCCCACACATTGACTTGGTAACAGTATATAGCCTTGTTATTGTTAAGTAATTTCATTGTGTTACTTTTACATTTTTACTTTAGTTTATTTAGTAAATATTTTCTTAACTCTATTTCTTGAATTGCATTGTTGGTTAAAGGCTTGTAAGTAAACATTTCACGGTAAGGTTTACACCTGTTGTATTTGGTGCATGTGACAAATAACATTTTATTTTATTTGATATGCATAACATGATGCAGCCACCACCATGCTTAAAAATAAAAAGAGTGGTACTCAGTGATGTGCTGTGTTGGATTTGCCACAAGCAAATGTTTTGTATCAGGACAAAAAGTTAATTTCTTTACCACATTTTTTGCAGTATTACTTGTTCCTTATTGCAAAAAGGATGAGTGTTTTGGGAATATTTTTTTCTTCTGTAGAGACTTCCTTCTTTTCACTCTGTCATTTAGGTTAAGATTGTGAAGTAACTACAACGTAATTGACCCATCCTCAGTTTTCTCCTATCACAGCCATTAAACTCTGAAACTGTTTTAAAATCCCCACTGGCCTGGTGGTGAAATCCTTAAGGGGTTTTCTTCCTCTATGGTAACTGAGTTAAGAAGGATGTCTGTATCTGTGTATTGACTGGGTGTATTGATACACCATCCAAAGCATAATTAATAACTTCACTATGCTCAAAGGGATATTCAGTGTCTGTTTTAATTTTTACTCATCTACTAATAGGTGCCCTTCTTTGTGAGGCATTGGAAAACCCCCCTGGTCTATGTAGTTGAATCAATTAACAATGTGTGGGGTTACAATTAACAATTAACTGTATGTGTGGGGTTACAGAGATGGGGTAATCATAAAAAAAATCATGTTAACCACTATTATTACACACAAAGTGAGTCCATGCAACGTATTATTTGACATGTTAAGCAAATATTTACTCCTATACATATTTAGACTTGCCATAACAAAGGGGTTGAATAATTGACTCAAGACATTTCAGCTTTAAATGTTTTATTAATTTGTAAAAATAAATGATGTTGTGGGGTATTGTGTGTAGATCAGTGTCAACATATCAATTTAACACAACAAAATGTGTAAAAATCCAAGGGGTGTGAATACTTTCTGAAGGCACTATAGATGGTGCCTCGAAGTATTTATATTTCATCATTAAGTACATGTAGGCTATTTATAATAGAAACATAAATCTCTCCTGTTCAAATGAGAGCAGATGTCTGGATCATCAAAAGAGAAAATGAAGAAATTAGATGGTGCTGTTCGATATTTTCCCTGTTTGACTGATGATGACACAGATAAAGAAACAGATGTGCCTCTTTCAAACTGTAATCATTCACCTTTCAGTGAGTTATCCATTTTATCACAATAACAACTACCAAAATAGTAACTGCACTGCACTGACATGCCTTCCATTTTATGTCTCCTGTCCTAACATTAACACATCTGTTTGTGTCTTTGCCCCGTCTCCTCCACAAGGATCCAACAAATGGCTACTACAGCGTCAATACCTTCAAGGAACACCATGGCACCCCGACTATGTCAATGGCCCCCAGCCAGACCGGCGGCGCAGAGGTCCGGAACCCTTCGGCTTCCTCTTCAGCCACCATGGGCAAGCAACGCGTGCCCACAGGCATGTCCTTCACCAACATCTACAGCACGCTAGGTGCCGGGCCCAACCGCCTGTATGATTACAGCCAGCGTTTCGTGCTAGGCATGGGCAGTAGCTCCATCGAGCTGTGCGAGCGTGAGTTCCAGCGGGGCTCGCTCAGCGACTCCAGCTCCTTCATCGACACGCAGTGCGACAGCAGCGTGAGCAGCTACAGCAAACAGGACGGCTACGTGCAGTTTGACAAGGACAGCAAGGCCTCGGCCGCCTCCTCCTCCTCCCACTACTCGCAGTCGTCCTCGCAGAACTCAGACCTGACGCGGCCGCTGCAGAAACGCATGCAGACCCATGTGTAATGACAGAAGGAGCTACAGTATGGATGGATCAGACAGGATGGGTCAAGGATAGCACCTTTGGACACTCTGAGGAGCACTGCCTGACCGGTGTACAGTGCTATATTTTTGTTTGGTTTGTACTCTGGTCCTCTCCTAATATGGACACTGTACGTACCATACTTTTTACAGACACACAGTACATGTTCTTTGGATTACATGGGATAGACTCTATTCTCCTTGAAACAAGCTCATAAAAAAAAACATCAAAAGAACATCATAACCTTGAGAGCCACAATTGGTCGAAAAAAAGATGACAATCAATGTCCACTTTCTCAATGAACATTGCTCTGCTGTTGACCCCTATCCTGTTTCGACTAGTGGACTTCCTCAAATCGTGCAGATGTAGGCATTATTCACACATCTGTGTGGAATAATGTCAGAATTGTAAAAAAGTTGCTGTTTATCATCTAAAAAGACAAACTGTTGGGACTATGTTCAGCTGCCCGGTTGGGGTTTGAAGCACAAAGGGGTATTGCTAAAAACTGCCAGAGGCATTTCTTGTATCTGCCGGAGAAAAAAACCTTAGACGGATAATGAAACCTCTGAGGAAACATGGAGAGAGAGGCAGGCTACGTAATGAAAAGGAACACCTTGCCAACTGACCGAAGGACTGACCTGCAGGTCTAATATCTCTACACCTGGACTACTTTAATACTCAATGGATTATAGATTTTGGTTATCTAAGTATATTCTATATTTTGCTCTTTTACTTTGGACTAACAGAGATGTTTTGCCTTTTTGATGTATGCCTTGTGAAAGTTCACTACTGAGTCACAGGTCACAGATAAATGCATGGAGAAGTGGATATGTCATACTGTTGTACTACTTCACTTGAGCTAACATATCAAATGTTTTGTCCACTCACAAACTGTTGGTTTCTTTCTTATGGTCAAGGACATTAACATCTGTACTTTCCCATTCAATGTGTGACACTTGCAGCTTGATCGTGTGTGTGTGAGCAGATAGCTGTGGAGCCAAATACAGTGTTATTGCTGCCGGAGCTGTTCTCATTTTCGTGGCTTGCCATACTTAGCTGATATTGTGTTGTTTACACTGGAGCTCTGTAAATCCAGCATTTTTGTGTACTGTGATTTGACTACTGAATGACAGGGATAAAGATAAAGTTACTTTTTTTCTGTCTGTCGCCTCTGTGGTTACAATTACTCAGTGCCCACCGTTTTTAGTGAGACACATTGTTCTGTCTCAAATGGTACTATTTAGCTTGAAAAGTGATGATTAGGTGGTTCTGTTTAAGAGTAAACACTGAAGGTGCTTAGCAAACCAAACCAATAGTTATATATATAAATATTAACTATAGTAGGATCTTGAAGATATGCACTCAGAGTTGTCGGGAATGGAGGTTGTTCGGAACACAGAAATGTCTGTAACTTTGAATTTCACTTAAATACTCATCAACCTTTAAAAAAAAAAATATTTATTGCATATTTAGATGTGTTTTCTTTTACATATCCCAGTTTGCTATTGCCAGTTCAGTTGAGTGATCAATCTGTAACATTAAGATTTGTGTCTGAGGTCCTACTGTACTATGACTTCATTAGAGAATTACTATTGGTCAATATAACTCAATATGATATGAACTAATCAGGGCCTGTATGTTTCAGTGCAAAAATCAATATTACTTTTACTGAAATAGGCAAGTCAAATTCTTATTTACAATGAATGTTCAGGGGCAGAACAACAGATTTTTACCCTGTCAGCTGGGGGATTCGATCTAGCAACCTTCCAGTTACTTGTCCAATGCTCTAACCACTAGGCTACCTGCCACCCCACCAGCCCATTAAGTGGGCTGTGGTCTATGGTCTATTGTCGTATTACAGAGTATGTTGTCCATCATTAAAGAGCCTAAATTTCAGCAATCTTGCTAAGATTCAAACAAGTCCCGGTGAGACTGATGCTGTCCTAATATGGACAACCTATATTGGTACCATTTTAGAGTTAATTTGAATCCAGGAAAATAGGGTCGTTGGTCGGGGTGGATGGGTAGGCTTACAACGTGAATGTCTAGCAACCCAAAGGTTGCGTGTTTGAATCTCATCAATGCAAACTTTAAGATTTTAGCCGATTAGCAACTTTGCAATTACTTACTACTTTTTAGCTACTTTGCACCTACTTAGTATGTTATCTAACCCTTTCGTGTACTATGTTACATCTACCCTTGAGTCCAGGTTGACATTAATCATCTAAACGTTCTTGTTTTTTCTTCTTACTCTAGATTGAAAGTCATTTTTATCACTGTAGTATAGACAATCTTAGCATTTTGTTCAGCCTTTTGTGACAAAAAAAACAGCTTTATATACGGTGGAGTGGATGAAGCTAAAAATCTAATGGAGTGGCCTGTGTGGTCCATCGGTTAGAACAGCTGAGCCCAGCACACAGTCTGCCAGAGTCAGCATAGGTTCCGATCCAGCCAACTGCCCTTTGAGTCACCCTTCTATCCTCCCTGTCTTTCCAACACTGTAGTAGTATGTCTTCATAGGATACAAAAGGAGTGGGACAGCCCAACTCATAAAAGAGTTTCAAAAAAAGCTATGGTCAAACATAACGAGTACAACACACTTCCTTGTGGTACTGAAATGTGAAATCGTAAGGAATCCTCTCATGGATTCAGTCTTTTCCAAATGTGTGTTGGTTGGAGCTGTGTTTACGAGCCAACTCAACTCCCATCTTAAATCATCCTGCACCTCCTCCTACAGCTCCACTGTTTACCAGGGGTCCCTTTTGAGCCTGCAATGAGCCTGAATCTCCTAGCAGACAGAACTGCTAGGGGAATCACACTGTATGAGCACATATTTGGAGATGCTCACTCGAGCCTGTTTGCTTTGAGGACTGTGGCTGCTTGCATTTGATTTGGAAAAAGCTACTCAAACAAATATATACAGTATAGTGTATGGATGTCAATGAGAGTGCTTTTGCATACTTCCTGTGTGCAGAAAAAAATATCTATTTGCATTCCATCCCCGGAGCCTGGCTGCAATTGTAGAACCGCAAAAGCAGTACAGTTGCTGTCTTGTGGTTTAGTTCTGCATCATACTCTCCTGCTCCTCTTTGTATCTCTCTTTTGGGATCCAGCAAAACTGATGAATATTTCCAATCAAGGTGTCACTATAACCAAAATCTTTTCAAGCACATACATTTTCCATTGTTGAACTGTGTGTCTAAAGTAACTGTCCAGTGAAAATCTCACTTTTAAAAGTCCAAATTCTGTTATCGCATACCCAAATAATGTGTTGACTCATCCTATACTCATTTGTGGCCAAAGCATAAATTGGAGAGAAAAAAAACACCACCTCAAACTTGTCTCAAATAGTCCATAAAAAAAATACTACTTCCTCATAGAGGATGATTGAGGAGGATGAGCCAGCCAATCAGCATTGAATATTTTTAATGACCGCTATACGCCCACATCATTTTCATTGGGATACACCGACACCACTCCAACACAGAAAAGCTGCTTTTTAACATACTTCATTTAAAAAAATTGGGAAGGAAAACTATTTAACCCAAATTGTAATTAATTACAGGTCATATTTCATAGAAATCTAAACATTGGACAGTTACTTTTTAAAGGGAAATAAATATTTTACAACTAAATGTACATGGCTATTCACCCTGAAAGTAGTCTATGGGCCAGGAGAAACTGTAATCCATGGTTCAGTATTCTTTAGACATCCACAACTAACTTTAGCCACTGTTAGCTAAAATCAATGGGAGTGGAAAAGGGGCATGTGCGGCCTGTTAAAAAGAAATGTCCAAATCATCTTTAAGTAACGTCATACCAAATCATTTAATTTATTCAAATTCATTTCACAATGATATTTTTAAACGGGCACCTCATGCACTCCCATTGATTAACTTTGCTCTGGAAGAAATTAACACCCAGTCACAATTATTTTCACATCTCTTCTATCTGCTGATGTTTCCAGAAGAAACATGACACACTATGAGAATGATTACAGTGTATTGTTGCTGTGAAGAGATGAGCTTGTGGCTAACTGATCCACAGCTTTAAGTCATGTATTAGGACTAGCTCAAGGTTGCATTTGTCTACAAGGAACATCTCAACACGATTGTTTCAACAAAGAACTATTGAAGTTAATTGAGGGAGAATCCGTACTCATATGGAAAAGCTTACTTGAGATTGACTCAGGTTCCTTGCAAAGTCAGAAAATCAGATAAAGTCAGAGTATTGGAAGCAGTGGAAGATAAGCGTGACATGTTTGGGTCAAAACGTTCACTCCAGTCTAACTACGATTGAATGATGTAATTAAATTGAAATTGTATAAATTCACACTATCAATAACTACTACTAATGTTGGTAAATTATTAATTAGCCTCAGTCTCAGGCTGTCTGTTATGGACACTGTACTAAACAAGGTTATGGGACGTCGACATTAAGTAGTCAGACATCTGATATTGCACATGGCAAAAAATATATATATTTGCTTGTCTCCAGTGGGTCTTGTTTCTGTGTACAGTGCATTGAACATGAATGACACATCCCTCTCATTGCCTATATAACCTATGACAAATGCGGTATTAACAGGATCGAAGTAACCAGGATCGAAATAACGCAGAAGAACTCCAGAGGATTGCTCCTGCCCTCCCAAGAGGTCTATGTGACCCTTCAAACTCTCTTAAAACAAATTCCATAACCACTGATCGACAGATGAGACCTTTCACATAAGCGATTGTCAGACAGAATTGATTGGCCTATGTTATTTGCCACTTTTTTGTAATTAATAAAAGGCTGAGAGGAAGGCAGGCTTTGTCCATGGGAAATCAGCCAGTGACATTTTGTGACTCCAGTCTCCAGAGTGCCAACCACTGGGCCAGACCACACCAGACCTTTGTTCTCCTCCCTTACGTACACAACTGCCACACACACCACAAACTCTGATTATTTCCTTCGAGTCACTGAATTATTATCCATCTTTTAAGTTTGATCTCGCGTTTCATAACGTCGGTAATTGAGCCCATAAACTACTTTTCTTTGCCATCTTCCAGGCTGATCATTATGTGCAGGTAATTATCTTAGCGATGCATAAACAGGTGTTTTTCTTCCCTCTCTTTTTTTTTATTGGCTTACTTAGCTAATGAGTGTCCGTGGCTCAGGAAGAGACAATGTTGGCGGTGTGTGTTTGTAGGTTTGAACAGCAACTGCCGTGTTATTCCTGTACCACTCTTCTGGTCATGTAGGGTACTGAGGGAAGCCTTGGGGGTCTTTCATCCTTTCCAGAGCCTCTCACTGATGAGTTATCAGTGTAATTATCAACAAAGTTCCTCCTTTGATATTATTTCCATAAAGACAGATGTTGAAGAAGAAAACGTATGCATTTGGAAAACATATGTCAGTAAATGAATAGTGAATATTCAATTAAGGGCCTTCCACGGCAAACTCCAAGGGAGGAAACATCAAATACTTCATTACGTATACAGTGTAGCTGGGTTGTGAGAAATGTGAAAATGTTTGACACCACTGGTATAAATTTGAATAAATCACAGCATTTTCAATATAAGTTTTGCATAGGATATAGAGGAATGCTGCTGCTTCTCAATTGGGTTGCATTCAAATATTCAAATATTTGCATTCAAATATTAGTCAAACATAACCTATTGATGAATAATGTTTGTGTAGGTTAAGACTTTTATTTATCGTTTCCTAATGTGCAGATAGGTTTAAAGTGTGGTCCAGCCCTTCTGACTCGCAAACTCTTCTACCTTTGCTGTCTCCTCTTCAATGTCCTATCAACAAAATAAAAAAATGAAAACCCACCAAAGATATTTAAAACAAATTAAAGGTTTAAGCTATTTGACACCATCTTTTTTGGACCACTGACTACATCCAAGAGCCTGTGCATCTTTTATAGCCGAAGTACCTTTTCTCTTTCAAGCGGTCTAGGTCCAATGCACCACTTCCACTCCAAAATCCAAAACATTGATGTAGTCACATTAAATGGGTAGCCTTAGTAACCTTATGGCTGTCCTCAATTCATTACCACATGTTTTGTATGAAGTATGCACTCAAAGTGGACAATGGACTTGATTGTTTTGACAGCTCCATTGAGTAATGTGGAACATGGTAAAGTTGCCCCTAGATACTGATCTTGGGTCAGTTTTGCATTTTCCCCACTAATGGTTAAGGTTAGGATTATGAAGCTGATCCTAGATCAGTACCTATGGCATTCTGTACCTTTCCCCGGTTGAGTAATGTTGGGTCGAGCAAACATACAGTACTGTGCCTCTCTAGATGGCAAGCCTTTAGAAGTGTATGTGCTTAGGTGAGAAATGTTATGAATACCACAGCAGTGAAACCGTGAGAAACCAGCAATTAGCTATTATTACACCCACCACAGGTGTCTTTGAATGTGACATGTTACTTGAAGGAATGTAAAGTATCTAAATGATGACAATTAGCATATGCAATTAATTGGCATTGTATAATGATTCATGAAAAGGACACAATAATTGTCCATGATTGCGCAATCACGGGCTAATTATGTTGACTTGATCTGCATCTCGAGACAGCTTGAAGAATATGAAGCCCAAAAAAAGGAGAAGAAATTCATGCAAAATTCATGGCCCTACCTCCCCGAACTGATTGCATTCCACAGAATAAGTCACGACCAAACTGATTCAGGAACATTTTAACGACGTAATAACACAAAGATCCTGTCGCCTGAAATTAGAAAACAAAATTCAATCAATAAAAAAATAAGATGAATAAATAAATGAGGCCCCTGCAATTTTGAGAAAGTGTGGCAGATCTTCCACGTAATTACATTTTCTCACTGTGCACTCTGATATCTGGCGGGCCATGGATCAACAAAGGTCTTGTTTCTCTTCTACATAAATTATAGGCTACTGAGAGAGAGAGAGCGCTGCAAGATGATTAATCAACACAACAGCAAGTATTGACTTGACAGAAGCTGCTTCTCCACATGATTTGTAGATCATTTATTGTGTTCTTATTGACATTTTGCAAATGCTTTCATGCACTGAGTAGAATCCCACTGAGGTGAGACACGAAGGCTATCGCACCGTTGATGTAGTGTTCAAGGTTTTCCCCCAAATGGCACCCTATTCCCTTTATAGTGCACTACTTTTGACCAGGACTCATATTGTTCTGGTCAAAAGTAGTGCACTATGTAGGGAATAGGGTGCCATTTGGGATACATCTATAGTGTTAAAAGTACTAAGGAACTGGGAGGGAAATCATATATTCTTACAAGAGATTCCTTCCCCATTAATAAAATATATTTTTCATGTCATCATGAAATGGAGTTAATGTTTTGTAAAAATGTATTCAACAGATGAAAGTGTGACATTTCGCCTGACAAAGAATATCAAACAGCCTTTTAGATCGGTTGAAAGATCATCAAAAATGTAAAACATTATCAATCAAAATACAAAGTGTTCTCTTTCTCAATTGAGTTAGATAAGCAACTTTTTTGTTTTTATTACATTTCCGAAGTCGGGGTAGTGACGGAAATTGATTACAGAACAAGCCATGCAAATTGATACACTTAAAGCTGAGTGACAACCAAGTGAGTTTAGACCAGTCCTCAAATGGAATGAGTCATGTTTTTAGTACAGCATGCTTCAGTAGAAATAACTCATGCATCTCTTGTAGTCCTGGACACATGAATAGATGAGAGGTGTGAGTGGATTGGATGGTGTTTTGGTGGAGTAATGAATGCTCATGTGGCTTGGCCAGGTTAATACTCGATGACCCCTGTCATAACATAGAAGGAAATAAAGTGATAACATGAGTTTTTTTCTTCTTTTTAAAAAAAAATCACACTTTCTACACTTTCGCCCATTTTCTACTTGAAGGCCCCATTTATCAAATAAAATACAACTTTACATGTCACATGCTTCGTAAAAAACAGGTGTAAACTAACAGGGAAATGCTTACTTACGGGCCCTTCCCAACAATGCAGAGAGAAAATAAAGATAAATAATAGAAAAATAATAACACAAGGAATAAATACACAATGAGTATCGATAACTTGGCTATATACACGGGGTACCAGTACTGAGTCGACGTGCAGGGGTACAAGGTCATTTAAGTAGATACTGTATGAACATATTAGGTAGGGATAAAGTGAGTAGGCAACAGGATAGATAATAAACAGTAACAGCAGCACATGAGTAGAGTCAAAAGAATTACAAAAAGGGTCAATGCAGATAGTCCAGGTAGCTATTGGGTAGCCCTTTTTAAATGACCAAATCTCCCTCTAGTGGCCTCATGGGTGGAATGTTGATAATATTTTTTATAATTTCCTAATTAATAAACATGATAAAAATACAATTTTTAAATAATTCAGTGTTTCTATGTCAAACAGTTTTGCTAAAATGTCAGTCTTCTGTGATGTATATAAAGTGTAATATTGGGATGCAAACTCAACATTGAATACATTTCAACTCTATATCTGTCACGACTTTTACCGAAGTCGATGCCTCTCCTTGTTCGGGCGGTGCTCGGCGGTCGACGTAACCAGTCTTCTAGCCATCATTGATCCATTTTTCATTTTGTCTTCCTACACACCTGGTTCCAATCCGATTCATTACATGTTGTGTATTTAACCCTCTGTTTCCCCTCATGTCCTTGTCAGAGATTGTTTGTTGTTATGCTCGTGATATTGGATTGGTGCGCGATGGGTTCTTGTACCCACGTTTATTTTATTATGTACTTTGGTTTTGGAGGTTTTGTTTTACGTTATTAAACTACTCCATTTATACCAAGTTTGATTCTCCTGCGCCTGACTTTCCTGCCACCTACACACACGGCATGACAATATCTGACATGGTACTGTCACGAATATCTTCATCTTCTGACGATATAACGAAATCATCGTCGGAAAAGGATGACCAATACGCAGCAGAGTCGATATAGTTCATCTTGAACATTTAATTAAATCAACACGAATACAAAAAAACAACAAAACAAGAAAACGAACGATAAACATACAGTCTGCAAAGCATAGGCTCAACACAGAACAATCACCCACAAAATCCAAACACAAACACACCCTACTATATGGGACTCTCAATCAAAGGCAGATAGACAACACCTGCCTTCAACTGAGAGTCCCAACCCCAATTAACCTAACATAGAAACACACTCACCAGACTACACATAGAAATACATAAACAGACTATAAACCAAAACCCCGGAAATACTACATCAAACCCCCTTTAAACAAACACACCACCCTGAACCACATAAAACAAATACCCTCTGCCACGCCCTGACCAAACTACAAAACAATTAACCTTATATACTGGCCAGGACGTGACAGTACCCCCCCTTAAAGGTGCTACCCCGGAAGCACCTTAAAACCTGTTTGGGCTAGGGGGCAGTATTGAGAATTTTGGAAAAAAATATGTGCCCATTTTTAACTGCCTCCTACACCAACTCAGAAGCTAGAATATGCATATTATTGTTCAGGTTTGGATAGAAAACACTCTGAATTTTCTAAAACAGTTTGAATGGTGTCTGTAAGTATAACAAAACTCATATTGCAGGCAAAAACCTGTGAAAAATAGATTTAAAAAAATGTGAATTTTGTGACTGTACTATTTAGTGTCATTGTTTTATAGATACCATAGTGAGAAAGGATTCAGTTCGCAACTCCTACGGCTTCCACTAGATGTCAACGATCTTTATAAAGTTGTTTAAAGCATCTGTGATGAATACAGACCGAATTAGAATGCTTGGAAGTTGACACGTCATCACTTCATTTTTTGCGCCTGCGCATAAATCTGAGAAGAGTGTCTTTGTCATAATCGTTTATTCTAGACACTTGATAGGTTGTGTGAAAATATTACTGATGTTTACTGATGTTTCACGTTAAAAATGGACCAAAAGATTAATGCTAAACAACGTTTGACATGTTTGAACAAACGTAAATAGATTATTTACTAGGTTTTTTTTTACTTTTCGGCGTGACTTTACACCTACCAACTCGTTTTGTGGGAGCCTACTGAACGCTAACTATTTGGTGTTATTTGGACATAAATTATGAACTTTGTCAAAAGAAACCACGTTTGTTCTGGACCTGGGATCCCTGGCACTGCCTTCTGATGGAGATAATCAAAGGTAAGGGGACATTTACAATGTTATTTATTGATATTAGATGATGCTAACTGTATAGCTTAGCTTATAGCTTAGCTTATTGTTCTTAGCATAGTACCCAGTTTATTGCAAAATGTGATTTCCCAGTAAAGTTATTTTGAGATCTGGCCATTCGGTAGCAATTACGAGATGATAATATATTATTCTTTGAATGACAATATTATAATTTACCAATGTTTTCGAATAGTAATTCCGTGATTTGTAATGCTGGATTCACTGGGAGCATTCGAGCCGAAAAAAATTCTGAATTTCACCGCGACTGTAAATGCTGTTTTTGGATATAAATATGAACTTGATGGAACTAAAAATGCATGTATTGTATAACATAATGTCCTATGAGTGTCATCTGATGCAGATTGTCAAAGGTAAGTGCATAATTCTAGCTAGTTTTCTGTCTGTTGATGCCCTTCTTTGAATTGGCTAAACATTACACACAGCTATTGTCAATGTACTCTCCTAACATAACCTAACTTTATGCATTCTCCGTAAAGCCTCTGAAAATCGGACAGCGTGGTTAGATTTAGGAGATATATCTTTCAAATGGAGGAAAATAGTTGATTATTTGATTATTTGAAATGATTATTCTTGCAGTTTTGAATTCCCCGCCATGGTCACATGACAATGAATCCCAATACCGGGATAAGATCCTGCCCCCTGGCCTCAACTTAACAAAAAATAACCCCAAACAACACAAAAAATAAAAATTCCCCTTTTCTAAAGGGAGGGAAGGGAGGGTGGCTGCCGTCAACGACGGCACTGTGCTACACCCCCCCTCCTCAACCCACCTATTTTCTGGAGGTGGCTCCGGCTCAGGCTGTTCCAGGCTGTCTGGGCAGTCTGGCAGCTCGGGACAGTCTGGGCAGTCTGGCAACTCGGGACAGTCTGGGCAGTCTGGCCACTCGGGACAGTTTGGGCAGTCTGGCCACTCGGGACAGTCTGGGCAGTCCGGCAGTTCAGGGCAGTCTGGCCACTCCGGCAGTTCAGGGCAGTCTGGCCACTCCGGCAGTTCAGGGCAGTCTGGCCACTCCGGCAGTTCAGGGCAGTCTGGCCACTCCGGCAGTTCAGGGCAGTCTGGCCACTCCGGCAGTTCAGGGCAGTCTGGCCACTCCGGCAGTTCAGCGCAGTCTGGCCACTCCGGCAGTTCAGCGCAGTCTGGCCACTCCGGCAGTTCAGCGCAGTCTGGCCACTCCGGCAGTTCAGCGCAGTCTGGCCACTCCGGCAGTTCAGCGCAGTCTGACCACTCCGGCAGTTCAGGGCAGTCTGACCACTCCGGCGACTGTTGACTGGCGGGCAGCTCCGACGACTGTTGACTGGCGGGCAGCTCCGACGACTGTTGACTGGCGGGCAGCTCCGACGACTGTTGACTGGCGGGCAGCTCCGACGACTGTTGACTGGCGGGCAGCTCCGACGACTGTTGACTGGCGAGGCTGGGTTTACGCACTTGCAGGCTAGTGCGGGGAGCGGGAACAGGACGAGTCGGACTGGGTTGACGCACTTCCGGGTCCGCACGAGAGACAGGAGCTGGAAACCCAGGGCTATGGAGGCGCACAGCCGGTCTAGATTTTACCTCCTGCACAACCCGCCTTGGCTGGATGGAACTAGTAGCCCTGTACGAGCGGAGTGCTCGTACAGGGCAGACTGGGCTGTGCAGGGGCCTGATGGTAGCCGTGCGTAGAGCGGGAGTTGGGTAGCCTGGTCCTCGGAGGCGTACCGGCGACCAGATGCGCTGCGCAGGCATCCTCCTACCAGGCTGGATGCCCGCTCTAGCACGGCACCTGCGAGGGGCTGGAATAACTCGCACTGGACTGTGCGTGAGCATGGGTGAGATAGTGCGCTTCTCAGCGAAACATAGCGCTCCCCACCCCATATGCTCCTCCATATAACCACGGGTAGCTGGCTTCCGGCTCTTCCTACGCCTAGCCAAACTACCCGTGTGCCCCCCCCCAAAAAAATTATTGGGGGTGCCTCTCGTGCTTCTCCCTCAGCGCGTCTCTGGCCTCGTACCACCGCCTCTCTGCCTTGGCTGCCTCAATTTCCCACTGCGGGCGGCGATACTCCCCAGCCTGGTGCCAAGGTCCGGCCCCGTCCAGAACTTCCTCCCAAGTCCACTTCTCCCGCCAGTCCAACTCGTATTTCCTCCGCTCCTTCCTCTGCTGCTTGGTCCTGGTTAGGTGGGTGATTCTGTCACGAATATCTTCATCTTCTGACGATATAACGAAATCATCGTCGGAAAAGGATGACCAATACGCAGCAGAGTCGATATAGTTCATCTTGAACATTTAATTAAATCAACACGAATACAAAAAAACAACAAAACAAGAAAACGAACGATAAACTGACAGTCTGCAAAGCATAGGCTCAACACAGAACAATCACCCACAAAATCCAAACACAAACACACCCTACTATATGGGACTCTCAATCAAAGGCAGATAGACAACACCTGCCTTCAACTGAGAGTCCCAACCCCAATTAATCTAACATAGAAACACACTCACCAGACTACACATAGAAATACATAAACAGACTATAAACCAAAACCCCGGAAATACTACATCAAACCCCCTTTAAACAAACACACCACCCTGAACCACATAAAACAAATACCCTCTGCCACGCCCTGACCAAACTACAAAACAATTAACCTTATATACTGGCCAGGACGTGACAGGTACAGGTATCTTCTTTTGTTTAAGCCCAAATCCATGTGTGTGGGGTGTATACTTTTGTATCAAAGTAGATTTGTTTAAGACTACGAAGAAACACTCTGTCTGACCCTTGTTTAGCTCACTGAAGAAAAATGATAACTATTTAACTAACTATTTAGCAGTCTTATGGCTTAGGGGTAGAAGCTGTTCAGGGTCCTGTTGGTTCCAGACTTAGCCAAATAATGAGAATGTTACACAAAACCTCAAATTTAGACATGCCTACTGGGCTAAAAATGGACTGGCCCATCTGGCATTTGCCGGAATTGCCCTATGACCAGTTCGTCCCTGTGAATGAAGGATATTTTGGTGTCAGCTACTATGAAGGGAATCGGTTGATAACTCTGACCTATAGCTAATCAGTCTCTGTACAGCTAGATAAAAGTGCAAACCTTTTAAACCATTTGTCAACCCTATTCCTTTTAAATTACTTGAAACCAGATGTCTGGTTCCTTACAGTCCTGCTACATTGCCTTCTGTCTGTAGAGCAGAACACAACGCTCAGGGGACGTTTCACTCAAAGAGCAAAGCCCATGTACTCAAAGCTGGATCAGGAAATGGAGTGTCATGGAAGGGAGACAGTTAGAGGTAGAGGACTTTATGGACTTTGACTCAAAGACCCTTGCACAGTGTAGTAGGTAAACAAGGTTTAATTGTGCCAGGCGGGGGACTTATCAGGCTATCGGCTACACACAGGTCAAGGAAGCAACAGTGGGACCAAGAGCCTAGCCAACCTAAGCAGAAGTAAGGACAGGAAATGACATGTGCAACACCTGTTCCTAGAAATCCTACATAACACTTTTCCTCCATTGTTATCCCAGCAAGTGAGTTTGATTGGATAAAAGCATGTGGATGTGACATTTCAAAGAAAAGTAATTCCAAGTGGTCAAAACGGTACTTATCATATTGCACAGTGTATAATAGTGATTATGCATTATTCATAACAATATCCATTACAGATATACTAACAAGCAGGAGGTGTTGAAAGAAAATATCTTATGTTGTAAAGTATTCATAATAGTGTTTGTGTGACTCTAACAACCAGTGTATGGTGCTACAGTGTGTCATAATGACCGAGCTATTACTTTCGGTTCTAATAGACTTTATTGACGCCGCTGCCATTGTTCACATTTTCTAACGGGGTAGGAAGGGAAGTGGTCCGTTTAAAAACCACTGCAAACCTATACATGAAAACAATATGATTCAATTTGGGATACTCAGAAGAACACTGCTAGTGCATGAATCCCCTCTGGAGTCTACCTTGAAGAGAGAACGTTGGCATAGAGGCATTTAAATAATGCAGTCCTTCAGTGATCGTGTCTCTGTAACTTTGTTCATTCTTGTTGAGGGGTTTGAAGGCCAACTTGTAATATTTCCCTGTGCATGTCTGTCTGCACTTATCAATGGCTGCTTTTTGTCTCGGTTCAGATAATTTTCTATGCTTGATCCAATGGACTTTAAATACAAATACCCTGTGATAGTGAATGTCAACCATGACCATGGGTCATGTGCTTAGACAAAGGTAGCACATGGAGCTTATTCTCCATTCATTATTCTCTATTCAGTGCTGCATACTCCATTTCACTTGAAATGCTGATATGCTTTCAGCCACTCAACGTGAAGCTGCCAGCATTGAACATTTCTAAATCTTATAAATTTGTATTTTTTTATCTCAGAAATTCTTAAATTCTTTGAAGAAAGGGATCTAAATAATTTATTCAGTGGCTATAGATCCACATGTTGTGTAAGGGAAATTAGGTTCAACACATTGCAGAATAGACCTACTCTACTGTGTCCATAGGACCTCAATATCAGCAGGACACAAGTTGACTCTCCTGAGCCTGTTGGGGAGTTGCAGTGATGATACAAGATTGTAACTACCAATTGGGGAGAGAAATGGGGTAAAAAAAAGTGACTTGTTCCATTGCATGATTTTATACAGCTTGAAATAAGACATAACATTACATTTGCATCACATGTACATCAAATGTAAAAAGTAATGAGGACAATATACAGTGTTAGTAGCAGCAGTAGTAGTAGTAGTATAATTAGTAGTAGTAGCAATAATAGTAGTATAATTAGTAGTAGCAGCAGTAGTACTAGCAGTAGCATTAGTAGTACCAGAAGTAGCAGTAGTAGTAGAATAATTAGTAGTAGTAGAATTAGTAGTAGTAGTAATACAATTTGTAGTAGTAGTAGAATTAGTAGCAGCAGTAGTAGTAGAATTAGTAGTAGCGTTAGTAGCAACAGTAGTATTGGTAGTAGTAGTTGTATTAGTAGTAGTAGTAGTAGTGCCAGTACCAGTAGTAGTACCAATAGCAGCCGCAGCAGCCACAGCAGTAGAAGTAGTTGCAGCAGTGTAATTATTAGTAGTGGCAGTAGTAGTAGTAGAATTAGCAGTAGTAGCGGTAGTAGTAGTAGTATAATTAGTAGTAGTAGTAGTAGAATTAGCAGTGGTACCAGTAGTAGTAGTGGAATTAGTAGTAGTAGTTGTATTAGTAGTAGTAATAGTAGTAGCAGTAGTAGTACCAATAGCAGCCGCAGCAGTAGTAGTGGTAGTAGTAGAAGTAACAGTAGAAGTAGTAGTAGTAGAAGTAGTAGCAGCAGTAGTAGCAGCCGTGTAATTATTAGTAATCGCAGTAGTAGAATTAGCAGTAGTAGCGGTAGTAGCAGTAGTAGTATAATTAGTAGTACCAGTAGTAGCAGTAGTTGTAGAATAATTAGTAGTAGTAGCGGCAGTAGCAGCAGCAGTAGTAGTATAATTAGTAGTAGCAGTAGTAGAATTAGCAGTAGTACCAGTAGTAGTGGTAGAATTAGTAGTAGTAGCAGTAGTAGAATTAATAGTAGTAGCAGCAGTAGAATTAGTAGTAGTAGTAGTAGCAGTAGTAGTAGTACCAGTAGCAGCAGTAGCAGAAGTAGTAGTAGAAGTTGTAGTAGTAGTAGTACCAGTAGTAGAAGTAGCACCAGTAGTAGCAGCAGAAGCAGTTGTAGTAGTAGAAGTAGCAGCAGCAGCAGTAGTAGTAGCAGGAGTAGCAGCAGCAGCAGTAGTAGTAGCAGGAGTAGCAGCACCAGAAGCAGCAGTACTGTATTAATCCCACCCTGGAATTTTATGCTGCAAACATATTCAAAGCCTTTCTACCACTTTATTGATGTGTGTGTATGCTTGTGTGTGTGTGTGTGTGTGTGTGTGTGTGTGTGTGTGTGTGTGTGTGTGTGTGTGTGTGTGTGTGTGTGCATCAGTGCATGTATTTGCCCTTGTGTGGAAGAGAGTGGGTGAGTTCAAGCAGAATTATGCACTCCATCAGGACTAAACCATGGCGATTGAACATGCTTATTTTCATACATAAGGTGACATCCAGCAAAAGAGACAAAATAATTCCACGGTGGTATTTCAGAATGTGCAAATGCCGTCCAAAAGCCCCAAGCTCAACTAGAAGCCACCAATCAAAGAGCACTACCGGCTGTGAAGTGAATAGGTGTTGGGCAACATTTGACCTTCGAGCACACGTTATTGAGAATGAATAAAAATAATGATATTTGACCAACTGTCATGTAAGGGCTGGATTCAATCTGTAGCGCTGAATAACTGTGCCACAGGGCGATATAAATGCAAAGCCAATGATCCCGCGATACCGCAGACTGGATTTACGGTAAACGCTGCAGATGTCGGTTTAGTCAGAAATTACTTTTACATTTCAATCACACTATATCGCTGAATTTCAGTGATACGGATTGAATCCAACCCTAAGTCAATGTGAGAGAACAGCTGCGTTGTTATAAAGGGTATAGAAACTTATGTAGGGCATTATGACTCTTCATGCCATGCATATAAATGCTTTATAAATGCTTTATCAAATGCTACATATCACCGCTAAGTAAAGTGTTACCATGTTTTTATTTTAAAGGGGTAGTCCATCCAAGTTACAAAATAACTTATGCTTATGTTTCCTTACCTTGAAACCAGCCAGAGGGCAAGAACAGGTTCCATCCACACTCTGGGTTTGTAACCACAGCGAGAATGTTAACAGTAGCTGATGGAAAGAAAAAGCTACTTAAAAAACTACAGTGAATATGCAGATACAGCATTTAGTTCTTATATTCTAGTCAAAGTTAGGAAGAAATAATTACTTACCTGCAACATGGCAAATAATATTTTTAATGTATGAAATAGATAAAATAAAAAGGCACTGGAATGTACAGTGCATTCGGAAAGTATTCAGACGCCATCACTTTTTTCACATTTTGTTACGTTACAGACTTATACTAAAATCAGCAATCTACACACAATACCCCATACTGACAGAGCGAGAACATGTTTCTAGAAATTTTAGCAAATGTATTAAAAATAAAAAACAGAAATACCCTATTTACGTAAGTATTTAGACCCTTTGCTATGAGACTTGAAATTGAGCTCTGGTTTAGAAAATATTTACTAAATAAACTAAAGTGAATTTATTATTCTTTTTTCATAAAAAAGTATCACAAGAACATTACATAACAATAACGAGGCTATATACAGGGGGTACCGGTACTGAGTCAATGTGCGGGGGTACAGGTTAGTCGAGGTAATTTGTAAAGTGACTATGCATAGATAATAAACAGCGAGTAGCAGTTGTGTAAAAACAAAGGGGGGGAGGGGTCAATGTAAATAGTCCAGGTGGCCATTTGATTAATTGTTCAGCAGTCTTATGGCTTGGCCATATAAGCTGTTAAGGAGACTTTTGGTCCTAGACCTGGCACTCTTACCATGCGGTAGCAGAGAGAACAGTCTATGACTTGGTTGACTGGAGTCTTTGACAATTTTTGGGGCCTTCTTCTGAAACCGCCTAGTACATATGTTCTGGATTTCAGGAAGCTTGGCCCCAGTGATGTACTGGGACATTTGCACTACCCTCTGTGGTGCCTTATGGTCAGATGTTGAACAGTTGCCATACCAGGCGGTGATGCAACCGGTCAGGATGCTCTCAATGGTGCAGCTGTAGAACTTTTTGAGGGTCTGGGGACCCATAGCAAATCTTTTCAGTCTCCTGAGGGGGAAAAGGTGTTGTCGTGCCCTCTTCACAACTTTCTTGGTGTGATTGGACCATGATAGTTCGTTGGTGATGTGGACACCAATGAACTTGAAACTCTCAACCCACTCAACTTCAGCCCAGTCAATGTTAATGGAGGTCTGTTAGGCCCTCCTGCTCCAGAGCGCTCAGGACCTGTCACGGCTGTTGAAAGGATCGGACCAAAGTGCAGCGTGGTTGTAGTTCCACATTTTATTAAATCTGTGAATCTTTGCAAAACATAAATAACTGAATTTACAAAACAACAAACCGTGACGCAGAGAGAAACAAACACTACTCAAAAGATAATCACCCCCAAAAGCCAGGAAGAAAAACCCCTACTTAAATATGATCTCCAATCAGAGGTAACGAGGACCAGCTGCCTCCAATTGGAGATCAACCCCAAAACAACAACATAGAAATAGAAAAACTAGAACTTAAACATAGAAATAGAAAACATAGAAAAACACAAAACACCCCCTGTCACGCCCTGACCTACTCTACTATAGAAAATGACATCTTACTAGGGTCAGGACGTGACAGGATCTCAGACTGGGGTGAAGGTTCACCTTCCAAAAGGGCAACAACCCTAAGCACACAGCCAGGATACCGCAGGAGTGGCTTCGGGACAAGTCTCTGAAAGTTGTTGAGTGGCCCAGCCAGAGCCCGGATCAAACATCTCTGGAGAGACCTGAAAATAGCTGTGCAGCGACACTCCCCACACAACCTGACAGAGCTTGAGAAGATATGCAGAGAGGATTCGGAGAAACTCCAAATATAGGTGTGCCAAGCTTGTAGCATCATACCCAAGAAGACTTGAGGACGTAATCGCTGCCAAAGGTGCTTTAACTTCTATGGGCTACGTGGGACGCTAGCGTCCTACCTGCGGGACACAGCCAGTAAAATATCAGGGCGGCAAATTCAAAAACAACAAAATGTCATAATTCAACTTTCTCAAACATACAACTATTTTACACCACTTTAAAGATACACTTCTCCTTGATGTAACCGCATTGTCCAATTTCACCAAAACTCCTGGTGAATATGCACATCAATTTACAAAAATACTCATCATAAACGTTGACAAAATATATACCAATTATTTAAAGAATTATAGATAGACTACTCCTGGATGCAACCGCTTTGTCAGATTTTAAAATAGCTTTACGAAGAAAGCACATTTTTCAATATTCTGAGTACATGGCTCAGCCATCACAGCAAGCTATACAGACACCCGCCAAGTTCTGGGCCACCTAAACTCAGAATTAGTATTAGAAATATTCTCTTACCTTTGCTGATCTTTGTCAGAATGCACTCCCAGGATTGCTACTTCCACAAGAAATGTTGTTTTTGTTCGAAATAATCCATATTTATGTCCAAATACCTCCGTTTTGTTCGTGCGTTCAGAGCACTATCCAAAGGCGTAATGCACGAGCGCGGTACCAGAGACGAAAAGTCAACATGTTCCATTACCGTACTTAGAAGCATGTCAAACGCTATTTAAAATCAGTCTTTATGGTATTTTTAACGTAAAATTGCGATAATATTCCAACCGGACAATAGCGTATTCATTCAAGGAGAAAAAGAAGGAACAATGCGCTCGTGGGATCGAGCATATCCAATCCCTTTGTTGCCAGGCAGTCCACTGTAACTGAGCTCCTATTATCTGCCCAGTGACAGAAGAATGCTGAAACAACTTTCTGAAGGCTTTTGACGGCCAATGGAAGCCTTAGGAAGTGCAACGTAACCCCACAGATACTGTAGTTTCGAAAGGGACTAGAAAGAAGAACTACAATTCTCAGATCCTCCACTTCCTGGTTGACTTTTTCTCAGGTTTTTGCCTGCCATATGAGTTCTGTTATACTCACAGACACCATTCAAACAGTTTTAGAAACTTCAGAGTGTTTTCGATCCAGATCTACTAATAATATGCATATTCTAGTTTCTGGGCCAGAGTAGTAACCTGTTTAAATTGGGTACGTTTTTCATCCGGCCGTGAAAATACTGCCCCCTATCCCAGACAGGTTAACAAAGTATTGAGTAAAGGGCCTGAATACTTATGAAAATGTGATATTTCGGGGGGTTGTTTTCTATATATTTTCAAACATTTCTAAAAACCTGTTTTTGCTTTGTCATTATTGCGTATTGTGTGTAGATTGATGAGGGGAAAAAACAATGTAATTAATTTTAGAATAAGGTTGTAACCTAACAAAACGTGGGAAAACAAAGGGGTCTGAATACTTTCCGAATGCACTGTACCTGACACAGCTGTTGTTTTTCAGTCCCAGTTCCACGTCTGTGCTATTTTACCTTTTTTGGATTGATTATTTATTCCTACTGGTGATGTTTTTGTGGACTGTTTTGTACGCTGTAGATGTCTTTGTGGAGGCTACAGAGACAAGCAGAAATATTTACAGGAAAGTGTAAGGTTGTACCGTTCAACTCAATAGGCGTATTTGTGATTCCGGTCTCTAAATAAGGCAGTACCACCTTGATTAACCCTCCTGATGTGTTTGTTTCATGTTCATTAATTCTGTGTTCCCGGTCTAAAATGACCGTCCCATTATAGCTGATTATAAATCCATAATAATACATATATTATCACCTAATGTTGTGTTAGATCTTTTTATCAACTTAAGTTCTTGTGAACATTACAAGTTTTGAACTTCTATTTGCTATTTATGGCCTGTAGGCCTCGTTGACCTGAGCTCATACAACTAGTTTTTGAGTTAAAAAAAGGAATAACGTACGGATTATTTTGACTTTAACAAATACTCAGATGAAACATATTGTGCTATTTATCACAGAGTCCTTTGTGTCAAAGTTTAACAAGGACTCTATCCTCCTCGCCTGTGTCATGATCAAAGATATGATCAAGAACCTCACATACTGCCATGTGTCAGTGTGCAGCGGGTAGGACGGAGTCAGGCGCAGGACACAGAACTGAGTAAAAACGTACTTTACTCGAATAAATCATAAACTAATTCCATACAGGGAAAACAATCCAGCTCAACACAAAAGAGTAACCACTTAACAAAGAACAAACACGCACAAAACCATGTGGGAACCAGAGGGTTAAATAGGGAATAAATTATAACGTAATGGAAACCAGGTGTGTACAATCAAGACGCTAGACCGCCGAACGCCGCCCGAACAAGGAGAGGCACCAACTTCGGCGGAAGTCGTGACACATACGGTATATTGTTTGGTCATTGTGCTGCCACAGAATGAATTGTGAGCAAGGTCTCAAAAGCTTTATGTACTGGAGCTGCGAGAAAAGTTCTATATATTATTGAAACAATGTTGCGATTGTTTGTGAGAATTCCAACATTTGTGGTTCTACTGGGGAGTGTGTGTGCTCAAACACACATGCATGTGGGGGTCTGGGAGAGGAAGTGTGTCCATCTGATGAATGGGCATGTGCCTGAACTCAATTTTATACACTAATTGTAGTCTCACCCATTCAATTCTAATGACCAGTCATTTTTGACCGAGAACACCACAGGTGTACAAAACTTAAATAACACACCCAAAATGTAATGAAAATCATCAAAATGTATTTTGTGTGTTCAGATGCCCTGTGTGGACAAAGTCATGGCACCTTATGACAATCAGATTAAATGAACTACATTTTTCAGAGAGAAAACTTGTAAATCGGTCCAATTCGACCGGAACACAGCAGGAGGGTAATCATTCAAGTTTCTTCTCCTTACAGATACTTAATTGAATGTATGATGTTCACAGGTAAATAGTGTATGAAAATGTGTTGTGTGGGTTCTCAATGAATGAAACCTTTTGAAGTATGGATGTCATCAAGGTAGCAATCTCATCAAGGAGCTTCAGGGGTCAAAGGATGAGAATACTCCTATGATGAAGAGGGGTTGAGGGTTCATTTCTTTTCTCCGAATCATACAGGAAAACATTTCATTAATGGAAAGTTGCCTGTGTTTTGTCAGGGTCACATTTAAAAAGCTCTAGCAATGAGCTTTGAAACTCATGGAGATGTAGGGCTTTGCCTTCACCTTAATCTGAAGTATGTGCAACATTATACAGAGCTAACACTTTCTTATTAAGTTCAGTCCCCTTGAGGGAAGTGCTGTCATTGACTGGGTTCACAGGCTTATACATTTTTTTCACATTACCTGAAGAGTGAAGAATTGCATACCGTATATTGCAACATCTATTTGACAGCACTACATGTGGATAAGGATTCAACTACCCCCTCTACCCTACTTCTCCCCCTCCTTTCTCCCCCCAAGGAACTGGGGAGAATGGGATAGCGTTGCGGCTGTGAGAGTTGGAGATGAGAGAGGGAAAACGGCCAGATCGCTCTACAATGCAGTAATGTGATTAAATCATACAGTGACAGGCAGAGCAACACAGCCCTGTCTTGGGGAGGAATCCCAAATGGCATCCTATTACCTATGTAGTGCACTCCTTTTGGCCAGAGAAGTCTGTGCCCTGGTAAAAGTAGTGCACTATATAGCTAATAGAGTGCCATTTGGGATGCAGGCTTGGTCTGCTCCTGTTTCCTCTATGATGGTCCTGTTTAGACTACTGATGCACTAGCTGGAGGAATGATCTGAAGTAAAGGCAGGCTATGTGTCATGTATGATCACTCCCAGCCGGAGTGAGAGAGGAGAGGAAACACTAAAGCAACGGAGAGACAGACATTCTCAAACTTATTACATGTGGATTGCATTGTTTGATTGCATGTTATGTTATATTATGTAATGTTATGTTATGTTATTTGATATTTTCCACTTGAATAGATGCTGAGATGTTCCATGGACATTGTTTGACTGGTCTTTGTTTCAGCGAAATGAAGATTTGGCTTTATTTAGTGAATACCAAAGAAAGGAAATAATTCCTCAGCCTGTACCCAAGCAGTCACAGATACTGAACACTTCCACATATCTCACACCTAAGTTCTTGTTGATATCCCCCTACTTAACATTATTCTGAAAACTACACATTTCAGTGGTGGAATGCAGGTCAGACATATCCTCTTATACTCTCATCTTTCTCCGATGAGGAAACCGTCGGTATGTCGTGGTGTGGCGTAGTGTGTGGATAATATCATAAAGCTACCTTACATCATCAAGCTGTCCACTTTTATTACACCAGCAGGAGCTGGTTCTCCGGGCTGTGTACCAAATGGCACCCTGTTCCCTACATAGAGCACTACTTTGACCAGATCGCTATGGGCCCTGGTCAAAAGTAGTGCACTATATTCTGAACAGGGTGCCATTTGGGACACAGTCATTTTTATCTGGCGAGTGTTCAAGTGTGATGCATGTAGCAGCAGCTTTCAAGTGTTTAAACCCATATGGTGGATTATCACCCCGGCGTCTGCCTGTAATGGCTTAACCCCTCACGGTATAGAAGGTTAGGGTTATTTCTTCCCCCCGTTTTCATTTTCAACCCCTCGAGTGTTTTGCCTTTAATTTTATGACCACAGGCGACCTATTGATGCTTTTACATAACTTTTTAAATTGTTTAATTCTTCAAATAGGTTAAGCTATATTAAAGGTCAGTATGCTATGGAATGCCCCTACTTGTATATCAACGATGGGTTTGGTTATGAGTGACTGTTTTATTAAACCACTGACATTCTTGAACCTTTACCTAATAACATAATGTTTCATAATTCATATCCATAATAATCAATTTGTTAACAGTTGACTTCTAACAGTAGAAATATATATTTCTATTATATTTTTATTTTAATGTTGTGATATATTTTAACTGTAACTTGTGATATTGACCTTTAATATAGCTTAACCTATTTGAAGGATTAAACAATTTGATTAAATGCATCAATTATGCATAATTAGTGCATAAACTTCAATTACTGTAACTTGTGATTTGTTATTCTGTATTGAATGAACTGGTCCAACATAATAAAATATACAATGTTCTAGCAATAAGTTTGCTATAAGTAAAGAACTTTAGCCATACATTGGCCTACCATAACCCTGGTTGTTTATAGCACTACTAAAAATATCCAGGGACCTAGGTGGCTGAAAATTGTTTAAAACACAATACAATGCATTACAATAAAATACAATATTCAGGGAGTTTACTTTAAGAAAAAAACTTTAACCATACCTTGGGCTACAGTAACCCCAGTGTTTACCTGTTTACAGCACTACTGAAAACAGTTCAAAACACTCAATACACTGAAAGGAAAAGGACTCATTCACAATCCAAAGATGTGGTCCTGTTCCCTCTTTAAAAGGTTGGTGTGGAATACAGGAGAGCCACTAGGGAAAATAGGCACAGACATTGTACATGACATGATTACAAATGACTGACAAAACCACCACAGGAATGAAACCGAAAGGAACGTAGTTAGAATAATAAGATTTATTTGGAGTGTTTCCCAAATGCCACCATATAGCTTATATAGTAAGTGCACTCACTACTTTTGACCAGGGTCCATAGGGTTCTTGTCAAAAGTAGTGCACTATATAGGAAATAGGGTGCCATTTGGGACGATCACACATTTGCCCTGCATGGCCAGTCTGAATCAAAAGCCAAGTACTTAATGAGAACCAATTCCCTTCCCGTTCAGACACACAGTCCTATTTACAGTCTTAACCAGCATAAATGTATCATTCCAGTCCAATTCACATTCTTATGAATCTCCACTCCTACAACTTGTTGCTACTGGAAAGCAACCTGTCCTACCAGCAACTGGGTCCTACTCGTTACAGCACACTATTGCAATAAAAACTAGTGTTTCTTATTGGACAAATTCTGGTAATCCCACCCAGTTTCAGTCCATTTCGGGGGGGGGGGGGGTTCTGGAGAATACGACCCTAGCTGCACCTCCTCAGCAATGGTGGTCAGGAGATACGTAGCTGGTTCATTCCGCTCAGGATACCCAGTAGTCAGAAATGTATAGGCCTATCTACTGAAACAATATGGCCACATATTTTGTATTTGTCACAAGAGTAGGGTATTTTTTTCTCAAGGATAGTTCCAATCTGAGCCTTTGGATGGTGCAAGAGCATTGCTAATGTTTCATATTGCTGTAAGTTTAGAAATGGTTGGAAGATCTGTACATTTTTTTGTGTATAATTACTGTATTGCAGTGTCCCTTTTGGTAGGTACTTTATTGAACCATAATAGTATTTTCCCCTTTTTTGAATACTGCAAGTTGATGCTTTTTGCATCAAATGATGCGTCAGGGCAAGTTTCTGCTCTCCTGAAAGTGTTTTATCTTAAAAAGTTGACTGCTGAGATGCACACTTTTGGGGGTTTATATTTACAGTGGACTAATTGACAAAACACTAAAAGATAGTTTAGAGTGTCGAATTCCTTTAACAGTATCCATGTCTGCACGCCATCACCCCACTGGTAATACATCAAATCAGTATAAGATTGTCACGTGTTGGAAATACGTATATTATTCAACCATATACTGTTATGTTAGATATCCATACATGTGTGAAATATCAGATGACAGGTTTTCAGATATTTTCCTACAACTAGGGCTAGGTTAAGTCCCGAGGTCAGGAAAACCTCACGGTAGTACTGAGGAATTAATTAATGCCCTCAGACGAACCATCAAACAGGCAAAGCATCAATACAGGACTAAGATTGAATCGTACTTCACCGGCTCCGACGCTCGTCGGATGTGGCAGGGCTTGCAAACTATTACAGACTTCAAAGGGAAGCACAGCCACAAGCTGCCCAGTGACACGAGCCAAAATTACTTCTATGCTCGCTTCGAGGCAAGTAACACTGACGCATGCATGAGAGCATCAGCTGTTCCGGACGACTGTGTGATCACGCTCTCCGTAGCCGATGTGAGTAAGACCTTTAAACAGGTCAACATTCACAAGGCCACAGGGCCAGACGGATTACCAGGACGTGTACTCCGAGCATGCACTGGCCAACTGGTAAGTGTCTTCAATGACATTTTCAACCTGTCCCTGACTGAGTCTGTAATACCAACATGTTTCAAGCAGACCACCATAGTCCCTGTTCCAAAGAACACTAAGGTAACCTGCATAAATGACTACCGACCCGTATCACACACGTCTGTAGCCATGAAGTGCTTTGAAAGGATGGTCATGGCTCACATCAATATCATTATCCCAGAAACCATAGACCCACTCCAATTTGCATACACCCCAACAGATCCACAGATGATGCAATCTCTATTGTACTCCACACTGCCCTTTCACACCTGGACAAAAGGAACACCTATGTGAGAATGCTATTTATTGACTACAGCTCAGCGTTCAACTCCATAGTGCCCTCAAAGCTCATCACTAAGCTAAGGACCCTGGGACTAAACACCACCCTCTGCAACTGGATCCTGGACTTCCTGACGGGCCACTCCCAGGTGGTAAAGGTAGGTAACAACACATCCGCCACGCTGATCCTCAACACGGGGGCCCCTCAGGGGTGCGTGCACAGTCCCCTCCTGTACTCCTTGTTCACTCATGACTGCACGACTTACAGACACGACTCCAACCCCATCATCAAGTTTCCCAATGACACAACAGTGGCAGGCCTGATCACCAACAACGATGAGACAGCCTATAGAGAGGAGGTCAGAGACCTGGCCGTGTGGTGCCAGGACAACAACCTCTCCCACAACGTGATCAAAACAAAGGAGATGATTGTGGACTACAGGAAAAGGAGGACCGAGCACGCCCCCATTCTCATTCGAGGCGGCTGCAGTGGAGCAGGTTGAGAATTTCAAGTTCCTTGATGTCCACGTCACCAACAAACTATCATGGTCCAAACACACTAAGACAGTCGTGAAGAGGGCACGACAAAGCCAATTCCCCCTCAGGAGACTGAAAAGATTTGGCATGGGTCCTCAGAGTCCTCAGAGCCATAAATTCTACCCGATGTCATCATCTAAAGTTAAAACAAAACAAAAAACTGTGATTTTAACCACAGATCATAGAAAACCGTGCCGTTTTCACATAAGTAGACACTGGTATTGTGCTGGAGATAATGAATATGAAGTTGAAATGTGGCGGAATTGCCCTTTAAAGTTAGTTATGGCACATATTTCCCATGTGTGTTTCACCACCCTGTGCCTCTCCCATCGTAAAAACATTAGATGAAAAGCCCTTACACACAAACACAATTATGGACATTTAAAAAGTTACACAATATTTTATTCTGAATGTATTATTTCTATATTTTTTGATTTGCCCATCAGATGCCTGTAAGCTGACACTGGACCGAAACACGCACACAGACTCCTCTCTCTGTCTGAGGAGAACAGGAAGGTGACATGGGTGAAAGAGGAGCAGCCGTATCCTGATCACCCAGAGAGATTTGAGGACGACGAACAGGTCCTGTGTGAAGAGGGTCTGACTGGGCGCTGTTACTTGGAGGTAAAGTGGTGTGGGGGAGCTGAGATAGGAGTGACATATTAAGGAAGATCATGATAGTATACCTGGTAATGACAGTGAGCTTGGACACACACTCCTGCTTTCTGGACTGCTATGGTAAAGACTTCTCTGCCTGACACAATAATGAGAACACTACCATACCCGTCCTCTCCTCCTCTTGCCCCAACAAATTGGCCAGCATGAGTACTGGCCAATTTTATAAAAGCATGCTAGTTAATACTGTATGTTCTATTACAAGTTAACGGTAAACAACACAATTACATTATCACAGGGCTATCCAACCCTGTTCCTAGAGAGCTACCGTCCTGTAGATTTTCACTCTAACCCTAATCTAGCCGATCTGATTCTAATATTTAGCTGGTTGATAAGCGGAATAAGCTTAGTTACAACTGGGGTTGGAGTGAAAATCTACAGGAGGGTAGATTTCCAGGAACACAGTTGGAGAGCCCTGTTCTAGAACCTATTGGTCATATTAGCATCTATTACTGGTCACTTCTTGTTTAAAACATTCAAATATACTGTGCCATCACTTCAATGTAATTTGTTATTTAAGTGAACATACCCGAGAAACCGCTGTTAGAAGGATATATTGGCACGGGTGTTGTTAGGCCCGAGACGAAGTCGAGCAAACCGTGCCAATATATCCTCCAAACAATGGATTCCAGGGCATTATCACTTTTATACAATGGGTTACCAACATATTCAAATAATGATTGACATATTTTCATTAAAAAAGTTATTTTGATGAATGTATTCATACTATTTCATCCTTCCACAAGATATAGGCCCGAAACAAATCTAAGGTTGCTACCCAAGCTGGCTGGTCATTTGTTCTGTTGGTTCGGTCGCCAGAGACGCGAAAAGTGTCGTTCAGTCTTTTGTTCTGTATCTATGGACGTGACCCAGTTGTTCATTCTAAATGTTCCATTGCCATACTGGCTGGCAACATTCTTATCCCTTGTTTGCTAGCTAGCCAGCCAACTACGGCTAACTTACAGTGACGTCAAACAGTGCAGACAAAATAATAACATTAGCTGCATTTGTTTAAGCTGTTTTCTAGTGACATTAATTTGGATACATCCATAACAACAAGCTAATGAGGCACGATTTCACCTGGCATAGAAAATATGCTGTCTCAAATCAAATTCTATTTGTAACGTGCGCCGAATACAACAGACCTTACCGTGAAATGCTTACTTACAAGCCCTTAACCAACAGTGCAGTTCAAGAAAGAGATTTAAGAAAATATATACTAAATAAATATAAAGTAAAAATAAAAAGTACGTTAGGACACTGTTGTTTAGAGGAGCTAGCCAACAACACAGCTAACACAATAACTTCAAACTGAACCTGGAAGGACTGCAAACTAGCTGCACTTCGTTCTTTGTATATATCCATAAACATTATGCCAGCTGATTCATGATTTCAACTGGCTGAGAAACGCTGCCTGCCTCTCTCTCTCATCCCGACTCCCGACCCCTACATGTTCATTACTATGGGACAGTTGGAGATCGAATTTGAATATTGAAACAATGTTGCAAATGTCGGAGAGACAGACAGTAAGGTTTATACAAATCTCCGCTGTTGAAAACTAAATGTTAGTCTAAAAGAAATGTGAGAAAATGTCTAGATGCTTTTCATAGTGGAGAAAAAGTTTATAACTTCCCTGGATGGGCTGATGAGACAGTCAGATGGAACAGAGTACTGTGCCTTGCAAAAGTATTCATCCCCCTTGGCGTTTTTCCTATTTTGTTGCATTACAACCTGTAATTTAAATTGATTTTTATTTGGATTTCATGTAATGGACATACACAAAATAGTCCAAATTGGTGAAGTGAAATGAAAAAAATTACTTGTTTAATTATTTTTTTTATAAATGAAAAAGTGGTGCGTGCATATGTATTCACCCCCTTTGCTATGAAGCCCCTAAATAAGATCTGGTGTGACCAAATACTTTCAGAAGTCACATAATTAGTTAAATAAAGTCCACCTGTGTGCAATCTAAGTGTCACATAATCTGTCACATGATCTCAGTTTATAAACACCTGTTCTAAAAGGCCCCAGAGTCTGCAATGCCACTAAGCAAGGGGCACTACCAAGCAAGTGGCCCAATGAAGACCAAGGAGCCCTCCAAACAGGTCAGGGCCAAAGTTGTGGAGAAGTACAGATCAGGGTTGGGTTATAAAAAAAATATATTCGAAAATTTGAAGATCCATTATTAAAAAATGGAAAGATTATGGCACCACAACAAAACTGCCAAGAGAGGGCCGCCCACCAAAACTCACGGACCTGGCAAGGAGTGCATCAGAGAGGCAACAACGAGACCAAAGATAACCCTGAAGGAGCTGCAAAGCTCCACAGCGGAGATTTGAGTATCTGTCCAAAGGACCACTTTACACTCCACAGAGCTGGGCTTTACAGAAGAGTGGCCAGAAAAAAGCCATTGCTTAAAGAAAAAAATAAGCAAACACGTTTGATGTTCGCCAAAAGGTGCATTAGCTGCATTTGTTTAAGCTGTTTTCTAGTGACATTAATTTGGATACATCCATAACAATGAGCTAATGAGGCACGATTAAGGGGTGCGTGCTCAGTTCCCTCCTGTACTCCCTGTTCACCCATGACTGTATGGCCAAGCACGACTCCAACACCATCATTAAGTTTGCCGACGATACAACAGTGTTAGGCCTGATCACCGACAACGATGAGACAGCCTATAGGGAGGAAGTCAGAGACCTGGCAGTGTGGTGCCAGGATAACAACCTCTCCCTCAATGTGATCAAAACAAAGGAGATGATTGTGGACCACAGAAAAGGAGGACCGAGCACGCCCCCATTCTCATCGATGGGGCTGTAGTGGAGAAGGTTGAGAGCTTCAAGTTCTTTGGTGTTGTCATGACGTTGCCCTGTTTTATGAGGTTTATGACCCCCATAAATACCTTTCCCACTTTTCTCTCCACCCTACAGAATGGACTCTTATAACGCCCTTTGTTAACATAGAGAGAGTATGGTAACCCCATAGGTTGGGGAAAGGTACAATATTTCTGTAATCCAACCAGTTGAATGTGTTCGTTTGTACTTAAAGAATATGATGTCAGATCAGTTATCTGATCAGATATCTGGTGATAGGATGACATAAATTGTATCTTGGAAAGTCTACACATTCTAGTTATCAGATTCACATGGAATTGTTGTGCAATTTAAATGTTTAAATATGAAACTATTAGTGAAAAGATTAAATGTAATTTTAGCTTCTAAATGAGATTATTGTTTTCATAAGTAAACTATGCTCACTCACTGGCCACGCCCATGTGAACAGACATTGGTTGAGAACTATGAAACACGCCCTTCTCTCCCTCAATACAAAAGCCCGTTGATGGAAGTCAACTATAGTTCCCGACGACGAGGACTGGTGTCCATACGTTTTAAAGGGCTCATTTCAACGTGGAGGTGACGATCACCACGCTGGAAGCATGAATTTTGACTAGACCAGCCAGAATTGAGCGTGAGCTGATTATTGCAAAATGGTATGAACTTTTAACTCTTATTCACTAAAGAAGAAGTGGTACATCCTAGAATTCGAGTTGCAGCTGTAAACGTACGTGGCCTTGGAAAGGACAGACAAACCTATGAGAAGACAGGGTACTACAACGTATCCGCTCTACAACACTACGACCAGGAAGATTCTATAAAGGACAAGGGCAGTCTCTGCTGGGCAAACCAGTCTTCCATCTTCGACCAATCTATCGAAGCACAGCTCAGTGTAAATATATATCTTGCATTTTCCTTTTTCGAATGGTCGGTTATTAGAATACATTTTTGACATGCGTTTTTCTGGATTTTTTGTTTGTTATTCTGTCTCTCACTGTTCAAATAAACCTACTATTAAAATTATAGACTGATCATTTCTTTGTAAGTGGGCAAACGTACAAAATCAGCAGGGGATCAAATACTTTTTTCCCCCACTGTATATATATATATATATATATATATATATATATATATATACCCAAAAAATATATGGGGGTTTGGAAATGTTGCAGACAATTTTGTTGATGGAAGCAACAATCTATCCTCAATATTAAAGCTGATCCACCCCCTAAATTTACATTTAAGTCATTTAGCAGACGCTCTTATCCAGAGCGACTTACAAATTGGATTTAATAAATAAAAAGAGTCACTCATTGGCCCCATTACTAAGGTCACCAACACATCTATTGGTCAGGGGGGGTTTCCAAGGGTCTGGAAGTCAGCCATAATAATGGCCATCTTTTAATCAGACCCTGCTGACATGAGTAACTACAGGCCCATTAGTATACTACCTATGGTGTCGAAGGTGGCTGAAAAGTGTGTAGCAGAGCAACTGAATGCCCACCTTTCACAACAGCCCCTTCACATTACACTCCATGCAGTTTGGGTTCAGAGAAAATTACTCCACAGAAATGGCCAACTGCTTTTTTCTGGGAAATGTCCAAGATGGACAAAGGGGGCATTGTTGGGGCTATATTTCTAGAACTAAGGAAAGATTTTGATACTGCTAACCATGAGGTTCTCATCACAAAACTGTCCAAGAGATGTATGAAATCATACCTGGAAGAACCCAGTGTGTCAGAGTGAGCAATGAGCTGTCGCCCACTCTCAGCTATGATGTGGGCGTGCCCCAAGGATCAGTACTGTGGCCCCTCCTGTTCAGCCTGAGAATTAATGAGCTGCCTTCTGTCAGTACTGGGTCTGAAGTTCAAATGTATGCAGATGATACAGTGATATATGTGCATGCAAAGAGCAAACAACAAGCGGCACAAGAACTCACTACTGTAATAGTCCAGGTTACAAAGTGGCTCAGTGACTCATGTTTGCATCTCAAGGTGAAAAAAAACATTCTGCATGTTCTTCACAAAGAGGGCAACTGATGCTACTGAGCCAGATGTCTATGTGTCAGGGGAGAAGCTCCAGGTGGTATCCAATTTTAAATACCTTGGCATCATACTTGATTCCAACTTCTTTTTTAAAAAGCAGATGAAGAAGGTAACTAAAATAACCAAATTCAACCTACAGTATCTAATTTCCAATTCCAACAAAATTGTTTGACTACAGAGGTAGCAAAACTGTACTTCAAATCTATGATACTCCCCCACTTAACATACTGCTTGACTAGCTTGCTGTACAACATTAAAACCCATTCAGTCTGTCTACAAACAGGCTCTCAAAGTGCTTGATAGGAAGCCCAATAGCCATCATCACTGTTACATCCTCAGAAAGCATGAGCTCCTGAGTTGGAAAAATCTTGTGCAATACACAGATGCATGTCTTGTATTCAAGATCCTAAATGGCCTGGCTCCCCCTCCACTTAGTACTTTTGTTAAACAGAAAACCCAAACCCATGGGCGCTTCCACTGTCTGGAACACACTGCCATCAGACACACACACAATTGCACCACATATCACACCTTCACAAAAAACATGAAAACATGGCGAAAGGCCAATCAGATTTGTGAACATAATCCCTAGCTGTGTATTGTTGCTTTCCATGTTGTCTGTTGTCTGTAGCTTGTGAGGTATGGAAACACTTTGTTGCTTTTATGTATTTTGTTTAGTAGCTTTTTGTGCTATTGCTCTGTCTGCATGCTGCATGTTGCTTGTCCTATGTCGCGCTGCATGTGCTCACTGCTCATTGATTGTCTGTATTGTTATTGTAATTGTTTTAATAACCTGCCCAGAGACTGCGGTTGAAAATTAGCCAGCTGGCTGAAACCGGCATCTGAGCTTAATTTCAAGTCCCATAGCAAAGGGTCTGAATACTTATATAAATAAGTATTTCTGTTTTTTATTTTTAATACATTTGCGAACATTTCTAAAAACCTGATTTTGCTTTGTCATTACGGGGTATTGTGTGTAGATTGATGAGTATTTTTTTTTACTTAATTCATTTTAGCATAAGTCTGTAACGTAACAAAACGTGGAAAAAATCAAGGGGTCTGAATGCTTTCCGAAGGCACTGTATTATGAGAGGGCCATAAACAATTACTAGTAATGCTGCATACTCCAAGAAAGGTGAAAATCTCACCTTTATAGATAGTTTGAAAGGATTGAAATGCTTTCTAAATATAGTAGCAATCAAATTATAAAATGCCTATCTATAAGATTGTACCTTCCTTACTCCTCTGAAATAGATATGATCATATTTAGTAACAGTATAAAACTGGCACCATCACATATCACTGACAACAGAGAATGTTCTGCACTGCATTCTGAGTACTCAGAGAACCTATTCAAATACCTGCCGACTAGTTACAACTTCAGCTTTAAGTGATTTTGTCACTCTGTGACCAAGAGAAGGTGGCCTTGTTTCAATTCTATGAAATGTTTATGTTGAGAGCTCTAAATCTGTCTGAGAACATCACAACAAGATCAAACACACATTAATAGATGCGCACTGGTTTGCCCTTTGAGGAAATATAACCCATGTGGAACTGTGTCTCTGGCTAGAGATACTAGAACGGAGGAGATAGGAATCCCAGTGGCCAATGAATAGACAAACATACACTGAGTGTACAAAAAATTAGGAATACCTTCCTAATATTGAGTTGCACCCCCCTTTTTCCCTCAGAACATCCTCAATTAATCGGGCATGGATTCTACAAGGTGTTGAAAGCATTCCACAGAGATGCTGGCCCATGTTGACTCCAATGCTTCCCACAGTTGTGCCAAGTTGGCTGGATGTCCTTTGGGTAGTGGACCATTCTTGATACACACAGGAAACTGTTGATTGTGAAAAACCCAGCAGAAGGAGTGATCTCCTTGCCCCAGAATCGCCCAGAATGCACCGCGCGGCCCATTGACAATGCATGGGCAACATCCACAATGGGCATTAATATGATTCCAATGGAGTTTCTCATTTCCTCAAAAGTACCTATGCTCTGGCAGGCAGAGAAAATCGATTATTTGTCTTGATAGGCCAGAAAATGTGACCATTGCCTTTGCAAATGAGGTCTCAGATTTCACAGACTTGGTCTCAGCTCAGAGCGGGCAGCGGGAGCATTAGCGAGGCTCAGCTCGTTAGCAGAATATAAAGCTATTGATGTTGCACACTTTACAGAGCGCTCTGTACACAAAAATGACGGTCCCCTATTAGGGGACTTTACATCTACAAGGTTTTAAGGAATAGGGTGACATTTGGGACGCAGCCAGGTTCAAACTGGCCAATGAGGCACCAAGGAAATGTTAAAGAATCACATTAATTATTTCTCCCACCATGACATTGATTGTATGGAAATGTAAGCACTGGAGCATGTTTGATTACTTAATTCACTATGTTGCACTGGTAATCGCATAACATCAACTCATATAGGGAAATCTATTAGAAAATGTTGAGGACCAGTGGCTATACTTTTTTTATTGACATTTTATTTTAGATATGAAAATGTATTTTAAAGGCTTCTAGATGCCTAATTTAGCACTACCTAATTCTACACGTCACTCCACAATTATGTTTTTCATTATTAATTAAGATGTACCGTGTGGGTCCGAAATTATTGACACCCTTGAGAAAGATAAGCAATAATGACTATATAAAATAAATACTGTTATATATTGTATGCTCAAAACAATTTGGAAATTATATTATACTAATACTATTGCTCAGAGAAAGAGAATTTGTTTAACATGTCATAATGAAAATGGTAGGAGTCAAAATTATTGACACACCTAAAGATTCTTATAAATAAAGTAGTCAAAAGTGTAGTGTTTGGTCCCATATTTCTTGCATGCAATGACTACATAAAGCTTGTGACTCTACAAACTTGTTGGGTGCATTTGCAGATCATTTTGGTTATGTTTCAGATTATTTTGTGCCCAATAGAAATGAATGGTAAATAATGTATTGAGTCATTTTGGAGGCACCTTTATTATAAATAAAGTGACTTCTACATTCATGTGGGTGCTACCATGATTACGGATAATCCTGAATGAATTGTGAAAAATGATGAGTGAGAAAGTTAGAGATTAGCATGTCTTGGGTGGTATGATCTTTGACCATCTGAAACACAACCAAAAGGAACTGCAAATGCATTTAACAAGTTTGTAGAGTCACAAGCTTGATGTAGTCAGAATATGGGACAAAATACTAAACTTACAACTACTTATTTACACAAATCTTTAGGGGTGTCATCTGAGCAATAGTATTAGTATAAAATAATGTTATTTCCCAATGTTTTTGAGCAAACAATACAGCTCAGTATTTGAATTATTTATTTTATACAGTCATTATTGCTCATCTTTATCAAGGGTGTTAATAATTTAGGACCTCACTGTCTATGCTAATTCAGATGCCAGTAGATCTTTCTTGTCAAATTATTGAACTTTATTCCCCAAACTTCCGTGTGAAATAAACCCACAACAACAAAAAAGATATCAGAGAAGAAGGAAATGTCCTAACGCAACACACAGCAGTGGGAAAACACTTACATCAACTAATTCCCACAGTTGTGTTCGCATCATTATTATCCATAGTAAATGTAATGCTATTATTAAATACATGAAATATTGTATGATGTTATATTCTAAGTATGTCAACATGCATTAACATGGATATGAACCTGGCCACTCCAATTCTATTCTTGGCAACGGATGCATATGGCAACCTCAAATAATGTCAATACTAATATCCACAAGGTTTATAGACTTTTTTCCCCAGTAAGTGCTTGGGTTACTCTTAGTTTCATCATTTTTTTTATTATGCCTGTTAGAATTCCAGAGAGAAAGAGAGAGAGAGAGAGAGATCTCTCAAAACACAGAGAGAGAGATCTCTCTCTCAAACACAGAGAGAGAGATCTCTTTCTCAAAACACAGAGCGAGAGATCTCTCTCTCAAAACACAGAGCGAGAGATCTCTCTCTCAAAACACAGAGAGAGAGATCTCTCTCTCAAAACACAGAGAGATCTCTCTCTCAAAACACAGAGAGAGAGATCTCTCTCTCAAAACACAGAGAGAGACTAGAGAGAGAGCGATCTCTCTCTCAAAACAGAAAGACTAGATGAAGAGATCTCTCTCAAAACACACAAAGGCATTGTGTTTTTTCCCCGTGGTTGGTTAAAGGAGTGAGCAACTGCCCCTGGCCAGGGCTGGTCCTTGCCGATCTGCCAGCCCAGGCAAGACCAGAAAACGCCTCCCCGCAAAACTAGAATAATCCCAGCAATCTATAAGACATATTTTCCAGACGTTGAAGTTAAGTTCATTGTAGGTTCTGAATGAAAGGTTAAAGTACGTATTCCCCGTACGTTTAAAATACATATTTTCCAGGACATTGAAAAGGCATCTTTTCTGGACATTTTAAAATTCGTATTTTCCGGACGTTGAAATCAGGTTCATTTTTGGTTCTGAATGAAAGTTGAAAATACATATTTTCCAGACGTTGAAAATATGTATTTTCCGGATGTTGAAATCAGGCTCATTTTCAGTTCTGAATGAAAGTTGAAAATACTTATTTTCTGGATGTTGAAAATACGTATTGTCCAGATGTTGAAAATATGTATTTCCCAGGTTGTTGAAATCAGGCACATTTTTGGTTCTGAATGAAAGTTGAAATAACGTAATTTATAGACGTCTATGTTTGGGCCAAATCAAGGCTGGTCCAAACTGGACAAAATCTGAACCAAACACAGACGTGTATGATTGGTTCAGATTTGGTCCAGCCCGTGCCAAAAATGTATGCCCGTGGATGTGGAAATCAAGGCCGGTCCGGACTGCACCAAAAAAAGACGTCCAAAAGGCATCACCATTGGTCCGTGCTTACTGAGGTACAGCCTACAGTGTTTCCTGAAATATAATTTTATGAATTCCCATCTGTGGTAAGCCTATCATTTGTAAAACACCCCAAAAAAAGACATCCGGTCTAGACAGGACCAAAAATAGATGTCCAAAAGACATTGGCTCGTGCTTACTGGGGTGTAGCCTACCATTTCAGCCCGCAATTGAAATTTATGAATGCCCATACATGTGGTAGGCCCCTCATTTGTAAAACAGGCCGTTGCATTGGCTTTATTAGTCTTGATTCCTGTGACTAATAAATGTGCTATTTAAGCTCTGGATATCAGCTACCCAACTTTATCAGAAGTTATTGTGACCCTACTTGCAATGTTTACACAGCGCAAATGCAGAAGTATTTTCTTTATCGCTATGATCAGCTTCTCAAAAATGTACAGATATAAACTTGAAACCACTGATCATGACAATGGGGTGAAACTCCTGGGCAACAGTTGTGATTGTCCATTCCATATTGTTCATTTTAGTTTGACCTGTCCTGTTTTTAGAACATGTTGTTTGTTAACATGACAGCGTATTTTTTTATTTGATTGAGCGTTATGTAGGTTAGGCTATGTGATCGGAGAAAACTGCATGATGTAAAAAGTGTCCATCTCATTACATTGTATCTTCAACCTGTAGCCTATGGAAAAGGCCACAAACTCTTTCTACCATATCATATAGTGTATCAGCTACATGATTTACGTTAGATGATTTTTTGGACGGAACGCTGGTGGAGCGCCGCAGCAATGCGTTGCTCCAACAGCACCCTGGAGAGGTGCGCTGGAAATTGACAAGCTAAATATTTTGCGCCCCTGCCTTTGACAAAATGGGCACTGCTTATTACCGGGTGGCATCAACACTCACCTAAAAATCCCTTACGCCACTGGTTGAGACAAACTGTCATTGTTTTGGGGCAGAATTATGTGAGGTTTTATGTGTTGTTGTTGGAGGTGAGACTTGGTCAGCTTAGCTCAGAAAATGCTGCCCTCGCCAATCTGCCGCCATAGGCGGCCGCCTAATCCTGCCTAATGAGCGAGCCGGCTGTGCCCATGGTGGTCATAGACAGCAATACGAGAACAGAGCTGGCATTCATAAAGCATCTCATATGAGTGCTCATTTAGGATCAGTTTTGCCTTTTAGGTCACAATGAATAAGGTTACATCAGTTATTCTATTCTGATATGCTTGATAGATACGACCCCAGGTATAATCTACGGTAGTAGCAGTGGTGGGATACAGAAGGGGAGAGGTATCAGATGGATAGCCCATGTTGCTGCTACTGCCTCTGGTGTTGCTAATTAGAGTTCTCTCCTTGCTTTATTAGACAGCAGCCATAAAATGTAAGGGAAAGAGAACATACACTCAGCTCTTTATCCTCTGATGTGGTGTCTAACATCCCCCTCTGGGCTAACAGCTCATCTCCTCTGGTGACTAACATCCCCCTCAGGGCTAATGGCTCATCTCATCTAGTGTGGTGGCTAGCATCCCCTCATCTCCTCTGGAGTCTAACATCCCCCTCAGGGCTAATGGCTCATCTCCTCTGGTGACTAGCATCCCCCTCAGGGCTAATGGCTCATCTCCTCTGGTGACTAGCATCCCCCTCAGGGCTAATGGCTCATCTCCTCTGGTGACTAGCATCCCCCTCAGGGCTAATGGCTCATCTCCTCTGGTGACTAGCATCCCCCTCAGGGCTAATGGCTCATCTCCTCTGGTGACTAGCATCCCCCTCAGGGCTAATGGCTCATCTCCTCTGGTGACTAGCATCCCCCTCAGGGCTAATGGCTCATCTCCTCTGGTGACTAGCATCCCCCTCAGGGCTAATGGCTCATCTCCTCTGGTGACTAGCATCCCCCTCAGGGCTAATGGCTCATCTCCTCTGGTGACTAGCATCCCCCTCAGGGCTAATGGCTCATCTCCTCTGGTGACTAGCATCCCCTCAGGGCTAATGGCTCATCTCCTCTGGTGACTAGCATCCCCCTCAGGGCTAATGGCTCATCTCCTCTGGTGTCTAACATCCCCCTCTGGGCTAACAGCTCATCTCCTCTGGTGACTAGCATCCCCCTCAGGGCTAATGGCTCATCTCATCTAGTGTGGTGACTAGCATCCCCTCATCTCCTCTGGTGACTAGCATCCCCCTCAGGGCTAATGGCTCATCTCCTCTGGTGTCTAACATCCCCTTCTGGGCTAACAGCTCATCTCCTCTGGTGACTAGCATCCCCCTCAGGGCTAATGGCTCATCTCATCTAGTGTGGTGACTAGCATCCCCTCATCTCCTCTGGAGTCTAATATCCCCCTCTGGGCTAACAGCTCATCTCCTCTGGTGACTAACACCCCCTCAGGGCTAATGGCTCATCTCATCTAGTGTGGTGACTAGCATCCCCCTCAGGGCTAATGGCTCATCTCATCTAGTGTGGTGACTAGCATCCCCCTCAGGGCTAATGGCTCATCTCATCTAGTGTGGTGACTAGCATCCCCTCATCTCCTCTGGAGTCTAATATCCCCCTCTGGGCTAACAGCTCATCTCCTCTGGTGACTAGCATCCCCCTCAGGGCTAATGGCTCATCTCATCTAGTGTGGTGGCTAACACCCCCTCATCTCCTCTGGAGTCTAATATCCCCCTCTGGGCTAACGGTTTGTTTCTTCTGGTGTGGTGTCTAGCACCCCCCTTAGGGCTAATGCCTCGTCTCATCTGGTGTGGTGTATAACACCCCCTAATCTCCTCTGGTGTCTAACATCCACCTTGAGGCTAACAGCGCATCTCTTCTGATGTCTAACACCCCCCTCAGGGCTAACGGCTCGTCTCTTCTGGTATGGTGTCTAACACCCTCCTCAGGGCTAATGCTTCGTCTCATCTGGTGTGATGTATAACACCCCCTTATCTCCTCTGGTGTCAATCGATCATCTCCTCTGGTGTCTAGCGTCCCACTTGGGGCTAACAACTCCTCTCCGCTGGTGTCTTGCATTCCCCTCGGGTCTAACAACTCCTCTTCTCTGGTGTCTAGCATCCCCCTCGTGTCTAAAAACTCCTCTCCTCTGGTGTCTAGCATCCCCCTCGTGTCTAACAACTCCTCTCCGCTGGTGTCTTGCATTCCCCTCGGGTCTAACAACTCCTCTTCTCTGGTGTCTAGCATCCCCCTCGTGTCTAAAAACTCCTCTCCTCTGGTGTCTCACATCCCCCTCGGGTCTAACAACTTGTCTCCTCTGGTGTCTAGCATCCCCCTCGTGTCTAAAAACTCCTCTCCTCTGGTGTCTCAGGGCTAACTGCTCGTCTCCTCAGGTGTCTCGGGGCTAACGGCTTGTCTCCTTTGGTGTCTAACATCCACCTTCGGGGCTAACGGCTCGTTTCCTCTGGTGTCTTGGGGCTAACGGCTCGTCTCCTCTCGTGTCTCAGGGCTGACGGTTCGTCTCCTCTGGTGTCTAACATCCCCTCGGGTCTATCGGCTCATCTCCTCTATTGTTTAACATCCCCCTTGGGTCTATCGGCTCATCTCCTCTGGTGTCTCAGGGCTAACGGCTCGTCTCCTTTTGGTGTCTCGGGGCTAACGGCTCATCTCCTCTGGTCTCTCACATCTTCCTTCGGTGCTAACAACTCCTCTGGTGTCTAACATCCCTCTCGAGGCTAACAACTCCTCTCCTCTGGTGTCTAACATCCCCCTCGGGTCTAACGGCTCATCTCCTCTGGTGTCTAGCATCCCCCTCGGCGCTAACAACTTGTCTCCTCTGGTGTCTCAGGGCTAACGACTCCGATCCTCAGGTGTCTCGGGGCTAAAGGCTTGTCTCCTCTGGTGTCTCGGGGCTAACGGCTTGTCTCCTCTGGTGTCTAACATCCCCCTTCGAGGCTAACGGATCGTCTCCTCTGGTGTCTCAGGGCTAATGGCTCGTCTCCTCTGGTGTCTAACATCCTCCTTCGGGGCTAACGGCTCGTCTCTGGTGTGTAACATCCTCCTTCGGTGCTAACAACTCCTCTGGTGTCTAACATCCCCCTCGAGGCTAACAACTCCTCTCCTCTGGTGTCTAACATCCCCCTTTGGGGCTAATGGCTCGTCTCCTCTGGTGTCGAACATCAACCTTCAGGGCTAATGGCTCGTCTCCTCTCGTGTCTTAGGGCTAACGGCTTGTTTCCTCTGGTGTCCCAGGGCAATCAACTCATCTCCTCTGGTGTCTAACATCCTCCTTCGGAGCTAACGGCTCGTTTCCGCTGGTGTCTCGGGGCTAACGGCTCGTCTCCTCTGGTGTCTAACATCCTCCTTTGGGGCTAACGGCTCATCTCCTCTGGTGTCTCAGAGCTAACGGCTCGTCTCCTCTGGTGTCTCAGAGCTAACGGCTCGTCTCCTCTGGTGTCTCGGGGCTAACGGCTCGTCTCCTCTGGTGTCTCAGAGCTAACGGCTCGTCTCCTCTGGTGTCTAACATCCTCCTTCGGGGCTAACGGCTCGTCTCCTCTTGTGTCTCAGGGTTAACGGCTCATCTCCTCTGGTGTCTAACATCCTCCTTCGGGGCTAACGGCTAGTCTCCTCTGGTGTCTAACATCCTCCTTTGGGGCTAACAGCTCGTCTCCTCTGGTGTCTAACATCCTCCTTCGGGGCTAACGGCTCGTCTCCTCTGGTGTCTAACATCCTCCTTTGGGACTAATGGCTAGTCTCCTCTGGTGTCTAACATCCTCCTTCGAGGCCAACGGCTGGAATCCTCTGGTGACTAGCATCCCCCTTGGAGCTAACAGCTTGTCTGATCTGATCCCTCTCTGTCTGTGAAGTGTTGATTTCTTCACTAGTTGCTTAAAAAATGTTTTCTCGCTCTCTCTCTCTCTCTCTCTCTCTCTTGCCTTCTCTTTCACTCTCTCTCGCTCCAGACTTCAGGGACTGTAGATTCTCAGCTCGAGGCGAGCCAGCGCGTTGTTTCCATGGGGATAGGAGACTCCTGCTGGTGTGAGCTGACAGGCATGCTTCCTTCCTTGCTTCCTTCCTTCTCCCTGGAATGTTGTACAGAGCTACAGCCTGTGTCTGAATACACATACTTGCATCCTAAATATTAAGCCGTTGAGTATGTGAATTCTTTTGGTTTAAGAATTTAGAACATCTAGTATACTATAAATGACAGGATGTCCTACTCATTTCAGCTTTTTATCAAGTAGAATTTGCTCATAGAGATAGATAAAGATCACTACTTGGAAATCTCTCCAGGTGGCAGTATGCACCTGTTCAGTTTGTTTACCAACTCATAGAAGTAGAAGAAGAATAAAATTGACTACTTCAAAATGGAGATAACTCAATGGCGCTGCCCATGCCCTCACAGACACCATAATGGGACAGATCCAAAGATGATGCACTCTATTGAGGAAGATAATCGTCTTTTCACATCCACGTGTTGATAATCAAAATACGGGATGTGCTCCACAAAAATGAAAGAATTGCAGGGAACAAGCAAGATTGAGCATTCAAATACGCCTGTATGATGATATTTGTTGCTTACTGAATACTTTCGTACTGACTACTACGTGTGTGTGTGTGTATATGTGTGTGTGTGTGTGTGTGTGTGTGTGTGTGTGTGTGTGTGTGTGTGTGTGTGTGTGTGTGTGTGTGTGTGTGTGTGTGTGTGTGTGTTTGTGTGTGTGTGTTTTTGTGTTTGTGTCAGGGTTTCCATCAACCAGTAACAGCGGCTTTTGGCCATCATTTTTGGGGGGGGAAATACTTTAAATGAATTTGCCACTGGCCACGGGAGAAGAAAAAAAACTATCCCATTGCAAAATAATAATTTTTAGCCTATTCATTGATGGAAGTACCAGTTGATGGAAATACATTTGACCGGTCATGCTTATAGGTCTATGGGTTCATCTGCATAATTGTGTGGAATTAAATTGGCACTTGTGTATATTCTTCATGTATCTTATTATCACACTCACACAGCATAGGCCCTACAGATACAGAGCCTTTGACCCTAAAATCTGTCAGAGAGCGGTTTTATAAGCCCAGTTAACTTAATGTGCAACAATTCTAAATCCAATCCTGCGATAACATTTTTTTTTTTTGGCCATGATTAAAAAGAGCTGCTATTTGTATTTCTCAACTGGAAGGCTAATTGAATGGTGTTTCCCATTCACCATTCAAATGCATAGGCAACAGAAGGCAGACTTCATCAGCGCATCACACACTACTTTGCAATGAGCTGGAGGCAATATGCATTTTGAAAATATATAGCTACTTAATTATTTGAAACCTGAATGTTTTACAACTATGAGGCATGTTTTACCTTGCTTCAAAGTAGCCTTGGCAAAATCCAACCATATCCATGGAGGCATTTTCTTTATAAAGACTTCCACATGCCATTGAAACCAGTAACCTATTCCTCTCATGTTCTATTGGTTTCCAAATGTATTTTATTGTCTGGTAGCCAAATGAAAATTCACACGTAGCCTACTGCCTTGTTCTTATTGATGCGCTAATAATGTTAAGAAATAATAGTTTATCAACATTTTAAGCAAAACATTCTGATCTGTTGCATCAGATTTATTGATTTAAAAAAATGATGTAGCCTTGGTCTACTGGTTGTATGAATTTGGGATCTATCGTCCCACAACTGTCCCAGAGTCTGTTTGGGCAATTTCTTTCTCAACAAGCCGACCAATAGAATAGGTGAACTTTCTACTATTTAATTAATTTTAAAATGTAACATTTATTTAACTAGGCAAGTCAGTTAAGAACAAATCCTTATTTACAATGACGGCCTACCCAGGTCAATTCCAGACGACGCTGGGCCAATTGTGCACCGTCCATATCACAGCCAGATGTGATGCAGCCTGGACTTGAACCAGGTACTGCAGTGATGCCTCTTGCACTGAGATGCAGTGTCTTAGACCACTGCACCACTTGGGAGCCCTTTTGGGGGAATAGTAGAATGACATAGGCTCATAAGCGGCACGTCCATAAGGCTAGGGGAAGCTAAGCTTTCCCTAAGTAAATTGGATAAAATTTATAAAATTATATAGACGAATTGGCCTACTCCTGTCTATACAGAAATCATTTAAATAATTCAAAATAGGCTACTAACCATGATTTGGCCACAGACAATCATTAGCTTCCCCTAGCCTTAAACAAATAATAAGTTGTGGATTGTTTTAAATTGCATTGTCTACAAACAGAAGGAATTTGGGCAGCACACACGACAAATACCAAATAGATGATTGTTGTGTTGCGAATGTCAGTGAAAAGTAGAGGCCTTACCAAGCATATCACAATATTTCTAAATGAAATCACGGGAAAACAGTTTGGAAAACAAATGGCTACTGCTGTAAGACCGCCTTACGGTCAGATGCATAACGCATATGGGTCTGGTAAATTTCTCTATTGTCGGGTAAATTTAAATGCTGCTGGTCAAATGTCATACAGGGGGTCAAATGTCATACAGGGGGCCACCATTGATTTTGTTATAAAGTTTGATTCACCCAGATAGTGTATGAACACGACATACGCTGTGGCAAAATGTATTGCAGGGATTGCTGAAAACGTTGCTAAATTGAATATGAGATAATTAAGCAATTAGGCCCGAGGAGGTGTGGTGTATGGTCAATATACCACGGCCAACATAATTAGAGTAGTAAAAATAAATTATTTGTCATACCCGTGGTATATGGTCTGATATACCACGGCTGTCAGTCAATCAGCATTCAGAGCTCAAACCATTCAACATTATACAACGGGTGGGTCTAATCCTAAATGCTGATTGGTTAAAAGCGCATTCCAGCCTGTGACTATTCCACAAGTTACCAACAGCTAAATCTATGACGTTAAAATGCCTATTTACAGTGGCTTGCGAAAGTATTCACCCCCTTGGCATTTTTCCTATTTTGTTGCCTTACCATTTGGATTTAAAATGGATAGATGCTAAATATTTTTTATTGTGAAACAAACAAGAAATAATACAAAAAAACGGAAAACTTGAGCGTAAATTACTATTCACCCCCCAAAGTCAATACTTTGTAGAGCCACCTTTTGCAGCAATTACAGCTGCAAGTCCCTTGGGGTATGTCTCTATAAGCTTGGCACATCTAGCCACTAGGATTTTTGTCCATTCTTCAAGGCAAAACTGCTCCAGCTCCTTCAAATTGGTTGGGTTCTGTTGGTGTACAGCAATCTTTAACTTCTTAGGCATACTGGTTATTGTTCAGAATTTCAGATGACTGACATGCACAAAGAAAACTTCCTGTTACTCAGGCCCAGAAGCTAGCATATGCATATAATTGGTAGAATTGGATGGAAAACACTCTGAAGTTTCTAAGACTGTTAAAATAATGTCTGTGAGTATAACAGAACTGATATGGCAGGTGAAAACCCGAGGAAAATCCATCGGGAAATATTTTATTTTGGGGTCACAGGCCATTTCAATGCTAGCCTATACAAATAGATTGGACCCAGATTGCAGTTCCTATGGCTTCCACTAGATGTCAACAGTCTATATTAAGGGTTTCAGGCTTGTTTTTTGAAAAATTAGCAAGTAGTTGTGTTTTTCCAAGGTGTCTCTCACTAGAAAAGTAGTCTTGTTGGCATGTGAATGAGGTGCGCGCTCTTCATTATTTATCTTCCCTATTGAACATACTATTCTCTGTCTTAAATATTATCGTTAATTTAGATATTAGAGTACCTGAGGATTAATTAGAAACATCGTTTGACTTGTTTAGACAAATTTTACCGGTAACTTTTTGGATTCGTTTGTATGCATGTTGAACGAGTGGAATACTGAGATCATTGGCGCCAACTAAACTGACTTTTTCGGATATAAAGAAGGACTTTATCGAACAAACCGACCATTCATTGTGTAGCTGGGACCCTTGGGATTTCAAACAGAGGAAGATCTTCAAAGGTAAGTGATTAATTTAATCGCTATTTGTGATTTTGTGATGCCTGTGCTGGTTAAAAAAGTATTTTGATGTGGGCTCGCTGTCTTCAGATAATCGCATGGTGTGCTTTCTTCGTAAAGCCTTTTTGAAATCTGACAATGCGGTTGGATTAACAAGAAGTTAAGCATTTAAATGATGTATGACACTTGTATTTTCATGGATGTTTAATATTACGATTTTTGTATTTTGAATTTCATGCTCTGCAATTTCACCGGATGTTGCCGTAGATGTCCCACTAGCGGTTCATGCGCCCAAACATGTTTTAAGTCACACCACAGATTCTCAATTGGATTGAGGTCTGGGCTTTGACTAGGCCATTCCAAGACATGTAAAGGTTTCCCCTTAAACCCGAGTGTAGCTTTAGCAGTATACTTATGGTCATTGTCCTGCTGGAAGCCGTCCCAGCTTAAATCTCTGGAAGACTGAAACTGAAACAGGTTTCCCTAAGAATTTCCCTGTATTTAGCAAAATCAATCATTCCTTCAATTCTGACCAATTCTGATGGTGGAGATGTTGTTCTCGGGGTGATGAGAGGTGTTGGGTTTGCGCCAGACAGCATTTCTTTGATGGCCAAAAAGCTAAATTTTAGTCTCATCTGACCAGAGTATTTTCTTACATATGTTTGGGGAGTCTCCCACATGCCTTTTGGCGAACACCAAACGTGTTTGCTTATTTTTTTATTTAAGCAAAGGCTTTTTTCTGGCCACTAATACGTAAAGTCCAGCTCTGTGGAGTGTTCAGCTTAAAATGGTTGTATGGAGAGATACTCCAATCTCCGATGTGGAGCTTTGCAGCTCCTTCAAGGTTATCTTTTGTCTCTTTGTTGCCTCTCTGATTAATTCCCTCCTTGCCTGGTCCGTGCGTTTTGGTGGGCAGCCCTCTCTTGGCAGGTTCCTTGTGGTGCCATATTCTTTCCATTTTTTTATAATGGACTTAAAGGTGCTCTGTGGGATGTTAAAAGATTCAGATATTTTTTTTATAACCCAACCCTGATCTGTACTCTCCACAACTTTGTCCCTGACCTGTTTGGAGAGCTCCTTGGCCTCCATGGTGCCGCTTGCTTGGTGGTGCCCCTTGCTTAGTGGTGTTGCAGACTCTGTGGCCTTTCAGAACCGGTGTATATACTGAGATCCTGTGACACTTAGATTGCTCACAGGTGGACTTTATTCAACAAATTATGTGACTTCTGTAGGTATTTGGTCGCACCAGATGTTATTTAGGGGCTTCATAGCAAAGGGGGTGAATACATATGCACGCACCACGTTTCCGTTTATAAAAAAATTATTAAACAAGTACTTTTTTTCATTTCACTTCACCAATTTGGACTATTTTTGTGTATGTCCATTACATGAAATCCAAATAAAAATCCATTTAAATTACAGGTTGTAATGCAACAAAATAGGAAAAATGCCAAGGGGATGAATACTTTTGCAAGGCACTGTAGTCAAATCAAATCAAATGTATTTATATAGCCCTTCTTACATCAGCTGATATCACAAAGTGCTGTACAGAAACCCAGCCTAAAACCCCAAACAGCAAGCAATGCAGGTGTAGAAGCACGGTGGCTAGGAAAAACTCCCTAGAAAGGCCAAAACCTAGGAAGAAACCTAGAGAGGAACCAGGCTATGAGGGGTGGCCAGTCCTCTTCTGGCTGTGCCGGGTGGAGATTATAACAGCACATGGCCTAGATTTTCAAATGTTTCTAAAATGACCAGTATTGTCAAATAATAATAATCATAGTAGTTGTCGAGGGTGCAACAAGTCAGTAACACAAGAGTAAGTGTCAGTTGGCTTTTTCATAGTCGATCTTTGAGAGTATCTCTACCGCTCCTGCTGTCTCTAGAGAGTTGAAAACAGCAGGTCTGGGACAGGTAGCACGTCCGGTGAATAGGTCAGGGTTCCAGCAGGTCTGGGACAACAGGTCTGGGACAGGTAGCATGTCCGGTGAAAAGGTCAGGGTTCCATAGCTGCAGGCAGAACAGTTGGAACTGGAGCAGCAGCACGGCCAGGTGAACTGGGGACAGCAAGGAGTCATCAAGCCAGGTAGTCCTGAGACATGGTCCTAGGGCTCAGGTCCTCCGAGAGAGAGAAAGAAAGAAAGAGAAAGAGAGAATTAGAGAGAGCATATTTAAATTCACACAGGATACCGGAAAAGACAAGAGAAATACTCCAGATGTGACAGACTGACCCTAGCCCCCCGACACATAAACTACTTCAGCATAAATACTGGAGGCTGAGACAGGAGGGGTCAGGAGACACTGTGGCCCCATCCGATGATACCCCCGGACAGGGCCAAACAGGTAGGATATAACCCCACCCACTTTGCCAAAGCACAGCCTCCACACCACTGGAAGGATATCTCCAACCACCAACATACCATCCCGGGACAAGGCCGAGTATAGCCCACAAAGATCTCCGCCACAGCACAGCCCAAGGGGGGGTGCCAACCCAGACAGGAAGACCACGTCAGTGACTCAACCCACTCAAGTGATGCACCCCTCCCAGGGACGGCATGGAAGAACACCAGTAAGCCAGTGACTCAGCCCCCGTAATAGGGGTAGAGGCAGAGAATCCCAGTGGAAAGAGGGGAAACCGGCCAGGCAGAGACAGCAAGGGCGGTTCTGTTCCATCTGACTGTCTCATCAGCCCATCCAGGGAAGTTATAAACGTTTTCTCCACTATGAAAAGCATCTAGACATTTTCTCACATTTCTTTTAGACTAACATTTAGTTTTCAACAGCAGAGATTTGTATAAACCTTACTGTCTGTCTCTCCGACATTTGCAACATTGTTTCAATATTCAAATTCGATCTCCAACTGTCCCATAGTAATGAACATGTAGGGGTCGGGAGTCGGGATGAGAGAGAGAGGCAGGCAGCGTTTCTCAGCCAGTTGAAATCATGAATCAGCTGGCATAATGTTTATGGATATATACAAAGAACGAAGTGCAGCTAGTTTGCAGTCTTTCTAGGTTCAGTTTGAAGTTATTGTGTTAGCTGTGTTGTTGGCTAGCTCCTCTAAACAACAGTGTCCTAACGTACTTTTACTGGAAATCTACCCTCCTGTAGATTTTCACTCCAACCCCAGTTGTAACTAACCTTATTCCGCTTATCAACCAGCAAATATTAGAATCAGATCGGCTAGATTAGGGTTAGAGTGAAAATCTACAGGATGGTAGCTCTCTAGGAACAGGGTTGGATAGCCCTGTGATAATGTAATTGTGTTGTTTACGGTTAACTTGTAATAGAACATACAGTATTAACTTTCACCCATGTCACCTTCCTGTTCTCCTCAGACAGAGAGAGGAGTCTGTGTGCGTGTTTCGGTCCAGTGTAGCTCACAGGCATCTGATGGGCAGAGTAAAAAATACAGAAATAATACATTCAGAATAAAATATTTTGTAACTTTTTAAATATCCATAATTGTGTTTGTGTGTAAGGGCTTTTCATCTAACGTTTTTACGATGGGAGAGGCACAGGGTGGTGAAACACACATGGGAAATATGTGCCATAACTAACTTTAAAGGGCAATTCCGCCACATTTCAATCTCATATTCATTATCTCCAGCACAATACCAGTGTCTACTTATATGAAAACAGCACGGTTTTCTATGATCTGTAGTTAAAATCACAGTTTTTTGTTTTGTTTTAACTTTAGATGATGTCATCGGGTAGAATTTATTTTAAAATATATATTTTCAACAAAACATAGAAATGCGCCGTTTTCACATATGTAGACATTAGTATTGTGCTGGAGAAGATGAAAATGAGGTTGAAAATTGGTGGAGTTGCCCTTTAAAGGGCTGATTCAATCAGATTTTCTTCAGCCGACATTTGTTGTCGTTTTGGCAGTGTTAGAACTGTCAAATTCACAAGTGGCTCCCGGCATTATACCAAAGTAGATATTGCCATTGACTGCATGGATTCGCATTAACAGAAATCCCATGCAGCTTTGTTTACAAGTTCAAACACTGGAATGTGAGATGTAATCTACACCTTGATTAGGATGATAAAAAAATCCTCATTATTCGGTTTAATGATTTTGAGCGTAATTATTTCTATATAGCCTACACTTTCTCATTCTGAACTTCTAGCATGAGTGGGCGGGTGTGGCTTTGTGACAATGATCACAAGAGCAGCCTCTCACCGATTTGACCAAGTATGGGCTAAAATGCTTAGCAGGTTAGGATAGTTAACACGGCAGGTTAGGAGAATAAGGTTAAGGTTAGGAAAAGGGTTATGGTTAGGCTTAGCTAAAATGATACATGTGTCAACAATTGACTTGTCTTGCAGCCCAATATTCCACGCAAAGAGTCTTGAGTGACAACAACAAATCTGCTTAACTACCTGATTTGCTTTCCATACACCCACTTCTGTTGATCCTCCCACTTCTGTTGATCCTCCCACTTCTGTTGACAACCCCACTTCCAGACACACTTCACGTTTTCAGTTACCCATGACTCGATTTGAAGGCTCCAACATAGTTCCACCTCCGACACTGTCAAAACATCCACTATGCGGTTGTCTGTTACCCCTTGATCTGATTTAATCTAAGCCTAAATCAAGCTAAACTTAAAGGTCCAATGCAGCCTTTTGTATCTCAATATTTAAATACCTTACTGTGATTGTTTTCAATTAAAATGGTCAAAAAGAAACAAAAATTGCTTCTTAGCAACAACAACCAAAAATGTGTTAGAACTGTCTGGGAGGTGTCTGAGTGTGGGACATAATTGGAGGAGCCTAATGGGAGGGACATGTAACCTGAAAACTAGCTGGTATTGGAAGAGAGGTTTGAAACACTCTTTGTTATTGGTCTATTAACTTAGGCCAAAACTCCACCCACGCGAAACATGATGAAATTTCAGGCGATGTTTTCAAACAGCACTTACACTAGAAAGGTATTATCATAATTTTCACAATTTCATAATATTATTCCTACCTCATTGTATGGAAGTAATTATAAAACAATGGGAAATAACGTTTTTGACCTGGCTCTTTAATTCCATATTTGGTGTGACAAACCAACGGGTGTAGCAGTGGGAAAAGGCCTGCTTTAGGCCCCTTCTGATGGCTGAGTGACTCTTTACAATGTGTCACAGCAATCCACAAATACTTAATTGACTGCACCTGAACACCTTGCACACCTGGCTGCAGCAGCAGCATATATGTGCTAGTCGGAACTAGGGAACTTAGAAACGTTCTGCTTGCTAACTGGTTGAACACAGCACGTGTTTAACTACAACCTGTTAGCAACTCGGAAATGTCATTGTCCTAGTTCCAACTAGCATGTGAACGCATCAATAGGCCATGCAGTGATATTCATGGTGGTGAGGAAGCTCTGTTGCAGTCGTCGGACCAGCCAGCACCCTAAGCTCTCTCTGCCCTGGGGTAAAATACTATATACCCCAGTTATTTACGTTTTTTAAGTTTACGTTATTGACTTAAGACAATTGAGACATGGATTGTGTATGTGTGCCATTCAGAGGGTGATTGGGAAAGGAAAAATATTTAAGTGCCTTTGAACGGGGTATGGTAGTAGGAGCCAGGCGCACCCGTTTGTGTCAAGAACTGCAACGCTACTGGGTATTTCACGCTCAGTTTGTGTCAAGAACTGCAACGCTGCTGGGTTTTTCATGCTGTACAGTTTCCCGTGTATCAAAAATGGTCCACCACAGAAAGAACATCCAGCCAACTTGACACAACTGTGGGAAGCATTGTAGTCAACATGGTCCAACATCCCTAGGAAACACTTTCGACACCTTGTAGAGTCCATGCCTCAAAGTATTTAGGCTGTTCTGAGGGCAAAAGGGGGGTGCAACTCAATATTAGGAAGGTGTTCTAATCATGATCATGATTTTACTAAAACAACACAACCTTCTGGTGGTGAAAAAAGAGAGAACGATAGTAGTATATCTCTACCTTATCCAGACATTAGGATTTACACTACATGACCAAAAGTATGTGGACACCTGCTCGTCGGTTTGGCCTGGCTCGCAGTTGGCGTTCCAATTAATCCCAAAGGTGTTTGATGGGGTTGAGGTCAGGGCTCTGTGCAGGCCAGTCAAGTTCTTCCACACCAATCTCGACAAACCATTTCTGGTTTGGGGAAAGGGCCTTTCCCAAAGTGTTGCCATAAATTTGGAAGCACAGAATCGCCTAGAATGTCATTGTATGCAGTAGCATTAAGATTTCCCTTCACTGGAACTATGGGGCCTAGCCCGAACCATGAAAAACAGTCCCAGACCATTATTCCTCCTCCACCAAATCTACAGTTGGCACTATGCATTCGAGCAGGCAGTGTTTTCCTGGCATCCGCCAAACCCAGATTCGTCCGTCAGACTGCCAGATGGTGAAGCGTGATTCATCATGCCAGAGAACGCGTTTGCACTGCTCCAGAGTCCAATGGCGGCGAACTTTACACCACTACAGCCGACGCTTGGTATTGCGCATGGTGATGTTAGGCTTGTGTGCTTCCACTTAATTGTCAATAACAGCACTTACAGTTGACCGGTACAGCTCTACAGGGCAGAGATTTGATGAACTGACTTGTTAGAAAGGTGGCGTCCTATGACGGTGCCATATTAAAAGTCACTGAGCTCTTCAGTAAGGCCAGTCTTCTGCCAATGTTTGTCTATGGAGATTGCATGGCGGTGTACTCGATTCTATACACATATCAGCAATGGGTGTGGCTGAAATAGCTAAACCCACTCATTTGAAGGCGTGTCCACAGTATATGAAGGCGTGTCCATAGTGTATTTACCAGACTTTTCAATGTCTTGAATTGTTTCTTAAATTGATATGAACGGAAAAACATCACTTCATACAGTTTACTTACTTAAGAGATATTCTAATATTAGGAAGGTGTTCTAGTGTTATATTTCAAAAAAATCTTCAGTCTATTTATCTAAAATTATCTGATGTTGTGTGAGTCTCTTACATTGACATTTTACAGTTTAGCAGGTGATCTTATCCAGAGTGATAATCATTTAAATGGTTTTAATACTGAGGGCCTCTTCTGAACACATTAGTCCAATTCAATAGGAAATACACCAGGCTGATAAGGTTCTCTGTCATCTCATATCATCTATTCAACCAATGAAAATTATGATAAATATAACAAAAAAGTGCACTGATTCATTAAACAAAAATGTAAAAACATTGGCATGTTCTTTCACAAATGTAATTTAAGTGTGAACAGAACATTATTACATTATTACATTGGACACAAGATTGTCCAATGCAGGGCACTCCAGAGGGTGGTGCGGTCTGCCCAACGCATCACCGGGGGCACACTGCCTGCCCTCCAGTACAGCTACAGCACCTGGTGTCACAGGAAGGCCTAGAATATCATCAAGGACAACAACCACCCGAGCCACTGCCTGTTCACCCCCCTATCATCCAGAAGGCAAGGTCGGCACAGGTGCATCAAAGCTGGGACCGAGAGACTGAAAAACAGCTTCATTCTCAAGGCCATCAGACTGTTAAATAGCCATCAATATTCAGCCTCCACCTAGTACCCTACCCTGAACTTAGTCAATGTCACTAGCCTGCTACCACCCGGTTACTCAACCCTGCACCTTAGAATGGAACACTAGTCACTTTAATAATGTTTACATACTGTTTTACCCATTTCATACGTACAGTTGAATTCGGAAGTTTACATACACCTTAGCCAAATACATTTAAACTCAGTTTTTCACAATTCCTGACATTTAATCCTAGTAAAAATTCCCTGTCTTAGGTCAGTTAGGATCACCACTTTATTTTAAGAATGTGAAATGTCAGAATAATAGTAGAGAGAATGATTTATTTCAGCTTTTATTTCTTTCATCACATTCCCAGTGGGTCAGGAGTTTACATACACTCAATTAGTATTTGGTAGCATTGCCTCTAAATTGTTGAACTTGGGTCAAACGTTTCGGGTAGCCTTCCACAAGCTTCCCACAATAAGTTGGGTGAATTGTGGCCCATTCCTCCTGACAGGGCTGGTGTAACTGAGTCAGGTTTGTAGGCCACCTTGCTCGCACACACTTTTTCAGTTCTGCCCACAACTTTTCTATAGGATTGAGGTCAGGGCTTTGTGATTGCCACTCCAATACCTTGACTTTGTTGTCCTTAAGCCATTTTGCTACAACTTTGGAAGTATGCTTGTAGTCATTGTCCATTTGGAAGACCCATTTGCGACCAAGCTTCAACTTCCTGACTGATGTCTTGAGATGCTGCTTCAATATATCCACATCATTTTCTCTCCTCATGATGCCATCTATTTTGTGAAGTGCACCAGTCCCTCCTGCAGCAAAGCACCCCCACAACATGATGCTGCCACCCCTGTGCTTCACGGTTGGGATGGTGTTCTTCGGGTTGCAATCCTCCCCCTCTTTCCTCCAAACATAATGATGGTCATTATGGCCAAGCAGTTCTATTTTTGTTTCATCAGATGAGAGGACATTTCTCCAAAAAGTACGATCTTTGTCCCCATGTGCAGTTGCAAACCGTAGTCTGGCTTTTTTATGGCGGTTTTGGAGCAGTGGCTTCCTATACAGACCCATTGACTCTTCTACATTTTGTTACGTTACAGCCTTATTGTAAAATGTATTAAATTGTTGTCCTTCTGGAAGATTCTCCCATCTCCCCAGAAACACTCTGGAGCTCTGTCAGAGTGACAATCGGGTTCTTGGTCAAGGCCAAGGCCCTTCTCCCACGATTGCTCAGTTTGGCCAGGCAGCCAGTTCTAGTAAGAGTCTTGGTGGATCCAAACTTCTTCTAATTAAGAATGATAGAGGCCACTGTGTTCTTGGGACCTTCAATGCTGCAGACATTTGTTGGTCCCCTTCCCCAGATCTGTGCCTCGACACAATCCTGTCTCGGAGCTCTACGGACAATCCTTTCGACCTCTTGGCTTGGTCTTTGGTCTGACATGCACTGTCAACTGTGGGACCTTATATAGACAGGTGTTTGCCTTTCCAAATCATGTCCAATCAATTGAATTTACCACAGGTGGACTCCAATAAAGTTGTAGAAACATCTCAAGGATGATCAATGGAAACAGGATGCACCTGAGCTCAATTTTGAATCTCATAGCAAAGGGTCTGAATACTTATATAAATAAGATAAAAACCTGTTTTCGCTTTGTCATTGTGTGTGTGTAGATTGATGAGGAAAAACATTTATTTAATCAATTTCAGAATAAGGCTGTAACGTAACAAAATGTGGAAAAAGTCAAGGGGTCAGTTAAGAACAAATTCAAATTTTCAATGACGGCCTAGGAACAGTGGGTTAACTGCCTTTTTCAGGGGCAGAATGACAGATTTTTACCTTGTCAGCTCGGGGATTTGATCTTGCAAACTTTCAGTTTCTAGTCCAACACTCTAACCACTAGGCTACCTGCTGCCCCACTATAGCAAGATACACAGGTCCTCTCTCATGTTTGTTTTGATAGAGGCCTCACGACCAAAGTGCACATATCATTAATTTATTGCCACCGGGGCCCACCGGTGTAACTGCTAAACTGCTTTCTGACTGTACACTGTACTGCATGATTGTAGCGATTTTACTAACGTGTTAGTTCTAGTATGTTGACTATGACATGACAACGATGTAGGCTGTGTGTAGCGGTTAGCAGTCATGCTATGAAGGTTTGGCTTGGAAAGGTTTTTTCGCCTGTTCACTGACAGCTGATGTGTTGTGCACTGAAGTCCACAAGTGAAGGGAAAAGATGAGAGGAGAGCGCATCAATAGTTGCGAGAATAAATTATATATACAATGAGCAAAGTCATCATGCTGTTTTTAAGTGGATGTTATGAAAGTGAACCGTGTTTGTTTGTCATCAGGGGTGTATTAAACATTTTAAAACATTTCTTAAAAGGAAGCAAACGGAACAAAACAGGGATAAACATACCTGAATTTGTCCAGTAGAAACTCTCATTTTCAACTGTTGGACTAATGACTACACCCTAGATCAGCTAGATGCAGGAAAGATTGTGCAAGGCAGTATTGAATGTGTCACTGTCTGTCACCTCAATTGATTAGTCATAATTCTCTTGACCTGTGCACCTACATTGTAAACTAGGCTAGGTTGTAACAACCTCATGATGGCTACAGGGAAAATGTGAGTATCATGTAGCAACCTAAACCTATCGATGTTACATTGAGCTGGGTGAATGGAATATGATTGAATCCAATATGCTGTAATAGAAATAAGGCCATGATCATTAAAAATAATAATCATCCTCCCTCATCTTAAACAGGACCGACCACCACTGATGCACACACACACACACACACACACAGAGTGAGAGAGACAGAGAGACAGAGAGCATCCCAGTAGTTCTTGATGGACCAGGTTCCCTAGGATCTACAAGAAGCTGCACCTGTTATGTGTCTTTAGGATGAGACACTTCCACCCCATTGCTCTTTGTGATGTGCATGACAAATGCTGAACAGAGCAGATCACAAAACAAAAGCATATCAAATGCACCATATAACACCGACAACATTAGCAAACCTCCAAGGCATGTCTGATTGGTTCACATCTCGTTTCGTCGTCCCTTTTCCTCTGATTTCACGCTTCGTCGTACTTACGACAAATTATCGTAACAGCAGAGGCAATTTTCTTTTGTCAGGGTCAAAAGAGCAGGAAGAGAACAGTGTGTCTTAACAAAGTGCAGCATAAGAAAAAATTACTTTCATTCCCTGTCATATCAAGCGTTCTTTTTTTTTGCTTCTTAAGTCATGGAGTCAATCCTGGAGTGAGTTGGAGAGGAAGATGAACCGGTTGCTATATAGATGCTTTCCAATATGCTTTCAGATAAAAACAACCATCTTATTCTTCACTTGTCTAAATTTATGCTAACGCTAAACCAAAATTTGCATGAATTAACCTGTTAAACTACCCTCTCTGGTGAAATTTTCTAAACAATGCATTATATTGTATACTAATGTTATGCATTAAGTACATTTCATTAAGTACATTTCCATTTCAAAACTATAAGTCTTACAAACACATGCTTAGTACCGTTAGAAAGGTAAGAACAGTGGGATTCAGATAAAGGTATCAGAAGCAATGTGACGACCACAAAGTCCGAGATGCAGCAGACCTATAAAAACTGAAAGGTACCCTTTTTTTTCCTTTGGGGGGTGCAGGTGCCCCCAATTGTCCCCATGTTGGGGAGTGAGAGATTTGAAAGTCTAGGTTTGATATAAAATATGCCACCAATTACTGTTCCAAAAGGAACTTTATAAAATTATCAGATCTTTTACCTAATGGTGGCACTGTAAACATGCGCAAATTCCCATTGGAACATGCCCATTTTAAAAGTGTAGGGCTTGAGCAACGTGTCGTACCTTCATTTGATATACTGTACATATGAGGAGAAAGCTGAAGTCTCTATCTATCCATTGATGTAAATATATTCTCTGTCTGATTCCCAGTTCGTCCACTAGACAGCAGTAGGAGATCACATGATAAGCTTGAAACCAGTTGTGTCAAAATGGATGAACAGATTTTCAAGCCAGACATGTTAAAATGACCTTAGTAATCAGGGCTTTCAAGTTATGGAGTTAGCTTTTTGAAAATAAGACAGACAGGTGAAGAAACTTCAAACCTCTTTTCCTATTCACTTTTCCTATTGTAAAAGATGAGGTAGCTAAACAGCACAAATGGAGGATGCATACAAGGTAATGTGGATGGAGAAGGAAATGCATTGCTTTACAATGACCATCAGGGTGTACCCTTTCAATGCATACTAAATGTTGGCACTTTTGGTGACTTGACCTACATTGCATACTCTACAAATATGTCCACAGCGCATGATTTATGGCTTTTATGGGGGGGGAGAGATACTTATGACATTGCCAGCAATAAGATTTGTGTTCGAATTCCAGAAATGCAAATCCAGTAGCTTTCAAATGATCAAATCAAATCAACAAAAGAACATTTGTCAAATGTGCCGAATGCTTCAGTGAAATGCATACTTACAAGCCCTTAACCAACAGTGCTTTAAATATTTAAGTAAAAATAGATAGGTAAAAAATAGAAAATTAAAAGTAACAAATAATTCAACAGCAGCAGTAAAATAACAATAGCGAGGCTATATACAGTACAGGGGGTACCGGTACAGAGTCAATATGCGGGGGCACCGGTTAGTCGAGGTAATTGAGGTAATATGTACATGTAGGTAGAGTTAAAGTGACAATGCATAGATAATTAACAGAGAGTAGCAGCAGCGCAAAAGAGGGGTCTGGGTAACCCTTTGATTAGCTGTTCAGGAGTCTTATGGCTTGGGGGTAGAAGCTGTTAAGAAGCCTTTTGGAACTAGACTTGGCTCTCCGGTACCACTTGCCGTTCAGTAGCAAAGAGAACTGTCTATGACTACGGTGGCTGGAGTCTTTGACAATTTATAGGGCCTTCCTCTGACACCGCCTGGTATAGAAGTCCTGGACGGTAGGAAGCTTGGCCCCAGTGATGTACTGGGCCGTACACACTACCCTCTGTAGTGCCTTGCGGTCAGAGGCCGAGCAGTTGCCATACCAGGCAGTGATGCAACCAGTCAGGATGCTCTTGATGGTGCAGCTGTAGAACATTTTGAGGCTCTGAGGACCAATGCCAAATCTTTTCAGTCTCCTGAGGGGGAATAGGCTTTGTCGTGCCCTCTTTACGGCTGTCTTAGTGTGTTTGGACCATGATAGTTTGTTGGTGACGTGGACATCAAGGAACTTGAAATTCTCAACCTGCTCCACTGCAGCCGCCTCGAATGAGAATGGGGCGTGCTCGGTCCTCCTTTTCCTGTAGTCCACAATCATCTCCTTTGTCTTGATCACGTTGTGGGAGAGGTTGTTGTCCTGGCACCACACGGCCAGGTCTCTGACCTCCTCTCTATAGGCTGTCTCATCGTTGTTGGTGATCAGGCCTGCCACTGTTGTGTCATTGGGAAACTTGATGATGGTGTTGGAGTCGTGTCTGTAAGTCGTGCAGTCATGAGTGAACAACGAGTACAGGAGGGGACTGTGCACGCACCCCTGAGGGGCCCCCGTGTTGAGGATCAGCGTGGCGGATGTGTTGTTACCTACCTTTACCACCTGGGGGCGGCCCGTCAGGAAGTCCAGGATCCAGTTGCAGAGGGTGGTGTTTAGTCCCAGGGTCCTTAGCTTAGTGATGAGCTTTGAGGGCACTATGGAGTTGAACGCTGAGCTGTAGTCAATGAATAGCATTCTCACATAGGTGTTCCTTTTGTCCAGGTGTGAAAGGGCAGTGTGGAGTACAATAGAGATTGCATCATCTGTGGATCTGTTGGGGCGGTATGCAAATTGGAGTGGGTCTATGGTTTCTGGGATACTGATATTGATGTGAGCCATGACCATCCTTTCAAAGCACTTAATGGCTATAGACGTGCGTGATACGGGTCGGTAGTCATTTAGGCAGGTTACCTTAGTGTTCTTTGGAACAGGGACTGTGGTGGTCTGCTTGAAACATGTTGGTATTATAGACTCAGTCAGGGACAGGTTGAAAATGTCATTGAAGACACTTACCAGTTGGCCAGCGCATGCTTGGCGTACACGTCCTGGTAATCCGTCTTGCCCTGCGGCCTTGTGAATGTTGACCTGTTCAAAGGTCTTACTCACATCGGCTACGGAGAGCGTGATCACACAGTCATCCGGAACAGCTGATGCTCTCATGCATGTGTCAGTGTTACTTGCCTCGAAGCGAGCATAGAAGTCATTTTGGCTCGTGTCACTGGGCAGCTTGCGGCTGTGCTTCCCTTTGAAGTCTGTAATAGTTTGGAAGCCCTGCCACATCCGACGAGCGTCGGAGCCGGTGAAGTACGATTCAATCTTAGTCCTGTATTGATGCTTTGCCTGTTTGATGGTTCGTCTGAGGGTATAGCGGGATTTCTTATAAGCTTCCGGATTAGTGTCCCGCTCCTTGAAAGCAGCAGCGCTACACTTTAGCTCAGTGCAGGTGTTGCCTGTAATCCATGGCATCGGTTGGGGTATGTTCGTACGGTCACTATGGGAATGATGTCATCAATGCACTTGTTGATGAAGCCAGTGACTGATGTGGTGTACTCCTTCCTCAATGCCATCGGAAGAATCCCAGAACATATTCCAGTCTGTGCTAGCAAAACAGTCCTGTAGCTTCTGCTTCATCTGACCACTTTCTTATTGACTGAGTCTCTGGTGCTTCCTACTTTAGTTTTTGCTTTGAAGCAGGAACCAGGATAGAATGATGGTCAGATTTGCTTAATGGAGGGTGAGGGAGAGCTTTGTATGCGTCTCTGTGTGTGGACTAAAGGTGGTCTAGAGTTTTTTTCCCTCTGGTTGCACATTTAAAATGCTGGTAGAAATGAGGTAAAACGGATTTCAGTTTCCCTGCATTAAAGTCCCCGGCCAATATGAGCGCCGCCTCTGGATGAGCGTTTTCCTGTTTGCTTATGGCCGTATACAGCTCATTGAGAGCGGTTTTAGTGCCAGCATCAGTTTGTGGTGGTATATAGACAGATGAAAACTCTTGGTAAATAGTGTGGTCTATAGCTTATGATGAGATACTCTACCTCAGGCGAGCAAAACCTCGAGACTTCCTTAGATTTTGTGCACCAGCTGTTGTTTACAGATATACATAGACCACCACCCTTCGTCTTACCAGAGGTCGCTGTTCTATCCTGCAGAAAAAGCTTAAAACCCGCCAGCTGTATGTTACCCATGTCGTCATTCAGCCACAACTCGATGAAACATAAGATATTACAGTTTTTAATTTCCTGTTGGTAGGATATACGTGATCGTAGCTTGTCTATTTTATTATTGATTGATTGTACGTTGGCTAATAGGACCGATGGTAAAGGTAGATTACCCTCTCGGCAACAGATCCTTACAAGGCACCCGGACCTTCGTCCACGATACCTCCGTCTCTTTCTCCTGCGAATGACGGTATGAGGGCCTTGTAAATCCTTTCTGTCCGTCTCATTGAAGAAAAAGTATTCCTCCAGTACGGGGTGAGTAATCGCTGTCCTGATATCTAGAATATCTTTTCGGTTATAAGACACGGTGGCAGAGACATTATGTACAAAATAAGTTACAAATAATGCAAAAAAACATACATAATAGCACAATTGGTTACAGGATCGTAAAACGGCAGCCATCTCCTTCTGTGCCATTCTCTTATGACATGTCACTTTCAGTTTTCTGAAGAATATTTTTTTGGGGGGTACCCCCCAAACTCACTGGTCCCAAAACTACCGCTCAGAGTTTAACTGGTATTAAAGCATAACTTAATTCCTCAGTACTACCAAGAGGTTTTCCTGACCTCGGGACTTAACCTAGCCCTAGTTGTAGGAAAATATCTGAAAACCTGTCATCTGATATTTCACACAATGAGAATATGTTGTATAGATATCTAACATAACAGGATATGGTTGAATAATATACGTATTTCCAACACGTGACAATCTTATACTGATTTGATGTATTACCAGTGGGGTGATGGCGTGCAGACATGGATACTGTTAAAGGAATTCGACACTCTAAACTATCTTTTAGTGTTTTGTCAATCAGTCCACTGTAAATATAAACCCCCAAAAGTGTGCATCTCAGCAGTCAACTTTTTAAGATAAAACACTTTCAGGAGAGCAGAAACTTGCCCTGACGCATCATTTGATGCAAAAAGCATCACCTTGCAGTATTCAAAAAAGGGGAAAAGACTATTATGGTTCAATAAAGTACCTACCAAAAGGGACACTGCAATACAGTAATTATACAAAAAAAATGTACAGATCTTCCAACAATTTCTAAACTTACAGCAATATGAAACATTAGCAATGCTCTTGCACCATCCAAAGGCTCAGATTGGAACTATCCTTGAGAAAAAATACCCTACTCTTGTGACAAATACAAAATATGTGGCCATATTGTTTCAGCAGATAGGTCTATACATCTCTGACTACTGGGTATTCTGAGGGGAAGGAACCAGCTACAGTGAGGGAAAAAAGTATTTGATCCCCTGCTGATTTTGTACGTTTGCCCACTTACAAAGAAATGATCAGTCTATAATTTTAATGGTAGGTTTATTTGAACAGTGAGAAACAGAATAACAACAAAAAAATCCAGAAAAACGCATGTCAAAAATGTTATAAATTGATTTGCATTTTAATGAGGGAAATAAGTATTTGACCCCTCTGCAAAACATGACTTAGTACTTGGTGGCAAAACCCTTGTTGGCAATCACAGAGGTCAGACGTTTCTTGTAGTTGGCCACCAGGTTTGCACACATCTCAGGAGGGATTTTGTCCCGCTCCTCTTTGAAGATCTTCTCCAAGTCATTAAGGTTTCGAGGCTGACGTTTGGCAACTCGAACATTCAGCTCCCTCCACAGATTTTCTATGGGATTAAGGTCTGGAGACTAGGTAGGCCACTCCAGGACCTTCATGTGCTTCTTCTTGAGCCACTCCTTTGTTGCCTTGGCCGTGTGTTTTGGGTCATTGTCATGCTGGAATACCCATCCACGACCCATTTTCAATGCCCTGGCTGAGGGAAGGAGGTTCTCAGCCAAGATTTGACGGTACATGGACCCGTCCATCATCCGTTTGATACGGTGAAGTTGTCCTGTCCTGTTAGCAGAAAAACACCCCCAAAGCATAATGTTTCCACCTCCATGTTTGACGGTGGGGATGGTGTTCTTGGGGTCATAGGCAGCATTCCTCCTCCTCCAAACACGGCGAGTTGAGTTGATGCCAAAGAGCTCCATTTTGGTCTCATCTGACCACAACACTTTCACCCAGTTGTCCTCTGAATCATTCAGATGTTCATTGGCAAACTTCAGACGGGCATGTATATGTGCTTTCTTGAGCAGGGGGACCTTGCAGGCACTGCAGGATTTCAGTCCTTCGTGGCGTAGTGTGTTACCAATTGTTTACTTGGTGATAATGGTCCCAGCTGCCTTGAGATCATTGACAAGATCCTCCTGTGTAGTTCTGGGCTGATTCCTCACCGTTCTCATGATCATTGCAACTCCACGAAGTGAGATCTTGCATGGAGCTCCAGGCCGAGGGAGATTGACCGTTTTTTGTGTTTCTTCCATTTGCGAATAATCGCACCAAATGTTGTCACCTTCTCACCAAGCTGCTTGGCGATGGTCTTGTAGCTCATTCCAGCCTTGTGTAGGTCTACAATCTTGTCCCTGACATCCTTGGAGAGCTCTTTGGTCTTGGCCACGGTGGAGAGTTTGGAATCTGATTGATTGATTGTGTCTGTGGACAGGTGTCTTTTATACAGGTAACAAGCTGAGATTAGGAGCACTCCCTTTAAGAGTGTGCTCCTAATCTCAGCTCGTTACCTGTATAAAAGACACCTGGGAGCCAGAAATGTTTCTGATTGAGAGGGGGTCAAATACTTATTTCCCTCATTAAAATGCAAATCAATTTATAACATTTTTGACATGAACTTTTCTGGATTTTTTTGTTGTTATTCTGTCTCTCACTGTTCAAATAAACCTACCATTAAAATTATAGACTGATCATTTCTTTGTCAGTGGGCATACGTACAAAATCAGCAGGGGATAAAATACTTTTTTCCCTCACTGTAGTGTGTTCGTACCTCAGACAAAATCTCCAGCCGAATTAAAATTAACTATGTAAAGCAGAAAAACAGATCATGAGTAGGGCCTTTAATAAGTGCCTTGCAGCTGTACGGTGTCCATATTAGGACATCCTCAGCAGGTCACCAGACAACTGTGTAGTCACTGAAGCAGCCTTCATGGCACCTGTACATTAAATGACCATTAAGTGAAGGCACTAATAACACTGTTTTTACTAATTCAGATGCCAGTTGATCTTTCTTGTCAAATTATTTAACTTTATTCCCCAAGCATCCGTGTGAAATAAACCGACAACAAAAGGTAGCGGAGAAGAAGAAAATGTCCTAATGCAACACACAGCAGTGAGATAACACCTACATCTTCTAATTCCCACAGCTGTTCTCATCATTATTATCCATTGTAAATTTAATGCTATTATTAAATACATTAAATATCTTATGTTATATTATAAGTATGTCAACATGCATTAACATGGATATGAACGTGGCCGCTCCAATTCTAGTCTTGGCAACGGACGCACATGGCAACCTCAAATAATGTCAATACTAATATCCACAAGGTTTAGAGACTATTTTCCCCATTAAGTGCTTATTTGTTTAATATTTTTTAGTCATTATGCCTGCTAGAATTCCACCAAAAGAACAGAAAGAGAGAGAGAGAGAGAGAGAGAGAGAGAGAGAGAGAGAGAGAGAGAGAGAGAGAGAGAGAATGTGTGCATGCATGTATGTATGTAAAAGAGGGACAGAGAGAGTGAGACAGAGGGAGGGATAGACAGAGTGGGGTTGAAGGGAAGAGAGAAGAGAGAGCGAGATATAGAATGGCATAGAGAGACAGAGAAAGAGAGTGCGAGAGAGAGAGAGAGAGGGAGAGAGGGTGCAATAGATCTCAAAACAGAGAGAGACGAGAGACAGAGAGTGCTCAGAACACACAAAGGCATTGTGTGTTCCCCGTGATGAGTTAAAGGAGTGAGCAACTGCCCCCTGGTGGTCCTAGACAGTAATGCGAGAACAGGGCTCATATTCATGAAGCATCTCATATGAGTGCTGATTTAGGAACAGTTTTGCCTTTTACGTCACAATGAATAAGGTTACATCAGTTATTCTATTCTGATACGCTTGATACATACGACCCCAGGTAAAATCTACGGCAGTAGCAGTGGCGGGATACAGAAGAGGAGAGGTATCAAATGGATAGCCATGCTGCTTCTTCTGCCGCTGGTGTTGCTAATTAGAGTTCCCTCCATGCTTTATTAGACAGCAGCTGTGGCAACCAATCATTCGGGGAAGGTGCCCCACATGTTGCCTGTTGTCTTTTTTGCATGTTATTTTGGCATTAATACGTGTCACATGTCAGTTTACAAACAATGTAAAAAATAAATAAATACTGAATAAATATATTAAATAATATTAAATATTTAATATTAAATAAAGCCGCGTCTCTTTTTTGCTCTCTTGAGTAAGGCAGCTCCAAAATGACGGTGTGTCATCATCAAATACTGTAAGAGCTTCATTGTCTGCTTATATGCACCCTTATCCTACGGTCCTGACTTTCAAAAGTGCTGAACAAATAGTTAAATTGACCAGGTCCGTCTTAGCTCGCTCATTAATGTCTTAATCAAAATTACGGATTGCGTCTTATCCGCTCATCGTTCCCTCAAGCCATAGTTTGTAGACCTCAATTGTCAGTAGAAACCACATTAACTCTTTTTTAAAGCAATAAATGAGGCTGAATGAACAGACAATGACGCTTACAATTGGCTCATTCATCCCCCTCCTCTCCCCTGAAACTATTCCCTAGGTCGTTGCTGTAAATGAGAATGTGTTCTCAGTCAACTTACCTGGTAAAATTAAGGTAAAATAAAATAAATTAAAAAATGTGCGTCCAGACAAGGCTCCACTGATAGCCAGGTGTAGCAGTGGTAAGGATTCTCTCCATGGTGCTGAAAAGAAAGCTCTGCTGTTTATTTTTTATTTAACTTCACAAGTCAGTTAAGAACAAATTCTTATTTACAATGACGGCCTAACGCAGTCGACGCTGGGCCAATTTTGCGCAGCCCTACGGGACTCCCAATCATGGCCTGTTGTGATGCAGCCTGGAATCGAACCAGGGTCTGTAGTGACACCTCTAGCACTGAGATGCAGTGCTTTAGACCACTGTGCCACTCAGGGAAAGCTTTATGTAGGCCCTAACAGTTTGTGGGCACCGTTTGGCACCATTATAGTGCAATTAATGTATTGTTAGTGTTGTGTTGTGTAGTGGCTTTGCTGGCATGCATTAAAAAAAAGTTTTTTCCCCACCAAGATTTACATGCAAAAATTGCCAACACTAATCAAAAGTAAGGGAAAGAGAATGTACACTTGGCTCCTTATTGAGTGGGCCACCCAAGGGGCCTAGTTACCCTCTCTGCCTCACATTGGAGTGCAGGATTGGCTTCTAATCTTTGAAATGTGTGTACCGGTAAGAGGTGACTCGTTTCTGTTAAATCCCCTATCTATCCTACAACTCTGCCTGGACTGTAAAAAAACAGACTGGTTTATGCTCTGAAATGCTTGTTTTAAAGCTGGAGAGAGATGCTATTAACGTCTGATTAAGAGCACCAAGTCCATTGCTAGTTTCTTGTGCGTTTGCCAAGGCAGAGCTGTGTTGCAATAGATTTCCACGAATACACTGCAGCACTGGCGTAACGCAGTTTCTCTGGGCCCTCGTAAGATCGGCGTTTGCCTAACATTTCACAAAGCTATACAGTGCTGCAATGCTGCCATTTTTAGACTGCTGACTGGTGGCAATAATGTAATTACTTTTTGAGTAATTAAAGTTGGAAATTCAAACATTGCAGATTGTCAGATCAATTTTCGTTCCAACAGAATACTAATCAGCTATCAATAGATTTTTTTATATACAGCTGTCCTGTATAGGCTACCTGAACCTGCATGACATGAGCTGTCCTCGCGCTCTCTCCCAGCTTGGATAGAAAGTTGTTGTGAGTCAATCCACACTAGCTTACTACAGATTGTTTCATTATGTAGTATACTATCTATACCTACAGTATATACTGTATTTAGCTAAGATTTAGGTGCTAAAAATTACACATCAAATAGCCTAACAATGAGGGAAAAATGAATCGGCTTGAGGATAAATTCAGCCACTATTTCTTGTTGAACTCAGCGGGTTTTTGTCACATCTGCTCCTGCCACACCCCTTAATGGTCATCCGGTGTCTGCTTGACCTGCAGCCATTCCCCCAGTACACTCTCTCTCTCCCCCCCTCCCTTTCTGTTTGTGTGGTTGGAAACAGGTGTGCTGGAGTCTGAGCAGATCCCTACCAGCTGCAACTCGTTCCATTATCAACACCTCTACAAATCAGTTCTGCCACTTTCAGTCAGCCAGATAGTAATCTCTGCTCAGTCAGTTTATGCTTCTAGCCATTATTATTCAAGATCCTGTTACCCTGCTGTACCTGTTTCCCTGCTTGATGCTGTTTATCCTCTCACTGCAGTTTGGCCGCCCTGAATCTGTCTCCTGTTCCACATCTCACCACCCTGCTACCCTGTTCCGGACTCACCACACCACCAATCCCTTGGATTCCCCTCCGGACCGGTTTACCCTGTCCCAATCCAGCACACTCCAACCTCAGCCTCCACATCTGGTTTCCTACAACTCATCCAAGCTCCCCCGGATCTGTACTCCATATCTCCGTGTGTTACAATAAATACCTTGGTTCATTCATCTGTTTCCTCGTCTGAGTCTGCTCTTGGGTTCCACTGTGCTGCTCCGCATAACAGTTTTATCTGGCTAATAGCCTACACAAATGGGCTGCAATATTCAAGGTAAATCAAATTAAATCCAATTTGAGAGACTCTCCTGAAGTCCTCATTTTGTGTGTGCAAACGTTTTCACCAGTGCCTGTAGGTCCAGGTTGCTCGCCCAACTGTTTTCTATACTAAGTATTGCCAACCCAGACAGTCTTTCCTGAGACATTCATTGTGCATTATATATCCATTGTGCTGCACACAATTGAAACTTAGTCTTGAATGATGCATGCCAAGATGCAGTGCCGATGTAAATTATTCAGACCCCCTTTTCAAAATGTTACTTTACAGCCTTATTGTAAAAAGTATTAAATGTTTGATTAAATCTACACACAATAGCCCATAATGACAAAGCAAAAACAGATATTTTTTTTTACATTTTTGCAAATTCATAAAGTATTCAGACCCTTTACTCAGTAAAGTTGAAGCACCTTTGGCAGTGATTACAGCATCGAGTCTTCTTGGGTATGACACAAGCTTGGCACACCTGTACTTGGGGAATTTCTCACATTCTCTGCAGATCCTCTCAAACTATGTCCGGTTGGATGGGGAGCGTTGCTGCACACCTATTTTCAGGTTTCTCCAGAGATGTTCGATCGGGCTCTGGCTGGGCCACTCAAGCACATTCAGACTTGTCCCGAAGCCACTCCTGTGTTGTCTTGGCTGTGTGCTTAGGGTCGTCGTCCTGTTGGAAGTGAAACCTTCGCCCCAGTCTGAGGTCCTTAGCGTTCTGGAGCAGGTTTTCATAAAGGATCTCTCTGTACTTTGCTCCATTCATCTTTCCCTAGACTGGGAGACTAACTAGTCTCCCAGTCCCTGGCTCTGAAAAACATCCCCACAGCATGATGTTGCCACCATACTTCACCGTAGGGATGGTGCCAGGTTTCCTCCGGACGTGACGTTTGGCATTCAGGCCAAAGTTCAGTCTTGGTTTCATCAGAGCAGACAATCTTGTTTCTCATGGTCTGAGAGTCTTTAGGTGCCTTTTGGCTAACTCCAGGTGGGCTGTCATGTGCCTTTTACTGAGGAGTGGCTTCCGTCTGGCCACTCTACCATAAAGGCCTAATTGGTGGAGTGCTGCAGAGATGGTTGGAGTCTCATAGCAAAGGGTCTGGATGCTTATGTAAATATTTTTTTGCTTCATTATGAGGTAGTGTGTGTAGATTGTTAAATATGTATATTTTTTTAATCTACTTTAGAATAAGGCTGTAACATAACAAAATGTGGAAAAAGTAAAGGGGTCTGAATATTTTCTGAAGGCATTGTATACCAGAGATAAGAGACTGTTGATATCGCAACCACACAACTCAAACGCCGGTTCACCAGTATGAACAAAAAAACGCAAACCACTTTTTTTGTTCAAGCCCTCAAAAACTGTTGTCAGCTAAATATGATAATCTCTTTGCATCTGCCAATTTATTTGCTGTCCAGTATCCAGATATACCTTTCCCCAGAGCTTCCTATACAGTTAATCTCTTTACATTGTCACGCCCTGACCATAGAGAGCCTTTTTATTCTCTATTTTGGTTAGGTCGGGGTGTGACTAGGGGGGGGGTGTTCTAGTCTAGGTTATTTATTTCTATGTTGGCCTGGTATGGTTCCCAATCAGAGGCAGCAGTTTAGCGTTGTCTCTGATTGGGGATCATATTTAGGCAGCCATTTCCCCACTGTGTTTTGTGGGATCTTGTTTCTGTGTAGTTGCCTGTGAGCACTCCATGACGTTTCGTTTGCTGTTTTGTGCGTTTCACTAATAAAGATGTGGAACCCAGATCACGCTGCACGTACGACAAGCGTGACATACATAACGAGTTGAGGCCGGCAATTAAGGAGAATGAGAGGCTCAATTAAAGATGTTGCAGAACTGCTGTATTTGAAGCACCCCTCTCTTTTGCCCAGTTTCCCTGATGTTGCTACGGCAATCAAGCTGTTTTTACCATCCCTGTAACTGTCGCTCCTACAGAGAGATTGTTTTCTAAACTAAAATTCAGAAAGAACTAGCCTACATAATAAACACTGGGCTCTCGGTCTGATATGAGCTTTCGAACACCTAAGTAAGCTCCACTCATTGTACTGGCGCCATCGTAGCCTTGACCACGGCATTTGTTCACCGATATCCCCTTATACTTTAAATCAGTTACATTTTTCCTTTTCAAGACCTGGGGCACTGCAGTACTTTGTGATTGTTGGGATGACTACATGTTCGCCCTAGCAACAGCTTCCTCTTAGTTACAGTTAAAGCCAGCTCAACAGCAACAGACAATCACACCTATGAATCTTAGTATGTATTACCATTCACTCACTCACTTTGTTCTTAATTTCTTTCTCTCTGTCTTTCTTCCTTTCATCCCTGCTTTTGCAGGCATACTCTTTTGTATTGCATGAATTACCACAAGTAATTAATGTAATTCCAAGGTCTCATTCAAGGGCCATTGTGGAGATATGTTCATTGTTGTTGTCATATTCTTCATACAACAATGTGACAATTATGACAATTTCTTCCTCTACTAATTATAGTAGTAGTATTGTCAGCAGACTTGCATGGCAAATAGTAAATGCGATTATTTTTTACAATTTCACCCATCAGTGCTTTTCCAAGGACTTGGGTTATTACTTTTTAGGCGCCCACTGGGCAGTGATCTGTGTAAATTGAAAGCATGCTCTCACACTGAGAAGATAGTGTTGCCTGACGACTATAGCGAGATACACAGGTCCTCTCTAGCATACCCAACATGAGGCACATACTTGCATATATGAAGTGTAGATACCTGCATATATCAAGGTACTCCATGTACAGACACACACACAGAGAGAGAGAGAGAGAGAGAGAGAGAGAGAGAGAGAGAGAGAGAGAGAGAGAGAGAGAGAGAGAGAGAGAGAGAGAGAGAGAGAGAGAGAGAGAGAGAGAGAGAGAGAGAGAGAGAGAGAGAGAGAGAGAGAGAGAGAGAGAGAGAGAGAGAGATTTTTCCTGACTGCAGTTCAGGCCAAAGTGCACACAGGTCTACATTTCGTCGTCCCTGGTTTTCTTTTTCCTCCGATTTCAGGCTTCGTCTTTCTAATGCCAAACTATCGTAACAGCAAAGCCAATTTTCTGTTGTCAGGGTCAAAAGAGCATAGGAAGAGAACAGTATGTCTTGAAAAAAATGAAGCACAATAAAATGACTTTCATACTGATTCATAATCAAGTGTTCCTTTTCTAGCTTCTTCAGTCATGAAGTCAATCATGGAGTGAGTTGGAGAGGAAGATAAACCGATTGTTATATGGATGCTTCCAATATGCTTTCAGATAAAAACAACTGTCTTATTCTTCACTTGACTAAATCTATGCTAAAGCTAAACCTGAATTTGAATTAAAGCATCAGTTCATTCCTCAGTACTGCCCTGATATTTTCCTGACCACGTGACTTGACAAGGAAAACCCCAAATCAAATTGTATTTGTCACATGCGCCAAATACAAAGACTATTATGGTTAAATAAAGTACCTACCAAAAGGGACACTGCAATACAGTAATTATAAACATTTGTTTACAGATCTTCCAACCATTTCTACACTTACAGCAATATGAAACATTAGCAATGCTCTTGCACCATCCAAAGGCTCAGTTTGGAACTAGCCTTGTGAAAAGCATACAGCTACAACCAAGCTCCGTTGTGAAGTTTCTCCTAGGTACAGATCTAGGATCAGCTTCCCCTCACCCAATCCTGACCTTTACCATTTGTGAGGAAAATGCAAAGCCTACCCAAGATCAGCAATAGGGGCAACTTACTCCTACTCCTGTGACCAATACAGAATATGTGGCCATATCGTTACAGTACATAGGCCTATACATTTCTGGCTGCTGGGTATTCTGAGGGGAATGAACCAGCTAGTGCATTCGTAACTCAGACAAGATCTCCAGCCAAATCAAAATCAACTATGTCATGCAGAAAAAAAGATAATATCCAAGTTTGAGTAGGGCCTTCAATGAGTACCATGCAACTGTACTGTGTCCATATTAGGTCAGCCTGTCTCAACAGGACACTGAAGCAGCCTTTAGCACCTGTACAGCATATTAAATGACCTCTGTATTATTCAGAAGTCATCTTGAATGCATTTTGTAGGACATTTATGCTACACAGGGCCATCACTTTAAGTCAACCTGTGCTGTCATGTCCCATCGCACACATCGTGCTCCAAAGAAGTGAAAGTAAAATGGCTGACATCAAACACATCATGCTCCAAAGAAGTGAACGCAGTGTCTGTCTATCTGTTGCATTAGTGTTGCATCACATTGCTGTGATGACAACACTCTGTCCCAAAAGGCACGCTTTTCAGTATATATTGCACTTATTTTGACCAAGCCACCTTCTGTTTGGTGCCCAATGAATATGGGTCATATTCATTAGCGCACAACGTAGAGAAATGTTTTGCAACGGAAAACAAAAAAATAGTGTTTCTTATTGGACAAGTGCTGGTATAGTCCCACTCCGTTGTAGTCTGTTTTCTTCCATTTGGTGCCTAGTGAATAAGACCCAGATGTCCCTGGCCTTTTACACTGTTCATTTGCCTGGGGCAGCTGGTGCAATTTCCTATCTCGCTGATGTCACAACCCATGTCCCATGGTCGCCTGGTCGAGCAGAAGAACATTGAATCTGTCACACATGGCCAGTATCACTTCAGACATGGAGATGGCCCCTGAGTTCAACTACTGTGAAGTTTACATGCGTCCCAAATGGCATCCTATTTCCTATGTTCCTATGGAACTTGGTCAAAAGTAGTGCACTAAATAGGAAATAGGGTGCCATTTCCAAGGCAGATGTTGACTCATACATCATTCTGTGCCCTAGAGTTCATTCACAGTGGTGAAGAAGACAACTGCTTCTCCTCAGTCTGAATACAAATATGCCTATGGCAGTTTCTTCAACGACAGCACTGTACATCAGGATCTGATGTATGTTTTTCTATGTTTTAGAATGTGAGAAACGGGGGGATTTGATCGTGTGAGCCCCACTGTGGATTAAACTTTGAAGAGTGTCTGCGGAAACTGCTTGTTGTTATGTACTTGGCTAATACTGCTGTTTAGCCATCCAGCAAAGTGGATCAAACCTGTCGGCGTCTGCAGTAAGCTGTTTTGTATGACGGCCTGACAGGCGCTCCTGTTTATCTGCACTGCACTTGGTTTTAGATATATATTTTATTTCTATAAAATCTCGATATATTTTCAGAAAACCCTTTTGGATGTTAGGGACCAAAATAGGTGACACACTTCCTCAAGGCAACCATCATGTATTTTTCATCTTGGCAAGAAAATGTACTGTTGTGCCTAAAAAAAATACATATTGAGCAATTCATATCATTTTCTTAAATCACATTCAACTCAGTGTAGGAAAAAACATGCCTAACACAACAATATACATTTATTTCACATGTACAGTGTTCCCTCTTTTGTTACAAACTATTTCCCCTTGTGCATATTGATTGCTTGTAATTACTTGTTTTTCTTGCACAATATTGTCATGTTCTTTCGTTTTGAATGCGAGTGGTGGGTAGTGGGAGAACGGGGGTGTCATGTCACAATCTGGGGACAATAAGACGCTGATAAGATGGCCGTGTATTACAAGTCATACACAACACGTCGAGCAGCACCCACCTCCCTCAAACCATGCCATTGCTTCGATATACAACCATTCAGTACAAACAATAGTTAATGCCATGCCTTGTAAATACCCGATCAGTTGATTATTTAAATCGGTGCAGTTGTTGGACATGAAAATACTTTCTACATCTATGAAGTATGCACGCCAGGCAACACATTCCATGCACGCTTGAGATATTGCTGACGCAACGGTTTTACGACAGTTTAGATCGGAAGTTGATCCAGGATGCCGGCGTTCTTGTGCACTCGAGCATCAGCGTGGTCTTTCAGCTCGAAACTTCTTTGCAAGTTTGCGAATTTTCCTACTCTTCGCCCAAGCAGCAGTCAAAGGTTTTCAGCCAGTCGACATTTATTTTTGCAGTCAAGCACAAGTCGGAACTGCGCTTATAGTTCTGTGCAGAGGAAAGGCCTGGCGTCGAGACGGACCGGGCTGAATATTTTTGTACATAATATCTCCACTTACCGCAAGAAAATGTCATCTTGGCGGTCAGACCCTGGCATGAGGCAGAGGATGGTGTGGGTGGACTTGGAGGTAACGTTAACGTGCCTTGCTAGCTTGAAGCTAGCAATTGCAACGGGTTTGTCCATTACTGGTAGTTAGCTAACAACTGTTAGCTGTTAGGTAGGCTATAGCTAAGTTAGCTAAACAAAAACATACTAGCTAGCTGTCCAGACAGAACTTGGCCTGAGAGGGACAACTGTAAATGAGATAATTTTGCGGCTAACAACTTTTGATAGGTATCCATAGCTGGTTGGCTAGCGTTAGTATAATTAACACCATGGTGTTAGCTTTTTAGCTAGTCCACATCAAATGTCTGCTTCTCTCAGATAATCATTTTCGCAGACGTCATAGTTTGTTATTGTCTTTATTAGCTAGCAAATTACTAAATCTGTTATACATTCGTTTTGCCACAAATCCATCACTCCCACTGCAGTGAGCTGTCAACCTAGTCATTATTTTGTCAGTGTAATGTAACGGTTTTCTAAGGCTGAGATTCAAATGCTGTACTGTAACTGTTTCTAACTAGCTAAACATACCTGCCATTTTAAGTGTCATGATTAACGTTAGTATCTAGCTTTTTAATTTTAAATGCCTCATGATTCTCTTGCATGTTATGGAAAGCAGGAAAAGGCCAGAGCAGAATGATGGTGCATTTTCGGTGATGTAGTTGTTTACTATAGCATTGCATTTTGAATGGGAATGTCTTCTTTATGGATATTAGCTACAGTAGACCTACACCATTTTCTCTTATCATGTACATTCTTTTTTTTCAGATGACAGGACTGGACATAGAGAAGGACCAGATCATTGAGATGGCGTGCATCATAACAGATTCAGAATTAAATGTTTTATCTGAGGTAATTTGCATTCTGGCTGCCACCCAAATTCCTATTGCCTACTTAGTGGTCTACGTTTGACCAGAGCCTTAAGGGTCCTGGTCAAAACTAGTGCACTACACAGGGAATAGGGTGCCATGTGGGATGCTAGACTGTCATTCAATTGGTAGCATTTTCTTCCCCTGTACATTATGTGAAGAATGATGTGAAAGTTGTGTTGACAGGGTCCCAATTTGATAATCAACACAACCAGCGAACTGCTGGACGGGATGGACGACTGGTGTAAAGAACATCATGGCAATGTAAGCATAACGTGTGGAACATTGTCTAGGTCCCGATTCCCTACCCTTTTCCTGAAATGTGAACTTTGACACTCCCTTGTCATGGATTTAAAAGCATAGCATTGGTGTAAATATTGGCTGGAAGGAATTAACACCCCTGAAAAATCCATGTTAGAAAGTTTGCAAGTGAATGGAGAAAGGTGGAGAATTGGGACTGCCTATGCCACCTCATTGCAAGTTGTCTCAGACAGACTAAAATGGTCAGATGCATTTTGCCTAATGAACAAGATGCTGCACCAGCACAAATAAGTCTCCTAATTCAAAAGTCATTAGTTTAATTACTCAATACATAAACCAAGCAAGCTGAATAGTTAATACATTCATATTGTACATACAGTTGAAGTTGGAAGTTTACATACACTTATGTTTGAGTCATTAACTCGTTTTTCAACCACTCCACAAATTTCTTGTTAACAAACGATAGTTTTGGCAAGTCGGTTAGGATATCTACTTTGTGCATGACACGTAATTTTTCCAACAATTGTTTACAGACAGATTATTTCACTTATAATTCACTGTATCACAATTCCAGTGGGTCAGAAGTTCACATACACTAAGTTGACTGTGCCTTTAATAAACAGCTTGGAAAATTCCAGAAAATGTTGTGATGGCTTTGGAAGCTTCTGATAGGCTAATTGACGTCATTTGAGTCAATTGAAGGTGTACATGTGGCTGTTTTTCAAGGCCTACCTTCAAACTCGGTGCCTATTTGCTTGACATCATGGGAAAATCTAAATAAAATCATTGTAGACCTCCACAAGTCTGGTTCATCCTTGGGAGCAATTTCCAAACGCCTGAAGGTACCACGTTCGCCTGTACAAACAATAGTACGCAAGTATAAATACCATGGGACCACGCAGCCGTCATACCGCTCAGGAAGGAGACGCGTTCTGTCTCCTAGAGATTAACTTACTTTGGTGCGAAAAGTGCAAATCAATCCCAGAACAACAGCAAAGGACCTTGTGAAGATGCTGGAGGAAACGGGTACAAAAGTATCTATATCCACAGTAAAACGAGTCCTATATCGACATAACCTGAAAGGCCGCTCAGCAAGGAAGAAGCCACTGCTCCAAAACTGCCATAAAAAAGCCAGACTACTGTTTGCAACTGCACATGGGGACAAAGATAGTACTTTTTGGAGAAATGTCCTCTGGTCTGATGAAATAGAACTGTTTGGCCATGATGACCATCCTTATGTTTGGAGGAAAGAGGGGGAGGCTTGCAAGCCGAAGAATACCATCCCAACCGTGAAGCACAGGCTGGCAGCATCATTTTGTGGGGGTGCTTTGCTGCAGGAGGGACTGGTGCACTTCACAAAATAGATGGCATCATGAGGATGAAAAATGATGTCTTGAGATGTTGCTTCAACATATCCACATCAGTCAAGAACTTAAAGCTTGGTCGCAAATGGGTCTTCCAAATGGACAATGACTCCAAGCATACTTCCAAAGTTGTGGCAAAATGGCTAAAGGACAACAGTCAAGGTATTGGGGTGGCCATCATAAAGCCCTGAACTCAATCCCATAGAACATTTGTGTGCAGAACTGAAAAAGCATGTGCGAGCAAGGAGGCCTACAAACCTGACACAGTTACACCACCTCTGTCAGGAGGAATTGGTCAAAATTCACCCAACTTATTGTGGGAAGCTTGTGGAAGGATAGCCAAAACGTTTGACCCAAGTTCAATAATTTCAAGGCAATGCTACCAAATACTAATTGAGTGTATGTAAACTTCTTACCCACTGGGAATGGAATGAAATAAATGAAAGCTGAAATAAATCATTCTCTCTACTATTATTCTGACACTTCACATTCTTAAAATAAAGTAGTGATCCTAACTGACCTAAGACAGGGAATTTTTACTTCGATTAAATGTCAGGAATTGTGAAAAACTGAGTTTAAATGTATTTGGCTAAGGTGTATGTATACTTCTGACTTCAACTGTAAATTATGTTCCATAATTCTTTACTCGGTGACACACTTAGTGACATTATCTTAGTGCCAACAACCACAATACCTGTATTGTGTGTAGATGAGTAAAACATTTAATCAATTTGAAAAAGTCAAGGGGTCTGAATACATTCCGAATGCGTATATACAGTGCATTTGGAAAGAATTCAGACCTCTTGACTTTTCTCCAGAGATGTTCGAGTACGGCCTCTGGCTGGGCCACTCAAGCACATTCAGACATGTCCCGAAGCCACTCCTGTGTTGTCTTGGCTGTGTGCTTAGGGTTGTTGTCCTGTTGGAAGGTGAACCGTCATCCCAGTCTGAGGTCCCAAGTGCTCTGGAGCAGGTTTTCATCAAGGATCTCCCTGTACTTTGCTTCGTTCATCTTTCCCTCGATCCTGACTAGTCTCCCAGTACCTACCGCTGAAAAACATCCCCACAGCATGATACTGCCACCACCATGCTTCTGTTGCCATGATTCCTCCAGAAGTGACGCTTGTCATTCAGACCAAAGAGTTCAATCTTGGTTTCATCAGACCAGAGAATCTTGTTTCTCATGGTCTGAGAGACTTTAGATGCCATTTGGCAAACTCCAAGCGGGCTGTCATGTGCCTTTTTTACTGAGGAGTGGCTTCCGTCTGGCCACTCTACCATAAATGCCTGATTTAGTGGAGTGCTGCACAGATTGTTGTCCTTCTGGAAGTTTCTCCCATCTCCACAGAGGAACTCTGTTGCTCTGTCAGATTGACTATCGGGTTCTTGGTCAGCTCCCGGACCAATGTCTTTCTCCCCCGATTGCTCAGTTTGGCTGGGCGGCCAGCTAGGAAGAGCCTTGGTGGTTCCAAACTTCTTCCATTTAAGAATGATGGAGGCCACTGTGTTCTTGTGGGCCTTCAATGCGGCAGAATTTTTTTTTACCCTTCCCCAGATCTGTCCTCGACACAATCCTGTCTCGGAGCTCCACGGACAATTCCTTCAACATCATGGCTTGGTTTTTGCTCTGACATGCGCTGTCAACTGTGGGACCTTATATAGACAGGTGTGTGCCCTTCCAAATAGCCACTCAGATTTTTTTACAAGCCAAAATATTTTTTTTGTCTCTAACAAAACGGGGTGGGAGGTTACCGTGGTAATGTGACTGGCACAAACCCGACTCCAATGTGATTGAGTCTGACTAGTAGAAGCGTTGTCGTCTTTTCCCTAATAGTTGATACTCAAACATAGAAAAACAACCTAGCTTGTGAACAAAACAATGTAAATCGCCAAGAAACACAAGGACAGAGTCTCACAGACTTTCGTTTCAAGTAAATTAAACCAATTTCATGCCTGTGCGCAGCGCTTCTAAAAATGATTATTTCACTCAGCTCTTCACGTGCGCACAGCCCCCAGCCAGGCAGTGTTGCAGCGCGAGTTGGAATAGGCTACAGGATTCGTAGTTATTTGACTTTGTGCGATTAATTTACCAGCTATGAAACAAAACGGCAGAAATACTTTGAGAACAGCTACTGCAGCATTTATTTTACTATACATTTGATCATACTTGACTCTTTATTCTGAAATGCATGTGGAGCCCTGACACCCTCCGACGTGGCTGGTGAAATTAACATTTTACCCACCAATGTCAAAATCTACCCGCAGGTGTTAATTTTAAGCCCTGGTCTAGATTATGTTGTCACTATGCTCAGCATTTATGGCTAATTGTCTACTCTTAGATGCTTTGTGGATACGGCTCAGCTCTGACTCTCAAGGAAGAGAATATTTCAGAACCCTTCTATTGAGAACAGCTCATCCATATTTCACGCTGTCATCTAGCCAGCTACATTGTATATTAAATTGCCTAGTAAATAATCAGTCTTTGTTTCCTTGCTCTCTCAATTTGCTTTGAGCAATGATCAGTCGGATTATGAGCTGGGATCTTATCAATAAATAAAATGCACAACTTTGTAGGGTTCACAAGGAGAGCATGTGTTAAGCTATTTTATAATGTTCTAGAGTAATGTTGCATAATCACCTTCCGGTGTAAAAACCATGAAAAAAAAAGAGAATAGGCATTGGTCTGAAGCTGAAAAATAAAGGAAATTCACATGAGCACCGCAATGCCTATTCCACTTTTTGGTTTTAATAGTGTATACTTACCCCTGTGCATGCTGTTTCCCAGTCTGGGTTGACACAGGCAGTGAGGGACAGTAAGATCTCGCTGCAGCAGGCTGAGTACGAGTTCCTCTCTTTCATCAGACAGCACACCCCACCGGGCCACTGTCCCCTTGCAGGTGAGTTGCCTTCTTTCTTCACTGGACTATAAACGTAGAGAATACCGTCATTAAAACACTGTCACACCTGGGTAGTATTCAGTAGAAAACACTCTGGAAACGGGGAGTTTCCCTGGGTGCCAGATCTGTTTGGGCTATCATGCCAACTCCTTGCCACTCGTTGTCATGCCAAACATGTTTGACTTGACAATAAGCAATGCAGTTGGCAGCAGCACGAACAGTTCTAGGACAAGGCTAGTTGTTTTTGGTACCACCTTGTTTAGAATGTTTTTAACACTGTTACCATTTTGTCACTTTGCAAAATTTCACTTATCCTTTGCCATGCAAAGGTCCTCCTATGCCACTGAGTGGAAAATATTTTTCTTGCTGAGGAAGCATCGTAGCACTTTCGGCACATCCAAAACTGAATGACTGGTGCTTTCTTTTTCCCAACAGGGAACTCTGTGCACGCTGACAAGAAGTTCCTGGACAAGTACATGCCCCAGTTCATGCACCACCTCCACTACAGGATCATCGACGTGAGCACGATCAAGGAGCTTTGCAGGTGTGTGTGTGTGTGTGTGTCGCTAAGGCATAGGTACTTCACCTGTTTACCCAAGTCAGTCAGTATGTCCTCAGAGAGAGTGGTCAGTCCAATGTGTCTCTGGCTCAGTCAACTCAGATGGATAGAGAACAGGCGCAGGGCAGTTGCAGGTGTGTGTGGCTGTCGGTAGAGCATGGCACTTCCAACCCAAAGGCTGTAGCTTCGATTCCCGCTGGGGCCACTCATGCATAAAGTATATGTATGTATGACTAAGTTGCTATAGATAAAAGATTCTGCTAAATGGCATATACTGTATATTATTATTTTTATTGTGTGTGTGACGCTGTCTAGCCGAAGTGATGCATCTAACTGGCCAACCATCTAGCCCTAATCGGACAGCTGAGAACTCTCACCCTCCTACGAAGTGCATTTTCCCACGCTTTTGAAATGCAATTTTTAACCAAATGCTGTATCACCTCCAGGTGTAATGGTATCTGTCAGTTAGGATTAGTTGGAACAGGGAATTACAGACCCACAAAGTACTGTGTGGAGCTTTCTTAGCCTATTTTAGCACACTTAAAGGAGTTGTTCATTATTTTTGCAACTTGATGTTAGGTTCCTCACCCTGAAAGTAGTCTATGGGCCTGGAGAAACTATCATCCATGGTTCAGTTTTCTTTTAACAGCCATTACAAACTTCAGTTAACTTTAGCCACTAGCTAAAAAATATATAGAAGTGATGGCCTGTGAGCATGTTTGTTTTTGTTAGATTTTTTAAATCACCTTTTTTAAGTAACATAACCATATGTGGAGTAGACTTAAGTTTGCTAGCAGTGGCTAAAGTTAGCTGAAGTTTGTAATGGCTGTTTAAAGAGAACTGAACCATGGACTACAGTTTCTCCCAGCCCATAGACTACTTTCAGGGTGAGAAACCATCTAACATCAAGTTGTAAAATAGTGAACTACTCCTTTAAAGGCTATTTATCAATTTTCAAGTGCCTTGGTGTGAACTGTGGTATTCATGCACTTTCATGCATTTTGTTAATTTAGCAGATTCTCTTCTGCTTCGCAACTTGCTTGAACGAGGTTACATTTAGCTTTCTAAAGGCAATGACCTGTTCAATGCCTTACTTCATAAATATATGAAACAACAGTGTCTTCAAACAGACAAATATTGCTGCTATGTGATGTCATTTCTGAGAAGGAGCAGAGTTTAATTTGTGTATGTGTCCCGCTACTCAAGACGGTGGTTTCCAGAAGAATACAAGCTCGCACCACAGAAGAAAGCATCTCACAGGCAAGTCTGACAGAAGTGTTTTAAGAGTCAAGCTCAAAGTACCATGGTCATGTTAGAAATGTCTGGCCTTTGACAGATGTCTATGGGCTGTGCCATGTTATACATAAAGTGAACAGTCCAGTAAGAGCATTGGATCAAGTAGATATTGATGCATAGAAGTGTTACTGTTGTGTAGTAACACTCCCCTCACATGTATGAATCTCCCAAATGGAGACTGGGGTTCAATACCCATGCCCACCCTTTCCATTGTTTTTCCCACCTGCCTGTATCCCGCTCTTTTTTTTCAGAACTGTCAATACATTTATAAAATACCCTTAACTCTTACATCTAGACGTTCCGCTAGCGGAACACCTGCTCCAATATCCAATGATGGGCGTGGCGCGAAATACAAACTCCTCTAAAATCCGAAAACTTCCATTTTTCAACAATATGACTATTTTACACCATTTTAAAGACAAGACTCTTCTTTATCTAACCACACTGTCCGATTTCAAAAAGGCTTTACAGCGAAAGCAAATCATTAGATTATGTCAGCAGAGTACCCAGCCAGAAATAATCAGACACCCATTTTTCAAGCTAGCATATAATGTCACAAAAAACAAAACCACAGCTAAATGCAGCACTAACCTTTGATCTTCATCAGATGACAACCCTAGGACATTATGTTATACAATGCATGCATGTTTTGTTCAATCAAGTTCATATTTATATCAAAAACCAGCTTTTTTACATTAGCATGTGACGTTCAGAACTAGCATACCCCCCGCAAACTTCCGGTGAATTTACTAAATTACTCACGATAAACGTTCACAAAAAACATAACAATTATTTTAAGAATTATAGATACAGAACTCCTCTATGCACTCGATATGTCTGATTTTAAAATAGCTTTTCGGTGAAAGCACATTTTGCAATATTCTCAGTAGATAGCCCGGCATCACAGGGCTAGCTATTTAGACACCCAGCAAGTTTAGCCTTCACCAAACTCCGATTTACTATTAGAAAAGTTTGATTACCTTTGGTGTTCTTCGTCAGAATGCACTCCCAGGACTTCTACTTCAATAACAAATGTTGGTTTGGTCCCAAATAATCCATAGTTATATCCAAACAGTGGCGTTTTGTTCGTGCGTTCAAGACACTATCCGAATGGTAAAGAAGGGTTACGAGCACGACGCATTTCGTGACAAAAAATGTCTAAATATTCCATTACCGTACTTCGAAGCATGTCAACCGCTGTTTAAAACCGCTGTAAAAAAGCGATAATATTCCGACCGGGAGTCGTTGTATCTGTTCAAAGACGATAGAATAAAAACATGGGGTCGTCTCGTGCACGAGCATGAGTCCCATTGTCCGCTGATAGACCACTTAGCAAATGCGCTAAAGCTTTTCAGCCAGGGCTTGGAATTACGTCATTCAGCTTTTTGCCGCCTTCTGAGAGCCCATGGGAGCCGTAGGAAGTGTCACGTAACAGCAGAGATCCCCTGTATTGGATAGAGATGATCAAGGAGGGCAAAAAATGGTCAGAGAGGGCGCTTCCTGTTTGGAATCTTCTCAGGTTTTGGCCTGCCAAATGAGTTCTGTTATACTCAGACACCATTCAAACAGTTTTAGAAACTTTGGAGTGTTTTCTATCCAAATCTAATAATTATATGCATATTCTAGTTTCTGGGCAGGAGTAATAATCAGATTAAATCGGGTATGTTTTTTATCCGGCCGTGAAAATACTGCCCCCTACCCTAGAGAGGTTAACATGCATGAAACCAAGGCTTTTACGGTTACAGAAGTCAACAAATGATAGCGCCTGGGGAATGGGAATGGAGCTGGGGGGCTACAGGTAGCGGTTAACCCAGGCCATCACCAGAGGAGTAGGATAAGGGTACGGCTAAAGGCTATAAGAACTGGTCTTCTAGTGCGTTGGGGACAGAGAATAAAAGGAGCAGATTTCTGGGCGTGGTAGAATAGATTCAGGGCATAATGTACAGACAATGTTATGGTAGAATGTTAGTACAGTGGAGGTAAACCTTGGCGTTGAGTGACGATGAGAGAGGTTGTCTCTGGAGGTACCAGTTAAGCTAGGTGAGGTATCCGCATGTGTGTGTGTGTGGGGTGGGACAAAAGAGCTATCTAAGGCATGTTGAGTGGGACTGAGGGCTCTACAGTGAAATAACAATAAGAACTAGCCAAGACCGTAGTAGACAAGGCATATTGACATTCAAGAGAGGCATAAAGCAATCACAGGTGTTGATCAGGAGAGCTAAGACAACAACGGGTAAATGGCGAAGAATGGGGAGAGCGGGTCAGTTGGGTACATACAGGACCTGAGTTCGAGGCTGGGGCCGACAAGTAAACAAAATGAGGTACCTTGTTATTGAAACAGTCCAGGGGGCATCCGCTGTGTAGCCGAGTAATCATAGGGTCAAAAGAGCAGCAATCGGTCAGTCAGGGTGTATAGGTGAGTCGGATATTATATATACGCACGCACGCGTTCAAAAGTTTGGGGTCACTTAGAAATGTTTTTGTTGAAAGAAAAGCAAAAAAAAATGTAACCCACTCTCCTAACTGACCCGCTCTCCCCATTATTTATATATATATATATATATATATATATATATATATATATATATATATATATATATGTATATGTGTATATGTATATGTATGTATGTATATATATGTATGTATGTATATGTATGTATGTATGTATGTATGTATGTATATGTATATGTATGTATGTATGTATGTATGTGTGTATGTATATGTGTGTATATATATATATATATATATATATATATATATATATATATATATATATATATATATATATATATATATATATATATATATATATATATATATATATATATATATATATATATATATATATATATATATATATATATATATATGCACACACAAACAAACAGAGCTCTGGAAAAAATTGAGACCACTGCAAAATTATCAGTTTCTCTGGTTTTACAATTTATAGGTATGTGTTTGAGTAAAATTAACATTTGTGTTTTATTCTATGAACTACTGACAAGATTTCTTCCAAATTCCAAATAAAAAATATCCTCCACCAAATGTAATTGGGTGCGAGACACTGGCTTGTAGCCTCTCCAGGTCTCGCACCCACTGTGAAATTTGGTGGAGGATCGGCAATGATCTGGGGGTGCTTCAGCAAGGCTGGATTCGTGCAGATTTGTTTTTGAACGTTGCATGAATCAAGCAACGTACAAGGTTGTCCTGAAAGAACACTTGCTTCCTTCTGCTCTGACAATGTTCCCCAACTCTGAGGATTGGTTTTTCCAGCAGGACAATGCTCCATGCCACACAGCCAGGTCAATCAAGGTATGGATGGAGGACCAACAGATCAAGACCCTGTCATGTCCAGCCTAATCTCCAGACCTGAACCCCATTGAAAACCTCTGGAATGTGATCAAGAGGAAGATGGATGGGTCACAAGCCATCAAACAAATGCACCAGGAGTGGCATAAAGTCACCCAACATCAATGTGAAAGACTGGTGGAGAGCATGCCAAGACGCATGAAAGCTGTGATTGAAAGTCAGGGTTATTCCACCAAATATTGATTTCTGAACTCTTCCTAAGTTAAAACATTAGGTATGTGTTAAAAAATGAATATGAACTTGTATTAGGGTTAGTAGTCAGTAGTTTATAGAATAAAACAAAAATGTTCATTTTACCCAAACACATACCTATAAATAGTAAAACAAGAGAAACTGATCATTTTGCAGTGGTCTCTTAATTTATATACATATACACTTTTATTTTTACCTTTCATTTAACTAGGCAAGTCTGTTAAGAACAAATTCTTATTTACAATGGCGCCCTACTCCGGCGAAACTCGGACAACGCAGGGGCCAATTGTTCTCCGCCCTATGGGACTCCCAATCACAGCCAGATGTGATACAGTCAAACGTTTGGGTTCTTTATTTTTACTATTTTCTACATTGTATAAAAATAGGGAAAACATCAAAACTATGAAATAATCATGTAATAACCAGAAAAAGTGTTAAACAAATCAAAATATATTTTAGGTTCTTCAAAGTAGCCACCCTTTGCCTTGATGACAGCTTTGCACACTCTTGGTATTCTCTCAACCAGCTTCACCTGAAATTATTTTCCAACAGTCTTGGAGTTCCCACATATATTGAGCACTTGTTGGCTGCTTTTACTTTACTCTGCGGTCCAACTCATCCCAAACCATCTCAATTGGGTTGAGGTCGGGTGATTGTGGAGGACAGTTCATCTGATGCAGCACTCGTCACTCTCCTTTATCAAATTGCCCTTACACAGCCTGGAGGTGGGTTGGTTCATTGTCCTGTTGGAAAAACAAATGATTGTCCCACTAAGAGCAAACCAGATGGGATGGCGTATCGCTGCAGAACGTTGTGGTAGCCATGCTGGTTAAGTGTGCCTTGAATTCTAAATAAATCACCCACAATGTCACCAACAAAGCACCATCACACATCTTCCTCCATGCTTCACGGTGGGAACTACACATGCGGAGATCATCCATTCACCTACTCTGCGTCTCACAAAGACACGGCAGTTGGAACCAAAAATCTCAAATTTGGACTCAGACCAAAGGACAGATTTCCACCAGTCTAATGTCCATTGCTCGTGTTTCTTGGCCCAAGCAAGTCTCTTCTTATTATTGGTGTCCTTTTAGTAGTGGTTTCTTTGCAGAAATTTGACCATGAAGGCCTGATTCACGCAGTCTCCTCTCAACAGTTGATGCTGAGATGTCTGTTACTTGAACTCTGATGCGTTTATTTTGGCTTCAATTTCTGAGGCTGTTAACTTGAATGAAATCCTCTGCAGCAGAGGTAACTCTGGGTCTTCCTTTCCTGTGGTAGTCCTCATGAGAGCCAGTTTCATCATAGCACTTGATGGTTTTTGCGACTGCACTTGAAGAAACTTTAAAAGTTCTTGAAGTTTTCCCATATTGACTGACCTTCATGTCTTAAAGTAATGATGGACTGTTGTTTCTTTTTGCTTATTTGAGCTGTTCTTGCCATAATATGGACTTGGTCTTTTACCAAATATGGCTATCTTCTGTATACCACCCCTACCTTTTCACAACACAACTGATTGGCTCAATTGCATTAAGAAGGAAAGAAATTCCACAAATTAACTTTTAACAAAGCACACCTGTTAATTGAAATGCATTCCAGGTGACAACCTCATGAAGCTGGTTGAGAGAATGCCAAGAGTACAAAGCTGTCTTTTTTAAAATGTTTTATTTAACTTTTATTTAACTAAGCATCAAGGCAAAGGGTGGCTACTTGGAAGAATCTCAAACAAATGAAATATTTCATTTAACACCTTTTGGTTACTACATGATTCCATATGTGTATTTCATAGTTTTGATGTCTTCACTATTATTCTACAATGTAGAAAATAGTCAAAAATAATGAAAAACCCTTGAATGTGTAGGTGTCAACTTTTGACTGGCACTGAATATTCTCTATGTATACATCTGTGTGTACATACAGTGTAGAGTTAGAAGTCATGGAGAATATACCCAAAATAGAACAGCTTAAAATGATTATACAAATTGTGTGAGTTCTAAAGTGCCATCTTGTAATCGTCTTTCCCTTTCTAGAGCACTGGACGACATTCAGGAGAGCATCAAGGAACTGCACTTCTACAGAGCACACGTTTTCAAATCGCAAACAGAGGAAAAGAAGCGCAAGATATTGCAAAATTGTGACAGCAACAAAAGTGTTTGAGGGGGTTCCAAGGTGGGTGTTGAGGTTAAGAGTTGGAGTAAGAGGTATTGTTTGTGTCCCAAATGGCACCCTAATTCCTTGTCAAAAGTAGTGCACTACATGGGGAATAGGGTGCCATTTGTGCGCAACTAAGGTTTTAGAATCGGAAAATAAATACAATTTGCACAGCTGAATTTGAACTTTAATCTCCAGTCTGCCAAGAAAACTGTGATCATAGTTTTCTGATTCACACCTTTTTTTCCCCTCAATCAGTATTTGCATTCGGCTGCAAAAGCATCTTGGTTTCCAGTTTCAACGTGGACATTTACTTGTTTGGAAAAAAGCTGCTTTGCACTTGTTTTGGCTTTTTAGGGGATTTTAACCATTGACAAAATGACAATCTAAAATGTGTCCTTTCAGTTAGTTCTGTTGCCAATATTATCTGGGATTGATTCATCATTTTCATATTTTATCAGATTATACCAGAAACAATAAACTCAATTTTCTTCAAACCATCTTGTGCAAATTCCTGGCATGTCTAAATTTAATGTACTGATTCTAACACTAGATGGCAGTTTATGCTTGTATAAGGGATACCAATATTAAGAAATCAGACACAAAAATAGACAATAGTGTGTGCTGTCTATCCACTCAGTCACCGTCTGACTATGCCAGTTGGTGTAGGGTGACGTTTCCTCTAGACACTGATCTTGGGTCAAATTGGGTCATTTTCCCTCTTGTGTAAGTTTAGAATTGGGCAAGGGAAGCTAATCCAAGATCTGAACCTAGGGGAAATGTCACCCTGGTGACTGGAAAAACTGCTTAGACTGACCACAAAACACACAACTGGTGGTTAACCTATGCCCCTGAGGTGACAACGGGGTCTTGTTTAGAAGGGTGCAACGTATAACATTGCAGATAGAAATGCCATGAATAGAGTTGAACCGATTCCTTACTTGTCAGAGCAGAGCCACTCATTCTTTACACAATGTATTTCTATCTGAGCGTAACCCTTGTTTTAGCCAGGTCATCTCGGTTCAATTGAAGAGCAAAGTGTTGTCTACTACTTTTCGTATCTGAAGGTTTTCAAAGGTCATTTGATCTTCGTGCATTTTAGCTTGCAATTGTTGAAGGGTGGGTGGGTGTGTTTGTAAAATACTACTTGAGGCAGGGTTTCCATGCTCTTTACTTTATGAAAAACAACATAAAAAATGTCAAGACTTCAGTAAACAACTGTATCATCGAGCGAAAGACCTTGGCCAGTAACGCAGTTGTGCAGAGGATCAGAGTGATGGCATATGATTGTCAACTCCCAATCTCCACCGTGTTATTTTCTGCATGTCTCAAAGGGCTTTTATTAGGATTAAGATAACAATACTTTATTAGGATTAAGATAGCACTCTGCTTTAAGGCAAGACTTACAGCACTCTGTACAGCGACCTCTTAAGCTACACCGTAGGTTACACACCAACCAACTCTTAACATCCAGCTGCTTCCTCTTTGGGCTAGATAATTATTCAGGAACTGTTAGTAGGCCTATTAAAAGTATGATCATCATAGCAATATTTGAAACACAACTTGTTTTGAACAAATTCTGTGCAAATATGAAATGTAACCAAATGCATTTCCCAATGGCCGATCTGTGTGTGCTTTGCTAAGTGCAGTGTGGAGTTAATGGCCTGTCTTATTTAGTCTTCCTCTAACCTTACCTCCCTCCTTCTCTTGGACTGCCAGCCAGGTGGACAACTCCAGGCTTTTTTTTACACCCCCTGCTTGACCTCTGCGACAGGTCAACTCTGGGGGAGCGGTGGAGTATCTAGACAGAGCACGTGAAATCACGCCTGATTTTTCTTTTTTTAAGTCCACTGTAAGACCTTGGGAAAATAGTTTTTTAAAACACGGGCCATGACCCAAATCTGTCTAGCCTACTACTTACTAAAACTACAGAAATCTAATGTGATTTGTCACATGCTTCTTAAACAATCGGTGTAGTATAGTAACAGTGAAATCCCTACTTACTGGCTCTTCCCAGCAATGTAGAGAGAGAAATATAGAACAAATAACACAAGTAATAAATGCTGTGTACAGTGTGGCAGGTAGGCTAGCGGTTAAGAGCATTGGGCCAGTAACCAAAGGGTTGCTGGTTCGAATCCCTGTGCCAAGTAGATGAAACATTTCTGTGCCCTTGAGCAAGGCACTTAACCCTAATTGCTCCTGTAAGTCACTGCATAAAAGCGTCTGCTATATGACTAATACTTTTTTTATGTATTTTGTGTACTCTACTTATAGTAATATATACTATTTAACCTACTGTTTAGAAAAAAACATGCGGTAAGAAACAAATGTCAACCTACTACTCATCCATACTGAGAAGGCGTCATCTAATGTGCAATCGCTCTTGTTCCCCGCCATTCTTTCATTTTTGTAGAGCCCTATTCTGATTTATCAGCTGTTGTCAAACACACGTGAGTGTTCAAAAAATATCTTCAATTGTGTGCAGCGAATTCTACTAGACGATAAGCCGAAATGAGGATGACATCCAGGCATTTTAAGCATACTAAACTCAGCAAAAAAAGAAACGTCCTCTCACTGTCAACTGTTTTTTTTTCAGCAATCTTAACGTGTAAATATTTGTATGAACATAACATTCAATAACTGAGACACACTGAACAAGTTCCACAGTCATGTAACTAACATAAATGGAATAATGTGTCCCTGAACAAAGGGGAGGTCAAAATCAAAAGTAACAGTCAGTATCTGGTATGGCCACCAGCTGCATTAGTACTGCAGTGCATCTCCTCCTCATGGACTTCACTGGCCATGGCAGAGCACTGACATTCCTGTCTTGCAGGAAATCACGCACAGAATGAGCAGTATGGCTGGTGGCATTGTCATGCTGGAGGGTCATGTCAGGATGAGCCTGCAGGAAGGATACCACATGCGGGAGGAGGATGTCTTCCCTGTAATGCACAGCGTTGAGAATGACAGCAAGCTCAGTCTGATGATGCTGTGACACACTGCCCCAGACCATGACGGACCCTCCACCTCCAAATTGATCCCACTTCAGAGTACAGGCCTCGGTGTAACGCTCATTCCTTCGACGATAAACGCGAATCCGACCACCACCCCTTGTGAGACAAAACCGCGACTCGTCAGTGAAGAGATCTTTTTGCCAGTCCTGTCTGGTCCAGCGACAGTTGTTGTGCCCATAGGCGACGTTGTTGCCAGTGATGTCTGGTGAGGACCTGCCTTACAACAGGCCTACAAGCCCTCAGTCCAGCCTCTCTCAGCCTATTGCAGACAGTCTGAACACTGATGGAGGAATCGTTCGTTCCTGGTGTAAGTTGGGCAGTTGTTGTTGCTATCCTGTACCTGTCCCGCAGGTGTAATGTTCGGATGTACCGATCCTGTGCAGGTATTGTTACACGTGGTCTGCCACTGCTGTCTTAGGCGTCTCACAGTATGGACATTGCAATTCATTGCCCTGGCCTCATCTGCAGTCCTCATGCCTCCTTGCAGCATGCCTAAGGCATGTTCACGCAGATGAGCAGGGACCCTGGGCATCTTTCTTTTGGTGTTTTTCAGAGTCAGTAGAAAGGCCTCTTTAGTGTCCTAAGTTTTCATAACTGTGAACTTAATTGCCTACTGTCAATAAGCTGTTAGTGTCTTAACGACCGTTCCACAGGTGGATGTTCTTTAATTATGGTTCATTGAAAAAGCATGGGAAACAGTGTTTAAACCCTTTACTATGAAGATATGTGAAATTTTTTTGATTTTTATTAATTTTCTTTGAAAGACAGGGTCCTGAAAAAGGGATGATTCTTTTTTTTGCTGAGTTTACATGATCGACATTCACACTATAAAATGTTCTAGTTTTGCGTAGTCAAAAAGTCTACTATTTAGAACGGGTATGGGTATTCGGACATGGCCATGCTTTGAGAAGGAGACGAGGAATGACATGAGAGTTACTTTGATGAGGCCTGGCAAGGTATCTGGCTGCCCCACTAACCCTAACCCCACTTTGATTCAAGTGTCCTCGTTCCTGTACAGAGGCTTCTTATACAGGACAGACAAACAATCAGCAGATGAACACTACATCCCAAAGGCACCCTATTCCCTTTGGTCTCCCGAGTGGCGCAGCGGTCTAAGGCAATGCATCTCAGTGTAGAGGCGTCACTACAGACACCCTGGTTCGATTCAAGGCTGTATCACAACCCGCCGTGATTGGGAGTCCCATAGGGCTGTGCACAATTGGCCCAGCGTCATCCGGGTTAGGGTTTGCCCTGGGGTAGGCCGTCATTGTAAATAAGAATTTGTTCTTAACTGACTTGCCTAGTTAAATAAAAATAAATGAGTGGGAATGCACTCATTTTGACCAGGGCACTATGACAGGAATAGGGTGCCACTGTACAGTAAGCATGTCCTGCAGGTATACTGGCGCAGACCAGTGGGAGGTTGGGTTGGTTGGAGGCATATGATAGGCTGTATACTGGGGGGACTGCTTATGTGAGTCTCTAGCTTTTGAATAATCCTTTCTTGAGTTCACACAGCCTGTCTGTTTGAGAAGCAGCAGTAGCCTAAGTGCGAGCTTTTGAGGGAGGGAGTGTGCATATGAGGGATTGTGTATGCCCGTGAGTGTGTGTCTCTCTTGTGTACCAATGTGGGTTTACAGTTTGTGCGTGCACTCTTGAGTCTTACTCTTCCTGAGTAAGTGTGTCTTGCCACTTCGGCGCTGATTCATCCCCTCACTTCCTTCTCTCACCCATCCGAGCCCCCGGAGAGGTAACACCTGTGCACTCTTCTCCTCAAGTACAAATCGATGAAGGGGCAAACTCACCGCCTTGGAGGACATGCGGTGTGAGTGTGACGGGCTTCAGCTCTCTGAGATTCAAACTAATCTGACCGGGCAGGTCAGAGAGAGGAGGAGAAGAAAAATAAACATCTGACCTGGCTTCAAGGAGAAGGGTGCGTCTGGAATAGCCTCCTTTTATATTGCACTACTTTTGATCAGATCCCATAGGGCTCCTGTCAAAAAATAGTGCACTATACTATATATACGAGCGTATGTGTACACCCCTTCAAATTAGTGAATTCAGCAATTTCAGCCACACCCGATGCTGACAGGTGTATAAAATCGAGCACACAGCCATGAAATCTCCATAGACAAACATTGGCAGTAGAATGTCCTTAATGAAGAGCTCAGTGTCTTTTTAACATGGACCATCATAGGATGCCACCTTTCCAACAAGTCAGTTCGTCAAATTTCTGCCCTGCTAGCGTTGCCCCGGTCAACTGGAAGTGCTGTTATTTTGAAATGGAAACGTCTAGGAGCATCAACGGCTCAGCTGCGGAGTGGTAGGCTATACATGTTCACAGAACGGGACTGCCGAATGCTGAAGCACACAATGCATAAAAAGTTGCAACCGTCTGTCCTCGGTTGCAACACTCGCTATCGAGTTCCAAAATGACTCTTGAAGCAATGTCGGCACAACTGTTAATCGAGAGCTTTGTGAAAAGGGTTTCTATGGCCGAGCAGCTGATCACAAGCCTAAGATCACCATACGCAATGCCAAGTGTGGGCTGGAGTGGTGTAAAGCTTGCCGCCATTAGACTCTGGAGCAGTGGAAACGCGATTTCTGGAGTGATGAATCCCGCTTCACCATCTGGCAGTCTGACGGACGAATCTGGGTTTGGCGGATGCCAGGAAAATGCTACCTTCCCGAATGCATAGTGCTAACTGTAAAGTTTGGTGAAGGACGAATAATGGTCTCGGGCTGTTTTTCTTGGTTTGGGCTAGGCCCCTTAGTTCCAGTGAAGGGACATCTAAACACCAGCATACAGTAACATTCTATGCTGTTCTGTGCTTCCAACTTTGTGGCATTAGTTTGGGGAAGGCCCTTTCCTGTTTACAGCATGACATTGCCCAACCTCACTAATGCTCTTGTGGCTGAATGAAAGCAATTTCCCGCAGCAATGTTCCCACATCTAGTGGAAAGCCTTCACAGAAGAGTGGAGGCTATTTATAGCAGCAAAGGGGGGCCCAACTCTATATTAATGCCCATGATTTTGGAATGAGATGTTCGACGAGCAGGTGTCCACATACTTTTGGTCATGTAGTGTATATAGGGAATAGGGTACCATTTCTGACGCTGACAGAGACGTGCCTTAGCCTGTCTTCCCGAGAACTTCCTTTTTGTTCCTTCCAGACAAGCGTGAGGCATTTTACCCTGCACCTATTCCGGACCATGTGAGCTGTCAATTTTACTGAAATGGCACACAGCTAAGAGGGATGGACAAAATAATGTGCTTACTAGGAGCACTCTTTGGGTCATACATTGTCATATTTACATCCTCATGCTGCATACTGTATCTCTTAGAGTATAGAGGAAAGCAGACCATTATATTGTCACTTGCTCTGAGAATGTATGTTGTAACGTTTTTTCTTGCATCTCTCAGAATTAAACTCCACTCAAGAAAGTCGGCATCCATGCGCGACCTCCCCTCCCATACAGGCCCAATGCCAAATCGACCCCTAAGCCCTAGACATTATGCACTTGTAGAGATCCCATTGACTTTTCCCAGATTTTGTTGTTAAAGCCTGAATTTAAAATGTATTACATTTAGATTGTGTCTCACTGGCCTACACACAATACCCGATAATGTGAAAATAGAATTATGTTTACAAATGTAATAAAAAATTAAAAGCTGAAATGTTTTGAGTCAATAAGCATTGAACCCCTTTGTTATAAAAGTAAAAATGTGCTTAAAAGTCACATTAGTTGCATGGAATAATAGTGTTTAACATGATTTTTAAATGACTACCTCATCTCTGTACCCCCACATACAGTTATCTGTAAGGTCCCTCAGTCGAGCAGAGAATATCTAACACAGATTCAACCACAAAGACCAGGGATGTTTTCCAATGCCTCGCAAAGAAGGGTACCTATTGGTAGATGGGTCAAAATAAAAAAAAGCAGATGTTGAATATCCCTTTGAGCATGGTGAATTTATTAATTACGCTTTGAATGGTGTATCAATACACCAAGCCACTACAAAGATACAGGCTTCCAACTCAGCTGCTGGAGAGGAAGGAAACCACTCAGGGATTTCACCATGAGGCCAATGGTGACTTTTTAAAGCAGTTACAGAGTTTAATGACTGTGATAAGAGAACTGTGGATGGATCGACAACATTGTAGTTACTCCACATTACTAACCTAAATGGCAGAGTGAAAAGAAGGAAGCCTGTACAGAATAAAAAATATTGCAAAACATGCATCCTGTTTGCAATGAGACACTAAAGTAAAACTGCAAAAAATGTGGCCAAGAAATTCACTTTATGTAATGAATGCAAAGCTTTATGTTTGGGGCAGATCTAACACAACGCATTACTGAGTTCCACTCTTCATATGTTCAAGCTTGATGGTGGCTTCATCATGTTATGGGTATGCTTGTCATCGGCAAGGACTAGGGAGTTTTTAGGATACAAAATAAAAGGAATAGAGCTAAGCACAGTCAAAAACCTTCCAACTGATACAGAGACAAATTCACCTTTCAGCAGGACAATAACCTAAAACACAAGGCCAGATACAGTATACACTGGAGTTGCTTACCAAGACGACATTGAATGTTCATGAGTGGCCTAGTTGCAGTGTTGACTTAAATCAGCTTGTAAACTTATGGCCAGACTTGAAAATGGCTGTATAGCAATGATCAACAACCAACTTGACAGAGCTTGAAGAATTTAAAGAATAATGTTCAAATATTTTACAATCCAGGTGTGTGAAGCTTTTTAGAGACTTACCCAGAAAGACTAACAGCTGTAATCGCTGAGGTGATTCTAAGGTACTGACACAGGGGTGTGAATATTTATGTAAATTAGATATTTCTGTATTTCATTTTAAATACATTTGCAAACACTTTCTAAAAACATGTTTTCACTTTGTCATTATGGGGTATTGTTTGTAGATGGGTAAGATTAAAAAAATATTTAATACATTTTGAATTGCGGCTGTAACACAATGTGTAATAAGTCAAGGGGTATGAATACTTTCTAAAGCCACTGTAGCTCCACCTTACCCTATGAATAGGTTAGGTGGAAGTTTCACCATGTTGCTTCTACCAATCAAATCCCCTGATCTTCAAGTGCGTAGGCCTTAGTTATCGATTTGGGATTGGTGAATCGGCACCTCTGAGGCACACTCAAAACCCACATCCGTCTTATCGATAAACCCCCAAACACCCTCTGGCACCCGATTTAGGTCCCTCTCTTAATGCTCTTCTGTTCGTACTTCGCCTCCACAGCAACCATACAGCGACTTCTACTCTGCACTAGCAGCCTATGCTCCAATGCCACTAATTGTCCTCAGAACCCCATTAGAAGGGCTGTTTGATTACACAGATTAAGAGGTGTGATTAGGGGGATTGATAGGATAGGGACACAGGCGGCGCAATGGAGGGAATCAGGAGAGGCAACTTCCCATATGCCCCTGACTGCGTGTCGCATCCCAAATGGCACCCTAGTCTCTATGTAATGCACTACTGTTGACCAGGGTCCATATGGGTCCCCGTAGGGCTCTGGTCAACAGTAGTGCCCTACATATGGAATAGGGTACCATTTGGGACACTGCCTGCCTGGAAGGAGGCAGTGTTCATGTCGTCAGCAGCTTTCTCATCCTCAGCTAAATCTGTGTTCCCCTCACTGGTTCATTCTATGTGACTGCCCAGGGAGAATTAACGATCCACTAGCACCGGTATGGCACGAGGCCCCTGGGGTGATGATGCAGATGTCATTGCTGAGATGTGATTTTTGCACTGATTAATTAAGGAATGCTATTTCATTACATCTGCGGCAATTGATATAGATTGCCCTATGATATAGATTTCCCCTATGTTGTGTTAATCTCATCCCTGCATTGGGTTTCCAACATATGCTGACAGCAATGGGCAAATCCAACCTTGAATGTTATCAGTGTATTTTTTTTAGGTTTTGGTCTTGAGTGACTGTGATAATATCTGATGGTGAACAGGCAGGAACCACATGAATAATGTTCATGTACTTTGGCCTAAACCGTTACAATTGGCCATGTAATCCTTTGGGCATTGTTACTGTAGTTCTGTCAGAGTGGTCATTGGGTTCTTGGTCACCTCATTGACTAAGATCCTTCTTGTCCGGTTGCTGAGTTTGATCGGATCACCAGCTCTAGGAAGGGTAGTTTCATATTTTTTCATTTTCCCCAATGATGGAGACAACTTTGTTCTTGGAAACGTTCAACACTCTGGAAATAGTTGTATACCCTTCCCCAGATATATGCCTCATCACAATTCTATCTTGGATATCTAGTTCTTTGGACTTAATAGTGTAGTTTCTGCTCTGACATGCACTGTCAACTGTGGAACATTATATAGACAGATGTGTTTATTTCTAAATCATGTGTAAACAATTGAATTGGCCACAGGTAGGGGTGGGGAGCTCACAGAATTTCATCAGCAGGTAATTGTCAACCAAATAACTGTCATGCAAATAACTGTCGGTCTCACGTTAATTGATCGTTTATTAACATTAACACACTTAGCATCTCCTGGCTTCCACATTTAGCCTACAAGCCACTGATGCAGACCTTTGGAACATCTACATTTTAAAAAGCCTAATAAATCCATGTAATATAGCCTACACCTTTACAATAAATCCATTATTCATTTTAGACCGGTCTGAAGAAGCATGATATGAAGAAAATGTAGTGTATTTCAGAAGAACAGAATAGCATACTCTGAGTTGTCCTTATGTTAGGCCCTGATCTGGCTATGCCATATGGCTGGGCTACACTAGTTTATTTAGCAGACCAAGAACAAAGCTGAACAAAGCTGAATAAAATAGAAAGGATATTTTCTCCAATTGATTTGAGGGAGTGTGCACATGTGGCTATTCGGTGAGCATTTAACTAAGAAATAGGTGCTTAATTTAGAGTTATTAATGTAACTTTAGTTGTTCTACAAACGTTGGGCTACATACAGTGCCTTCGGAAAGTATTCATATGCCTTGGCTTTTTCCACATTTTGCTACATTACAGCCTTATTTAAAAATGTATTAAATTACAAAAATTCCTTAGCAATCTACACACAATACCCCATAATGACAAAGCGAAAGCAGATTTTTAGTTTTTTTATGCAAATGTATAAAATAAGAAACAAAACATATTAACATACGCATTCAGACCGTTTGCTATGAGACTCGAAATTGAGCTCATCCTTGATGTTTCTACAATTTGATTGGATTCCACCTGTGGTAAATTCAATTGATTGGACATGATTTGGAAAAGCATACACCTGTCTATATAAAGTCCCACAGTTGACAGTGCATGTCAGAGGTCGAAGGAATTGTCCGTAGAGCTCCGTGTTGCTATTCCCTCCAAGTCAATCAAACAAGCAAAGCGTCAGTATAGAGACAAAGTAGAGTCGCAATTCAACAGTTCAAACATGAGAAGTATGTGGCAGGGTCTACAGTCAATCACAGATTACAAAAAGAAAACCAGCCCCGTCGCGGACATTGACGTCTTGCTCCCAGACAAATTAAACAACTTCTTTGCTCGCTTTGAGGACAATGCAGTGCCACTAACACGGCCCGCTACCAAAGCCTGTGGGCTCTCATTCACAGTGGCCAAAGTGAGTAAAACATTTAGCTGTGTTAAACTTCGCAAGGCTGTCGGCCCAGATGACATCCCTTGCTGCGTCCTCAGAGCATGCACATACCAGTTGGCTGGTGTGTTTACGGGCATATTCAATCAATCCCTATTCCAGTCTGCTGTGCCCACATGCTTCAAGATGCCCACCATTGTTCCTGTTCCCAAGAAAGCTAATGTAACTGAACTAAATGACTATCGCCCCGTAGCACTTACTTCTGTCATCATGAAGTGCTTTGAGAGACTAGTCAAGGATCATATCACCTCCACCCTACCTGATACCCTAGACCCACTCCAATTTGCTTACCGCCCCAATAGGTCCACAGACGACGCAATCGCCATCACACTGTCCTATCCCATCTGGACAAGAGGAATACCTATGTAAGAATGCTGTTCATTGACTACAACTCAGCATTTAGCACCATAGTATCCTCCAAACTCGTGATTAAGCTTGAGACCCTGGGTCTCGACCCCGCCCTGTGCAACTGGGTCTTGGACTTTCTGACGGGCTGCCCCAGGTGGTGAGGTTAGGAAACAACATCTCCACCCCGCCTCAACACTGGGGACCCACAAGGGTGCGTTCTCAGCCCTCTCCTGTACTCCCTGTTCACCCATGACTGGGTGGCCACGCACGCCTCCAACTCAATCATCAAGTTTGCTTACGACACTACAGTGGTAGGCTTGATTACCAACAACGACGAGACGGCCTACAGGGAGGAGGTGAGGGCCCTCGGAGTGTGGTGTCAGGAAAATAACCTCTCACTCAACGTCAACAAAACAAAGGAGATGATCGTGAACTTCAGGAAACAGTAGAGGGAGCGTCCCCCCATCCACATCGACGGGACAGTAGTGAAGGTGGAAAGTTTTAAGTTCCTCGACATACTCATCACGGACAAACTGAAATGGTCCACCCACACAGACAGCGTGGTGAAGAAGGTGCAACAGCGCCTCTTCAACCTCAAGAGGCTGAAGAAATTTGGTTTGTCACCTAAAACCCTCAGACTTTTACAGATGCACAATCGAGAACATCCTTTCGAGCTATATCACCGCCTGGTACGGCTATTGCTCCGCCCACAACTGCACGGCTCTCCAGAGGGTAGTGCGGTCTGCCCCATGATTCACCGGGGGCAAACTACAATGAGGGAAAAAAGTATTTGATCCCCTGCTGATTTTGTACGTTTACCCACTGACAAAGAAATGATCAGTCTATAATTTTAATGGTAGGTTAATTTGAACAGTGAGAGACAGAATAACAACAAAACAATCCAGAAAAGCATGTCAAAAATGTTATAAATTGATTTGCCTGACTGTTCAAATTAACCTACCATTAAAATGATAGACTGATCATTTCTTTGTCAGTGGGCAAACATACAAAATCAGCAGGGGATCAAATACTTTTTTCCCTCACTGTACCTGCCCTCCAGGACACCTACAGCACCTGATGTCACAGGAAGGACAAAAAGATCATCAAGGACAACAACCACCCGAGCCACTGCCTGTTCACCCCGCTATCATCCAGAAGGCGAGGTCAGTACAGGTGCATCAAAGCTGGGACCGTGAGACTGAAAAACAGCTTCTATCTCAAGGCCATCAGACTGTTAAACAGCCATCACTAACAGAGTGGCTGCTGCCACCATACAGACCTAAACATCTGGGCACTTGAAGAAATGTAATAAATGGATTTAATTAAGATATCACTAGTTACTTTCAATAACGCCACTTTAATAATGTTTACATACCCTATATCACTCATCTCATATGTATGTGCTGTATTCAATACCATCTACTACATCTTGCCTACGCCGCACGGCCATCGCTCATCCATATATTTATATGTACATATTCTTATTCATCCCTTTACATTTGTGTGTATAAGGTAGTCGTTGTAAATTTGTCAGATTACTTGTTAGATATTACTGCACTGTCGGAACTAGAAGCACAAGCATTTCTCTACACTCACATTAACATCTGCTAACCATGTGTATGTGACCAATAACATTTGATTTGATTTGAGTTGTAGTGACATCTCAAGGATGATCAAAGGAAATTGGATGCACCTTAGCGCATTTTGGAGTGTCATACCAAAGGGGTGTGAATATTTATGTTGTGAGCAGAAATTAAAGATCCCATAATTTTTTTTTTTACAGTGAGCATTTATCCTTTGCCAAGATAATCCATCCATTTGACAGGTGTGGCATATTAAGAAGCTAATTAAACAGCATGATCATTACACGGGTGCACCTTGTGCTGGGGACTTGTGCAGTTTTGTCACACCATAATGCCACAGATGTCTCAAGTTTTGCGGGAGAGTACAATTGGCATGCTGACTGCAGGAATGTTCACCAGAGCTGTAGCCAGAAAATGGAATGTTAATTTTAGAGAATTTGGCAGTACATCCAACTGGCCTCACAATCGCAGAGCATGTGTAACCACGCCAGCCCAGGACCCGCACAGCCCCATGTCGCACGGATCTATACACAATTCCTGGAAGCTGAAAATGTCCCAGTTCTTCCATGGCCTGCATACTCACCAGACATGTCCCCATTGAGCATGTTTGGGATGCTCTGGGTCGAAGTATATGACAGCGTATTGAGGCAAATGGTGATCACATCAGATACTGACTAGTTTTCTGATCCAAACCCCTACCTTTTTTTTAAGGTATCTGTGACCAACAGGTGCATATCTGTATTCCCATGTGAAATCCATAGATTAGGACATAATGCATTTATTTAAATTGGCTGATTTCCTTATATGAACTGTAACGCAGTAAAGTCTTAGAAATTGTTGAATGTTGCACTTATATTTTTGTTCAGTGCTAATGAGATATTTCTGTATTTCATTTTCAATACACTTCTAAAAACATGTTTTCACTTTGTCATTATGGGGTATTGTGTGTAGATAGGTGAGGAAATAAATATATTTAATATATTTTGAATTCAGGCTGTATCACATGTGGAATATGTCAATGGGTATGAATACTTTCTGAAGGCACTGTGTATCTGACCTGCAGTGTATGCAGAAACCATATTTTTTTATCTCCCTTGCACTAACCTAACCTCCCCTTCCAGGGATTGAACAGCAATTCTTCAAACTTGAGGAATATCCAGTAGGTACAATGTGTAGTGTTTCAGATGGGAATAAAATGGATAAAGACACACACAGCCCTGTATACCACATGAAAGACAATTGTGTTGTCTTCCAGCTGCATCCCAAATAGAGCTCTGGTGAAAAGTAGTGCACTGTGTAAGGAATAGGGTGCCATTTTGGAAGTAACCTCGGCGTTTTGAAATTAAATCTAATTTAATTTGTCACATGCGCCGAATACAACAGGTGTAGACCTTACAGTGAAATGCTTACTTACAAGCCCTTTTAAGAAAGGGTCCTGTGTGGCTCAGTTGGTAGAGCATGGTGTTTGCAATGCCAGGGTTGTGGGTTCGATTCCCACGGGGCACCAGTATGGGAAAAAAATGTATGCATTCACTACTGTAAGTCGCTCTGGATAAGAGTGTCTGCTAAATTACTAAAATGTAAATGTAAGAAAATACCTAAAAAAAGTAACAAATAATTAAAGATCAGCAGAAATGCCTCTATTGTCAAGCCTATTGACTGAGATAGGCAGGTAGCCAAAACATCTTCCTTCTTTCTCTTGACTAAATGCTTGGGGAAAGTATGAATGTGTGGCCTACCTAGGCGATGGGTGTCGGATGGGATGGATCAATGCTTCTTGAATCCATACGCTTGACTTACAGAGCTGTAGCTAAATGACTCAAAGCCTATGCTGCTATTCATCACCCCAGTCTGTCAGAATGACTAGATTCATCAGTGAATTAAGGGTGGGTTTACATTAACCCCTGATTAATTCTATCCCAATTACTGACATTTAATAGAGTGCATTTGTACTGAGAATGAGACGTGTATAAATACTAAAGCTAGTTGTTTAGTGAAGCGCACAATGCTAAATGCCTGATTATGTGGCATGTGCAATGTTCAGTACAGTGTTGGTCATATAATATAGCAAACACCTCCGGACTTTGTGGTGGTCAGGGGCGGTTGGACCAGACATCGTTGCAGGCATTTCTGACACACTGTCCCATTTATTTTCTCGTGACCCAATTCTCATGGATGGGCCATTCCACTAAACTATTTTGGGGCCGGTGTCTGTGAATTTGGACAGCAGCCAATTAGCCAAATTATGATTATTCCGCACAAAAAGTTTGCTAACGATGGACTATCCCACCAGGCATTAGCCAGAACTGCCCCATGGCTAGTCTGTTTCTGGTGGCGGTCATATGAGGATCTGTTGCCGGTAATGTTTTCAGAGATAAACCAAAGGTATGCGCACCTGAAAAGATCAAATTCGATAACAGTTATTATGAGCAACAAACTCACTGTTCAAATTCAAGTTAAAACATAGCCATACATTTTTTTACGAGCAAACTTCTCTTTGAACAGCTTCAGTAGCTAGTTCCCATGAACTTGTCCAGTGATTTTTTTTTTTTTTTACATTTAAAAAGTTTTTGTAGAATATAGATAATTGCCTGCTAGGGTTCATTTCTATTGCACTGTCTTGTCAATAAAAAAAATTGCTGAATGTAATGACGTCACACCTCATTTAAAAAAAATGTTTTAGCAAAAACATAGTGTCAAATAAAATTGAAGTGGTTGAAGTGTTATCCATTTAAGCATATTACAGATTAATAAATTACTGACAGCCTGTATGTCCTCCCACCTATCTGTTTCATGTCTCAGGTGGCCTGCATATGTACTTTGGTGTCCGCATTGATCGTGTCCCTGCTTACAAATATCTGGATAAATGAAAAGCTGTCTTATAAAAAGCATATTAATGAGTTAAGAAGCTGAGAATAAAAATAGGCTTCTTCTATAGAAATAGGTCATGCCACTCGCTAAATAGTAGAAAGCAGATTATTCATTCAACGTTCCTATCGGTCCTAGACTATGGCGACATCATCTATATGAACACAGCTGCAACTTCATTAAAGCTGTCAGATCAGTTGATCATAGCACACTGCGCTTTATTATGGGTGCCACTTTTAGTACTGATCACTGCATTCTCTAACAGAAAGTTGTTTGGCCTTCTTTGATGTCACGTAGGTTGGTACATTACTATGTTTTCATTTATAAATCCCTTTCAAAAAAGTCCTACTGTACCTAACATTTTTACTGAACTAGACCTACAAGTTTCCACACCTGGCCTCAGGGATGGTTAACTCTGGAAATGCCTACTGAGTTAGGTAAATCAGCTTTTAGTTTTCTTGCACCTTATTTGTAGAACAATCTTCAAAATTTTCTTTCATTTGAAGTTCTTATGCCTCTAGGGCAATTCAGAAAGCTGATTGAGAACATTATTACTGATGAATATGTTCGTTTTTTATGACCATGTTTTTCTTTCTGCTTACATTTATGTATTTATTTTTATGTGTGTATTTCTGTAATTTCTGTAATTCAAGGCTCATCTGTAAAATATACCCTGGTCTCAGTATGACTCCCTGATAAAATAAAGGTAAAAAAAATAAATACAAGCCAGCATGGATAGAATGCAATCATTTAATAATTTTGACATATTCTAATAATTCTCATGTGCCAGTGTATCACCAGGGTTCGTGCTGTGGTGAAACTTGGCCTGTAGATCTGAAATAAATTGTTATTATTTTATACACCTGTCAGCATCCTGGTGTGGCTGAAATAGCCGAATCCACTAATTTTGAAGTGGTGTCCACTTACTTTTAATAAAGTGCTCTGGGGACCTTTAACAGAATGTGACTGGCAGAACGGGTGTTGTATGTGGAGGATGAGGGCTGCAGTAAATATCTCAGATGGGGGGACAAGCAAGACCCAACTGATGGAGCTGTCATGAATTTCAGGCTGCTGCGAACCTGAAGCTAAATTCAGCTAGACATATTGGACAGTTTTCCATGTAAATGGACATGTGAAAGACGGAAAGCTTGAGGCTTACACACATGTATCTAGAAGACTCGTGTCTACAGTGTATTTGATCAAACACCTGTATATAGTAATTCCCCATCATGTTGAAAATGTCATAAGACTGACTTCAGATTTCAGCTAGGGAAAGCACTGTCAGGTCGCCCTGGACAGGAACATAGACTGTGGCTCAAATGGCACCCTATTCCCTATATAGTGCACTACTTTTGACCAGTGCCGATATGGCTCTGATCAAAAGTAGTTCACTATGTAGGAGATAGGGTTTAGGACGCACACCCTCTCACACATCCTGCAGCATCAACAGTCATCCTGTCAATCAACCGGGGAGGGGGAGGGCCCTTTGTCAGCTTGTCAGTCACCTGTCTGACCTTGTCAGTTAAGGGACAGACCTGGGAACTCAGCTCTTTTGAAGGCTGAGCAGCAACATGTTCCGCAACTGGACATGGCAGACCAGACAGCACTGGGCACAGGAAAAAGATAGGCTGACAAATGTCTGGTCCAGTGGTAGTACTGCCGAGTGTCGACTCTTGCCCCTTTGGACATGTTCAAAACCCGCCCTGCAACCTTTCATTCTGTCTCTCCCCATATCTGTTTCCCCATCTCATTCTATACCTAAACAACAAAGAAAATATACGAAAGGATAGTGCATGTTCACTATTCTTTAAAAGAAAAAAGAACTGGAAAAGACAGGCCGGCAAAAAAGTAGTGTTTTCTTTCGGAGTGGTTAGGGTATAGGAAGGATGCATTTTAGTATCCAAACATGACCCCTATTAGGTTTGATAAGGGCCCTGATTGAATACTCCTAAAATGCATCCTTGTATTTGTCTTCCTTGAAGTAATCACTGATCAAGCATGATTGGATTGTTGAGAGCAAGTGTTCCCATGCGTTGATTCCACCAATCATGTCATGCTCAATAATTCTCTCAACCGTGACCATTTTCATGATGATATGTTGAAACTGTTGCCGCCTCATTGCGTGTTCGGGTGACGGAATCTTTACTTGTTGTTACTCTGACTTTTTGTTTGGTATTTGTCTGCTTTCATCTTTGATTTGTTGTTGTGGGCTCTCATCATGTGCCAACAGCCACCATCTTGGTTTTTTATCCTCGCTAAGTATCAATCATTCAAATGTATTTATAAAGCCCTGTATACATCAGCAGATGTCACAAAGTACTATACAGAAACCCAGCCTAAAACCCCAAACAGCAAGCAATGCAGATGTAGAAGCGCGGTGACTAGGAAAAACTCCCTAGATAGGCAGGAACCTGGGAAGAAACCTAGAGAGGAATCAGGCTCTGAGGAGTGGCCGTTCTCTTCTGGCTGTGCTGGGTGGAGATTATAAGAGTACATGGCCATTAAGGCCAGATTTTTCTTCAAGATTTTCAAACGTTCATAGATGACCAGCAGGGTCAAATGATAATCACAGTGGTTGTAGAGGGTACAAGAGTTCAGTACCTCAGGAGTAAATGTCAGTTGACTTTTCATAGCTGAGTATTCAGAGGTCGAGACAGCAGGTGCGGTAGAGAGAGTCGAAAACAGCAGGTCCGGGACAAGGTAGCACGTCTGGTGAAACAGGTCAGGGTTCCATAGCCGCAGGCAGAACAGTTGAAACTGGAGCAGCAGCATGACCAGGTGGAATGGGGTCAGCCAGGAGTCATCAGGCCAGGTAGTCCTGAGGCATGGTCCTAGGGCTAAGGTCCACTGGGAGAGAGAGAGAATTATAAGGAACATACTTACATTCACACAGGACACCAGATAAGACAGGAGAATTACACCAGATATAACAGACTGACCTTAGCCTCCTGCCACATAGACTATTGCAGCATAGATACTGGAGGCTGAGATGGGTGAGTCGGGGGACACTGTGGCCCCGTCCGATGATACCCCCGGACAGGGCCAACCAGGCAGGATATAACCCCACCCACTTTGCCAAAGCACAGCCCCAACACCACTATAGGGATATTAACGGTACAGTACTACATAGAGCCATGACTACATGGAACTCTATTCCACATCAGGTAACTGATGAAAGCAGTAGAATCAGATTTAAAATGCAGGTAAGAATACACCTTATGGAACAGCGGGGAATGTGAAGTAACACATATAGGCACAGACACATGCATACACACATGATAACATATGCGCTATACACACATGTACACATGGATTTTGCGTTGTAGATATGTGGTAGTGGAGTATGGGCCTGAGGGCACACACTTAATGTGTTGTGACTGTAATGAAGGTATTGTAATGTTTTTCAAAATTATATAACTGGATTAATTTTTTTGCGTACGTGTAGGTATGTACGGCAGGACCAAATCGGAGAGATAGGTAGGAGCAAGCCCGTGTATTGCTTTGTAGGTTAGCAGTAAACCTTGAAATCAGCCGTTGCCTTAACAGGAAGCCAGTGTAGAGAGGCTAGCACTGGAGGAATGTGATAACATTTTTGGGTTCTAGTCAAGATTCTAGTGTTAAGCACTAACTGAAGTTAATTTAGTGCTTTATCTGGGTAGCCGAAGAGTAGAGCATTACAGTAGTCTAATCTAGTGACAAAACCATGGATTATCTTTTCTGCCTAATTTTTTTACAAAAAGTTAATGATTTTTGCAATGTAATGAAGATGGAAAAAAGCTGTCCTTGAAATATTCTTGATATGTTTGTCAAAAGAGAGATCAGTGTCCAGAGTAACGCTAACGGCCGTGTGGCTCAGTTGGTAGAGCATGGTGTTTGCAATGCCAGGGTTGTGGGTTCGATTCCCATGGGGGACCAGTATGGAATATTTTTTTTTTTTTAAATGTATGAAATGTATGCATTCACTACTGTAAGTCGCACTGGATAAGAGCATCTACTAAAATGTAAATGTAAAGTTTTATTTGAGATGATTGTACAACCATCAAGATTAATTGGGACCTAGAACTAGCATCTTTGTTTTGTCCGAGTTTAAAAGTAAAACATTTGCCGCCATCCACTTACTTACGGTTGAAGTCGGAAGTTTACATACACCTTAGCCAAATACATTTAAACTCAGTTTTTCACAATTCCTGACATTTAATCCTAGTAAAAATGCCCTGTTTTAGGTCAGTTAGGATCACCACTTTATTTTAAAGAATGTGAAATGTCAGAATAATAGTAGAGAGAATTATTTATTTCAGCTTTTATTTCTTTCATCACATTCCCAGTGGGTCAGAAGTTTACATACATTCAATTAGTATTTGTTAGCATTGACTTTAAATTGTTTAACTTGGGTCAAACGTTTCGGGTAGCCTTCCACAAGCTTCCCACAATAAGTTGGGTGAATTATGGCCCATTCCTCCTGACAGGGCTGGTGTAACTGAGTCAGGTTTGTAGGCCTCCTTGCTCACACAAGCTTTTTCAGTTCTGCCCATAGCTTTTCTGTAGGATTTAGGTCAGGGCTTTGTGATGGCCATTCCAATACCTTGACTTTGTTGTCCTTAAGCCATTTTGCTACAACTTTGGAAGTATGCTTGGGGTCATTGTCCATTTGGAAGACCCATTTGCGACCAAGCTTTAACTTCCTGACTGACGTCTGGAGATGTTGCTTCAATATATCCACATCATTTTCTCTCCTCACGATGCCATCAATTTTGTGAAGTGCGCCAGTGCCTGTCCCTCCTACAGCAAAGCACCCCCACAACATGATGCTGCCACCCCCGTGCTTCACGGTTGGGAAGGTGTTCTTCGGCTTGCAAGCCTCCCCGTTTTTCCTCCAAACATAACGATGGTCTGTTCTATTTTTGTTTCATCAGACCAGAGGACATTTCTCCAAAAAGTACGATCTTTGTCCCCATGTGCAGATATTAACCGTAGTCTGGCTTTTTTATGGAGGTTTTGGAGCAGTGGCTTCTTCCTTGCTGAGCGGCCTTTCAGGTTATGTTGATATAGGACTCGTTTTACTGTGGATATAGATACTTTTGTACCTGTTTCCTCCAGCATCTTTCCACGGTCCTTTGCTGTTGTTCTGGGATTTATTTGCACTTTTCGCACAAAAGAACGTTCATCTCTAGGAGACAGAATGCGTCTCCTTCCTGAACAGTATGACGGCTACATGGTCCCATGGTGTTTATACTTGCATACTATTGTTTGTACAGATGAACGTGGTACATTCAGGCATTTGGAAATTGCTACCAAGGATGAACCAGACTTGTGGAGGTCTACAATTTTTTTTTCTGAGGTCTCGGCTGATTTGTTTTGATTTTCCCATGATGTCAAGCAAAGTGGCACTGAGTTTGAAGGTAGGCCTTGAAATATATCCACAGGTACACCACCAATTGACTCAAATTATGTCAATTAGCCTATCAGAAGCTTCTAAAGCCATGACATAATTTTCTGGAATTTTCCAAGCTGTTTAAAGGCACAGTCAACTTAGTATATGTAAACTTCTGGCCCACTGGAATTGTGATACAGTGAATTATAAGTGAAATAATCTGTCTGTAAACAATTGTTGGAAAAATTACTTGTGTCACGCACAAAGTAGATGTCCTAACCGACTTGCCAAAACTATAGTTTGTTAACAAGAAATTTGTGGAGTGGTTGAAAAACGAGTTTTAATGTTTCCAACCTAAGTGTATGTAAACTTCCGACTTCAACTGTATGTCTGATACACAGGCTTCCAAGGTAGGCAATTTTGGGGATTCACCATGTTTCATCAAAATGTACAGCTGCGTGTCTCCCCATAGCAGTGAAAGTTGACATTGTGTTTCCGAATGACATCACCAAGAGGTAGAATATATAGTGAAAACAATAAGGGTCCTAAAACGGAACCTTGAGGAACGCCGACACGTACAATTGATTTGTCAGAGGCAAACTGATATCTTTCTGACAGATAAGATCTAAACCAGCCAAGAACTTATACGTGTAGACCAATTTGGGTTTCTAATGTGAAGATCGATGGTGTCAAAAGCAGAACTAAGTTTTAGGAGCACTAGGACAGATGCAGAGCCTTGGTCTGATGCCATTAAAAGGTAATTTACCACTTTCACGAGTGCAGTCTCAGTGCTATGATGGGGTCTAAAACCAGACTGAAGCATTTCGTATACATTATTTGTCTTCAGTAAGGCAGTGACAGCTTTTTCTAAAATGTTTGAGAGGAATGGGAGATTTTATATAGGCCAATCTTTTTTTAAACATGTTCTGGTTCAAGATTTGGCTTATTCAGGAGAGGCTTTATTACTGCCACTTTTAGTGAGTTTGGTACATATCTGGTGGATATGGAGCCATTTATTATGTTCAACATAGGCGGGCCAAGCACAGGAAGTAGCTCTTTCAGTAGTTTAGTTGCAATAGGGTCCAGTATGCAGCTTGAGGGTTTAGAGGCCGTGACTATTTTCATGAATGTGTCAAGAAATACAGGATTCAAAAACGTGATCTTAGGTCCTGGCAGTTCTGTGCAGACTCAGGACAACTAAGCTTTGGAGAAATCCGCAGGTTCAAAGAGGAGTCTGTAATTTGCTTTTTAATGATCATGATCTTTTCATCAAAGAAGTTCATGTATTCATCACTGCTGAAGTGAAAGCCATCCTCTCTTGTTGAATGTTGCTTTTAAGTTAGGTTTGCGACAGTATCAAAAATAAATTAGGTTGGAAAAATATGATGATCGAGCAGCAGTGAGGGCTCTTCGATATTGCACGGTACTGTCTTTCCAAGCTAGTTGGAAGACTTCCAGTTTGGTGGAGCACCATTTCCGTTCCAATTCTCTTGAAGCTTGCTTCAGGGCTCGGGTATTTTCCTTATACCAGGGAGCATATTTCTTGTGACCATTTTTGTTTTGTTTTTAGGGATGTGACTGTGTCTAGGGTATTATGCAAGGTAAAATTTAGATCCTCAGTTAGGTGGTTAACCGATTTTTGGACTCTGACATCCTTGGGTTGGTGGAGGGAGTCTGGAAGGGCATCTAGGAATCTTTGGGTAGTCCAAGAATTTAAAGTATGGCTTTTGATGATCTTTGGTTGGGGTCTGAGCAGATTATTTGTTGCGACTGCAAACCTAATAAGATGGTGGTCCGATAGTCCAGGATTATGAGGAAAAACATTTAGATCCACAATATTTATTCCACGGGACAAAACTAGATCCAGGGTATGACTGGCAATGAGTAGGTCCGGAGACATGTTGGACAAAACCCACTCAGTCAGTGATGGCTTCAAAAGTATTTTCGAGTGGATCTTTCGACTTTTCCATCTGAATATTAAATTCACCAAAAATGTGAATATTATCTGCCATGACTATAAGGTTCGATAGGAATTCAGAGAACTAAGTGAGGAACGCTGTTTACGGCCCAGGAGTCCTGTAAACAGTAGCTATAAAACGTGATTGAGTAGGCTGCATAGATTTCATGACTAGAAGTTCTAACCAAAAGCTCTTACGAAGGCCTTGAGGCCGATACATTAAGCTTATTAAAGAGCAGTGATACGGGGTCACTAGTGTACCCACAAAAACAGTGATACTATCAAGTGCAGTGTGCAGGTTTTTTCTTAATTTTTTCTCATCTTATTCAACTATTACCATGCACCTGCAAAAAAGATAGCTCAGATGTGTGAGTTCCTTTTGAATTTTGAATGACTAGAAGCTCAAAAGACGGAAATGCAGTTTAATTTTTTTTTTTCATTTGCTGTCGTAAATGTTAGCAACACCTCTGCCTTTGCGGGATGCACTGGGTCACTAGTGTACCCACGAGGAGAGGCCTCATTTAACACAGTAAATTCATCAGGCTTGAGCCATGTTTCAGTCAGGCCAATCACGTGAAGATTATGATCAGTGATTAGTTAATTGACTATGACTGCCTTGGGAGTGAGGGATCTAGCATTAAGTAGCCCTATTTTGAGATGTGAGATATGACAGTCTCTTTCAATAATGACAGGAATGGAGGAGGTCTTTATTCCAGCGAACACCGCCATGTTTTGTTTTGCTCAACCTAGATCGAGGCACAGACACGATCTCAATGGAGATAGCTGAGCTGACTTCACTGACTGTGCTAGTGGCAGACTGTGCTAGTGGAGTCCGTCACTTCTCAGCATACCAGGCTTGGCCCTTGTTGTGGGTGAGTCCCAGAAAGAGTGCCAATTATCAACAAATTCTATCTTTTGGGAGGAGCAGAAAACAGTTTTCAACCAGCGATTGAGTTGTGAGAATCTGCTGTAGAGCTCATCACTACCCCTAACTGGGAGGGGGCCAGAGACAATTACTCGATACCGACACATCTTTCTAGCTAATTTACACACTGAAGCTATGTTGCTCTTGGTGATCTCTGACTGTTTCATCCTAACATCATTGGTGCCGACATGGATAACAACATCCCTATACTCTCTACACTCGCCAGTTTTAGCCTTAGCCAGCACCATCTTCAAATTAGCCTTAACGTCGGTAGCCCTGACACCTGGTAAACAGTGTATGATCGCTGGATGATTCGTTTTAAGTCTAATGCTGCGGGTAATGGTGTCGCCAATGACTAGGGTTTTCAATTTGTCAGAGCTAATGGTGGGAGGCTTCGTCGGCTTAGACCTCGTAACGGGTGAAGGTGAGACCTGAGAAAACTCGGCCTCTGATTCCGACTTGTTACTTAATGGGGAGAACCGGTTGAAAGTTTTTGTCGGCTGAATGAACGACACCGGTTGAGCATGCCGAAAGCATTTCTTTCCAGAAGCCTTGAGAAAATTGTCCAGCTGCAGGGACTGTGCGAGGGGGTTTATACTACTATCTGTACTTACTGGTGGCACAGATGCTGTTTCATCCTTTCCTACACTTAAATTGCCCTTGCCTAACGATTGCACCTGAAGCTGTGCTTGCAACACAGCTAACCTTACCAGGCTAAGGAGCGGGAGCGTGTACCACTGTTTTATTTACCTATCGTAACTAAGTGCACTTATACAGTGTCCATATTAGGACAGCCTCTGCACGACTTCTCTGCTGAGACTGAAGCTGTCCTAACATCGATATTGTACCGTTCTGAAAAATGTGGTCACATAATGACCATCAATTTGAATAATTGCATTGCATGTAAACATGGTCAGCGTTCGTAGAATATTCAAACGGATACTGTGCTCTACTGCATACTGTGATCAAAGCTATGTCACTAGCAGTGCAAAATACCAGTCTGTCCAATATCTACTACTCAGAGAAGAGAGTCTTCTGCCACCATTTCGTAAGGAGTGGGATATATTTCAGTTACACACACACACACACACACACACACACACACACACACACACATATGCAAACACACACCCACACACAGATTTACCTTCTTACAATTCACAAGCAAAGATACATCATCAGCTGTGGGGGTCCCTCCCATAGAATTACATCTAGATTTAATAGGATCTCTATGGTCCCTCCTACCCAAACCTACCTCATAAAACACAGTTGTACAATTGAGAACCTCACTCTCCCTGTCTGCTCAAAGAGGAAATACAGTGTGTACTGAGAACTAGTGGGTGGAGTGAGTTTCAGCCCCTTGCATACATAACCTACTGTGAAACCGCCAAGAGTAAATTTACATCTGGCCTGACCTTGCCCTGACCTCCCGGCCACGTATTTTCTCCCTTGAACCGTAGGATATATGAAAACACCACGGGCCTGGAAAAAAAAATGCACATCAGGTCTTCAGCACATGAAGGATATGAATTAATCCACTTCATTATGCAAGCACTTGGAATTAAGTATTGATCAATCGGACTCTGGGGGACAGAGGAATTACAATGAAAATAAATAATAGGGCGGCTGAGAAAAATAGCTCTCGATAAAGATTGAATGAAAGCCAGTGGCGGCTTCCCCCATAAATTGACCCAAAACAATATACATATATATATATGTTTCATCTCTGTGTTTTCATAATTGTCTGGATGTATCTCACCGGATTAAGTGTCCAAGCAAGCGAAACAGCGCCCCTCTGTATGCATAGGCCATCTATCTGATGCTGTCTGTTTATAAAGAGTATGACATTGTTTTTGCCTGTAGCATTGAATTCAAGGGAAGCCAGCAAGCATTTAGCCTCCCTTGATTTCAAAAAAGTATACAACAATAGCCAATCAGCGTTGAGCTCAACTGTGAATGGTCCTGGCGCACCAAAAAAAAGTGTCAAGGGAAGCCAGTTTGGATTTGGCTTCACTCCTATCACATCTCATCAAGAGAAATAAGTAATTGACAGAAACAACTTGAATTGTTGCATCTCGTTGTGTGGTTGGCCTCCTTGGCTAGCGAGCAAGCATTTAAGCCAGGTAGCCTAGGACAGCAACAACAACAAAAATGTGTTCTGTTTGATAGTCATAGACCATTTAATCAACATTAAAGAGAGGAGGATGGCATTGGCATTTCTCTACATGTAGGGTGAGTCAACATGTTCTTCTACTTGCACGAATGCACGCACACACAAACACACACAAAACGGAAACGTGGACAGCCACATCATATTTAGCTTGGTGCTTGAATAGTAGAGGCAGCTCCTGTTTTCTTTGCAACTTGCGGTAAATAGCCGTGGTTCTGAATTAACAGTTGTTAAGTAGTCAGAAAATGTTGGAAACTTTAACTTGCTTGACCATGCTGTAGGTCATGTAACTGTTTGTTACATGCAACATGCTTTCTGGACTTCACCAGACAGAGGATGCTCTCCGGGTTTTGTGATGAGACAAAGGTGTGGTTGAATTTATTCTACTACTGTGTCTTCTTATTGTCTAGGCCTTTAGGCCTATATAACATGGTTGCAAGGCATATGAACTGTTGGGTTCTGAGAATATGAAATATACTTATTCATGTCACTGAGGGAGTGCTTAAGTTTAGAGGGTCTACACCAGAAGTTCATGGTTATCTATAGGAGGAAAGTATATGTTGGGGGAAATTATGCTTGGAATGTACTGAATGTAGAGAAAGCGATCACATATGGCAGGCATTGATAAGGGGAGAGAGCCATGTATTAGTGATGAAGGGGGGTCGAGAACAGGTCACGTTAAGGGAGAAATAAAAGTTTATGGCCCATATTACTTAGTTTCCTGCTTAAGCAATAAAGATACAATGTTTGTTCAGATGTGTAGGAGGAGACTCAGCAGAGAAAGGGTTAAATATCAGTGTTTGTGTGAACAATGTCTTTGTCTAAATGCAGCTGTATTGACCCTCTGGGAAGAATAAACTTGGTTTAAGCTTTCATATGTTTTTACTTTGAGAGTTAGAACCTAACAGAACTAACAGGTTGTACTGCAAACAACGCAACTATCACAACACGTTGGTTGTAATATAGATTTTTTTCTATGGCTTGGCTTCCCCAGTGATTTTACCCACGCACTGCTACTGATCAAAGCAAATTCACTTAATCCACTCCTACGAGGTATGGAATGAGCAGCAGCTGCTGCGGAGATCCTCAAGTTTATCTCAGATAGAACTCTCAATCTCCATTCATCTCTAATTATCTACAGCGTTTTGACAGCTTATCTGGTCTAGTGTGAAAAGCTCAGTTTCAAAGGAGAGATGATCTCTTTGACAACATCGCAGGATAAGCCAAAGAAGCGTTCAACCATTGTTGTACCGACGCCCAGGAATTGATATTGATCTGATGTATGTTGTAGGCCTATATTGTCTTGGTATTCTCTTTTTTTGCATAGGATAGAGCTGACAGATAGAAGAGAGAGTGTGCTGAAATAGCAGTGGGCCAGATTCAAACCCATGCTGCAGCGATATACACTGAGTGTACAAAACATTATGAACACTGCTCTTTCCATGACAAAGACTGACTAGGTGAATCCAGGTGAAAGCTATGATCCCTTATCGATGTCACTTGTTAAATCCACTACAATTAGTGTAGATGAAGGGGAGGTGACACGTTACAGAATGATTTTTAAGCCTTGAGACAGATTAGGCCTGGAGGAGAGGGTGTGCCTCTCTACAGCTAATGAACTAAACAAGTTCTTCAGCCGCTTTGAAACAGGGGTTGCCCCCACTCCCCTGGCCTGTCTGGAGGAGGATGTCATGGCAACCAAGAGCGCGCTTGTCATCGATGAGGAAGTCGTACAACAAGTGTTCAAAAGCACTGGAGCAAGAAAGAGCCCGGGGCCTAATAACATAAGTGTAACGTCTGCTTCCAACTCACACCCTAAAACACGTTGATCCCCTGAACGTAGATCACTTGCCAGCCCACTTTCCAGCTCACACTCTCAAACACCTAGATCCCCTGAACGCAGCTCACTCTCCAGATCCCAATCACCTGAATTCTAATCACCTGTTCACACACCTGTATGTCATTATCACACACTATTTAGTTCAGTTCTTTGCACCCCATCCCAAGATTTGACGGTACATGGCCCCGCCCATCGTCCCTTTGATGCAGTGAAGTTGTCCTGTCCCCTTAGCAGAAAAACACCCCCAAAGCATAATGTTTCCACCTCCATGTTTGACGGTGGGGATGGTGTTCTTGGGGTCATAGGCAGCATTCCTCCTCCCCCAAACACAGCGAGTTGAGTTGATGCCAAAGAGCTCCATTTTGGTCTCATCTGACCACAACACTTTCACCCAGTTGTCCTCTGAATCATTCAGATGTTCATTGGCAAACTTCAGATGGGCATGTATATGTGCTTTCTTGAGCAGGGGGACCTTGCGGGCGCTGCAGGATTTCAGTCCTTCACGGCGTAGTGTGTTACCAATTGTTTTCTTGGTGACTATGGTCCCAGCTGCCTTGAGATCATTGACAAGATCCTCCCGTGTAGTTATGGGCTGATTCCTCACCGTTCTCATGATCATTGCACCTCCAGGAGGTGAGATCTTGCATGGAGCGCCAGGCCGAGGGAGATTGACAGTTCTTTTGTGTTTCTTCCATTTGCGAATAATCGCACCAACTGTTGTCACCTTCTCACCAAGCTGCTTGGCGATGGTCTTGTAGCCCATTCCAGCCTTGTGTAGGTCTACAATCTTGTCCCTGACATCCTTGGAGAGCTCTTTGGTCTTGGTCATGGTGGAGAGTTTGGAATCTGATTGATTGATTGCTTCTGTGGACAGGTGTCTTTTATACAGGTAACAAGCTGAGATTAGGAGCACTCCCTTTAAGAGGGAAACCAGCTCTCTGTCTCCCCACGTGTTCATTACAAAAAGTGGTCGTGTCTTGAAACACTGTTCCAGTCAGCTGAGCGGTGTCTTCTGCTCTCTCTTTCAGCGGTCCCTGGATACATTGGAAATACCATCTTTATGGAAAAAAATCTGTTGTACCTGTCCCAAAAACCTCTCATCTGTCTGCATCAAATGATTACAGACCTGTCACTTTGACCTCTCTCTTGATTGAAAAGATAATCAAGACATACATCATCAACACCACCAGTCACCTTCTTGACCCCCTCTAATTTGCATACCGGTCAGAAAGATGGACAGATGGTGCCATCCTTTCACTCTTACATCTGGTGCACATGCATTTGGAAGGCAGTAAAACCCATGTGTGTATCATGTTTACAGATTTCTCCTCTGCATTTAACACAATCAATCCGTTGGTCCTCGTAGACAGACTGAGAGGAGACTTCGGACTTGATGCTATGCTTATCACATGGATCACCAACTTCCTAACTGATAAGTCTCAGCAGGTACGAGTTGGCAACATACTCTCTGAGGTGCGCACTACTTCAGTTGGAACCCCACAGGGCAGTGTTCTTTCACCAGTACTATACATACTGTATTCAGACAGCTGCCGGAGCCGGTACCCAGGGTGCCACCTGATCAAATATGCTGACGTTTCTGCTTTGGTCAATCTTCTCGAAGGGGATGAGACGGAGCACGGACCGGCTCTGAATGATTTTACTGTCTGGTGTGAGTCATCCCATTTAATTTTAAATACATCAAAAACAAAGGACATGGTGATTGACTTTCGAAGGAACATTAACATGCACACACCATCACTGATAAAAGGTGAGCCTATTGAAATAGTGGAGGAGTACAAATACCTTGGGCTTGTCATTGACAACAAGCTGTCATGGGATCAGTGTACTGACGCTATTTTTAAGAAAGGCCAACAGAGACTGTATTTCCTACAGAAACTGCACTTTTTTAATGTTGTTCTAACCATCATGGTTCTCTATTATAAATCATTAATTGAGAGCATTCTGTCCTACTGTTTGACCTGCTGGTTTGGGAATATCAAGGTTGTTCAGAAAAATAGGTTGTGCAAGATAGTCAGGACTTGTGAAAAAATAATGGGGCAGCAACTGTAAGAACTGTCATCTCTCTACCTGGGCAGAGCCCTCCATAAGGCACAAAAAATAGTGGTTGACTCTTCCCATCCACTCCACCCTGAATTCCAGCTCCTTCATTCTGGACGCAGGTACAGACTACCTAAGGTTAAAAAAAATAGGGCCAAGTACTCTTTTATTTCGAATGCAATTCTGCAACTTGACAAATGTTGCACTTTGCACTTGCACTATGAAATTGCACTTATTTGTTTGTAAATATCCTTTGCTATTTATTTTACATTTTTAGATCTTATAAGTTTTATGACTGCTGCAAGATGAATTGCCTCTTTGAGGACATTAAAGTTTTCTGAATCTGAGATTGTGTATGTGTGCCATTCAGAGGGTGAATGGGAAAGACGAAAGATTTAAGTGCCTTTCAACGGGGTATGGTAGTAGGTGCCAGGCACACCAGTTTGTGTCAAGAACTGCAACGCTGCTGGGGTTTTCACACTTAACAGTGTCCCGTGTGCACCAAGAATTGTCCACCACCCAAAGTACATCCAGCCAACTTGACACAATGGTGGGAAGCATTGGAGTCAACATAGGCCAGCATCCCTGTGGAACGCTTTTGACACCTTGTAATTTTTTTATATTTAACTAGGCAAGTTAGTTAAGGACAAATTCTTATTTAGAACGAGGGTACATTGTAGGGTACATGACCGAACAAATTGAGGCTGTTCTGAGGGCAAAAAGGTGGGGGTGCAACTCAATATTAGGAAGGTGTTCTTAATGTTTTGTACACTCAGTGTATGTGTCCGGAGGCAGCATCTTAGCCCGCTAGACCACTTTGTGTTGGTATTCTAACTGTGATTCCTATTGAAGAGAAAATACACAGGTGACTGAGGTGATGGCAGGAGGGCCTTCAACCATCATAACTCTGGGTATTGATTCCTAGCCGTTAATAGATCTCATTGGCGTCAAAGAGGCTGATTAAAAAGTGGTGCCTGATTATAGACAGTACGTGGTCAGAACTATCACTCTCGCATGTCTTTTTAAAATGTATTTCCTATAAATATACTGTATAAGGTTTTAGATCTAATTTTATCAGAGTTGATAGTCAGATCATCCAAGTTTTTACCCTGAAAAGTTTTATCAATACAGTGTTCTATTCGATAGGGATAGAATCATCGGAGAAGTCTGCTCATTGTCAGTATCTCAAAAGCACAAGAGAACCAAAACAAGTAGAAAAAATAACCTGAAATCTTGGGAATTCTCTTTGAATGGGAGTAACAGTAAAAGTAGGACAAGTTGTGGACAAGAAAGGCGGTAGCTCCAGTATTGTTCAGGGAATGGGAGATCAGGGGGACTGCAGGTCAGAACAGTACATGTTTCCTTGAGTGTGTGAACATTTTTAGATCTTTTTGCGCTGATAGAAACTGACAAACCAGATAAAAAGAGGTAGCATGGCAAAGAGAGACAGGAGTAACCTACAGATGGCATAGCAGACCAATGGATCCAGGCCTAATTAAGAGAGAGAAGTTTTGCGTTCCAAATGGCACCCTATTCCCTATATAGTGCAATATATGCCATTCTTTCCAAAGCGACTCAGTCATGTGTACATAAATGTTTTTCATATGTGTGGTCCCGGGAATCGAACCAACCATCCTGGCATTGCAGGTACAATACTCTACCATCTGTGCTATGGAGGAACACTAAATTTTAAAAAATCATTACAAAAAAATAAAAATTATTTATTTGAGTCTGAAACGGGGAATTTAATTGTAATGGTTTGAATATGAATCTTTGTCAAATTCATTAAACAAAAGTCAAACTGAAACATTTTCTCCTGTCTTCTAATTTCTCCTGGTTAGCCTCTTGTCTGCAAAGGTTGTTACATTGTAACCACAAAGTAATAAAAAATGGCACTTCACTTTACATTAAGTTGCTTGCTCCTGGGTAAGTAAAAATACATGTACAGTATATCCCTTGTAACAACATTGTAATTACAGAGTTGGTTGTTAAAGATTGTTACATTGTAATTACAATCTAACTTAAAGGATGTCATGACATGGCCCTTTCTCTCTCCTAAACCAGGTTTATTACCTCAGGTCATAAATACCGGGTAGAAACTGCCATGAAGTATGGAGGTAGAGAGCCTAGAGAGAACAAAGAAAGACTTGGCGAAACTCCTAAATCCCCAAAATGGGAGAATTAAACAATATTTCTACTTTTGAAAATGTGGGAATGGTCCGTGGACACTTAAGGGGCAGTCATGTTGAGTGTGTTTCATTTGATGATCTCATGAAGGACAGGAAACACACATAACTGTACCTCTGAATGTGTACATTTCTCAATTATGGGGTTTGCATCTAATTCTTGTATAAAATTAATGAGTAAAGATTAAACTATTTGTGAAATGATGTAATGTGATGTTAACCTTTAAAATGAGAGAATTGTCTTCCATGTAAAGTTTAACTAGTCAGTGGCCACGCCCCCGTGAGGCCAGACATTACATCAGGCATCATGGAATCACCCTTTTCTCTGAAATGTATAAAACTACCCATGATGAAATGTACATTTCATGCCAAAGAGACCCACGGTAAGCCGGACGTCTCGAATGGTTAACCTGTTGAGGACAGACGTTCTGCTAGCGGAACCCCGTTCCGCCTGCGGAACCCCTAGCCAACAGCCAATGGCATCGCACGGCGCGAAATACAAAACCAACTAAAATACCACAATTCAATTTTCTCAAACAATCAACTATTTTACACCATTTTAAAGATAAGACTCTCGTTAATCTAACCACATTGTCCGATTTCAAAAAGGCTTTACAGCGAAAGCAAAACATTAGATTATGTTAGGAGAGTACATAGACACAAATAATCACACAGCCATTTTCCAAGCAAGCATATATGTCACATAAACCCAAACCACAGCTAAATGCAGCACTAACCTTTGATGATCTTCAGCAGATGACACTCCTAGGACATTATGTTATATAATACATGCATATTTTGTTCAATCAAGTTCATATTTATATCAAAAAACAGCTTTTTACATTAGCATGTGATGTTCAGAACTAGCATACCCACCGAAAACTTCCGGTGAATTTACTAAATTACTCATGATAAACGTTGACAAAATACATAACAATTATTTTAAGAATTATAGATACAGAACTCCTTTATGCAATCGCTATGTTCGATTTTAAAATAGCTTTTCGGCAAAATCACATTTTGCAATATTCTGAGTACATAGCTCGGCCATCACAGGCTAGCTAATTTGACACCCGCCAAGTTTGGGGCTCACTAAACTCAGAATTACTATTAGAAAAATTGGATTACATTTTGCTGTTGTTCGTCAGAATGCACTCCCAGGGCTTCTACTTCAACAACAAATGTTGTTGTGGTTCCAAATAATCCATAGTTATATCCAAATACCTCTGTTTTGTTCGTGCGTTCAGGTCACTATCTGAAGGGTGACGCGCGAGTGCATTTTGTGACAAAAAAATTCTAAATATTCCATTACTGTACTTAGAAGCATTTCAAACGCTGTTTAAAATCAATTTTTATGCTATTTTTCTCGTAAAATAGCGATAATATTCCAACCGGGCAACGTTGTATTCATTCAAAGGCTGAAAGAAAAAAATTGAGAAGTCTCGTGACCGCGCATCTCCAGTCTCACTGTCCCCAGGCTGACCACTCACAAACAGAGCTGCTGTACTTTGCCCAGAGACAGCAGACACCCCATTCCACTTTCTGGCGGCTTTAGAGAGCCAATGGAAGCCTTAGAAAGTGTCACGTTACAGCACAGATGCTGTAATGTCGATAGAGATGCAACAGAAGGACAACAAATTGTCAGACAGGGCCCTTCCTGTATGGAATCTTCTCAGGTTTTGGCCTGCCATATGAGTTCTGTTATACTCACAGACATCATTCAAACAGTTTTAGAAACTTTAGAGTAATTTCTATCCAAATCTACTAATTATATGCATATTCTAGTTTCTGGGCAGGAGTAGTAACCAGATTAAATCGGGTACGTTGTTTATCCGGCCGTGAAAATACTGCCCCCTATCCCAAAGGACCACGCAAACCAGTGTTAACTAAAGTTGCAATTGGTTGAATTTCTAAGACCAAAACATGCTGGGTGACGCTAGTGTGTGAAGTGGTTTAGACTACAACTCTACCAAAGAACAGAATCAGAGCAAATTCTAGACGACACAAATTACTAGTCTGCAGCTTGAAATGACGTAAACCTAGAATGAAAATACCGACAACCGCAGAAACATCTATTCTATGAGAACATTTCTGAATGGTACTCTGAAGTATCCATTCAAACCACCTATGACTTATGACTGATCTTCTGGGAAAGTTAACCAGAGACTCTGATGAACTCTCCAGCAGACGAACCGGATTCCAACAGAGAAGACAACAACAACATATGGGTGTAAATATATTTTTTTATTTATATTTATTTCACCTTTATTTAACCAGGTAGGCTAGTTGAGAACAAGTTCTCATTTAAAACTGCAACGTGGCCAAGACAAAGCAAAGCAGTTCGACACATACACCAACAAAGAGCTACACATGGAATAAACAAACATACAGTCAATAATACAGTAGAAAAAAGTCTATATACATTGTGTGCAAATGAGGTACGATAAGGGAGGTAAGGTAATAAATAGGCCATAGTGGTCAAGTAATTACAATATAGCAATTAAACACTGGAATGATAGATGTGCAGAAGATGAATGTGCAAGTAGAGATACTGGGGTGCAAAGGAGCAAGATAAATAAATAAATAAATACAGTATGGGGATGAGGTAGATGGATAGGCTATTTACAGATGGGCTATGTACAGGTGCAATGATCTGTAAACTGCTCTGACAGCTGATGCTTAAAGTTAGTGAGGGAGGTATGAGTCTCCAGCTTCAGTGATTTTTGCAATTCGTTCCAGTCATTGGCAGCAGAGAACTGGAAGGAAAGGCGGCCAAAAGAGGAATTGGCTTTGGGGGTGACCAATAAAATATATCTGCTGGAGCGTGTGCTACTATGGTAACCAGTGAGCTGAGATAAGGCAGAGCTTTACCTAGCAAAAACTTGTAGATGACCTGGAGCCAGTGGGTTTGGCGACGAATTTGAAGTGAGGGCCAGCCAACGAGAGCATACAGGTCGCAGTGGTGGGTAGTATATGGGGCTTTGGTGAAAAAACGAATGGCACTGTGATAGACTGCATCCAATTTGCTGAGTAGAGTGTTGAGGTTATTTTGTAAAAGACATTGCTGAAGTCAAGGATCGTTAGGATAGTTAGTTTTACGAGGGTATGTTTGGCAGGATGAGTGAAGGATGCTTTGTTGCGAAATAAGAAGCCGATTCGAGATTTCATTTTGGATTGGAGATGCTTAATGTGAGTCTGGAAGGAGAGTTTAGTCTAACCAGACACCTAGGTATTTGTAGTTGTCCACATATTCTAAGTCAGAACCGTCCAGAGTAATGCTAGACGGGCGGGCAGGTGTGGGCAGCGATCGGTTGAAGAGCATGCATTTAGTTTTACTTGCATTTAAGATCAGTTGGAGGCCACGGAAGGAGAGTTGTATGGCATTGAAGCTCATCTGGAGGTTAGTTAACACAGTGTCCAAAGAAGGGCCAGAAGTATACAGAATGGTGTCGTCTGCGTAGAAGTGGATCAGAGAATCACCAGCAGCAAGAGCGACATCGTTGATGTATACAGAGAAAAGAGTCGGCCCGAGATTTGAACCCTGTGGCACCCCCATAGAGACTGCCAGAGGTCCGGACAACAGGCCCTCCGATTTGACACACTGAACTCTGTCTGAGAAGTAGTTGGTGAACCAGGCGAGGCAGTCATTTGAGAAACCAAGGCTGCTGAGTCTGCCGATAAGAATGTGGTGATTGACAGAGTCGAAAGCCTTGGCCAGGTCAATGAATACGGCTGCACAGTATTGTCTTATCGTTGGCAGTTATGATATCGTTTAGGACCTTGAGCGTGGCTGAGGTGCACCCATGACCAGCTCTGACACCAGATTGCATTGCGGAGAAGGCCCTGTGGGATTCGAAATGGTTGTTAACTTGGCTTTCGAAGACCTTAGAAAGGCAGGGTAGGATAGATATAGGTCTGTAACAGTTTGGGTCTAGAGTGTCTCCCCCTTTGAAGAGTGGGATGACCACGGCAGCTTTCCATTCTTTGGGGATCTCAGACGATACAAAAGAGAGATTGAACAGGCTAATAATAGGGGTTGCAACAATTGTGGCAGATAATTTTAGAAAGAGAGGGTCCAGATTGTCTAGTCCAGCTGATTTGTAGGGGTCCAGATTTTGCAGCTCTTTCAGAACATCAGCTATCTGGATTTGGATGAAGAAGAAATGTGGGAGGCTTGGGCAAGTTGCTGTGGTGGGTGCAGAGTTGTTGACCGGGGTAGGGGTAGCCAGGTGGAAAGCATGGCCAGCCGTAGAAAAACGCTTATTGAAATTCTCAATTATCGTGGATATATCGGTAGTGACAGTGTTTCCTAGCCTCAGTGCAGTGGGCAGCTGGAAGGAGGTGCTCTTATTCTCCATTGACTTTACAGTGTCCCAGAACCTTTCGGAGTTTGTTTTACAGGATGCAAATTTCTGTTTGATTTCCTAACTGCCTGTGTATATTGGTTCCTAACTTCCCTGAAAAGTTGCATATCGTGGGGGCTATTTGATGATAATGCAGTACGCCACAGGATGTTTTTGTGCTGGTCAAGGGCAGTCAGGTCTGGAGATAACCAAGGGCTATATCTGTTCCCGGTTCTACATTTTTTGAATGGGGCATTGTTATTTAAGATGATGAAGAAAGCACTTTTAAAGAATAACCAGGCATCCTCTGCTGGCGGAATGTGGTTAATATCCTTCCAGGATACCCGGGCCAAGTCGATTAGAAAGGCCTGCTCGCTGAAGTGTTTTAGGGAGCATTTGACAGTGATAAGGGGTGGTCGTTTGACCGCGGACCCATTACGGACGCAGGCAATGAGGCAGTGATTACTGAGATCCTGATTGAAGACAGCAGAGGTGCATTTAGAGAGCAGGTTGGTCAGGATGAAATCTATGAGGGTGCCCGTGTTTACGATTTGGGGTTGTACCTGGTAGGTTCCATGATCATTTGTGTGAGATTGAGGGCATCTAGCTTAGATTGTAGGACAGCCGGGGTGTTAAGCATATCCCAGTTTAGGTCACTTAACAGTACAAACTCTGAAGATAAATGGTGGGCAATTAATTCACATATGGTGTCCAGGGCACAGCTGGGGGCTGAGGGGGGTCTGTAACATGCGGCAACAGTGAGAGACTTCTTTCTGGAAAGGTGGATTTTTAAAAGTAGAAGCTTAAACTGTTTGGGCACAGATCTGGAGGGGATGTAACGATGGTGATCTCGGGGTGATGATTGGTGTTGGGTTTGTGCCAGACACAGCGTTTTCCTTGATGGCCAAAAAGCTACATTTTAGTCTCATCTGACCGGAGTACCTTCTTCCATATGTTTGGGTAGTCTCCCACATGCTTTTTGGCGAACACCAAACAAGTTTGCTTTTTTTTCTTCTGGCCACTCTTCTGTAAAGCCCAGCTCTGTGGAGTGTACGGCTTAAAGTGGTCCTATGGACAGATACTCCAATCTCCACTGTGGAGCTTTGCAGCTCCTTCAGGGTTATCTTTTGTCTCTTTGTTGCCTCTCTGATTAATGTCATCTTTGCCTGGTCTGTGAGTTTTGGTGGGTTGCCCTCTCTTGGCAGGTTTGTTGTGGTGCCATATTCTTTCCCTTTTTTAGTAATGGATTTATTGATGCTCCATGGGATGTTCAACGTATCTGATATTTTTTTATAACCCAACCCTGATCTGTACTTCTCCACAACTTTGTTATTTTTTTTATTTAACTTCACAATTCTGGACTATTTTGTGTATATACATTACATGAAATCCAAATAAAAATCAATTTAAATTGCAGGTTGTAATGCAACAAAATAGGAAAAATGCCAAGGGGGGTTGAATACACTGTATATGCAAAGGATGAAGGTGGAAACTAGAATCTGCACAATTGTAGTATAGAGCAGCAGAAGCTTATAGTTAGTACATTTAATAACACATATTGTTCAGTACGTTATTTTAATCTGAAACAATCTGATTTCTATGTTAGGGGCCCTGTAGGTTTTTTGTCAAAATTCTGTCAATGCCCCTGCCCACACCACTCTTCTTACCAGATGTAGCTTCTCTGTGCTGCCAGTGCAGGGAAAATCCCACCAGCTCTATATTATCCGTGTTGTCGTTCAGCCATGACTCGGTGAAACATAAGATATTACAGTTTTTAATGTCACATTGGTAGGATAATCTTAATCGTAGGTCATCAATTTTATTTTCCAATTATTGCACGTTAGCCAATAGAACGGATGGCAGTGGGAGTTTACTCGCTCACCTACGAATTCTCAGAAGGCAGCCCAACCTCCACCCCCTTTTTCTCTGCCTGTTCTTCATGCAAATGACAGGGATTTGGGCCTGTTCCAGGGAAGGCAGTATATCCTCGTCAGACTCGTTAAAGGAAAAAGCTTCTTCCAGTTCGAGGTGAGTAATTGCTGTTCTGATGTCCAGAACTTATTTTCGGTCATAAGAGACGGTAGCAGCAACATTATGTACGAAAAAAACAAATTACAAACAACGCAAAAAAACAAACAAAATAGCACAGTTGGTTAGGAGCATGTCAAATATCAGCCATCCTCTTCGGTGCCATCTTATCATCTTATATAGTGGGCCCATGTAGGTCCTGGTCAAAAGTAGTGCATGACATACGGAATAGGGTGCTATTTGGGATGCAGACTACCACACTGAGCAGTTTAGACTAGAATTCACAGGGCTCCATATGAAACATTTAGCTCTTAACAAAATAGGACATAAGCCACACTGTTGTCATGAGTACGTTAGTGTTTTACATTATGCTTTGTTCCTTCCAAGGCTGCATCATGCCAGAACCGTTAGTCCCAGTTGTCTGCGACAATAATTGTTTTCGCCTTTGTTGTCGTTTTTTTGTCCTCGCCTCGCTCGTTATATTTATTCGTTTGAGTTGTTTATCTGCCCTGACACATATTCCCAGGCCTTCGTCTCGTTCGCTTTCTGGAATTCTCCTCAGACTTTTGTTTGTTTGTTTTTCCAATGGGACAGCACTTGCCAAATGTTGTTGTGCCTCCACAACACTTGAATACAACTGCATTCGTGTTACATTGAGGAAATGCATAGATGTGGAATTGTGGTCTAGCACCCTCTGCGAGTCAGAGTCAACCGGATGCATACGGTTTTCAGGGGAAATGGCTGACTTGGAAAGAGAGCCTGACTTTCAATTTGACAGTATTTCTTTTCTCATCAGGACTAGAAAGAATGAAATGTCTCTCTGGCATTTCTTTTATGGCTGTTACATTACATTAGTGACCTAGAAACAGAATTCTTCAAGCAGCTGTACTCAGAACAAACAGTCTAAATAACACGCTGTGTCCTATCTCGCCGTGTTAAATAGGTGATAAATGGAAAGGAATAATAATAATAATACAAAATTGCTGTTCATTTACAGACATAAATCACAAAGCTCTTTACATTGTTAGCAACCATTAAAAGAAAAAACTTGCCTCCCTCTGGCTATGTCAAATAACAACCCCAAAATTATATCTGCTGTTTAATTTCATGCTAGAGGAGTTACATTATTGTGCTTTATCCCTTTGATGAAAAGTGTGAGCTGGCTGCATCGTAATCAAGTTAGTTCGGCTGGAACACAGTCACAGACCAGCCTGGTGGTGCAATTTCTTTCTTTCTTTTTTTACACTTGGACCTACCAGGTCACCAAATGATGGAAAATAGTAACCCAACAAATGATTTAATAAACAATGTTTCTTTGGTCTGCTACAACCAGGAGGGAGTCGTAACCGGCCATGTGGTGTGAACCGTGGTGTGAACCATAAACTTACAATGGAAATACCCATTCAAGTCAATTATGCATAGCATAGCCATGAGTTTAACAGTCAAACTGCCATGGTCAGAGGTTATATTTCCGTTCTACTCATTGTAATTTTATGGTGTGACCCCTTGTCTATGAAGCCTCTGGAATATCCCATATGTTTGCCATGATTGACCTGCAACTGACATGCTTGTAGGGAGGTCTTCGTCAAAATGCTAGATCAAAATGTAATAGCTGTATCAATGTAGCTCAATATCCATCAACCCTGTACGCCTCTAACAAAGTTACGGTGAAAAAATATTGCTGTGTTTTTTGGGGGTTGAATCATTTGTAGGTCGGAGGTGTTGCCCATCCGCATAGGTACCATTTTGCATTAGGCCTGCAGGCCCATTGTTTAGGGAAAGCTATAGCATTATGTAGCTAAAAAGAGGGAGAACATTTTTAAACCGAGGCTGTAAAATGTAGAATTAGAAGTCAGATGTCCAGCAACTGCTATGTACTGTACATTTCTCATTCCCAGTCACAATCATGCAATGACATTCCATACACATTCATCCTGGCCATGACTGTTGTTCCAGTCGTACTTTATCCTATGGTTAGACGAGACACAGACATACAGCCAGACCCAGGGCTTTATCTGTGCTTGATTGAGCTAGCCTTGCTTAATGGATCATTAGAATAGTCCCAAAACGGTAAACCATGCCGATCTGACACTCTAGGCAGGCTAGAGCAAACGCTCACAGTATTTGAAAGATTTAAAGTAGTGTTTGGTCTGATACAGCAGTAGTATAACGCTGACACACTCCTCCCCATGTGTAGAAGCCAGGTCATGCATCCAGACATTGTACAAGACAAAGGCCCTAATGAGGAAGGACAGCACGTCCATGAGTAAAGCCATTAAGTCACAGCCGAAAAGTCTTGAAGAGTACCCGTCTCAATGCAAAGAGACACCTGCTATTGCCTAATGGGCAGTGGCTGGCAGGAAAATCCATCGAGTGGTGCAATCTTAATGTCAGGGGTGCCACTCGGGTCTCGGGGGGCGCCGGGCCCCAAGTTTGAAAAGATTTTTGTTGAGTCGTGTTTTATTTTATTTTATTGTTCCTCCTCACAGAATAGGAGCCCTCATTGTTTAAGGAGGTTCCCAATTTAAGGAGGTTCAGCAGTGTTCAAACTGAAGATTCAAACGTGTGCTGAAAAGCAATTAATAATGCAATGAGCACTGAGAATGAGTGAGAATGAGGTCTTATGATTTTGTTATTTTCATGTCATAATTGATTATGAAGACAGAATATAATGCAGCCAAATGAAGTCACAGGTAAAAGTGTCTGACACACATAGCAACATTCTATTTCATAAAACGCTGAAACCTTTTAATAACAGTGATGTCCTCATGTGGCTCAGTTGGTAGAGCATGGCACTTGCAACATTGAGGTTGTGGGTTCAATTCCCAAGGGGGACCAGTATGATGAAAGTATCAAAATGTATTCACTCACTGCTGTAAATGGCTCTGTGTTAGTGTCTGCTAAATGACTCAAATGTAAACTATTGTACTGTATGCTCAGAGGAATACACATACAGTAACCTCAACCTCTCTTTCTCCCACTTCCTTCTTAAGGTATCCGCATGCTTCCCAGCCCAAACAGTTTGTGCTTATATTATGATGACATTTTGTTACGTTTTTGTTAGTTTTGACTTCTGTGAGGGTTTTTTCGGCTGTTCAGGCACACAACATTTTCTCTGGAGTCTACGCCCCTTCGACGGTGATTGGTCAACAGTAGGAATTCTTCAATAAACTCTTTGTTGTCATTCAACGAGAGATGACTCATTTTCATGCTATTTTTTTTATTGACAAATACTGCACCAAACATCTTAGATGTACAATTGCACGACTAAGATCTCTTCGGCAAAAACGTCAAAATGAATAACAGATTTCTTTGATCAAATCAGACTAATTTGAGGAACTGCATACTGGCTAAAGCTTCTCAAAATGGACAAACAGTACTATTGCCGCTTTTTTCTCATTTTTCAAGCGAAAGTATTTTAAGGGAGTATAGGAGCACACTCGTTCGGTTCGAGTTCAGTTAGGCACCAGCTGAACTGAAGCATGCTGACACCTTTACTCTCTCTCTGTTCCTCACCTCTTTTTCTCTATCCCCCATATCTCTATCCCCCATATCTCTCTCTCTCTCTCTCTCTCTCTCTCTCTCTCTCTCTCTCTTTCTCTTTCTCTTTCCACCCCCTCCGGTGCGTCAGAAAAAATTACTATAGATTGTTTTTGTTCTGGCCTCAGTGGAGGAAAGTTCAAGCGGAGTAATGTGCAGGGGAGCCCACTGCACAGAATACCAATGAGCAGGCCTGGTGAAAAAGTGCTGATGCAATGCTCTGCTATATGGGATTGTCTCATCTCCTAAGTGACGTTATGGATTGAATATTGACATGCGCTGCCTGCCAGCTAGTGAAACAATGTCCGCAAGGGCAAAAGCTACAGTACAGGAAGGGACCAACTTATTTTATTCATGCAAAACTTTTGAGGAATTACATTTACCTCCGGTGAAGGAGATGGATCATTAAGAATACCTCTAGAATGGCTGTGGGGGACACTCTTTGGGAATCTTTTCAATAATGCAAGGCGAGCTAGTTAGAGTTGGCCTGTGGGTCTGGAGATCCTCATTGTGTGAAATGGAATAGGGACGGACAGAGCATGAAGCTTGAATCACGTATAATGGACGTGCCCATGTCTTGTACAGTGTCCCACTTACCCATTATTGTTCATTCACCTCTGGCTCTACATACTTGAAACGCAGGTCATCGCACTCTAGCGCATTCCAGCAATTCCAAGGCTCTTCACATCATTGACATGAACACGCTTGAAATGACAATGTCATGCATGCTACACTAGACTTAAGACTTTTTAAAAGGAAAGAGACCTATAGGAAATAACCAGGATGGATATTTGCATTATCTTCACATTACGGTTGGCCTTTATTAGAATTCCAAACACAATTGAACAGGTGAAGGCTAATCATTAACAATCCTTTAAATAGATCCAGGGGGTAGTGGGAGAAATACGATGGCTCCTGTCCCCAGTTGGGAGAAATTGCTTTTAGGCCACAGCATTCATCTGACATGATCTTGGCTGCTACTGTACAGATAGAAATCTATAGGCTACCAGGGAGGGGATGACTGTAGGGTTGCCATTTTTGTGACTGTAATTGCTTTTTGATGATATTCCCCCATACAGGGTGTGCGACTCCCCAAAGCAGTGAGTCAGACCCACCGGTAAGAGAAAAAGAGAGAGGGAGAGGGGGACACACAAACACGCCCGCACACATGCACAAACACACACTCAGACACACACACTCACTGTCACAGACAAACACACACACAGCCACACACACTCATGGACACACATACACACACTTGAGCCATTTGGGTCCCCGGTGCTGATTGATCAATAACAGATGTTGTGAGTCACTGACCACAGATTGCAGCGGCCGAGCAAAAGTGTTAGAGCGAGAGAGAGAGAGCACTCCTCCCATCTATCCAACATATTGAGTCTTTAACTAGTTTTTTTTCTCCCTCTCGAAACAAATTAAATGTCAGATATTTTTAGCGCTCTTGGCGTTGGTGAAGGTGGTGAGGTAGAGACAGCATGAGTTGCACACACACACACCATGTTCCCTGTGCATGTGGTCGTTGGTGAGAGAAACACACACACACACCATGTTCCCTGTGCATGTGGACATTGGTGAGAGAAACACACAAGGACACACTACACACACACTAACCAGCTGTCTCTCTCTCTGGCGAACCAGTGATTCGAGCCTGGGGACGAGTTCACACACACACACACACACCAGGAGCTGTATCAGTGGACGTGGGTGGCAGGGACCTCATCCTGACTTGTATAAATATTACATTTGAAGTCATTTTTTTCTCACAAATTTTCTACAATGCATATAAGGTATAGTGGAGTGGATTCAAGTTTTGCATGATCTTTCTATACAGGGTACAGCACATATTAAACAATCACAGATTCGACACAAATAATGTAAATATTACACATCACCTTTTAGATAACATCCAACTGAAAAGCAAATATTGTTTGGAAATTTAAATTCAACAATATAATTTTCATCAAGAAACAATGTTTTGTTCTTTAATGTATTGACTCAGAAACAGAGCATTTTCACTGTATATGGTATTCAGACATGATTAAGTCTGTTATTATCGTCCAGTTCTCTTGACTTCTATCTCTCTCTTTCTTCATCTCTTATTCTCTCTTTCTCCCTCCTACTCTTACACTCTCTCATTCTTGTCCCAGCTCTCTATCTCTATCTCCCTCTCCCTCCCTCCCTCCCCTCACCCCCCTTCTCTCTGTGCAGGTGCCTGTGCTGCTTTGGCTCACACCAGCCGCCCTGTGTGTGTGTGTGTGTGTGTGTGTGTGTGTGTGTGTGTGTGTGTGTGTGTGTGTGTGTGTGTGTGTGCTTGTGTCCTTCACACATACGAGGCTGTTTCTGCTGACCATCTGCTTTAGCTACCGCTCCCACTTGTCCTTCAGGAACACACCCTCAAAGTCACTCTCTCTCCCACTCTCTCTTTCTTTCACACACACACACACACACACACACACACACACACACACACACACACACACTGCTCCTCAATCATCCCCAGGACTTTGGTCTGGTGAGGAGAAATTTACAGAGAAAATATATATATATAGACACATTATTTATATTTCATTTTCTCTACCAGAACTCTTTGACTGATGTGTTGTTGGAGACTGTATTCATCATCTGAATCTAATGTCATCATTTATAAAAACATTCATCACAGAGTGGTACCATTCTTATTTGGCAGACAATGGAATGTAATGAAGGTTGAGCTTGGTTTGGTTTGTTTGAATGGGAGAATCACCTGGGAACATCAGGATGCACTGACAGGGACATTTTGTGTGTGTGTGTGTGTGTGTGTGTGTGTGTGTGTGTGTGTGTGTGTGTGTGTGTGTGTGTGTGTGTGTGTGTGTGTGTGTGTGTGTGTGTGTGTGTGTGTGTGCGCGTGTGCGTGTGTGCGCGCTTACGCAGGCATGCGCAGGCGTGCGCAGGCGTGCGTGCTTCCGTGTGTGTATTTTACGTACATGTTGTTGTACCTCAGTGCTGCATACGATGCAGTGTGTTTTGCATGTGTCAATAGTATTGTAAGTGGACTGCAGCTGGATGTGCTACGCTGGTGTTCCCACTCTGCAGTGTTCTCTCTGCTCCAGGTGCCGCTGCACCCTCAAGGTGACCCCCGTTTATCACACCACCACCTGATCCTGGACACACAGAGATGGGTTACATGAATATACTGTAGATGGGGGATGTGGGGTTAAGTGTTCCGTCACCATGTTTTTATCCTGACTAAGCACAAGAGAAAATTTGATTATGATGGTGGTGATGATGATGATGGTGGTCGTGGTGATAATGATGGTGATAATGATGATGATGGTGATGATGGTGATGATGGTGATACTGTCCTTGATATTCACTGATGCCTGATTGCTCTTTCAACAGCATATTCTATATCTTATTGAAAACATGAAGATTGAATAATTTTGTCACTGAGATTGAAATTCGAGATCTTATCAGTCCCTGTATCCAGTAAAAAAATATATATTACTTGATGAATCTTCTTAACAAACCCCGTAGGACAAAGTATTCTACCGACATCTCCAAACCCTGTAGGTCAAAGCATTCTACCGACATCTCCAAAATGATCACTGTGACATCATTGTATCGTCCAGACTGACAGAGAGCTGTACGCCGTGAGACGCCTGCCGGCCCCACTGGAGTGGAAATAAAAGGTGTTGCCAGCTACGCGAGGGAGATAGGAATTTGGTGAGGAAAATTGCAATAGGCAGGCCGAGCTGTGGAAATGTGTTTTCTGCGATTGGTGTGTGAAAAGTTCCTACAGACTCTTCTAGTACAGGCCGCAGCATTTCTTCGCTTTGCACTTCTGATCCGTTCTGACACCCTCGCCAGATCCCAAGACACTGATGAACGCTAAGAGAGGGCAAATGTGAAAATGTTGTTCAACACACATTGAGATCATGTCAGGGCGATTCATATTTCTTGCCCCCTGCAATTTCTATCGATTCAAAGGCCTGTCAAAATATCTGCAGTTGATATTCTGTAGATATAGACATATATGTATAGATATTGATATTTAGGGTTGGTTTCCCAGACACAGATAAAGCCTAATCCTGGACAAAAAATGTAACAGAAAATGTTAAATGAAGATTCTCTATTGAGTTTGCTTTTAGGACTAGGCTTTATCTGTGTCTGAGAAACCCCCCCAGAATGTATAACTACTTGAAGAACATTCACTAATTTGTATTTTGGCTATGTGGGTAGAATGTCTGTGTGATGTTATAGCTTCAAGATTAGTTAACTAGAAAATGAACAGATATCAGACCATATGATTTCAGGTCACTAAGCTTTCTAAATGAATGAATAAATGACTGCACGGAGCAGTTTGAAGGAATTCATCAGTTTGAAGGAACAAGGACGTCCGTTCACACTCGACTGGAGAATTCCCGGTTGCTTCGCTCTCGCCAGGGCCGCCGACATGACCTGCGTCTCCTAAAATGAAGCAACAGTGTGCATTCACGTCGTCGTGTATTAGAGCTGGGAGCTGGCAGCTGAAGAGAAGGAAAGTTCTTTCTTTTCACTCTCACTTAAAGTGATGCTCCAGGACTTTTGTATAATTTAAGCCAGTAGTTTTGAAGGTGGTGCTCACCATCCTAAACGGGTTCCCGTTTTTTTGTGTACCATGTCATCCAATTCTGTACTACATTATCCATTTCATATGATATGTTACATCCTGGAAAAGTATTTCTTCATGTTTTTACATTTTTGCAATTCGTATGATATGTTACGAATCTCCTGTTATTTGACCATATCCGTTTGTACTGTTTCAGAATCCAACGTTCTTCAACTTTGTGAGAATGTCCAGACAGCTGTTTTGTGTGTGTATGACAGGTAAGTGTGCAAAAAGAGGTTGTAGCTTGTTAAATTTAACACATTCCAACCGACTTGTTTTCTGTGTAGTAATTTAAGAGTTAGAAAGGCACGGTCATGCATTGAAGGCCCAGTGTAGTCATGAAAAACTGAATTTTGACTACACTGAAGGCCCAGTGTAGTCAAAATTCAGTTTTTCATGTGTTTTATATCATATTATACAGTGGTGTAAAGTACTTAAGTAAAAATACTTTTAAGTACTACTTAAGTAGTTTTTGGGGGTATCTGTACTTTACTTTACTATTTATATTTTTGACAACTTTTACTTTTACTCCACTACATTCGTAAAGAAAATAATTTACTTTTTAGTCCATACATTTTCCCTGACACCTAAAAGTACTTTAGAATGCTCAAGCAGAACAGAATTCTGGCACCTATCAATATAACGCTTTGTCATCCCTACTGCCTCTGATCTGTCGGACTCACGAAACACAAATACTGTTTTTGTAAATTATGTCTGAGTGTTGTAGTGTGCCCCTGTCTGTCCGTAATGTAAAATAATACAAAAATTGTGCCGTCTGGTTTGCTTAATATAAGGAATTTGATGTATAGCATTTACTTTTAGTATGTCAATTGAGTACTTTTTCAACCACTGTACTTAAGTACATTTAAAACCAGATACTTTTAGACTTTTACTTAAGTAGTATTTTACTAGGTAACTTTCACTTTTACTTGAGTAACTTTCTGTTATAAGTTATCTTTACTTTTACTCAAGTATGACAATTGAGTGATTTTCCACTGATAAAACTACCACTGTAAAAGTGTGAAAAAATGTATTCAGGACTATTCATTCAAGACTATCCGGAATCATGGTTATCCACATTAATATAGAAGTGTTTAGAAACATATTCTAAGTGACCTCAAAATTACACAATACATAATAATCTGAAACACAACTAAGACAAACAGCAAACGCATCCAACAAATGTGTAGAGTCACAAGCTTGATGTAGTCATTGCGTGCTAGGAATATGGGACCAAACCTTTGACTACTTTAATACACATATAAGTGAATGTGTCCCAATACTTTTGGTCCCCGAATATTGGGGGACAATGTACAAAAAGTGCTGTCAAACTGTTTACCCGATATGGATGAAAATACCCTCAAATTAATAAAGCTGACAGTCTGCAATTTAACCTCATAGTTTAACCTCATTGTATCATTTCAAATCCATAGTGCTAGAGTACAGAGCCAAAATAACAAAAAAATGTCACTGTCCCAATAATTATGGAGGGCATGGTAAGTATGATTTCCCTATGATGCTCAATTTGATCTGCAATTTGACCTTGGTCTATATAAATGTAGAAACAATCTGCTTTCTGCACAGGAATGGTGAAACCATGCTGATCACATAGATATTGTATTAGTAAGATGTCCCTATGATGCTCAGAGGCTGAGCAACACTAATCTGAAGTCAATTTGAAGTCAATTTGACTTTGAGCTTGACCTTTGTGCTAGAGACAAATGGCCTTCTGTGCAGTAATGATCCATGATGATCACAAGGATATACTGTACAGTTGCGGCCAAATATATTGGCACCCTTGCACTTTTCTTAAACATTTCCCTATTTCTTCTCAAATAAATTGACATTTAAATACAACTTTTGGTCACCACACCTTGTTAATGGAATTTTAACATTTTAGAACCAAATGTAGTTTTATAAACTCAAGTTTACAATTGCAATTTTGAAAATAGCATTCAATGAAAAGAACACTCTACCTACAGTACAATCAAAGATGGAGGTTTGATAATGCTGTAGGGTTACTTTGCTATCTCTGGTACTGGGGGCCTTGAACATGCGCAAGGAATCATGAAATCAGCAGATTATCAGGTGTTTTGGAGTCCAATGTTCAACCCAGCATCCAGAAACTTTCTCCATTGAAGGTTGTGGGTCTTCCAGCAAGCCAATGACCCCAAACGCAAATCAAAAGCACCCTGGAATGGTTCAAGAAGAAACTCTGGACTGTTCTGGAGTGGCCAGCGTTGGGTTCAGATCTGAATCACATCCAAAAACTATGGTGAGATCTGAAAACAGCAGTTGGTGGAAGGCACACTCCTATTTTTTTGCATTACAACCTGTAATTTAAATGGATTTTTATTTGGATTTCATGTAATGGACATACACAAAATAGTCCAAATTAGTGAAATGAATTGAAAAAAATAACTAGTTTAAAAAATATTTCAAAAATTAAAAAAGGAAAGGTGGTGCGTGCATATGTATTCATGCACTTTGCTATGAAGCCCTTAAATAAGATCTGGTGCAACTAATTACATTCAGAAGTCACATAATTAGTTAAATAAAGTCCACCTTTGTGCAATCTAAGTGTCACATGATCTCAGAGTCTGAAAGACCCCAGAGTCTGCAACACCACTAAGCAACGGGCACCACCAAGCAAGCAGCACTATGAAGACCAAGGAGCTCTCCAAACAGGTCAGGGACAAAGTTGTGGAGAAGTACAGATCAGGGTTGGGTTATAAAAAAATATCAGAAACTATGAACATCTCACGGAGCACCATTAAATCCATTATTAAAAAATTGAAAGAATATGACCACAACAAACCTGCCAAGAGAGGGCCACCCGCCACAACTCACGGACCAGACAAAGATGGCATTAATCAGACAGGCAACAAAGAGACAAAAGATAACACTGAAGGAGCTGCAAAGCTCCACAGCGGAGATTGGAGTATCTGTCCATAGGACCACTTTAAGCCGTACACTCCACAGAGCTGGGCTTTACAGAAGAGTGGCCAGAAGAAAAAAAAGCAAACTTGTTTGGTGCGCACCAAAAGGCATGTGGGAGACTCCCCAAACATATGGAAGAAGGTACTCTGGTCAGATGAGAGTAAAATGTAGCTTTTTGGCCATCAAGGAAAACGCTATGTCTGGCGTAAACCCAACACCTCTCATCACCCCGAGAATACAATCCCCATGTTTTTCATCGGCAGGGACTGGGAAACTGGTCAGAATTGAAGCAATGATGGATGGCGCTAAATACAAGGAAATTCTTGAGGGAAACCTGTTTCAGTCTTCCAGAGATTTGAGACTGGGACAGAGGTTGACCTTCCAGCAGTACAATGACCCTAAGCATACTGCTAAAGCAACACTCGACTGGTTTAAGGGGACACATTTAAATGTCTTGGAATGGCCTAGTCAAAGCCCAGACCTCAATCCAATTGAGAATCTGTGGTATGACTTAAAGATTGCTGTTTTGCCTTGAAGAATGGGAAAAAATCCTAGTGGCTAGATGTGCCAAGCTTATAGAGACATACCCCAAGAGACTTGCAGCTGTAATTGCTGCAAAAGGTGGCTCTTCAAAGTATTGACTTTGGGGGGTGAATAGTTATGCACGCTCAAGTTTTCAGTTTTTTTTATTATTACTTGTTTGTTTCACAATAAAAAATATTTTGCATCTTCATAGTGGTAGACATGTTGTGTAAATCAAATGATACAAACCCCCCAAAAATCCATTTTAATTCCAGGTTGTAAGGCAACAAAATAGGAAAAATGCCAAGGGGAGTGAATACTTTCGCAAGCCACTGTATGTAGCTCCAGGGTGCAAATAATTTTGTCCATGGCATTTGTCTTTATTTTCTAAATTAAAATTGTAAACTTAAAATAAAATCGGTTTGTCAATGTTGAAAATCCAATAACAAGGTGTGGAGACCAAACGTTTCTTTCAATTTCAACTTATTTTAGAAGAAATAGGGAATTATTTAAGAAAAGTGCAAGGGTGCCAATATTTTACGTATTAAGTATGTTCAAATGCCGATGGTTAGTGATTTGAAGTTTGGGAAAACAATAGAAAAAATGTCATGTCATAAAATGTCATAATTTGATTGATTTAAGACTTTGGTACAGTAATCACACATTTGGCTCTATATACTGAACATTTGAGTCTATTAACTCAGGGGGAAAGGCATATCAAAGAGGATATTCTCAGCTACAGCTGGGCGGTTAAAATCAAATATGTGATTATATCTTGATATATTTACTGTACTCACTGTATGGGTCAAATTGACCCGGAACATAAACGGTGTCTGCCGAATCAAACATAAGGGAAGGGTTAACCAAATCCCATACTTTAATCTTGAAATATAACTGTGACTTTATTCTCAAAATTCTGAATAGTTTATTCTCTAAATGTTTCGACTTTATTCTTAAAAATGTATTTCAACTTTATCCTCGAAATTTCCAATCACGTTTTATACATTTCTTTCTCTTCACTTGGCCCTAATACTCTTCCGTATGATCCTGAGGAGGCCTGAGCTGGTCTTCAAACACAGTCTCTGTCTTCCCCTCCACAGCTCCAAACTAGTCAACGCTACAACAGGAACAGAAACATTCTTTCTTTATCTTCATTCTATCTTCATATGTTCATTCTTTCTTTCCTGTTGGACGCACACAGCCAACTCATCCTGTCAGCTTCTCAGGATTAAATCATTAAAAAAAGATATATTTGGATTCGTTTTTTTATTCAGGTCATGTTTCAAAACGAAACCCCCTTTCTCCTTCAGTTATCCTTACTTTCAAAGTGGTAAACTCTTAGATGGCCTTGAAAGTCCTGTAGTTTGGGTGCAGACTAGTATTCAGAAAGAGACTTTCCGTAAACCAAATTGCTGGTAGTAAGAGGATGTTCATTCAACTATCATAGTGTAACCGCAGGGATTAGAACCCAGGTCTCCTGCACTCTATGCCATTAGACCTCGATGACATTATTCTTGTAAAAGAGATTTCATCCCAATGAGTACAAACTGTATAAATAATGGTAAAATAAAAACATTTGGTCTCAGACAGGGCTACTCATCACAAGATCGCATTCCACATCACTGCTACAATTGCGAGAGCAAGTAAACTCGTTAAGAATGGCATTTTGGTTTTCTTAAAGGGGCAATCAGCTGTTGCTAAATCCCTTTTGGATGTTTAAATTGATATTTATCCACCAATCTACATGCAAAAACAGGCGAATCTTTAAAATCACCAATCTACATGCAAAAACAGGCAAATCTTTAAAATACACTAAATCCATTATTGAATATGTACATACATACTGTTCCATTCCACACAAAGATTGATCAAATATATTTTTTTAATGTTATGTGTAACAGGCTTCGTAAGGATTAGACCAAGGTGCAGCGGGAACGTGTATACTCATCTTCTTTATTAAATCAAAAGAAGGAAAAACAAACAAATCTCGTATACAAAACAACGAACAACACTAAACAGTCCTGTCCTGTCCTGTCCTGTCCTGTCCTGTCCTGTCCTGTCCTGTCCTGTCCTGTCCTGTCATGTCATGTCATGTCATGTCATGTCATGTCATGTCATGTCATGTCATGTGCACAGACACAAAACAGGAGACAACTACCCACAAATCCCATTACAAAAACACCCCTATACATAGGACCTTCAATCAGAGGCAACGAGGAACAGCTGCCTCCAATTGAAGGTCAATCCAATGAACTAAACATAGAAATAGATAGACTAGACTGAATATAGAAATACACTAACATAGAACATAGACCAAAAAACCCCGTAACACATAAAACAAACACCCCTCTTACATAAGTACATAGCCCAACAAACCCCGAACCACATAAAACAAACACACCCTGCCACGTCCTGACCAAACTACAATAACAAATACCCCCTTTACTGGTCAGGACGTGACAGTTATGACTACCATGTCCATTCTTCCTCCCAAAGACAGACACACACACATAAAAACATGAATATAACTTAGAAATGCCTTATGAGCTTAGTTCAACTGCTTACCCCTTCAGAACCCAAAGTAAATGTAAACAAACACAGTATAGCCTCAAAACATGGTTAAAACTATAACTTTTACACAATGGATGGTCAGTTGTTGCATTTCTCCAGCCCCATCCCTCAGCTTTTTACAGAAACACTTGCGGGGAAACGCCTAGTTATTGTTTCATCAAGCCGATTGGCCCTTTAAGGCTAAGTAACTGCTGTCAGAAAATGATGAAGACTTAATCGGACTGATTCTGAGCACAAGGTTTCTCTGTCTCTTGAGTGAGCTGAATAATTGATTCTATCTCAAACCACTGGGGGAGAGAAGAATGGACTGTGAAAAGGAGAGCAGGAAGTGAGGTTTTTTAATGAGGGAATAAGAGCAAGATGGGTCTCCTTCTCAATGTCGGCTTCATAGCTGAAGAGGCTCTCCCCAGAGGGAAAAAAGTTGGCATGGGATATAATAATTACGCCATTTCCGGGATGCAGAAAAAGGTATATTTTTAGTCACTACTTTTTTCCCCTACAAAATGCCCTTTTACAGTCAGCTAATGATGTCACAGAAGAGCCGTCAGCCTGACGTCATTGACGTCATTGCATCTAGGGTCCTGACTCGGTTTAATAACTTTTTAATTTATAAAACACAAAATAATGCTTGCTATCAGTTATAAACTTTGTTTACTTTGTCAAAGGGAAATAACTTCATCAGGGATACAATTCAATGACTTGGAACTTTATTTAGAACATTTCCATTTTAGTTGTTCAGTATAAAACTACACTAACCCTTGAAGATACTTTCTTTGATTCGTACCACTACCTTCAAAAGGAGGAGAAAGTGCAGTCTCTTATATCACCATTTATAAACTGGGTGGGTCGAGCCCTGAATGCTGATTGGCTAGCAGCCGTGGTATATCAGACCATATACATTTGTTTGTACTGCTCTAATTACGTAGGTAACCAGTTTATAATAGCAATAAGGCACCTCAGGGGTGAGGAGAAAGTGAAGTGCAGTCTCATATATCACCAATTATGATACTGCACTGTAAGTATATTTAGAGTAGTGCTACTGCACACAACTGACCACTTGGGTTATAGCCAGTGCCTGAAATGCACTGAGATAGGTGCCGGTACTCATTTAAGATGCTGGCTCTCATCATATTTAGGTGCCGGTACACGTCATATTTGTAGGCCAAGATTGTATAAGAGGTCCCGGTACTCAAGCAGTAGAAAATGCAAGGTTCCAGTACTCACTACCGGTGTGTATCAACCCAATCTAAGCACTTTGTATTTTAATACACTTGACCAAGATCGTTCGTAGCAATACTGATTTAAGACGACGTCTTAGGGGCCATGTTTTTCTTCTACTATTTAGACATGGTAGGTATATTCTACTTTCCCCACTTCCTGATGGATTTACTTATGCCATTTAATTCATCCAGCCTGGTGGTGTCAAACAGAGAAGAGATCTGGACGTGTCAAGCATGAGCTCGTGTTTGATATATTCCGTGGAATGGAAAAAGACAGGAGATTTGACAGATGTACGTAAATAAGATGTTTATTCTCCCCAGGCCAGGGTTCAGAGTGGATTGGATGACTCGAAATTAGTTTGTTTAGCGTGGAGTTATTTTTACAAAATATCTAGGTCAAGGATTTGCAATGTGTTATTGTCCTATTTAGCTGGACTCTGTGATCTGATGTACAGTGGGACTGTAACGTCTGCTTCCAACTCACACTCTCAAACACGTAGATCCCCTGAATGCAGCTCACTTTCCAGCCCACTTTCCAGCTCACACTCTCAAACACATAGATCCCTGAACACAGCTCACTCTCCAGACCCCAATCACCTGAATTCTGATCACCTTTTCACACACCTGTATGTCATTTACACACTCTATTTAGTTCAGTTCTTTGCACCCCATCATTGTGAGGTATTGTTTGTTTTGATAAACATTTCTATTCGGAGCTATGGTTTTTCCCGTATTAGTCCTCCTGTGTATCATAGTTTTGGCCATCCTCACTAACGACACTTTTTGCCTATTCCCTGCCTGTACTTTTGCCTATCGGATTTCCTGTCATTAACCTCTTGCCTGATCGCCCGGACGACATTACTAGCCTTTTCCCTGCCTGTACTGTTGCCTTTTTGGACCCCCTGTGTATGACCTGCTGCCTGCCCCTGGACCCAGCTACCTGCCTCCTCCTGTGGTCCTGTACAAATAAACACCTGCTGCGCCCTGCGCTTGAAACCAGCTCTCTGTCTCCCATCGTGTTCACTACAGGGACACTAATCACTCAAATAGTGTCAAAGGACTTGCAAGCAAGTAATTGCTTATGGTTCCAAAACAGCAACTGAGTATAAAGCTTTTAATGTACTGTAGTTCCTTTTGTAATTCATTTTAGTGAGTAGCACATATTTATTGTTAGAATTTTTAAAATGTTATTATTAATATTGAAAAGGTTCAGATATGATTCCTGCTGAGACTGAGGCTGTCTGAATATGGACACAATAGATATGACATTTACATGGTTCCCAATACTTTATTTGTGCTAAATTTGAAAAGGTAGATTACATTTACATTTTAGTCATCTGATCCCGAGAGACTTACAGTTAGTGCATTCATCTTAAGATAACTAGGTGAGACAACCACATATCACAGGCATAGTAAGTACATTTTTCCTCATTAAAGTAGTTATCAGCAAAGTCAGAGCTAGAAGGGGGGGTCAAGTGCAAGTGTTGAACTATAGTGTCCAAAAGGGCTGGGGAAAGGAAGGGGAAATGAAGATATGCCACTTCTGGTCTCTTGGAGGAGGGAGGGCCACAAGACTGTTCCAGTCTTTTTATTCCTCCAATGTTCTCACTATTCATTAGTGTTCCTCATAGAATTTCAAAGAAATCGTGACAAATTGTATATGACAAATTGTGTTTTCAGACACATTTTCTTTGTGAGAAAGGGTGTTGTTATGAGTGTAATGAAATTAGCAACCATATTTCACTGGGAAATGAAATCGGGTTTTAGTTAGGCTTTGAGTAATATATTCAGAAGGCTGGGCATATTAGCATAATTGCTGCAACTTGGAAATAAGGGCGCAGCAGAGAACTTTTGAATCTTGTTTGTCACGCCACAGCTTTGACTTACTTTGTTTTTATTGTCATCATAGAGCATGTAGGAGGCTAGGAACATCACCATTCATTAATTCAGTAGTAGGCCTACACATTGTCCTAGTATGAGAGGAGGATGGCGTATGCTGCCCATTTTGGGGGACAGATATGGATTATAAATTAATAATTGAGGATTAGTATTGGGCACCATAACCCAACATAATTTGCAAGTCTAATGGTTCCGGAAGCCCATGCCAAGGCAGTATTTAATTAATTTGAATAACCCACTTAAAATGATGACACATGTGTGCAGAGTGATTGATGCACCCATCACTCATTGCAGTATTCCTCGATGACCAGTGAATTTCAAACCCAATGCTTGGCAGCTTGGTCCCAGCTTTTGACAACACTGAGAAAATGCTCCAAAATGCTCTGTTTGTTGGTTCCTTTTCATAAGTGTGATGCAAGTTTGTAATTGAATCGAGTTTGTAATTTAATCTGTTCCGAAAGTTAATTAGTGCAAATTGTGTTTCCGGCATATGAAATGAATCCTCGTTACAAAAGCCTGCCAAGTTGTTATCTTTGGAAAATACTGTTTACCCTCCCATTTACCTGGGTTATACCAAAGGAAGTCACACACAACATACACACACACACACACACACACACACACACACACAAAGCACACACAGACAAGCAACACACACACACACACCACTCACAGAAACACAACACCCACACACTCACACGCTTTCATTGCTTGCCTTAAGAGCCATAATAATACAATGTCAGCAACAAAGAATGGTTCTCTCATTTCTTGTAATGTTCCCATCTCCCTCTCTCTCTCTCCCTCTCTCTACTCTCTCTCTCTCTCTCTCTCTATTCTCTCTCTCTACACTCTCTCTCTCTCTCTACTCTCTCTCTCCCTCTACTCTCTCTCTTTCTCTTTCTCGCTCTCTCTCTCCACCCCTCTCTCTCTCCACCCCTCTCTCTCTCCCCCCCTCTCGCTCTCTCTCTCATCCTCTTTCTCTCCTCTCTCTCTCTCCCTCTCTCTCTCTCTCTCTCTCCCCCCTCTCTCTCTCCCCCCTCTCTCACTCTCCCACCACCCCCCTCTCTCTCTGAATACCACTGTGGTATAAACAAAGACGCCATGTTCAATTGATGGTGTGTGTGTGTGTGTGTGTGTGTGTGTGTGTGTGTGTGTGTGTGTGTGTGTGTGTGTGTGTGTGTGTGTGTGTGTGTGTGTGTGTGTGTGTGTGTGTGTGTGTGTGTGTGTGTGTGTGTGTGTATTTGTTGTATAGTGTGCGAAAACCTTTTATTGATCACCAATCCACAGCCACATGAAATGTGACATGAATCATTTGATTCAACCCTCGCTCAGAAATTGACTGTCAACAGCAGAATTCAAGACCAAGAGAAATGCTCCTAGTCTAGGGCCACCATCTATTGATCAAGATTGAACAACTGCCTTTAATGAATTGTCACCAACTTATTGGCTTGTATTATCAACTTAAAAGGGTGGTTCCTATATCACCCATGTAGTTGGTTCATTTATCAATGATTGGTTCATTTATCAACATGCATAACCTTGCATAAATCCACATGGCATTACACTACATAAGAGTGACATAGAATATAATATAATAGAAAAACATCATCTGTCTTTGCCTTCACACAATACAAATGACATAAAAACATGAAAACAACATCAGCATAACATAAGCTGTCTGTTATAAGGTTGTCTTTGCCTGACCAACTTTGGAGCATATTCAATACAAGATACATTTACCTATGCTTTGTAAATGTTACTACATCTTCACATACTATGTGTGCATTTATCATGTAAGAACAGGTTGGTATTCATTTGCACACACAGTAGCAAATAGTTTTGCAACGAAAAGTATGTTGCATCTTTGGTTGGTAATTAAACTACAGTACTAACAAGTAACTCGTAACTCTCTACTCTAAAGTACTACATCCACATCCCATTGCCTTGTTGAACATCACAGTTGTTTGCTGGGAATTTGAGCCATTCCACTGTTCCTGCTCATATTTTTGGCTGCTGATGTAATTGTACCGCATGAGAAATTGTATTTATAATACTCAACATGGCAGCCAAGACTATTGGCACCATATGGTGTTGATTTCATTCCAGTCTAAGAAGTACAGAAAAATATTGCGGGGCTATTTGTCTTAAGATGAATGATGAACATGTCATCAGGGATGCCATATGTTTACAATATATCTTCCGATCACTGGCCAAGAGCCAACCATAAAGATAATTGCCTCTTGTAGAAAGTGAATTACTCCGAACATTTTTCAGTTCACTACCACTACTACTACTGCATATGTTACTACTACTACCACAACTGCGACTACTACTGCTAACCTACTACTACTACTACTGCTGCTAAGACAACAATGACTATTACTACTAGCATACTACTACTAATACTACTACTGCTACTAATATTATGACTACTACTACTAAAATACTACTACTATGACTACAACTACTGGCAAACTACTACTACTACTATTACTACCATGCTACAATTACTACTACTACCACTACTCCTTCTACTACTAGCATACTACTACCACTACTACTACCAGCATAGTACTACTACTACGAATACTACGACTACAACTACTACTACAACTAGCATACTACTACTACTACTACTACTACTACTACTACTACTACTACTATTACTACTACCACTACTTCTACTACTACTAACATACTACTACTACTACTTCTGCTACTACTACTACGACTACTACTACTAGCATACTAATATTACTATTACTACTACTACTGCTACTACCTCTACGACTACTACTACTAGCATAAAACTACTACGACTACTACTACAACTACTATTATGACTACAACTACGACTACTACTACTACTACGACTACCACCACTAGCCTACTACTACTGCTACCACTTCTACCCTACTACTGAATAGATCAAATATATTTCTGATTCTGCTGTTATTACTACTACGACTACTACTATTACCCTACTACTACTACTACCCTACTGCTAAATAGATTAAAAATTGTTCTTATTCTGCTGTTACTACGACTACTACTACTACTACTACCCTACAACTACTACTACTACCCTACAACTAAATAGATACAATATTTTTCTTATTCTGTTGGTATTACTACTATGACTACTACTACTACTACTACTACTACTACTACTACTACTACTACTACTGGTATTACTACTCCTACGACTATGACTCCTACTACGACTACCCTACTACTATTACGATTACTACTAGCACAGTATTACTACTACTAACCTACTACTACTACTACTACTACAACTACTATTACTGGTACTACTATTACTACTACCACTACTAATACTAAAATACTACTACCCCACTACTATTTCTACTACCCTACTACTACTACTACTACTACTACTCATACTACTACTATCAAACCATTACAACTACTACTACTACTCCTACTCCTACTAGCATACTACGACTATTACGACGACAGCCACTCTTACTACTACTATTAGCATACAACTACTACTATGACAACTACGACTACAACTGTTACTAGCATGCTACTGCTATTACTGCTACTATTACTACTACTACGACTACTACTACCAACATACTACTACTACTACCATACTACTAAATAGATCAAATGTGTTTCTTATTCTGCTGCTATTACTACTACTACTACTACTACTACTACTACTACTACTGGTATTACTAATCCTACGACTATGACTACCCTACTACTACTACGGCTACTACTAGCACACTACTACTACCAATACCACTACTACTACTTCTACTAGCATACTACTACTACCCTACTACTACTACCTCTACTACTACTACTACTACTACTACTACTACTACTACTACTACTACTACTACTACACTACTACAACTACTACGACTACAACTACTACTGCTAGTATACTACTACTACTACTACTACTACCCTACAACTACTACTGCTACTACTACTACTACGCTACTACTACTACTACTACTACACTACTACAACAACTACTACTACTACTGCTAGTATACTACTATTACTACTACTACTACAACTACTGCTACTAGCATACTGCTACTACTTCTACCCTACTACTACTAGCATACTACAACTGCTATTACTGCTACTGCTACTAGCACACTACAACTACGACTACTACTACTACTACTACTTCTACTACTACGACGACTACTACTACGAAGACAACTAATACTACTATGACCATGACTACAACTACTAGCATAATGCTACTACTACTACTACTAATATGACTACGACTACTACTACTAGCATACTAATGCTACTACTACTACCTCTACGTCTACAATACAAGCATAAAACTACTACGACTACGACTACTACTACTACGACTTCTACTACTAACATACAACTACTACTACTGCTTCCACGACTACTGCTACTACTACTAGCATACTACTACTGCTCTTACTACTACTGCTACTACTACTAGCATACTACTATTACTACTTCTACTGCTACTACCTCTATGTTACGTTCCCCAGTTTCTGTGTTGTGGTTTGTGTATTTTCATGCATGTATGTATTTCAGGAAATGGATTCCTGAAATTATCTACAAGCAGCTGATTGGTCGGCCCCCATTGCTAATTGGAGAGCTGACCCCGCCCCCTCGTCAGGACGCAGCTGTCTCGAATTACCAACTCCTTCTGAAGCTTTATAAGCCAGTGTTCAGTTGCTCAGAAGGGACCAGATGATTGCTAAGAGAGGAGGCTAATGGCTGAGGGTTATAGCATGTTGGTTGTTGTGAGAGAGAGAGCTAACTAGTAAGTCCTGTGTGTGTAAGTAGGACGCAGTGTTTTGGTGATTGACATTGTTTACTTACATTTGTGTTATTCTGTTTCATTTGTTCCCAGGGGGGAAGGGGAAGGCACCTAGGGAGTGCTTAGGCAAGAGGCCCGCGGGCATACATAACCCGTAGTAATTTACTGTCTATGCACACTAGGAAAGACCTGGGCAGACTATCCCCTGTATTTTGGTTAGTGCACCAGGTGGTGCTAGATGGGTAAGTAGTGGGTAGGCAGGTAAAGTAGGAGAGGGGGCTTTGATATTTACTTTCTTTGCTTTGGTTCCGTCCAGCCCCTTTTCCCCCAAATTACCGTGCAACGGAATAAATTCCCTGTAAACGGTTAATCTCTGCCTTTTGTCATCCTTACTCGCACCTACAGTCCCATACCTCTTTCACACCACGGAGAGTTGAGTTGTAGCAGGGTGTTGCGTTCCCTCTTCCGAGAGGCGTGCGTAACACTCTACGACTTCTAAAACTAGCATAAAACTACTATGACTATGACTACTACTAGTAACTACTTTACTGTTACTACGACTACTACTAATACGACTACTACTACTAACATGCTACTACTACTACTTCTGGAACTACTACTACATTCATACTACTACTACTACTACACCTGCAACTACTAGCATACTGCTACTACAACTACGACCATGGCGAAGACTACCACTGCTACTACTACTACTAGCATACTACTACTACAACTACTACTAGCATACTACTACAACTACTGCTACCGTTGCAACTACTACTACAACTAATACTACTACTACTAACATACTACTACTTCTGCCACTACTACTATGACTACCACTACTACCTCTGCTGCTGCTACTACTTCTACCACACCACTACTACAACTACTACTACTAAAACTACTACTACCATACTGCTACTTCTACTACCCTACTACTACTACCATTACTACTACTAATACTACTACTACTACTCCTAATCCACCTACTACTAGCATACTACTACTACGTCCACGACTATGACGACAACAACTACCACCAATACTTCTAATACTAGCATAGTCCTACTACTACGACTACTATGACTACTACTACTAGCATACTACTACTACTGCGACTACTACAACTACTACTATGACTACTACGACTACTACTACAACTAATGTGACTACGACTACTACTAGCATGCTACTATTACTACTACTTCTATTCCTACTAACATACTACTGCTACTACTACTACTACTAATATGACTATGACTACTACTGCTAGCATACTACTACTACTACTACTACTAACATACTATTACCATACTACTACCCTACTACCACTTCTACTACCCTACCACTACCTCTACGACTACTACCTACTACTACCTCTACGACTACAATACAAGCATATAACTACTACGGCTACTACTACTACTAACATACACCAACTACTACTGCTTCCACGGCTACTACTACTACTATGATGACTACTACTAAAAAGACAACTACTACTACTATGACCATGACTACAACTACTAGCATCCTACTACTACTACTACTACTAACATACTATTACCATACTACTACCCTACTACCACTTCTACTACCCTACCACTACTACTACTCATACTACTACTATCATACTACTACTACTACTACCACAACTCCTACTACTACTTGCATTCAACTACTACAACTACGACAATGGCAACAACTACCACTACTACTACTACTACTACTACTAGCATACTACAACAACAACTACGACTACAACTACTAGTAATATACTACTACAACTACTGCTATTGTTGCAACTACTACTACAACTAATACGACTACTACTATTAACATACTACTACTACTACTACGACTAGCATACCGCTACTACTACCCTACTACTACAATTACTACACCTACTATTCCTGCTACTTCTAGAATACTACTACTATGACTACTATGAATATGACTACAACTACTACTAACATACTACTACCAAAACTACTGCTTCTGTTACTACTACTACTACTACGACTACTACTACTAACATACTACTACAACTACTGCTAATACTACTACCACAACAACTACTACTATGACTACTACGACTGCTAAATAGATATCATATTAGATACCCCACTGCTAAATAGATATCATATTTTTCATATTCTGCTGTTATTACTACTACGACCACTACTACTACTAATAATAATAATACAGCTACTACTACTCCTACACCTACTCCTACTCCTTCTACTACTACTACTACCCTACTACAACTAGAATACTACCATCCTACTACTACTTCTACTACTACAACTACTACTGCTGCTACAACTAGCATACTACTACTACTATGACTACTATGAATATGACAACTACTACTGCTACTGTTACTACTACTACTACTACTACGACTACTACTTGTACTGTGCCACAATGAAGATGCCACAACACTCTCGACTGGATGTTGCAAAAATATCTCCTCACACTTCAGCAAATATCTCAACCAATCCATGAATTCCCATTTACATTCTAAGCAACAGGTCTCACTCAAACCCTTCTCAGTGTTTGTTTGGGACGTGTGTAACCCATATCCCTACTCCCTAGCCTATGAGCTACCAGAGCAATATTATGACAAGAACCTATTTTCCATTTCAGAAATCTATAAAATACTGTACTTCCATTTTTACTGGGGTGCTCAGTGATAAGCAGGCAAGCGCCCAAAGCCCAGCCGTGGGATGAGGGGAAAGATATGTGTCCCTGGATGGAGACTGTAAATCCACAGCCCCATACCTTCAGAGAGAAGTGCTTGTTGGTGGGGAATGTGGCGACCATCTTGCCTCTTCTTTATGAGTCCATCTTTACACATTGGAGCCTAAATTAATTAAATATTTCACACAGGTGGCAATCGTTATGCCACCGGTGGGAGAATCAAGTATGCCAAACTGATTGAATTGAAGTCATTTCAACCAGTTTTGCCCACTGCGAAGTATTCTCGTGTGACTTGATATCGTTACTGTAGGATTTTTAGTAGGCCTATGTTGCTTTAATTTGATGTAGGTGGCAGTATAATCCATACAGTTGACGGCTTGTCCGACCTATCGTGGTTATTTACTCTGATTTACATTTCCGTATGTAACAAATGGAGACGCAAATCTAGATGGCCACTTTTAAAATGAAGTGAATGATCTTTGGAATGTCTGGTCACATTAACACTGGCACTGCATACCAAGTGGCAAAGTAGTGCACTATCTAGCGAATCACTCATCATGATTGGCTCTCTGAGCAGTGTACACACCAAATGGTAAACAATCATGATTTAATACACTGTGTACTTCAGCCAGACAATGTTTCCCCACGAGCAATCTCTTTAATTGTGTGATCGGTATGCAGAGTGTGCATCCCAAATGGCACCCTTTCCCTATATAGCGCACTACTTTTGACCAGAAAATAGTGCACTATATAAGGAATAGGGTGCCATTTGGGACGTACTTGAGACTGGGTGAAGAATGCATTCCTAGAACATATTTCGACAGTGCAGTGATTAAAACAACTCACATTTGATAAACTACATTTCTCTAAAACCTTTTTTGGAAATAATTTCAACTTTAATTAAACTCTACTAGCCAGTGATTGACACAGTAACAGTGAAGAGAAGGCACTATAGAGTCATACACTTACAACAGTATGGAATTTAGAAAACCCAGCGTGATAGGGGGAGGTGTGTGCGTGTTCTAGGTGTGTGGGTGCGTATACATGTGCATGCAATTTGGCAATATCAGGAGGTGTGTGTGTGTGTGTGTGTGTGTGTGTGTGTGTGTGTGTGTGTGTGTGTGTGTGTGTGTGTGTGTGTGTGTGTGTGTGTGTGTGTGTGTGTGTGTGTGTGTGTGTGTGTGTGTGTGTGTGTGTGTGTGTGTGTGTGTGCAACTTGGCAACATGTGCTGCGTGCGTGAGCCTGCATGTGGCCATCATCAGTCATCTTAGCCCAGGTCGTTACACATCATCATTCTTATGGAGTACTTGTCAAACTAAAGATCTGGCATGGTCATTCAATGCACAGATGAAGAAAAAAAAAACATTTTTACACAGTTTTTCTGCTAAAGAACTGCTAAAGTTATTGGGATTCAGTAGTAGCCACTTTCAAAAGCTTTAATCTTACATTCAGATTTTCTACATATGTATTTTTTCCATATTTCATCTTAAACTAGCTACATATATCCACAAAAGTAACATAATTTCTTGGTATGAAATATTTGTGGATTTACCTAAATCTAGAATAGAATAATATATTATCACTTGTGAATGACACCCAGCTGTTGCGCATGCTTTTTTTTGCAACTTTTTCCAAATCATGGTCGCACACCTGATGTAGGCCTATATGTTTTGATAAGGTTTGTATCACAACTAAAGTGGCCAAATAAGTTCTTAAAATTAAGCATATTAATCAGATGTAGAGCCTAACTGGCATACGTATTTTTATTTCTAGGACACAATACAATAGGTCAACTTTTGTACTATGGGGGAAATTAGATTGACATAGGCTAGTGCTTTTGCTGTTCATTAGGCCTACTCATCTAGTTGGCTGAAGAAAAGTAAATGTGGACAGTTCTTCCAATATCTTCAACATGCGCCTCGGAGCCGTGCAGTTGAGTCCCCGATGTGTCTGTCTTCACTTGTAGCCTGTGCCTCGGAGTGGGATTGGATGGTGCGGGTGATACCTGGGTGTCCAGCAACGAGGAATGTATGTGCCCACGTCCACAGCTGATCTCTTACCCCCGTGGGGACGTAGATGCATTCTGGAGGGCAGGTAGCAGGAGTGGGTTCCCTCTCTAGAGCCTGGCCAATGTCCACATCTACGTCCCAAAACACAGGGCCAATGATACAGGAGGACCGATTGATGGGCTGGAGGACAATTACAGGACTCTCAACCGGCGTGGAACCACAGGGTACGGCAAAGCATGTCCTCCGGCATCCTGGTCACCAGGTGGTGATATTTATTCTCGAACAGGAGATGGTGGGGTTGTGACATTTGAGCCACGAGAGGCAGAGGATTACTTTGTGTACGGGTACAGTGGTGATGAGGAAGGGAATGCTTTCCTGGTCCATGGGTCCCACGGTGAGGGCGAGTGGAGCTGTGATGTGCGTATTTATGCCGGATCCCTATGGTCATGTATCCAGGGCTTAGACAGGAAAAGGAGAGGGGGTATGAAGTTAAGTTCAGGGAAGAGGTGAGGGCCTGGTTGATGAAGTTCCCAGCGGCACCAGGTCCACTAGAGCTGTAGAGACAACACTTGAGGGACAGCCAATCAGTGAAATGGGAACCAGAAAGGGTTTGGTGGAAAACAATGATAATGCAATACTCACGCCTACCCTGAGAGACGGAAGATCACGCCCCTCTGCTCTAGTAGACCCCGGATTAGGATGCACTGGACACCGCTGAAGCTGGTGCCTCTCCTGGCCGCAGGAGGGACAGAGGCCCAGCTTTTTCCGGCGACGCCACTCTACCTTGGAGAGGTGTGTGGTCCCTACCTCCATGGGTTCAGGCTCTGCCTCAGGACAGCTAAAGGAGGGAAGCGAGTGGCGAGGTGGACACCGGCGCTCCCGAAGAAGGTTATCCAGACGGATGGCTATCAAGATGAGAGCGTCCAAGGATATGTTGTCATCCCAGCATGCTCCATCTGGACCTCCTTGAGCAGTCCACTGCGGAATAAAGTGTGGAGTGCCGGCTTATTCCATCCGCTGGAGGCTGCCACAGTCCGAAAGTTTAGAGTGTACTTCGCAGCGGTCTGGGCACCCTGCTGGAGTTGTAAAAGTTGTTCACCTCCGTCTCTGCCCTCTGGAGGATGTCTGAAGACCACCCTGAACAGAGCCATGAACCTCTCATAGGAACCCAGCTCCTTCTTTCTCCCAGACGGCTGTAGCCCACTCCAACAACTGTCCGGTCAGCAGAGAAATGACCGTGGCAACCTTGGACCTCTTGGTGGTGGGGGCTCTCGTCTGATAGGCAAAATAGATGGAGCACTGGAGTCGGAAGCCACGGTATTTCGATGGGGTACCGTCATACTTCTCCAGAAGGGATAGTTGGGCATCGCTGACCTGGGCAGACGGCTGAGCAGACTGAGGGACTGGCTTACTGTGACGATCCGTGGTATGAGGCCCTCTGATAGATGAATGGAGAGCCTCACTGGTGGTGTCGAGGCGGTGGAGAACGAGGTAGACCTCCTCCATGGCCATACCTAGTTGCGCCAGCTGGTCGTGGTGTTGGTGGAGTAGATGAGGTAGTATTTTGAGGTAGTATTCTGTAACATATACGCCGGGAGTCAGGAAGCAGATGCAGAAGGTGAGTTTAATAACGGAATGATACAAATGAAAAAACATGAGAAGCGTACTGAACGTGAGAGAAAACAATAATACCTAATGACTGATGACAAGTGAGGGCGAAATAAAGGGGGAGGGATCAAGGAGAAACTAATGACCAGGTGTGCGTAATGATGGGGAACCGGTGTGCGTAATATAGTTGCCAGGACTGGTGGTTAGTAGACCAGCGACGTTGAGCGCAGGAGGGAGGGAGCAGGAGTAGGTGTGACATTAACATAAGGACAACTCAGAGTATGCTATTCTGTTCATCTGAAATAGACTACATTTTCTTCATATCGTGTTTCTTTAGACCTGTCTAAAATAAATGATGGATTTGTTGTGACAATGTAGGCTATTTTACATGGATTTATTAGACATTTTAAAATGTTGATGTTCCAAAGGTCTGCATCAGTGTCGAAGCCAGGACATACTAAATGTGTTTATGTTAATTAAAGGTAAATTACTGTGAGACTGTCAGTTATTGTCTTGACAATCACCAATCACTGGCTGACAAAATGTCAAGACCACCATAGCCCTATCGAAGACAACCATCAAGTTTGACTAAATACAGAAAATAACCCCATAGAAGCCTACAGTATGAAGGATTTGTTGGTGTAAAATAACGGGTGAAAAAAGAATGTTAGGAATCTTAGCAATGTTATCTGGGAGGGTGCTTACTTTAGCTGCTTGATTAATGAACACTTTTGGGAGTGTTATGGGTACTCCTCCACAGCTTAATCTAGAGTAGAGCGCCTGTTGATTTACTGTAGCAGTCCTGCAGTCAACACACACACACCATCATCCCGCAGACAGTAAAGAAGAGGAGGTGTTAGGTAGTGCCTGCAGTGTGTCTGTCACACACACACACACCCCTCACACACACCCCTCACACACACACCCCTACTGTAGGCTCAAGGCTTCGAAATCCATTTCATCGGAATCCCTCAATGTATATTGAAATCCCCACCTTAAATCCTAATTCATTTTAATCCATAGCAGACAGTAAACTGCAATACCATCACTAGATATTCCAGTTAGTTGATTTCTGGTTCATTTGGTCTACCACTATGGGACCAACCACACACGTACCATTTCAAGTAAAAAATCAAATACCCCAAAAAGGATAGAACCGTGCAGCCGTTCCCGAATAATCACTTACATCACCCTAAAAGGAAAAACAAGTGATTTTCCTTTTCAGTCAAACCATAATTTTGCGATGTAGGCCTCAACGAAATGACTGCAACTAAAGCTCTAATGAAATATGAATAAAAAGGCACGTGGATTCATAAATAGGTCTTTAAGGTCCATATGTTGGTGCTGCTGTCCTTTTCCCTCTTCCCTGGAAGGCTCAGCAACCTCCCAGTGGGCAAAACCTGGTTAAAAAGACGTCTTTATCATGTCTTATGCCCATAAGTAAGTTGGGTTGCTTGATCAAGAGCTCTATTTGAGCATATGAGCTAAGCAGTTCTACCTGACCCGACACAGTAGTTTTAACTTCCTCTTGCCAGGGGACACGCTATTTAAATGCCTTGTTTACAAGTAAGGCTCTCTGAATGACCTAAATAAGGATGCTACACTTAAATGCCTTGTAACTGAGGACACGTTCAATTAATCATTGCCAAAACCCACTTTCATCCGTGTCTTCGCTGCCCTAAATAGTCTGCTAATTTGCCTGAAGAGTTTGCAAAATAGTTTGCAAAATGACACCGACAGTAAATAGCATACTGTACTGTTCTACCCCACGTTGTCATCGACCGTGCAGATGAGACGAGTAGAAAGAATCAGCATTGCATCATGTCGCACGAATAGCAGCAGAGGCTTTTAAATAGGGTTTATGACGTCATCCATGACTAAACAATCAAGAGCCTGTTCAGATCTTCTTCGTTCCATGTAAAGCATGAATAAAGAACTGCCATGTGCATGAAACAGCATTGCACTTGAAAATTGTCCTCTGCGTTGTCACATTTGACAGGTCCGCTTTATTGTTTTGCTGCCAGTCAAGGTTTCTCCCTCTTCTCCTTAATCAGGTCATGATAATAAGTTCCAACCACCCTCTGTGCTCTTTTTTCATAAGAAGAGCTTGATAAATAATTGAGAAGAGAAAAAAAACAGGCCAATGTTGCAAAAGGCTTTTGAAGCTGACCATTCCATAATTTCAGGAAAAATCTATGCTGAGAAGAAAGCAAATCCCTGGGCAATGTGCATGAATGTTGCCACCCTCTCTAAACAACAGATGTTCAGAAAAGAGCCCCTTTAAAGACTAACTCGCTGACTGTCATGAACGTGTAAGTTTCTGCCATGCGATGTCACGTTAAAAAATAAATGTCAAGAAAAGATCAAATGGCCCAGTTGTGGTCTTTCTTCTTGAATAACAAACATTGTTGGGTGACTCCTTGTGGTCTTCAAGCACACATGTATGAATACACCAACAGGTCCTATGCTAGACTGTTATTTATTGATTTCAGTTCAGTGTTAAGCATAATACAGCCACATGTCATACTCAACCTGTTAAAAGACATGCGTGTTAACCCCTATACTGTAAGGTGGTAACACTCATTCCTGACTAGCCGTACTCAGCAGGTTACAGGTTACAGTACCCTCTCTGAGGCTAGAGACATTAGCACAGGGTTGTGTGAGTTAACCCATCTTATTCACACTGTACACAAATTAATGCACAAGCAGTAATCCTGATAACTATATTGTCAAGTTTTCTGATGACACCTCCATTCTTGGTCTGATGTATAAAGATGCTGATACTACTGTGTACAGGTCAGAGATTCAAAGGTTTGTCAAATGGTGTGATGAGCACCATCTCATTCTTAATGTAAAGAAAAGAGAGGAGATGGTGTTTCATCACAAATCTGTCAGTGAACACATGCCTGTGGTTGTCCACAATGCCAACATAGCACAGGTTAGTTGGTATAAGTCCCTGGACGTACACATGGACAATGTGTTGAGCTGGAAGGTCCAAGTAGAGAGTGCCTGCTGCAGAGTCCAACATTTGACATGACATTTTAGTAATTTAGCAGACACTCTTATCCAGAGCGACTTACAGTAGTGAATGCATACATTTCATTTCACACATTTTTTTTGTTGTTGTACTGGCCCCCCGTGGGAATCGAACCCACAACCCTGGCGTTGCACACACCATGCTGGCATTGCAAACACCACTCAGGGTTTTTGGAGTTAACTAGAAAATAATTATCCTGTTCTATCATGTGGTCATAGAGAGTATCCTGAGATACTGCATCACAGTCTGGTTTGGCAATTTAGCAGTCCAACTGAAATTCCAAATTGCCCGCCTGATACAAATTGCCATGAAGGCCATGGGTGTGAGGCAACATCCCTCCCTGCAGACTATTTTTGAACAGACCGTTATCGGACAAGACCACAAAATTATTTTAGATGACATCAGATCAGATCACTCCCATGTACTTTACTTCGAGTATTAGCTCCTCCCCTCAGGCAGACACTATAGGGTCCCTCCTCTCCTCAGACAGACACTATAGGGTCCCTTCTCCCCTCAGACAGACACTATAGGGTCCCTCCTCTCCTCAGGCAGATGCTATAGGGTCCCTCCTCTCCTCAGGCAGACACTATAGGGTCCCTCCTCCCCTCAGACAGACACTATAGGGTCCCTCCTCTCCTCAGACAGACACTATAGGGTCCCTTCTCCCCTCAGAAAGACACTATAGGGTCCCTCCTTTCCTCAGGCAGACACTATAGGGTCCCTCCTCTCCTCAGACAGACACTATAGGGTCCCTTCTCTCCTCAGACAGACACTATAGGGTTCCTCCTACCGTCAGGCAGACACTATAGGGTCCCTCCTCTCCTCAGACAGACACTATAGGGTCCCTCCTCTCCTCAGGCAAACGCTATAGGGTCCCTCCTCTCCTCAGCAGACGCTATATGGTCCCTCCTCTCCTCAGACAGACACTATAGGGTCCCTCCTCTCCTCAGGCAAACGCTATAGGGTCCCTCCTCTCCTCAGCAGACGCTATATGGTCCCTCCTCTCCTCAGACAGACACTATAGGGTCCCTCCTCTCCTCAGGCAGATGCTATAGGGTCCCTCCTCCCCTCAGCAGACGCTATAGGGTCCCTCCTCTCCTCAGACAGACACTATAGGGTCCCTCCTCCCCTCAGCAGATGCTATAGGGTCCCTCCTCCCCTCAGCAGATGCTATAGGGTCCCTCCTCTCCTCAGACAGACACTATAGGGTCCCTCCTCTCCTCAGGCAGATGCTATAGGGTCCCTCCTCCCCTCAGCAGACGCTATAGGGTCCCTCCTCTCCTCAGACAGACACTATAGGGTCCCTCCTCTCCTCAGGCAGATGCTATAGGGTCCCTCCTCCCCTCAGCAGACACTATAGGGTCCCTCCTCTCCTCAGGCAGACACTATAGGGTCCCTCCTCTCCTCAGGTAGACACTGTAGGATCCCCACATGCAGCAGAACTGTTTGTCTAAGACCATTTTCCCCTTGGAACATTAAAGTTAATCCTATCCTAAAACGTGCTCTAATGATTTAGTACGTCAGGAGTGTACTCATTATTTTCATGATGTTCCAGAGACAATAACCCACAACAGAGTCCAACCCCCCGGAGGGAGGGAGGGAGGGAGGGACGGACAGACAGACATCATATGGAGGAGACCAAGACGCAGCGTGTAGAGTGCTCATCGTTGTATTTATTTTAAATCTGAACACTACAAACAATGAAAACAACAGTCACGTCTTGCAGGCTTAACAAGCATTACAAAAATAATATCCCACAACTACAGGTGGGGAAAGGCTGCCTAAGTATGATTCCTAATCAGAGACAACGATAGACAGCTGCCTCTGATTAGGAACCATACCCGGCTCAAAACAAAGAAATAGACATCATAGAATGCCCACCCCACACCCTGACCTAACCACATAGAGAAACAAACCCTCTCTCTCAGGTCAGGGCGTGACAGACAGACAGACAGACGACAGACAGACGACAGACAGACAGACAGACAGACAGACAGACAGACAGACAGACAGACAGACAGACAGACAGACAGACAGACAGACAGACAGACAGACAGACAGACAGACAGACAGACAGACAGACAGACAGACAGACAGACAGACAGACAGACAGGGATATATCCAAACCGAGAGCAAACCTCAGCAGTTTATAGGAAGATGATGATCTTTACTCTTGCCCCAACTAATCTCAGCCATACCATAAAGACTTGTCTACATACTGGACATGATCTCTCACCAATCATTTCAAAGGATTCAGGAATGGACAGGATGTCACTGGTAGACCCCCATTGGTCAAAACGGTTATACATTCAGTTCTAATTGCCTCAGACAACTCAGCCCCCACTGGTATTCATCAATCAGTTATTCAGGTGAGAATACTTGTCAACCTTAGCAGCCATTAGAATGAGTACTCTAAGGCAACGACAGTAATCACTAAAGGACATAAGACTAATCTTACATAAGACTAAAACTGTGTCCTAATTGGAACCACATTCCCTACAAAGTGCACTACTTTTGACCATGGCCCATAGGGCTCTGGCCAAAAGTAGTGCAGTATTTAGGGAATGGGGTGACATTTGGGATGCAGATAATAAAAGCAACGCTAGCGTAAATTAGCCAATCAATAGTATGTAGAGTGTTTACAGTCCACTGTCCTTGTGCAGGATGTTCAGAGGAGCTAATGCAGATCCTTTTACAGGAGATACATATTTAAACCACACACACACACACACACATGCATGCAAGGGCGCACACCCACACACCCACAAACACACAAACACACAAAAACACACACACACACATACCACCCCCACCCCACCACCCAAAGACAGCCTTGTACTCTATGTTTTCCAGTGAGTGATTCTCAGCTTACAGTTTCTTTCAATCACTTTGGCAAATTTTTCAGATGTAGGTGGAATATATTAAGTTCAAAACTTTAAACTGATAACACTCGTAATGCCCCAATCTAACATTCAGAACCTTTGATTGTGCGTGCATTCATTGGGGGTTCACACATCTTTCACCCCTGAGTTTTTCAGGAAAAATACACATTTTCTGTGAAATACCATGAGCACATTTTGTTTAGTCACCAATACATACTGCACTACTTTTGGCCAGAGCCCTATGGGCCATGGTCAAAAGTAGTGCACTTTGTAGGGAATGTGGTTTCAATTAGGACACAGATTTAGTCTTATGTAAGAGTAGTCTTATAGTTGAAGTAGGAAGTTTACATACACTTAGGTTGGAGTCATTAAAACTCGTTTTTCAACCAAATGTCTTGTTAACAAACTATAGTTTTGGCAAGTCGGTTAGGACATCTACTTTGTGCATGACACAAGTAATTTTTCCAACAATTGTTTACAGACAGATTATTTCACTTATAATTCACTGTATCTCAATTCCAGTGGGTCAGAAGTTTACATACACTAAGTTGACTGTGCCTTTAAACAGCTTGGGAAATTCCAGAAAATGTTGTCATGGCTTTAGAAGCTTCTGATAGGCTAATTGACATCATTTGAGTCAATTGGAGGTGTACCTGCAGATGTTTTTCAAGGCCTACCTTCAAACTCAGTGCCTCTTTGCTTGACATCATGGGAAAATCAAAATAAATCAGCCAAGACCTCAGAAAAAAAATTGTAGACCTCCACAAGTCTGGTTCATCCTTGGGAGCAATTTTCAAACGCCTGAAGGTTCATCTGTACCAACAGACCACGTTCATCTGTACAAACAATAGATCGCAAGTATAAATACTATGGGACCACGCAGCCGTCATATCGCTCAGGAAGGTGACCCGTTCTGTCTCCTAGAGATTAATGTACTTTGGTGCGAAAAGTGCAAATCAGTCCGAGAACAACAGCAAAGGACCTTGTGAAGATGCTGGAGGAAACAGGTACAAAAGTATCTATATCCACAGTAAAACCGAGTCCTATATCGACATAACCTGAAAGGTCGCTTAGCAAGGAAGAATCCACTGCTCCAAAACCGCCATAAAAAAGACAGACTACGGTTTGCAACTGCACATGGGTGCAAAGATTGTACTTTTTGGAGAAATGTCCTCTGGTCTGATGAAACAAAAATAGAACTGTTTTGCCATAATGACCATCATTATGTTTGGAGGGTGGGGAGGCTTGCAAGCTGAAGAACACCATCCCAACTGTGAATCATGGGGGTGGCAGCATCATGTTGTGGGTGTGCTTTGCTGCAGGAGGGGCTGGTGCACTTCACAAAAAAGGTGGCGAAGGAAAATTATGTGCATATATTGAAGCAACATCTCAAGACATCAGTCAGGAAGTTAAAGCTTGGTCACAAATGGGTCTTCCAAATGGACAATGACCCCAAGCATACTTCCAAAGTTGTGGCAAAATGGCTTAAGGGCAATAAAGTCATGGTATTGGAGTGGCCATCATAAAGCCCTGACCTCAATCCTATAGAAATATTGTGGGCAGAACTGAAAAAGCGTGTGCGAGCAAGGAGATCTACAAACCTGAGTCAGTTACACCAGCTCTGTCAGGTGGAATGGGACACAATTCACCCAACTTATTGTGGGAACCTTGTGGAAGGATACTCAAAACATTTGACCCAAGTTAAACAATTTAAAGGCAATGCTACCAAATACTAATTGAGTGTATGTAAACTTCTTACCAACTGGGAATGTGATGAAAGAAATATAAGCTGAAATAAATCATTCTCTCTACTATTATTCTGACATTTTATATTCTTAAAATATAGTGGTGATCCTAACTGACTTAAGATAGGGAATTTTTACTCGGATTAAAAGTCAGCAATTCTGAAAAACTGAGTTTAAATGTATTTGGCTAAGGTGCATGTAAACTTCCGACTTCAACTGCATGTCCATTAGTGATTACTGCCGTGGCCTTAGAGTACTCATTCTAATGGCTGCTGAGGTTGACAAGTCTTCTCAGAACTGAATGTACAACCGTTTTGACCAATGGGGGTCTACCAGTGACATCCTGTCCATTCCTGAATCCTTTGAAATGTTTGGTGAGAGATCATGTCCAGTATGTAGACAAGTCTTTATGGTATGGCTGAGATTAGTTGGGGCAAGAGTAAAGACCATCATCATCCTATAAACTGCTGAGGTTTGCTCTCAGTTTGGATATATCCCTGTCTCTGTCTGTATGTATGTATATCTCTCTCTCTCTCTCTCTCTCTCTCTCTCTCTCTCTCTCTCATGGTTTCATTCTTGACACTCTTGACAAAAACAATGAAGGAGATCATATTTTCTCTCTCTCGATTTTCACTTTTGTGCTCAATCATGACAGGAATGAAATGTGACTCCTTTGTTCCGGCGTTTCATCTGTTTGCCCAATGTAGATGAATGACTTTTAGGTCTGTTTAGAAATAATAGTTTTGTTATGTTTGTATAACCAAGCTGTAATTTGGCGCTGGACTTTGTAATGATCATTCTTAGCATTTTGGAAGGGTTGCTATAATAAGTGAAGCTTTATTATTGGGAGAGATGGTAATGTCCTCAGCCTTCATTGATCCACACTGAGAATCCCTGAGCAGGGGGAAAACATGAGGGCCGATATACCCTTGATTCATTTTTAATGAGCCCAGGTCTTTGTTCCACACTCTGCTATTTCAAGACAGATTCACAGTCAACACATTTAAGATCATGTTCAGCTTTTCTCGTTTATTCTGGTGGTGCTAGACTTCTCATCAGCAATGGACAGGGTGAAATTAAAAGCTATCTAGTAATTGCTAGAAATTGAAGTTATAGAACGATTTGACAATATGTCATGCGTACGGTGCCCATGTTATGACAGCCTCATTCTGTTGTGGCTAGATCGAAGACTGCGAGCTGCCAGTCATTTGCAGTTTTATCAAGGATTTAGTAATCCAGCCATGACTGCTGTGCTTGCTCTGGTACATATCAGCAAAAGCAATACATCATAGGCCAAGCTGCGTGTGAGGAAATCCAATTCTGAAAATAGAAGTCACGAAGCAAGAACAAAATAACAATTGTATTGCCTGAATGGAACCCTGTGGAAAAACAAAGGAAGGACTGATAGATAGTGAAGCAGAGACAGAATGTCTATAGGGCAGTTCTGGCAAAGGCCAGATGGGCTGGTCCATTTTAGCCCAGTGGGCCAGTCTAAATTGGGGGTTTTGCACATAATTATCATTATTTGGCTAATAATTAGCCATTTCTGGTCCCAGTCAGCCCCTGTAGTGAAGTACTTTGGATGCCACTGTGATCTCCACTATGGGAGTCACCAGCAGCACCACTACTTACCCTTCCAATGCCCATTCAGCACCAACAGAGAAGGGGAATGACATACCCAAAAACAAGCAGATCAGGTACTGAAATGTTCAGTTCGTGACTCATAGATCAGGGTTGTTATTTCCCTAATTTCTAAATAAAGTAGATTGAATATTATCTTTACCATAATTGGGCATCTGAAAATGTAATCATCATCATCAATTTATGCATATGATTTTACAGTGCTTGGTGATGAAAATATCATCAAAATAAACAAATAAATATTTCTATTTGAATGCTTTATTTAACCAGGGAAGTCACATTGACATCTATTTTTAAAGTGAACCTGAACATGCATGTGTATATAGCGTGGTATTTGTCCCTTTCATAATGTTATAATATGCTGTGGAAATCTCTATTTTTGTGAGGGCTTCGTTTGAGATCTCTCCACTGCAGTCACTCCAACTCCAGTGCTCTTTGTTCACGGTGATGCTGCTGTAGTACTGTACCTTGCAAATGTGATGAGTGGCCAATCATATTTGTGCTTCTTGTCCCGTAGGAAATGTGTTGGTGTGAAACCGCTCGCACTGGCACCGGAAGGGCATGTGTGCGGTGTTCGCTCGCAACTGTGTAAAGAGGAGAGAGTGAGGGGGCATATGTACGGACCCTGCACGACCGCAGACATGTATCCTCCGTGAAGTGTAGTGCAAGGCAACTCTAAGATACCGGGTGTTCTGCGAGAAACAATGAAAATGTGCGGCTCTATTTTTGAATGAGCACAAGGACATGTGTGATATGCGTTGTAGCCTACCTATAGACCAACATTTCGCACTATTCCAATTTCATTCAGATTTGAGGGCACAGGTATATGACTTAAACTCATTTTAGGGAAGAAAGAAGACGTCGTGTTCTGCTGGTTTTTGTGGAATTTTCGCTCCAGCTGAGAGTCGTGATGTCTGGCTCATTTCACACATTGTTCCTGGGTAAGTTCAGTGCATGAGCCACGCGCCGTTATATTAATTAAATAAGAATGTGCAAAAGTGTAGCGCAATCCATGTTAACAAGGAACTAGCATAGTAGCCTATGCTTTATTCTGGGCTTTATAGCAATTTGGATGATAGGTATTGCAATCAAAATAATATTTTACAATGCCGTCGCAGTTTAAAGATGTGTTAAAGATCCCCCCATTGCAAGAACCTTTCCATACATCCCAAGCATATCTGAAAACTTAACTATTGTGTTTTTTGAAGCTCATCAAGCATCATCAAATTAATGATAAATAATGTGGCCTAGACAATCATTACATTTGCGTATTCATGAGTTCATGCATGTTCAAGTTGCCCTAAGGTTGATTGATTTGAGCGTCCAACAGGTATTGTGAACACACCTTAAAATGTATATAGCTAGGCCTATTGTGTTTTTAGGCTTTTTTAAAGCTTCTGTTGCCTATACAAGGTGATGAAGAAACAGCTTGGAAAGATATCACAACGTATTACCATTAGGTAGTCTATTGGGGATCTAATAGCCTAGCTTACAGGTAATTACATTGCTGGAATTAGGATCATAAACATATTAGGTCTTATACTTCCTCATTTGATAGACTATTGTTTATTATAGGAGTTATAACTTCTATATTCATTGTTTCAGTTGATGAGTGTGTTTCAGGAAGCCTGTGTGTCACATGGGGAAATAATAACTGTATCAGACATCATTGTAGATGTTGATCATTAAATTGTTGACAACATGACAATTTTGTGATTTTGAGTTTGTTCTTTGGTAAATTTATAGTCCTATCAAAGTATTGGCTTAGACTATTTTAATGACTTCCCATTAAGCACACCACATCATTTCAATGTAGAAATGTGTCTAATATTTGGTTGAGATGTTGATCAATGAGATTTCAACCTTTCAAAAAGACAGCAGTAAGTTTGTTGATTTCCCATTGTGTTATCATTATGCTTTCAACCATCTAAAGCACAACCAAATTCAAATGGAAAAACAATGTCAGATTTTTTGGTTTCATTGTCATCAAAATGTGTTATCACTTTCAGCCATTTAAAAGCGCACCAAAGTTCAAATTGGAATATGACAGATATGTTGCATTTATAAAACAACTTAATGTGTTATCACTATGCTACATCTAATAGCACAACCAAATGACCTGGATTGCAGTTGAGATTACATTAAAAGTGCATGCAAGTGACCAATGTTGTTCAAGATTCTGCGCAGATTATTACAGCAATTGTGAAGATCTCACAGACCTGCGACCTATGCATGCTATATTGAACATGCACACTTTCTATGATTACATAAGAAGACATGTACAGTGCCTTCAATAACTATTCATACCCCTTGACTTATTCCACATTTTGTTAATCCATTCAAAATGGATTAAATAAAAATAAAAACTTGTAAAAATGTAACCTTTATTTAACTAGGCAAGTCAGTTAAGAATAAATTTGTTTTTACAATGACGGCCTACCAAGGGAACTGCCTTGTTCAGGGACAGAACGACAGATTTTTACCTTGTCCGCTCGGGGATTCGATCCAGCGCTCTAACCACTAGCCTAACTGCCACCCCAAATGGATTTCATCTTTCACCCATCTACGCACAATCTTTTGCAAATGTATTGAAAATGAAATGGAGAAACATCTAATTTACAGAAGTATTCACACCCCTGAGTCAATACTTTGTAGAAGCACCTTTGGTGGCGATTACAGCTTTGAGTCGTCTTGGGTATGTATGTATCAATTTTGCACCTGGATTTGGGGATTTTCTCCCATTTTTCCTTGCAGATTTGATCAAGCTCTGTTAAGTTAGATGGGGAGTGGTGATAAACAGCAATCTGAAAGTCTTTCCACAGATTTTCATTAGGATTCAACGCTGGGCTTTGGCTTGGCCACTCAAGGACTTTGATATTCTTGTTCTGAAGCCATTCCAGCATTGTTTGGCTGTATGCTTGGGGTCATTGTCCCGGAACGTAAATCTTCACCCCAGCCTAAAGTAATTTGCACTCTGAAGCAGGTTCTCATTAAGGATTTGTCTGTATTCAGCTCCATTCATTGTTCCCTCTATCCTTACCAGTCTCCCAGTCCCTGCCGCTGAAAAGCATCCCCAAAGCATGATGCTGCCACCACAATGAATCACGGTAGGGATGGTGTTAGACGGGTGTTAAGCTGTCCTGGTTTTCGCCAGACATAGCGCTTTGCATTCAGGCTAAATAGTAACATTTTTGTCTCATCAGGCCACATGATCTTTTGCCTTATGGTCTCTGAGTCTTTCATGTGCATTTTTGCAAACTCCAGGCGTGCTTTTATGTGCCTTTTTCTCAGGAGTGGCTTCTGTCTGGCCACTCTCCCATAAAGCCCAGATTGGTGAAGTGATTTAAAAGACTGTTGTCCTTCTGGCAGGTCCTCCCATCTCAGCCAAGGAACTGTGTAGTTCTATCAGAGTGGTCATTGTGTTCTTGGTCACGTCCCTGAACAAGATCCTTTTTGCCCGGTTGCCAAGTTTGGTCGGACGGACAGTTCTTGGCAGAGTCTGGGGAGTTCCATATTTTTGCAATTTCCCAATGATGGAGACCACTGTGCTTTTGGAAACTTTCAACATACAGTGCATTCGGTAGGTATTCAGACCCCTTGACTTATTCCACAATTTGTTACGTTACAGCCTTATTCTAAAATGGATTACATAGTTTTTTCCCCTCAGGAATCTACTACACACAATACCCCATAATGTCAAAGCAAAAACAGGTATTTAGAAAAATTTGCAAATGTATATAAAAAAAGAGCAGAAACTATACCATGAAGTCCAAGGAACTGCCCGTATATCTCCGAGATAGAATTGTGATGAGGCATATATCTGGGGAAGGGTATAAAACAATTGTGTTGGCCCAGCAGGAGCCTGGACTTGAACCCGATCGAACATCTCTGGAGAGACCTGCAAATAGCTGTGCAGCTATGCTCCCCATCCAACCTGACAGCGCCTGAGAGCATCTGCAGAGAAGAATGGGAGAAACTCCCCAAATACAGATGTGCGAAGCTTGTAATGCCATACCCAAGAAGACTCGAAAGCTGTAATTGCTGCCAAAGGTGCTTAAACAACGTTTGAGTAAAGGGTCTGAATAATTATGTAAATGTGATATTTCATTTTTTTATATACATTTGCAAATTTTTCTAAATACCTGTTTTTGCTTTGATATTATGGGGTATTGTGCATAGATTCATGAGGGGAAAAAACTATGTAATCCATTTTAGAATAAGGCTGTAACGTTACAAATTGTGGAAAAAGTCAAAGGGTCTGAATACCTACCGAATACACTGTATGTGATGTATACAGTCAGTATTTGTCAACATGAGGTGAGAAAATAGGATGTCACATATCTCAGAATATTGAATGAGTCCATATCTGGCTATAGGAAATGTCTACAGTTGAAGTCGGAAGTTTACATACACCTTAGTCAAATACATTTAAACTTAGTTTTCACAATTCCTGACATTTAATCGTAGTAAAAATTCCCTGTCATAGGTCAGTTAGGATCACCACTTTATTTTAAGAACGTGAAATGCCAGGGTAATATTATAGAGAATGATTTATTTCAGCTTTTATTTCTTTCATCACATTCCCAGTGGGTCAGAAGTTTACATACACTCAATTAGTATTTGATAGCATTGCCTTTAAATTGTTTAACTTGGGTCAAACGTTTTGGGCAGCCTTCCTCAAGCTTCCCACAATAAGTTGGGTGAATTTTGGCCCATTCCTCCTGACAGAGCTGGTGTAACTGAGTCAAGTTTGTAGGCCTCCTTGCTCGCACACACTTTTTCAGTTCTGCCCACAAATGTTCTATAGGATTGAGGTCAGGGCTTTGTGATGGCCACTCCAATACCTTGACTTTGTTGTCCTTAAGCCCTTTTGCCACAACTTTGGAAGTATGCTTGGGGTCATTGTCTATTTGGAAGACCCATTTGTGACCAAGCTTAAACTTCCTGACTGATGTCTTGAGATGTTGCTTCAATATATCCACGTAATTTTCTCTCCTCATGATGCCATCTATTTTGTGAAGTGCACCAGTCCCTCCTGCAGCAAAGCACACCCACAACATGATGCTGCCACCCCCGTGCTTCACGGTTGGGATGGTGTTCTTCGGCTTGCAAGCTTCCCCCGTTTTTCCTCCAAACATAATGATGGTCATTATGGCCAAACAGTTCTATTTTTGTTTTATCAGACCAGAGGACATTTCTCCAAAAAGTATGATCTTTGTCCCCATGTGCAGATGCTAACCGTAGTCTGGCTTCTTTATGGCAGTTTTGGAGCAGTGGCTTCTTCCTTGCTGAGCGGCCTTTCAGGTTATGTCGATATAGGACTCGTTTTACTGTGGATATAGATACTTTGTACCTGTTTCCTCCAGCATCTTCACAAGGTACTTTGCTGTTGTTTTGGGATTTATTTGCACTTTTTGCACCAAAGTACGTTCATCTCTAGGAGACAGAACGCGTCTCCTTCCTGAGCGGTATGACGGCTGCGTGGTCCCATGGTGTTTATACTTGTGTGCTATTGCTTGTACAGATGAACGTGGTACCTTCAGGCATTTGGAAATTGCTCTCAAGGATGAACCAGACTTGTGGAGGTCTACAATTTTTTTTCTGAAGTCTTGGCTGATTTATTTTGATTTTCCCATGATGTCAAGCAAAGAGGCACTGAGTTTGAAGGTAGGCCTTGAAAAACATATACAGGTACACCTCCAATTGACTCAAACGATGTCAATTAGCCTATCAGAAGCTTCTAAAGCCATGACATCATTTTCTGGAATTTTCCAAGCTGTTTAAAGGCACAGTCAACTTACTGTATGTAAACTTCTGACCCACTGGAATTGTGATACAGTGAATTATAAGTGAAATAATCTGTCTGTAAACAATTGTTGAAAAAATTACTTGTTACGAGTTTTAATGACTCCAACCTAAGTGTATGTAAAATTCCAACTTCAACTGTATGTGTGATATTTGGAGTAATCCCAATGTCATATATGTCTAAAAGACCCATCTGGATTCAGAATTTTTCGAGATATGGTGCATATCCACAAAACTCAAAATATGCATTGAAAATGGTTCTCTAGAACAGTGGTTCCCAAACTTGTTATAGTCCCGTACCGCTTCAATCATTCAACCTCCAGCTGCATACCCCCTCTGGCACCAGGGTCAGTGAACTCTCATATTTAGTTTTTTGCAATCATTGTAAACCTGCCACACACACACACTATATGATACATTTATTAAACATAAGAATGAGTGTGTTTTTGTCACAACCCGGCTCTCGGGAAGTGACAAAGAGCTCTTATAGGACCAGGGCACAAATAATAATATAATAATAATCATTAATTTTGCTCTTTATTAAGCCATCTTACATATAAAACCTTATTTGTTCATCAAAAATGGTGAATAACTCACCACAGGTTAATGAGAAGGGTGTGCTTGAAAGGATGCACATAACTCTGCAATGTTGGGTTGTATTGGAGAGACTCTCAGTCTTAAATCATTTTCCACACACAGTCTGTGCCTGTATTTAGTTTTCATGCTAGTGAGGGCCGAGAATCCACTCTCACATAGGTACGTGGTTCCAAAGGGCATCAGTGTCTTAACAGTGCGATTTGCCAAGGCAAGAAACTCTGAGCATAGCCCTATCCAGAAATCTGGCAGTGGCTTCTGATTAAATTATATTTTCACAGAACCGCTTGTTGCAATTTCGATGAGGCTGTCTTGTTCAGATATCGGTAAGTGAGACTGGAGGCAGGGCATGAAAGGGATAACAAATCCAGTTGTTTGTGTTGTCCGTTTCGGGAAAGTACCTGCATAATTGTGCACCCATCTCACTCAGGTTGTCACGACACCGACGGATGGTGGCGCCCCTCCCCGACCGGGCGGCGCTCGGCGGTCGTCGTCGCCGGCCTACTAGCTGCCATCGATCCTTTTTGTTTCACTTTCTGTTGGTTAGGTCTAGGTAGGCACGCACCTGTTTTGGGTTAGTTATTAGTAGGGGAGGTTATTTAGTTTAGCGAGGTATGTCTGTGTTTGTGCGTGATTATGTTCCTTGTCAGGTTTTGTGGTTCTTGAGGAACGTGTGTTTTTTCCCTCTGCCTGTGGTTGGTTCTGTGTTTTATCACCGCAGAGGTATTTATGGGCTGCGTCCCATTTTATGACGTCTACAAGGGTTTTGGAGCGCGATACTGTTTGACGCCCTACCCTACCGTGTTTGGACTATCTTTATTTTTGTACATACGGATTAAAGTGTGTTCAAGAATTTACTGTCTCCTGCGCTTGACTCTACCTCTCCTGCTTCCTTGAGCCAGCCTTGACACAGGTGCTTCGCTATATCACATTTGACATTGTCCGTAAGCTTGAGTTCATTTGCACACAAAAACTCATATAATGATGGAAAGACCTGTGTGTAGTCCTTGTTAATGCAGACAGAAAAGAGTTCCAACTTCTTAATCATAGCCTCAATTTTGTCCCGCACATTGAATATAGTTGCGGAAATTCCCAGTAATCCTAGATTCAGATCATTCAGGTTAGAAAAAACATCACCCAGATTGGCTAGTCAAGTTTCATCACCCAGATAGGCTAGTCATGTGAGAAACTCGTCATCATGCAAGCGGTCAGACAAGTGAAAATTATGGTCAGTAAAGAAAACTTTAATCTTGTCTCTCAATTAAAACAAAAAGTGTCAATACTTTGCCCCTTGATAACCAGCGCACTGCTGTATATTGTAAAAGCGTTACATGATCGCTGCCCATATCATTGCATAATGCAGAAAATACAAGAGTTCAGGGGCCTTGCTTTAACAAAGTGAACCATTTTCACTGTAGTGTCCAAAATGTATTTTTGGACACTCCCTTGTCAGCAAGATCCTCTCGGTGGATGCTACAGTGTACCCAAGTGGTGTCGGGAGCAACTGCTTGCATTTGCGTTACCATTCCACTATGTTTCCCTGTCATGGCTTTTGCGCCATCAGTACAGATACCAACACATCTTGACCACCAAAGTCCATTTGATGTCACAAAGCTGTCCAGTACTTAAAAAATATCCTCTCATGTTGAACTGGTTTCCAGTGGTTTGCAGAAGATGGATGTCTTCCTTAATTGACCCACATTAACATAACGGACATATACCAGGAGCTGTGCCAGGTTCACCACGTCTGTTTACTCATCCAGCTGTAACGCATATAATTCACTGGCTTGTATGTGAAGCAGTAATTGTTTCAGTACATCTCCTGCCATGTCACTGATGCATTGTGAAACAGTGTTGTTTGATGAAGACATTGTCTGTATAGTTTTTTTGTCCTTTTCCCCCAGCATTGTTCCAGCCATATCCGCGGCAGCAGGAAGAATGAAGTCCTCCACAATAGTATGGGGCTTGCCTGTCCTAGCCACTCGGTAGCTCACCATATAAGACTCTTCTAGCCCCTTCTTATTAATGGTATCGGTTGCTTTTATGCATGTCTTACAACTTGAAAGTCGTCTTTATTCTCACTCAATTTTTCAAATTGTCATGTTTCGTTTCTAAATGTCTGCACAAGAGTGAAGGTTTCCTGCGAGAGAGTAACGGTTAATGTGATTGGATGTTAATTATTTGACTAGGCTACCTGTATTTGACATTGTGTTGTTATTTCGGTGAACACTAGATGGTTTAATTTTATTTTTGGAAGTGAAACGAGGCTACTCAGGCGAGGCTACGACGAGGCTACCCAAATGTATAGCCCCGTTGGAAAATAGAAATGCACTGTTTGAAAATGTGAAGAATATTTTTTTTAAATAATATATATATATATATATATTAATTTATTTTTTCTTATATTTTTACGTGAATCACATTTTTATTTGGCGTACCCCCGATGGCATTGCGACCCAAGTTTGGGAATACCTGCTGTAGAATATCAAAAACGTGTCATAAAAAGATATCCCCTGATATGGACCCTTTTCGCCCAGTGTGGATGCACCTGACCTCAATTTGGAGTGTCATAGCAAAGGGGTGTGAATACTTACGCAAATGAGATATTTATGCATTTAATTTTCAATACATTTGCAACAATGTCTAAAAACCTGTTTTCACTTTGTCATTACGGGGAATTGTCTGTAGATGGTTGAGAAAAAAATCTAGATGTATTTAGTACATTTTTAATTCAGGCTTTAACACAACAAGATGTGGAATAAGTCAAGTGACAAGAATGGCCCACCACCCAAAGGACATTCAGCCAACTTGAAATGACTGTGGCAATCATTGGAGTTAACATGGTCCAGCATCCATGTGGAATGATTTCAACATCATGTAGAGTCCATGCCCCGACGAACTGAGCCTGTCCTGAGGGCAAACGGGGGTGAAGCTCAGTATTAGGAAGGTTTTCCTGTTTAGTACACTCAGTATGTTGAGTTATTAAGAGGTCTCTCAATAATAATTCTCACAATAGTATATTGTTATGAAGAGGTCTCTCAATAAAAATTCTCACACTAGTACATTGATAGTAATCAGTGACAAACATCAAAGCTAAGTAGGGATGGGCTTAGTTAAAGCACTGGATGGGAGACCAAATTAATAGCTGTAGATCAACTCTTCAATAGAAGGTGCTGTGGTGAAGAGGTGACTCATGGTTGCTGGCCTTCTAGGCAGAGTTGCATAGAAAAAGCCATATCTCAGACTGGCCAATAAAATATTAAGATGGGCAAAGGAACACGGACACTGGACAGAGGAACTCTGCCTAGAAGGCCAGCATCCTGGAGTTGCCTCTTCATTGTTGACGTTGAGACTGGTGTTTTGTGGGTACTATTTAATGAAGCTGCCAGTTTATTTATTTTTAATTTTATTTAACCTTTATTTAACCCGGTAGGCAAGTTGAGAACAAGATCTCATTTACAATTGCGACCTGGCCAAGATAAAGCAAAGCAGTTTGACACATACAACAACACAGAGTTACACATGGAGTAAAGCAAACATACAGTCAATAATACAGTAGAAAAATAAGTCTATATACAATGTGAGCAAATGAGGTGAGATAAGGGAGGTAATGGCAAAAAAAGGCCATGGTGGCGAAGTACATACAATATAGTAAGTAAAACACTGGAATGATAGATTTGCAGTGGAAGTTGCAAAGTAGAAATAGAAATAATGGGGTGCAAAGGAGCAAAATAAATAAATACAGTAGAGGAAGAGGTAGTTGTTTGGGCTAAATTATAGATGGGCTATGTACAGGTGCAGTGATCTGTGAGCTGCTCTGACAGCTCGTGCTTAAAGCTAGTGAGGGAGATAAGTGTTTCCAGTTTCGGAGATTTTTGTAGTTCGTTCCAGTCATTGGCAGCAGAGAACTGGAAGGAGAGGTGGCCGAAGGAGGAATTGGCTTTGGGGGTGACTAGTGAGATATACCTGCTGGAGCGCGTGGTTCAGGTGGGTGCTGCTATGGTGACCAGCGAGCTGAGATAAGGGGGGACTTTATCTAGCAGGGTCTTGTAGATGACCTGGAGCCAGTGGGTTTGGTGACGAGTATGAAGCGAGGGCCAGCCAATGAGAGCGTACAGGTCGCAGTGGTGGGTAGTATATGGGGCTTTGGTGCTAAAACGGATGGCACTGTGATAGACTGCATCCAATTTATTGAGTGGGGTATTGGAGGCTATTTTGTAAATGACATCGCTGAAGTCGAGGATCGGTAGGATGGTCAATTTTACGAGGGCATGTTTGGCAGCATGAGTGAAGGATGCTTTGTTGCGAAATAGGAAGCCAATTCTAGATTTAACTTTGGATTGGAGATGTTTGATGTGAGTCTGGAAGGAGAGTTTACAGTCTAACCAGACACCTAGGTATTTGCAGTTGTCCACATATTCTAAGTAAGAACCGTCCAGAGTAGTGATGCTGGATTGGCGGGCAGGTGCAGGCAGCGATCGGTTGAAGAGCATGCATTTAGTTTTACTTATATTTAAGAGCAGTTGGAGGCAACGGAAGGAGAGTTGTATGGCATTGAAGCTCGTCTGGAGGGTTGTTAACACAGTGTCCAAAGAAGGGCCAGAAGTATACAGAATGGTGTCGTCTGCATAGAGGTGGATCAGAGAATCACCAGCAGCAAGAGCGACATCATTGATGTATACAGAGAAGAGAGTCGGCCCAAGAATTGAACCCTGTGGCACCCCCATAGAGACTGCCAGAGGTCCGGACAACAGGCCCTCCGATTTGACACACTGAACTCTATCAGAGAAGTAGTTGGTGAACCAGGCGAGGCAATCATTTGAGAAACCAAGACTATTGAGTCTGCAGATGAGGATGTGGTGATTGACAGAGTTCGAAAGCCTTGGCCAGGTCAATGAATACGGCTGCACAGTATTGTTTCTTATCGATGGCGGTTAAGATATCGTTTAGGACCTTGAGCATGGCTGAGGTGCACCCATGACCAGCTCTGAAACCAGATTACATAGCGGAGAAGGTGCGGTGGGATTCGAAATGGTCGGTAATCTGTTTGTTGACTTGGCTTTCGAAGACCTTTGAAAGGCAGGGTAGGATAGATATAGGTCTGTAGTAGTTTAGGTCAAGAGTGTCCCCCCCTTTGAAGAGGGGGATGACCGCAGCTGCTTTCCAATCTTTGGGAATCTCAGACGACACGAAAGAGAGGTTGAACAGGCTAGTAATAGGGGTTGCAACAATTTCTGCAGATAATTTTAGAAAGAAAGGATCCAGATTGTCTAGCCCGGCTCATTTGTAGGGGTCCAGAGTTTGCAGCTCTTTCAGAACATCAGCTGAATGGATTTGGGACTTGTGGGGCGTCTGTTTCTCAAACTAGACACTAATGTACTTGTCCTCTTGCTCAGTTGTGCACCGGGGCCTCCCACTCCTCTTTCTATTCTGATTAGAGCCAGTTTGCGTTGTTCTGTGAAGGGAGTAGTACACAGCGTTGTAAGAGATCTTCAGTTTCTTCGCAATTTCTCGCATGGAATAGCCTTAATTTCACAGAACAAGAATAGACTGATGAGTTTCAGAAGAGTTTCAGAAGTCCCGTTTGGACTGCAGCCCATATCTGTGGCTTTTTATTTCTCTAGCCCTGGTCAATCAACGTTAAGTGCGGGGGGGTGTTTCTATAGCGATTTAAAGGGAAAGATTCAGAAAAACACCATGAAAACTGCAACGGATTGTCTTTGGGAGGTAAGATATTGAAATTCAGTCTTTTAGCTTTGTAAATTAATAAATATATAGATCCTATTTCATGTTGTATTCTAAGGATTTCATTGAGAAAAACCACATGTTATCACACAGGACCCTGCAGCCACTAGCTAGCTTGTCAGTTGACATTCAAAGTTAGCTGGAGCAGTGACAAAGTTCTATTGAGCAGCCACCACTTTTTGACCATGGCCATAATGACATTATATTCACTCTAATCATGCTAAATTCTCTGAGTAAATAGTCCGTAACTTCAAAATCAAATCAAATGTTATTAGTCACATGCACCGAATACAACACCTTACAGTGAAATGCTTACTTACGAGCCTGTAACCAACAGTGTAGTTTCAAACAAATTGGGATAAGAATAAGAGATAAAAGTAACAAGTAATTAAAGAGCAGCAGTAAAAAATAACAAAATATACAGGGGGGTGCCGGTAGAGAGTCAATGTACATGTACATGTAGGTAGAGTTAATTAAAGTGACTATGCATAGATGACAACAGAGAGTTGCAGTGGTGTGAAGAGGAGAGGGGGGGTAATGCAAATAGTCTGGGTAGCCATTTGACTAGATGTTCAGGAGTCTTATGACTTGGGGGTAGAAGCTCTTGGACCTAGACTTGGCACTCCGGTAACGCTTGCCATGTGGTAGCAGAGTGAACATTCTACGACTAGGGTGGCTGGAGTCTTTGACAATTTTTAGGGCCTTCCTCTGACACCGCCTGGTATAGAGGTCCTGGATGGCAGGAAGCTTGGCCCCAGTGATGTACTGGGCCGTTCACACTACCCTCTGTAGTGCCTTGTGGTCGGAGGCCGAGCAGTTGCCATACCAGGCAGGGATGCAACCAGTCAGGATGCTCTCGATGAGGCAGCTGTAAAACCTTTTGAGGATCTCAGGACCCATGCCAAATCTTTTCAGTCTCCTGAGGGGGAATAGGTTTTGTCGTGCCTGCTTCACAACTGTCATGGTGTGCTTGGACCATGTTAGTTTGTTGGTGATGTGGACACCAAGGAGCTTGAAGCTCTCAACCTGCTCCACTGCAGCCCCGTCGATGAGAATGGGGGCGTGCTCGGTCCTCTTTTTCTTGTAGTCCACAATCATCTCCTTTGTCTTGATCACGTTGAGGGAGAGGTTGTTGTCCTGGCATCACACGGCCAGGTGTCTGACCTCCTCCCTATAGGCTGTCTCGTTGTTGTCAGTGATCAGGCCTACCACTGTTGTGTCATCGGCAAATTTAATAATGGTGTTGGAGTCGTGCCTGGCCGTGCAGTCATGAGTGAACAAGGAGTACAGGAGGTGGCTGAGCACACACCCCTGAGGGGCCCCTGTGTTGAGGATCAGCGTGGTGGATGTGTTGTTACCTACCTTTACCACCTGGGGGCAGCCCGTCAGGAAGTCCAGGATCCAGTTGCAGAGGGAGGTGTTTAGTCCCAGGGTCCTTAGGTTATTGATGAGCTTTGAGGGCACTATGGTGTTGAACGCTGAGCAGTAGTCAATGAATAGCATTCTCACATAGGTGTTCCTTTTGTCCAGGTGGGAAAGGGCAGGGTGGAGTGCAATAGAGAGTGCTTCATCTGTGGATCTGTTGGGGCGGTATGCAAATTGGAGTGGGTCTAGGGTTCCTGGGATGATGGTGTTGCCTTTCAAAGCACTTCATGGCTACAGACGTGAGTGCTACGGATCAGTAATCATTTAGGCATGTTACCTTAGTGTTCTTGGGGACAGGCACTATGGTGGACTGCTTAACCTCTCTAGGGCAGGTGGCACCAAATCGTCCCACCTACGTAACAGCCAGTTGAATCCTGTGGCGCGATATTCAAATACCTTAGAAATGCTATTAATTCAATTTCTCAAACATATGACTATTTTACAGCATTTTAAAGACAAGACTCTCGTTAATCTAACCACACTGTCCGATTTCAAAAAGGCTTTACAATGAAAGCAAAACATTAGATTATGTCAGCAGAGTACCCAGCCAGAAATAATCAGACACCCATTTTTCAAGCTAGCATATAATGTCACAAAAACCCAGAAGACAGCTAAATGCAGCACTAACCTTTGATGATCTTCATCAGATGACACACCTAGGACATTATGTTATACAATACATGCATGTTTTGTTCAATCAAGTTCATATTTATATCAAAAAACAGCTTTTTACATTAGCATGTGACGTTCAGAACTAGCATACCCCCCGCAAACTTCCGGCGAATTTACCAACAATTTACTAAATTACTCACGATAAACGTTCACAAAAAGCATAACAATTATTTTAAGAATTATAGATACAGAACTCCTCTATGCACTCGATATGTCCGATTTTAAAATAGCTTTTCGGTGAAAGCACATTTTGCAATATTCTAAGTAGATAGCCCGGCATCACAGGGCTAGCTATTTAGACACCCAGCAAGTTTAGCCTTCACCAAACTCCGATTTACTATTAGAAAAGTTTGATTACCTTTGGAGTTCTTCGTCAGAATGCACTCCCAGGACTTCTACTTCAATAACAAATGTTGGTTTGGTCCAAAATAATCCATAGTTATGTTCCAACAGCGGCGTTTTGTTCGTGCGTTCAAGACACTATCCGAATGGTAAATAAGGGTCATGCGCACGGCGCATTTCGTGACAAAAGATTTCTAAATATTTCATTACCGTACTTCGAAGCATGTCAACCGCTGTTTAAAATCAATTTTTATGCCATTTTTCTCGTAAAAAAGCGATGATATTCTGACCGGGAATCTGCAATTAGGTAAACAGACGAAAGAAAATAAATCACTGGGTCGACTCGGACACGCGCCTAAGCCCTTTGTCCTCTGATCGGCCACTTGGCAAAGGCGATAATGTGTTTCAGCCAGAGGCTACCTCGACATCGTTCAGCTTTTTCCCAGGCTCTGAGAGCCTATGGGAGCCGTAGGAAGTGTCACGTTACAGCTAAGATCCTCAGTCTTCAATAAACAGAGACAAGAAGAACGACACCTTGTCAGACAGGCCACTTCCTGCATGAAATCTTCTCAGGTTTTTGCCTGCCATATGAGTTCTGTTATACTCAGACACCATTCAAACAGTTTTAGAAACTTTAGGGTGTTTTCTATCCAAAGCCAATAATTATATGCATATTCTAGTTACTGGGCAGGAGTAGTAACCAGATTAAATCGGGTACGTTTTTTATCCGGCCGTGTAAATACTGCCCCCTAGCCCTAACAGGTTAAAACATATTGGTATTACAGACTCGGACAGGGAGATGTTGAAAATGTCAGTGAAGACACTTGCTAGTTGGTCAGCGCATGCGCACAGTACACGTCCTGGTAATCCATCTGGCCCTGCGGTCTTGTGAATGTTGACCTGTCTAAAGGTCTTATCTCATCGGCTGCGGAGAACGTGATCACACAGTCTTCTGGTACAGCTGGTGCTCTCATGCATGTTTCAGTGTTATTTGCCTCGAAGCAAGCATAGAAGTAGTTTAGCTTGTCCGGTAGGCTCGTGTCACTGGGCAGCTGTGCTTCCCTTTGTAGTCTGTAATGCTTTGCAGGCCCTGCCACGTTCGACGAGCGTCAGAGCCAGTGTAGTACGATTCAATCTTAGTCCTATATTGATGCTTTGCCTGTTTGATGGTTCGTCGGAGGGCATAGCAGGATTTCTTATAAGCTTCCGGGTTAGAGTCCTGCTCTTTGAAAGCGGCAACTCTAGCCTTTAGCTCAGTGCGGATGCTGCCTGTAATCCATGGCTTCTGGTTGGGGTATGTACGTACGGTCACTGTGGGGACGATGTCATCGATGCACTTATTGATGAATCCAATGACATATGTGGTGTTCTCCTCATTGCCATTGGAGGAATTCCCGGAACATATTCCAGTCTGTGCTAGCAAAACAGTCCTGTAGTTTAGCATCTGCTTAATCTGACCACTTTTTTATTGATCTAGTCACTGGTGCCCCCTGCTTTAATTTTTGCTTGTAAGCAGGAATCAGGAGGATGGAATTATGGTCAGATTTGCCAAGTGGAGGGCGAGGGAGAGCTTTCTATGTATCTCTGTGTGTGGAGTATAGGTAGTCCAGAGTTATTTTCCCTCTGGTTGCACATTTAACATGCTGATAGAAATTTGGTAAAACTGATTTAAGTTTCCCTGCATTAAAGTCCCCGGATACTAGGAGCGCTGCCTCTGGGTGAGCGTTTTCTTGTTTGCTTTTGGCGGAATACAGCTCATTCAATGCTATCTTAGTGCCAGCCTCTGACTGTGGTGGTATGTAAACAGCTACAAAGAATACAGATGAAAACTCTCTCGGTAGATAGTGTGGTCTGAAGCTTATCATGAGAAACTCTACCTCAGGCGAGCAATAGCTCGAGACTTCCTTAGATATTGTGCACCCGCTGTTGTTTACAAAAATACATAGACCGACACCCCTTGTCTTACCAGACGCCGCTGTTCTCTCGTATAACCAGCCAGCTGTATGTTGATATTGTCATCGTTCAGCCACGACAATGCGAAGCATAAGATGTTGCAGTTTTTAATGTCCCGTTGGTAGTTTAATCTTACCAATAACTCGTCCATTTTATTGTCCAAAGATTGCATGTTTTCTAGCAGAATTGAGGGAAGTGGGAGTTTATACGATCGCCTCCGACTTCTCAGAAGGCAGCCCGCTCTCCGGTCTCTCTTTCTCAGCCTCCTCTTCACGCAGATCACTGGGGTCGGGGCCTGTTCCCGAGGGAGCCGTGTATCCTCCGCCTCGGGCTCGTCAAAGTTGTGAAAGAAGAAAAAAGATTCTGCTAGTCCGTGGTGAGTAATCGCAGTCCTGATGTCCAGAAGTTATTTTCGGTCATAAGAGACGTTAGCGGCAACAATATGTACAAAAAGAGTAAAGAAATTATAATAAGTTACAAACAACGCAGAAAAACGAACAAAAAACACAATCGGTTGGGGGCATGTGAAATGGCTCCGGCGTCATCTTACACAAGTGTGATTCATAACTTGTGAACAATACATGGTAGAGACAAAGGGTTTGGACTATTATTTTTTTAATGCAATTCTCCATTGAATTAATATTTATTTTGGAAACATTGAATTAAATAATTTAATGGGTGAACACCCTATAGACTACAGTTTTAGGTATTTGCTGCAACTTGCAAGAAACACTGTAATCTCATCCAAGAAGGCTACAGTTAGGCCTAGGCTATAGCCTACTTATTGATTTAGAAAACTACTTTTTTTCATTATCATGTGAAATGTTTTACGTTCATACGGGATTCAGCAATACGAAAGAAAGTAATGTTAGTCATCCTGAAAGTCCTCCTGAACTATGTTGTTTGTGTGTTTGTCATCAGGTCATGTCACGACTTCCGCCGAAGTCGGTCCCTCTCCTTGTTCGGGCGGCGTTCGGTAGTCGACGTCGCTGGCCTTCTAGCCACCGCCGATCCACTTTTCATTTTCCATTTGTTTTGTCTTAGTCTTACACACCTGGTTTCATTCACCCAATTACCTGTTTATTATTTAACCCTCTGTTCCCCATGTTTGTTGTATTGTGGTCCGTATTTGTGGGCTTGGTAATTCTCTTGTATTTTGATGACTTTGAGTAAAGTTACTTTTATTTACTCATCTCTGCTGTCCTGCGCCTGACTCCTCTGCACCAGCTACACATAGATCCTTACAGGTCATGCCTTCAGACACGTGTGTGGTAATGTCCCAGTCTCGCTGAACCGTCGGGAGAGACCAAGAGCGGGGCACGCCACCACAATTAGCCTGCTTGTCCATGGGGTGATGAGACTGAATGTTCATTATTTGCATTATGGCAGTGAGTTAGACAGGCCATGCAGCCCGGCCCAAGTGCCAGAAACAACACGGTTTGCCTCATGATATAGTCAGTTTTGTTTTTATTTCACCTTTATTTAACCAGGTAGGCTAGTTGAGAACAAGTTCTCATTTGCAACTGCGACCTGGCCAAGATAAAGCATAGCAATTCGACACATAAAACAACACAGAGTTACACATGGAATAAACAAAACATACAGTTAATAATACAGTAGAACAAAAGAAAATAAAAAGTCTATATACAGTGAGTACAAATGAGGTAAGTTAAGGCAATAAATAGGCCATGGTGGCAAAGTAATTACAATATAGCAATTAAACACTGGAATGGTAGATGTGCAGAAGATGAATGTGCAAGTTGAGATACTGGGGTGCAAAGGAGCAAGATAAATAAATCAATACAGTATGGGTATGAGGTAGGTAGATAGATGGGCTGTTTACAGATGGGCTATGTACAGGTGCAGTGATCTGTGAGCTGCTCTGACAGCTGGTGCTTAAAGCTAGTGAGGGAGATATGAGTCTCCAGCTTCAGAGATTTTTGCAGTTCGTTCCAGTCATTGGCAGCAGAGAACTGGAAGGAAAGACGACCAAAGGAGGAATTGACTTTGGGGGTGACCAGTGAGACATACCTGCTGGAGTATGCCTTGGAGCATTTCAAACCAAACAAGTTGGCTAGTCAGTGAGGGAAAAAAGCATTTTGGGGAAAGTTCAGCTAATCCAACCTTGTCATTTATGAGTTTGGTCACAGAACTGTATGTAAGTCTAAGTATGTTTTTAACAAGTAATTCAACTTTTGCCTTTGATAAAGCCCTGACAATAGCCTATAATATTAAACTAGGCTATAAAGTACATCTGAATGAGCTAACAACCTCTTTCAGTGTATAGGATAGCCTAGATATTATAGAATGATTAATGATATTGTCGTAATTCACTCTATGGCTAGTCATAGTCTCACACCTCAGGAGGAGATATCCAAACAGTGCTAAATGTTATTATTATCCGTTACGTCCAATATCCTCCAACCAATGTTCCCTCTCATTTTTTGGGCATTGAGCAAATTTCAAGTCTTGAACGTTGTGAAATTTCTGTGGAACTTCAAACGTGTTTACTGTACCCACTTTACAGATACAGTTTCAGACAATGGTCAAGTAGGCTACTGTGGTTATTTGATCATAATGTAGGCCTACCATCAAAAACAATGGAGAAAAGGCAACCCATAATATTTTAACATGGAAATAGCTGTTCTATCATTCAGCCTACAGAAGTAGCCAATGTGTGGTGTTCAATGTATGCCTACATTCCATTAGACTTTTGAATAGAAGAATAGCCTGTTAATCTACTTGTCCTTCAGACAAGGAGGTGACTGAAAATATTGTTTACTTTACAAAATAAAATGCATTATTATTCCCATACCATTATTACAGAGAATCAGCCAAATTATGCTGCCTATTGGCTACTTAGCTTATTTAAGCCTGTCTCAAAATACAACACTGCCCCTTTAAGACAAAAACAAACTCTTTACCCGACTCGCTTTTCAAATATGTCTAGAATTGTACACGTTTTGTGCTCTTGTAGGAAGCAATCCCTCCCTCATTGCTGACTACAAATGATCTATAACTGGTATAATAACTCACTAACTAGCAAAGGATATGAATAAATGTGCACACGTGGCTACATGTAGCTCTCACTTTGATCTCAAAACAGGCGCATCTACTCATGACCCTCATGCTGTAAACACAGTCCAGTTCAAAGTGAACGGCACAGATCCATATATGGCAATGGTGTATTTGCATATAGGCCTACTACAGTTCTGATGGGTTATGCCGCACCGGTCTGTGTAGGTCTGTGTAGAGTACTGGCTGAGGGGTTTGTGTCAATGCAATAGAATCCTACTCAGATGCGTTCTGCCTACAACAAAATCTCTTGCATAGTTCGTTTTGCATACTAAGTCTTGCACAGTTGGTTTTGTTTTGGTATGTTCCATTGAAAGTGGTTAATATTGCGTTGATTCGATCACAATTGTCAATGTGAAGGGAACATTGATAGTGTTAACTAAAGGGGAAAACTCTAGAAAGTTGAGTGAAGTTGAATCTCGTGCTTCTCTTCTCGGGCTGATATTTCTTCTGAGAGGCAGTCTCGGTCCCACCCACGCGCGCAGCTTAGAGGGAACAACCCTAATGATCAAGGAAATACAGTGAAGTACAGTGTAATAAGCATTTCACATTGAATCCTCTTGTGACCTCCCTTTTGGAACAAGCTTAAAGCTTCCAACGGAAAATATTTTTAGATGACTGACTGGAATGGTGAATAACCCTGGCACTGTTCATGTGTCAGAGAGCTGATGGGGAAAATGAGTCTTCTTTCTCCTTGCAGTCAGTGTTGCTCCCCAGTCAGTTCACCCCTCGGATTTGTCTTTTTGCCCATTGGCTTGTTGCCGTTTCACACTCTATTTTTAGAACACTTAGATGTTGACCTTTTACGATTCTTGATTTTTCTCTTTCTTCATCCCTCTTTACATTCCAAATAATCCACACATGAAATATCACACTTCTAGGAATGGAGTCCCACATCTCACACATTACCATGCCTCATAGAATGACCTTTCCTGCATCATAGCCTACATGCATGTGTAAGCCTACATGCATGTGTATAAACCCCTTCATGTGATCTATCAAGATGAATGCAAACAGTGATTTAAAAACCATATCTGTCCCCTATTCTTGGTTATATTTAGACTAAACCTCCAGGGGCAGGCAAAGTATCTGTCAAATGTGGAGATGAGGTTAGGGAGTGACATGTTGCTGTGCTCTGGCCTCATCTCTCTCTCTCTCTTTCTTTCTCTCTCTGTTGTCTCACCTCTTTCGCTCTCTCTCTCTCTTTCTCTGTTCTCTCTCTCTGTCCTTTTTCACTCTCTCTCGCTCTCTCTTTCTCTCTACTCCATTCTCTCCCTCATTTTTTCTCTCCCCCTCTTTCTGTCTCTCTCAGTGGACGCTGCAATCAAGTGGATCTAGATAGGGGCTCTGTTGTCTTTCTTACAGTGAGATATCCGTTGACTTTGCCACGGAGGAGCTCCCTCTCACGCACACACCATCTCCTCTCCAAGTCAATTAGCAGTCACCTTGCACTCCACGTTAGCCCTAGCTAGCGTCTTGCTCAGGTACTCACGTCAGGCCAGCCCACAGGCGTGACATGTCAACTCAGCGGAGCTGGTGGAATATTGAAGGTCCTCTTAAAGGTCTTCGTCTTGTCCCAATGGAATTAAATGCATATTGCACGATTGGCCTATGGAGGAATCCTTATTTTGATTTAGGCTGCAATCAAAACAGGAATAATCATAATACTAGTGACAAATGGGAAAATCTATAAAACCTACAGTCCGTGCTTGATTCTGAAGTAGTTTCCTCTGGTTCATTATAAATCTCATTAGAAGTGTTGTTGGAGGAGTATGTGCTCTAGACTGTAATCCTCACTCCTGACTGCTCATGCCTCTGCTGTATTGCCGTAGTGGTAAAGAACATCTCTCACCCAGGCCACCTCTGTGCCTGAGAAGAGTGTTTCTCTGTGGTGGCTGAACTAAACAGTGGTGATGGTGCGTGGAGAGGATGAGGTGGTGGTGGGGGGCTCAGTGTTAATTAGCAGAGAGAGATGCACAACAGGGGGCACACCCCGTCACTGAGAGTCACTTCAGCCGGCTGTGACACCGCTGCTGCCAGACTCCCCCGCCCCCCTGCCCACCTTTAGCCCATCACAGCCAAACATGCGTCAGGCAACTACCTCCTGTGGCACTAGTCTCAAATAGCATGAATGGAGAGAGGAATGGATCGCCTATGAGAGATGAGCCAAACTTGCTGAAACTGGAGGCCAGTAACACTGGCATGTGTAACCGATGTGAAATGGCTAGTTAGTTAGCGGTGGTGCGCGCTAATAGCGTTTCAATCAGTTACGTCACTCGCTCTGAGACCTGAAGTGGTTGTTCCCCTTGCGTTGCAAGGGCCGTGGCTTTTGTGGCACGATGGGTAACGATGCTTCGTGGGTGTCAGTTGTTGATGTGTGCAAGGGTCCCTGGTTCGAGCCCAGGTTGGGGCGAAGAGAGGGACGGAACCTACACTGTTACATTGATGCTGTTGACCCGGATCATTGGTTGCTGAGGAAAAGGAGGAGGTCAAAAGGGGGGTGAGTGTAACCGATGTGAAATAGCTAGTTAGTTAGCGGTGGTGCGCGCTAATAGCGTTTCAATCGGTGATGTCACTCGCTCTGAGACCTGAAGTGGTTGTTCCCCTTGCATTGCAAGGGCCGCAGCTTTTGTGGCGCGATGGGTAACGATGCTTCATGGGTGTCAGTTGTTGATGCGCGCAGAGGGTCCCTGGTTCGAGCCCAGGTTGGTGAGAGGAGAGGGACGGAAGCTATACTGTTACACATGCACTGACTACAATTTTCTGGTGATGACTTTAACCCAGTAGAATGGTGACATATGTCACAAGATTACCTTCAAATCTGCTTTAGTTCCTTATGTCATTGATCTAGCCTGTTCTGGTCTTGAATGGGCTTTATTGTGTAGGTGGAAAGATGCTATGCATCATTTGTTTGATTTTCATTTAAAGTTCATTCCCATGCCCCATACGGTTTATTGTCAGCTTATGCAACCTAATCATAATTACATGTATGGTTGCCCTGGACAATGCCTGGTATGGAATTCCTGCTCTGCACTAATTGTAGCAATTTGATGGATGCTCTGTACTTGTATCTTTTTTTCCATCAAAGCACTTCTAGTTATTTTAACATGTCTAGTGTTTGTTGACTCCTATTGTCTCTGTGTCCCGTTAAAATGTATTGAATGTCTTTACTCAATTGTGTGACTTGTCTTTTTTTGTTAGTCATTTTTGGGTCATGATTACGGTCTTGTCTCATTGCTGAAATTCCCCAACGGGCTCGGGAGAGGCGAAGGATGAGTCATGCGTCATCAGTCGAAACATGACCCGCCAAGCCACGCTTCTTAACACCCGCTCATTTAACCCAGAAGCCAGCTGCACCAATGTGTCGGAGGAAACACTGTTCAGTTCAACTGACGACCGGGGTCAGCCTGCAGGTGCCCGACCCGCCACAAGGAGTCGCTAGAGCACGATTAGCCAGGTAAAGCCCCCCCGGCCAAACGAACCCCAGGCTGTAGTGATGCCACAACACTGCAATGCAGTGCCTGGGGCTGCTGTGCCACTCGGGAGGCCTGTGTGACTGTCTTTTAATATCAACTCAACTTTTTATAGTCTTAAGTCTGTAAACTATTTTTTTTGTGTGTATGAACACCAGGTAGGTTAGCTGTCATCATGGTATCAGCTAATGGGGATCCCAATAAATAATAAACTTGTTCTTGTAGTACTAGGGCTGTGGCGGTCACAACATTTTGTCAGCCAGTGATTGTCAAGCAAATAACTGTCGGTCTCACGATAAAGGACAGCTAATTAACATAAACACATAGCATCTCCTGGCTTTCACACATGATGCAGACCTTTGGAACATGTACATTTTTAAAAGTCTAATAAATCCATGTAATATAGCCTACACCTTAACAATAAATCCATCATTTATTTTAGACAGGTCTAAAGAGAAAATGTAGTCTATTTCAGAAGAACAGAATAGCATATTGAGTTGTCCTTATGTTAATGTCACGCCTACTCCTGCTCCCTCCCTCCTGCGCTCAACGTCGCTGGTCTACTAACCACCAGTCCTGGCAACTATATTACGCACACCTGTTCCCCATCATTACGCACACCTGGTCATTCGTTTCTCCTTGATTCCTCCCCCTTTATTTCACTTGTCATCAGGTATTATTGTTTTCTCTCACGTTCAGTACACTTCTCATGTTTGTTCATTTGTATCCTTCCATTATTAAACTCACCTTCTGCACCTGCTTCCTGACTCCCGGCATATACGTTACAGAATACTACCTCAAAATATGGAAGCAGCAGAGGATAAAACCATCTTCCAGATGGTTCAACGAACAGGGTCATCTACTCCACCAACACCAGCTGACGCAACTAGGTATGGCCATGGAGGAGGCCTCCTACCATGGATTGTCACAGTGAGCCAGTCCCCCAGTCTGCTCAGCCATCCGCCCAGGTCAGCGATGCCCAACTGTCCCTTCTGGAGAAGTATGACGGTACCCCATCGAAATGCCGTGGCTTCCTAAGTCCGAGGACGCATGGCTCTCAACTTTTGCATCTCCTGAGTCCATTTTGGAGTTGCAGCGATGGGACAGGACTGTAAATACCAATTGGATACCATGAAATTCGGGAGAAAAAGGGGTAAAAAAATAAATGTATTAAAAATGTAATATAAGTTAGTTGTTCTACAAACATTGGGCTATATGTTTTGATTTTTAGTACATTGTAAGGCTGCATGATGCGACTCTAATGAGGATTTGAAAAAAGTTGTTTGAAAGGCATGAGCTCTGCTATGTTTTTTTGCGCAGTCTGTACACACTTCATTAGTCTGTCATTCACACTTTGACAAGCACTTGATAATGCCTCTAATTTCACGGCATTAATGCTCCCTAAAATAAATCCATGCATTTTGCAGCCAGTGTCCATTTTGCCCTTCTCCCATCACAGACTTTCTCACAGGCTACAAGTGAAGACAGACATATCCGGGATGCAACTGCACACATTCTTATCCAATTCCAAGGTGCATATTGAAGATATTGGAAGAACTGTCCACATTTACTTTTCGTTAGCCAACAAGATGATTAGGCCTAACGAACAGCAAAAGCACTAGCCTATGTCAATATACTATCCCCCATAGTACAAAAGTCTACCTATTATATTCTGTGCGAGAAATAAATATTCCAGACATAGTCTCGGATAGTTGTGGGATGCAGTACATCCCAAATTAATACAACCACATCTGATGCAACAGATCAGAACATTTAGCTTAAAATGTTGATAAACTATTAGGCTATTTCTTCACAGTGTAGGCAGGTGGCAGGGTAGCCTAGTGGTTAGAGTGTTGGACTAGTAACTGAAAGGTTTTAAGATCAAATCCTTGAGCTGACAAGGTAAAAATCTGTCGTGTTTCCCCTGAACTGTTCCTAGGCTGTCAAATAAGAATTTGTTGTTGACTTGCCTAGTTAAATATAGGGAAAATAAATAAAATAAGTGCAGTAGGCTATAAGCCATTAGTGGCAAAAGATCTATATTGAAAGTGGCTGCAAATGCAATTATACATATAATGCTTTTATTAGATGGTGAAAATTATCTAATCTAAACTTGAAACTCACATGCTACTTATCAAATCAAATCAAATGTATTTATATAGCCCTTCTTACATCAGCTGATATCTCAAAGTGCTGTACAGAAACCCAGCCTAAAACCCCAAACAGCAAGCAATGCAGGTGTAGAAGCACGGTGGCTAGGAAAAACTCCCTAGAAAGGCCAAAACCTAGGAAGAAACCTAGAGAGGAACCAGGCTCTAAGGGGTGGCCAGTCCTCTTCTGGCTGTGCCGGGTGGAGATTATAACAGAACATGGCCAAGATGTTCAAATGTTCATAAATGACCAGCAGGGTCAAATAATAATAATCACAGCAGTTGTCGAGGGTGCAACAAGTCAGCACCTCAGGAGGTTCATAGCCAACTTATGTATGCCAGTTATGCTGTAAACTCCTTGTAAAGCGGATTGTTGTGCTTAATTTTAAGAAATTATTTGGCCACTTTAGTTGTGATACAAACCTTATGAAAACATATAGGCCTATGGGCTAGGCTACATAAGATGTGTGACTATGATTTTTAAAAAGTTGCATAAAAAAAGGCTTCTTATGCTGGGCATCATTCACAAGTGATAATATATAATTCACAAGTGATAGGCTAATATTGTCACCCATCAGACTATTATTGATATAATCTTGTCTATACATATACTAAATAATATATGTGTGAAATTTGTTTTCATTTAGAATGGACCATTATCATACACCTGTCTCGAAACAGGGGCAGCGGGAAAAATGCACTTAAATAGCGAATGGAGGATGCTTTTCCCGTGGTTCATTTTCATGCCAGCCAGGTAGGATATACTCCTGTTGTAAAGATAAGCAATGTGCTTAATATTAGGAAAGTTGAGAAATAAATATAGTAGGTCTAGTCTATAGAAAGCTGATGGTATTCACACACCATCACTCTGTTTTTAGGCAATTGCATAGCCTATCAAAATGTTGCGCAACATGAACTCATGGGCTCTAATGAAGTGTTTGATTAGATTTTAAAACACATTTGCATTGATGTCAGAGTGATTAGAGGGACAAAAGAGTGCTGAGTACCAGGCAGTTAGCAAGTTTGGTAGGCTACTAATGACCATCAGCAGCATCAGAGCTTGGAGAAGCCTAATTACCGTGACTAAACGGTCACATGAAATTTGACTGCCTTCATGACTAGTGACCGCCGGTGTTAGAGGTAATATGGGCCGTATTACAGCCCTACCACAACAGCCCTACCTGTGACCCACTAACCAAACCTCACTGTGAGCTGTGAGTGATTAAATTACAACCAGATTTGGAGTGCTGAGGAAAAGGAACTGCCTTGTTTACAGTACTTCAGCGTTGAGAGATGTTTTTTGAATGGTTTGATTTACTATAATTCAAACCATATGCACATCTTGCTTTCATACTGAAAAAACAGAGCTAATATTCCCTTCCAAAATATTTGTCTTGCATTGTCAACCCCACCCTGCAGATTTATAGACTAGTTAGACACTCTCTTGTTTGTGTGTGTGTGTGTGTGTGTGTGTGTGTGTGTGTGTGTGTGTGTGTGTGTTTGCATGCGTGCACATCAACAGCATGATTTACTGTCATTCTTGTGGGTTTGGAGTTAACTATGAAAACAGGGTCGTTCCAAAGTGTTTAGCCAGAGAAGTAAATATCAATGAAAGTCAAATATAATGGTGATGGCATGTTGCAGTGATTCATTCCGTTGCTGTTCATTAATGTTCATTTACGTTAGTCCAAACACCTTAGTTTGACTTTTTTGTATTTGATGGTGTATTATCTAGAGTAGTCTAATGCTTTGTATTAAGGTTAATGTTAGGAACTCTTTTTACTAATTGACTAGAGATCTTGGCTTTATGAGATGTACACTCATTGACGCCACAAATACGGTTTGCATAATAGGGCAGCCTCTGTCTCAGCAAGAGGTTGTCCTAATGTGGAGATCACACAGATCATACCAGAACCAGTTTTTTAAATATTTTTAGAATTGGTAGTTACAGTATTGTCCCATCGCTGCAACTCCCGTACGAATTCGGGAGAAACAAAGGTCGAGAGCCATGCATCCCCAAAACACAGCCAAGCTGTACTGCTACTTGACACACTGCCCGCTTAATCCGGAGGGCAGCCGCACCAATGTGTCACTGCCATCCAACTGGCAACGTATCAGCATGCATGCGCCCGGCCCACCACAGAAGTCACTAGAGCGCAATAGGACAAGGACATCCCAGCCGGCCAAACCCTCCCTTAACCCAGACGACGCTGGGCCAATTGTGCTCCGCCTCATGGGTCTCCTGGTTGCGGCTGGCTGTGACACAGCCGGGATCAAACCCGGATCTTTAGTGACGCCTCTAGCACTGAGATGCAGTGCCTTAGACCGCTGCGCCACTCGGAAGGCCTGAACCTGTTGTTTTGGATGACAAAATAAGTTTTATGCACAGCAGAGTAACATTAACTCCCCGCGGCAGGTGATTGCTCCGCTCTGCTCTGCGTGTCAGAAAGAAAGTGCCTCAACCTACAGTGACAATGAAAATGCAGTGGCGATAGGATAGGATAGGATTGATCCTGTTTGTGCTAGGATATTCAGTCACCTACTATTAAGCTTAGGTTAGGTAACCACCATGCTTATAGAGCAGAAAACTCTGCTGAAGTAGCCCTTTTTATTCCCTCTTCTCTAACTCGCTCTCCCCCCGAACAGATGGTACTACCATTCCTGTTTCTTTACGAGTCGTTAGACTTAACTTCTGGGTGAAATGGAGCCTTTCCACCGTGCTGGACGTGCAGATGTGTATCCTCGCTGGTTTTATGTTTCCGTGGTGTGGTGGTTGGATTCTGGGCAGGCATGGCACAGGCCCAAAATTTGCTCCATGGGTCTCATTAAAGGATTTTCTCCAATGGACCCAGACTGAGGTAACACAACATCTCCCTCAATGAAAAAACTTCCTGAGTTCCTATCACATCTCTTTAAGGCCTGACATGACTCCTCCTTGGAAGGAAAAAAATAGCCATTGTGGTTGTGGTTATGCGCTGCTGCTCCCTTTTATAGCAGAAACAAATTGAACCTGTTTGGGGTTTTAGCGGAAACGTGTGTGGTTAATGCCACTGACCCCCCCTTCCCAGTCACCGTTGTTTATTCATTCGCTGTCTCGGCTACGTCTATTTCTGGCCTCTTTATCTTGGTAATCATGCAGTCTGACAGGCTAGCTGCAGTGTACACGGCTTCCGGAGACGACTAAAGGCTAAGGTCCATCGCAGATGCCTACCTTGGCTTTGTGTTTGCTGAAATGTGGCATTGAGGAAAGTACATGCCATTTACAGGAGTCAGAGTAACAAAAATAAATCAATGTTGCTTTATTAATGTCCTTGTAGATTTTAAGATTTGATGTATAAGATGTGACATACAAGACTTTGTCATTATAAAGCTATAGGAAGGGCATCTCTGATTCTTAAAATAAAGCTTTTGTGATATTCAGTAACTTCAACTCCAGTATCTTCAGCTCATGGCATCCTCCTTGTTTTAGTGGAATGATGGGATAAAACGAGTGACTGCTACCGTCTGACGTTACGGCGGCAATGATGGTCTACAGATGTTCATCTAAAAAAACATTTCCTGTCAGGCGGGGAAGATGCCATCCACTCTATTAACCGCTACACTCGGATGCACTCCTGACAGTGAAAAATGAGTCAGCACTGGACCCTCCATGCCCTCCCTGCCTCCCTCCACAATCCCCTCACTCCCCATCCTTGTTAACAAGCCAATAAAATGTCCCCCTACTCTGGTTTGGTTTAGCTGTGAGAAAAGCCGAAGAGATGCCTGCTGCCTCAGCTACTCTCTCGACCCCATAGTGTTCCATAGGTGGAACCAAAGAAGGCATATTCTGTAGCATCATCATAATAACGTTACACAATTTGCACAAAGGGAATGTCTGTGGCATGGCGTCAACATTTCAAAGCAAGCCCCAACTCTGTAAGATTACAAAGAAATCACCAATGCTCGCTCCATAGTTTTTCAAAGAAAGTGTCAACCCGGTAGCGTTTCAGAAAATAATCAACCCCGTAATGCTTCGAAGACGACGCCAACCCAGTATCACTTCACAGAGACCGGGCAACAATGTCTCATAGGACATCTTCAATCCCATATCATTCTGTGGAAACCATCATTAACCACTTAGAGCTTCCCAGACATGCAGCATCAAGCCCACAGAGTTACTGCAAAGGCCTAAAGGAGAGGTGTCTGTGGCATCTTTAGCAGGCTGGCTCTCCTGATCACCCTTCTTGTTTCTCAGCCTCCGTTTCCTTTGTGAGGTATGATGTACACCAACCCAATCTTATTAAGTAATTTGTGCTTCAACAGGGCATGAGGGCATGAGATGCTTTATAGGATCAGCCTCCCTACAAATGATAATTGCTTGTGTTCCCACGTCTTGGCGTTGATCAGCTTAATATATCTTTGTTCACTTTTTAATAGCAATGCCTGAGTTGTAGGTGTAGCATTAACAGGATTGCGAGTATAGAGATATAATTGTGAAGACTAGTCCAAAAGATCTCTTGTAAGGGAGTCTATGTCATTCTTATGTCCTTCAAATGATTATTTTTGCACATTTCATTGTTTTTCTGTCTTAGATAGCACCGCTTCTGGAAATATTCTTATTGTCTTATCTTGTATTCCATTCAGCATTTGAATAAATCCATTACCTAGTAATCCCTTTTCCACTGCATATTTCAGGTTTCATACAGTGTTTTTCAGTAAGAAGACATAATCCGGTCTAAATCATATGAAGGAGAAAAAAGACCAAATCGACTTTATTGGAGGAAATAGTGCATTAGTCAAGGAATGAATGGATAGAGTGTGCAGAATGTGTCAAATATGTTTTAAGAATGGATTAATGCCCCCACTCCCTAACGATGGCTGATCCACTGTGGTGTGTGAAGGAATCCCAGCATGCATGGTCAGACGGGGCCTGGTCGTCAGCGCCACTGAGCACGTCAACTCCATAATACACCGACGGATATGGATTGACATCGCAGTGGGTTGAAAATTAATCGGGTGTCTGTCCCCAAATTTCACAGCACAAATGACTGAGCGGGGTGGGAAATGGATTTATAGATGAGAAGAGATGCCAGATCACAGGCACGAGATGGGATTCAATTTCTACCATCCCAGTTAACATGGTGCATTCATACTTTATTTGTGAGAACGAAGCCACCAAATATGAGATATCCCTTGAAGCGGCACACGTACCGTACTGTGCTGTCACTCTTTAAGCCTCACTTTTACCACTGTGGCCACATATAACGTTTCCTGGGATGTGAAGAGGTCATGTGGTGTAGCTGTGAGACATGGTAAAATATGATTTTCAAGAGTGTTACTGACCTTTAATATGCTTATTAAGGAGATATTGGGCCGGTAGTTGAATTTAGTCCCTTCTCAGGATGGCTTGATAGGGCAGAAAGCAGGGTATAGAGTGGTGGTGGTTGGGGAGTGGGGATGGGGACGGGGGATTAGATGCGGTTGTGTTACTGACACTGTTACCTGGAATAACAGTGTGAAGTATGGAGTTGGTGCCATACCTCCCGACATGTCCTGGTGACTCTCAGTGTAGCAGCAGATTGGGGTTGATGCTGCTCACTGGATGTTACAGCACACAACCTGAGACAGCAGCTCACTATCGGAATGCATTAGTTATGAATTAAACAGTGATGACTTCTGGTATTTATTGTTCATTCTATAGAAAGCGCTAGGTGGTGAAGTGTTGTGGGAGGCATCCATATTCATTTACATTACAGTCATTTAGCTTTATGCTCACATCCATGTTTCATGCTCACATCCAATGGTGTGGGGATCATTCCCATGATTACAGTAGTACACACCCTCTAACAGACACTGTATTTCATGAACCCATAGCACAGGGGGAAGACACACAGGCATCGTGGGTGTCCCAAATGGCACCGCATTGCCTTTAAAGTGCACTACTTTTGACCAGGCTCCACAGGGCTCTGATCAAATGTAGTGCACTATATAGGGAATCGGGTACCATTTGGGACACTACCGTGGGGATAATTCCTTATGGTTCCTCACTCACTCTAGTCAGGACCGAGACAGGCCAATGAAATTACTCCCAGGCATGATGCATGTATTGCATGACGCATGTCTTGCTCACTGGGACAGTACATATTTCACAAATGGTATCTCAAAGCAGTGTTATTCACACATACAGCCTAACACACACACACTCACACACACACATTCACATATCTACTATGCACAAACACACACACACACACAAAATACATATTGTGTTGCATTACTAGTAGTAGTGTGTGTGTGAGTGTGTGTATTCCTTCTTCTTCACCAGGACTGTGTTGTGTGTGTGTGTGTGTGTGTGTGTGTGTGTGTGTGTGTGTGTGTGTGTGTGTGTGTGTGTGTGTGTGTGTGTGTGTGTGAGGAGGGTGTGTGCGCGCGATTGTTTCTGTGTGTGTGTGTGTGTAACCGATGTGAAATGCCTAGTTAGTTAGCGGTGGTGCGCGTTAATAGCGGTTCAATCGGTGACGTCACTCGCTCTGCAACCTTAAGTAGTTGTTCTCATTGCGTTGCAAGGGCCGCGGCTTTTGTGGCGCGATGGGTAAGGATGCTTCGTGGGTGTCAGTTGTTGATGCGTGCAAGGGTCCCTGGTTCGAGCCCAGGTTGGGGCGAAGAGAGGGACGGAACCTACACTGTTACGTGTGTGTGCAGCTCATCCATCATGAACACTGGCCGTCCCGTGCCCACAGAGGAGCACGGAGCTGTGACATTGACATTCACTCTGTCGGTCTCTGTATCTCTCTCTCTCTCTCTCTCTCTCTGTCTGTCTGTCTGGTCCTCCCCACCTACTCTCTTTCACTCACTCATTCTCTCCTCTCTATCTGTCTGGTCCTCTCCATCTCTCTTTTTCCCTATCTACTATATCTCTCCCTCACTCTCATTCTCTCTCTGTGGCAATGCAACAACCCACTCACTCACTCTCTCTCTCTGTGGCAATGCAACAACCCACTCACTCACTCTCTCTCTGTGGCAATGCAACAACCCACTCACTCACTCTCTCTCTGTGGCAATGCAACAACCCACTCATTCACTCTTTCTCTGTATATCTCTCTGTCCCTCTGTCCCTCTCTCACTCCTGCTCTCCAGGAGTTGCTCACTGTGACTGCTAACCACTCTGACTTTTATTTTGTCCCTCATCGACTGGTGTGTTGTGTTCCCTCTGTCCTTGAGAAGCATTTCCATGTCTGTGTCTGCATCCCAAATGGGACCCTTTTCCCTATATAGTGCAGTACTTTTGACCGGGGCCCATAGGGAATATGGTGCCATCGTTACTCTGTCTGTCCCATTGGAAGGGTACATACAGGTAACTGCCAAAATAAAGGAAACACTTGAGTAAATGAGGGATACAAAGTATATTGAAATGATGTGCTTCCACACAGGTAAAAAAAAAATCCCAGTTGCCCGTTATTTTGGCTACCATGTCTAGAAGAATAGGTCTCGGTGACTTTGAAAGAGGGTCTCAAAGGAGCATAGGGGGGTTAAAGGGTGTGTGTATGTGTGTGTGTCAGTCACCAGATCTCAACCCAATTGAACACTTATGGAAGATTCTGGAGTGGCGCCTGAGACAAATTATGGAATTTCTCATAAAATAATGGTGCTGCATCCCTCCAGTAGAGTTCCAGACACTTGTAGAATCTATGCCAAGGCAGATAGAAGCTGTTCTGTTACGTGGTCGCACAACGTCCTATTAAGACACTTTGTTGGTGTTTCCTTTATTTTAGCAGTTACCTGTAGGTGTCTGTTCCAAACACTGCATCTCTGTCTGCTAATGTGAGCGATGACTCAGCACAACCACCCCCATCAATCTGTAGACATCCTGAGGAAGGTGTGCAAACGGAGAAATGTGTGTGTGTGTTTGTTTTTGAGTGTGTGTCCGTCCTTGTGTTTGTTTCTGCCAGTAAGTTTGTGTGTGTGTGTGTGTGTGTGTGTGTGTGTGTGTGTGTGTGTGTGTGTGTGTGTGTGTGTGTGTGTGTGTGTGTGTGTGTGTGTGTGTGTGTGTGTGTGTGTGTGTGTGAGGTTTTCCGTGTGTGTAGAGCAGGGTTTCCCAAATTTGGTCCTGGAGCACCCCCTGGGTGCACATTTTGGGTTTTGCCCTAGAACTACACTGCTGATTCAAATAATCAGCTAATCATCCAGCTTTGGTCATTTGAATCAGCTGTGTAGTTTTAGGGCAAAAACCAAAACGTGCTCCACTTGGGGTCCCGAGAACCAAGTTTGGGAAACGCTGTTTTAGAGAGAAATCTCAGATCTGCCTCTCCCTTCAACCTGCTGTAGCTGATGGATCTGAAGGCTGGTAGGGCTGGCATGCTGGGCTCTTACTGCCCAATGAAGACTATCCTATTACACTGTCCAACTAGGAGAAGTAAAGAAAAGAGAGGAGGCAGGAGGGGGTAGAGGAGTGGAGTGGAGGGGAGAGGAGAGGAAAGGGAGAAAGATAGGAGGGATAAGGAGAGGAGAAGAGTGGGGAGAGGTGGGGAAAAAGAGGAGAAGGAGAGAGGGAGAAGGAGAGAGAGAAGGAGAGAGGGAGAAGGAGAGAGGGAGAAGGAAAGGGAGAATGAGAGAGGGAGAAGGAGAGAGAGAAGGAGAGAGGGAGAAGGAGAGAGGGAGAAGGAAAGGGAGAAGGAGAGAGGGAGAAGGAGCGGGAGAGGGAGAGGGAGAAGGAGGAGAAGGAGAGAGGGAGAAGGAGAGGGAGAAGGAGAGGGAGAAGGAGAGGGAGAGAGTGAAGGAGAGAGGGAGAAGGAGAGGGGAGACGGAGAGTGAGAAGGAGAGGGGAGAGGGAGAAGGAGAGAGGGAGAGGGAGAAGGAGAGAGGGAGAAGGAAAGGGAGAAGGAGAGAGGGAGAGGGAGAAGGAGAGGGGAGACGGAGAGGGAGAAGGAGGAGAAGGAGAGGGAGAGATTGAGACTAAAAGTAAAAAGAGGTAGAAAGGTAGTCTGCCCTGGACAGCACACATCCAGCTTCTCTCTGACAGAGCACAGGTCTCCACCTTCCTTTTTTATCTCTTTTAATCTCCTTTTACCTCACCTCCTCTCCCTCCCTCCATCACCTCTCTCCTCCCTCCTCTCACATCCCCTCTGCAGTGCTGGCACCCTCTGCTCTGGGCCCCACCTGTTCCGGGGGTACTGCACTGTCGTCACACAGGGAGGACCTCTCCACACACAGACACACAGACACACACGCACAGTCTCTCTCTCTCTCAAACATACCCACCCACACACACCTCCCTCCTCACCCCCTCTGCAGAACAGCCTGCCCCTCTGCAAGTTGCCCACCACTAACTGCTCCGTGACCCACCCATGTGTTGTTCACCCCCATACCCACGAGCCGCCCACCTATCCCCCCACCAGACTCCTTCCACCTCCACCTCACCTTAACAAATGGTCCAGAAATGCGGTAAATGTTCCCTTGTCTTAATGTCACTTCACCATATGTGGCATAATCCTGACATTTTCATGCGAGTCATTGGGGTAAAGAGGGCTCGTTATGTGTGTGTGTGTCTGTGTGTGTGTGTGTGTGTGTGTGTGTGTGTGTGTGTGTGTGTGTGTGTGTGTGTGTGTGTGTGTGTGTGTGTGTGTGTGTGTGTGTGTGTGTGTGTGTGTGTGTGTTTCAGGAGGGCGAAAGGTATGATGGGGTTGGGCTGCATCCACCAAGGAACCATCTCACATTTACCCCCCTCTCATCACCCCCTCGACATCCAGGGCTATCCATGCCCCACCCCAGTTGGCAAACTGGACACCATCCACGCAACTTGCTGACAGCAAATAAACAAGGCTGTAATGGTCATCACAGTGATCATAGCGCCTCCGCACTGTCACGTCCATCAGCCCGCTCGTTCCTAAGTCAGCAGCTTTTTAAAATTAATCTCCCTCCACCCGCTCGTTAAGAGATGTGCTGGCGCAAGTCAATTCATTGTTGAAGTATCTGTGGAAAATCTATTCAAAAACAGGGGAGCTGCTGCGTAGGTGTTTGAGTTATGTGCTTGGCGCATGCCATAGAGCAAATCAAATCAAATGTATTTATAAAGCCCTTCTTACATCAGCTGATGTCACAAAGTGCTGTACAGAAACCCAGCCTAAAACCCCAAACAGCAAGCAATGCAGATGTTGAACCACGGTGGCTAGGAAAAGCTCCTTAGAAAGGCCAGAACCTAGGAAGAAACCTAGCGAGGAACTAGGCTATGAGGAGTGGCCAGTCCTCTTCTGGCTGGGCCAGGTGGAGATTATAACAGAACATGGCCAAGATGTTCAAATGTTCATAGATAACCAGCAGGGTCAAATAATAATAATCACAGTGGTTGTCGAGGGTGCAACAGGTCAGCACCTCAGGAGTAAATGTCAGTTGGCTTTTCATAGCCGATCATTCAGAGTATCTCTACCGCTCCTGCTGTCTCTAGAGAGTTGAAACAGCAGGTCTGGGACAGGTAGCACATCCGGTGAACAGGTCAGGGTTCCATAGTCGCAGGCAGAACAGTTGAAACTGGAGCAGCAGCATGACCAGGTGGACTGGGGACAGCAAGGAGTCATCAGGCCAGGTAGTCCTGAGCCATGGTCCTAGGGCTCAGGTCCTCCGAGAGAAAGAAAGAAAGAAAGAAAGAAAGAAAGAAAGAAAGAAAGAAAGAAAGAGAGAATTAGAGAGAGCATACTGAAATTCACACAGGACACCGGATAAGACAGGAGAAATACTCCAGATATAGCAGACTGACCCTAGCCCCCCGACACAAACTACTGCAGCATAAATACTGGAAGCTGAGACAGGAGGGGTCGGGAGACACTGTGGCCCCATCCAACGATACCCCCGGACAGGGCCAAACAGGCAGGATATAACCCCACCCACTTTGCCAAATCACAGCCCCCACACCACTAGAAGGATATCTTCAACCACCAACTTACCATCCTGAGACAAGGCCGTGTATAGCCCACAAAGATCTCCGCCATGGCACAACCCAAGGGGGGTGCCAACCCGGACAGGAAGATCACGTCAGTGACTCAACCCACACAAGTGATGCACCACTCCTAGGGACGGCATGGAAGAGCACCAGTGAGCAAGTGACTCAGCCCCTGTAATAGGGTTAGAGGCAGAGAATCCCAGTGGAGAGAGGGGAACCGGCCAGGCAGAGACAGCAAGGGCGGTTCGTTGCTCCAGTGCCTTTCCAGTGGCTTACTGGTGCTCTTCCATGCAGTTGCTCCAGTGCCATTTGGCACACATAGATTGTGTACCAAATGGTACCCTAAATGGTTTCGCTATTCCCTAGGTAGTGCACTACCCTAGCCTATGGGCACTGGTAAAAACTAGTGCATGATATAGGGAATAGGCTACCATTTGGGAGGCAGACTTCAAAAAATGACCAGAGAAGACCGCAGGTTCACCTACCTACGACACCGCAGTGGGTCTGCTTTGAACAAGAACAACACGACATGGCACCAAGTCAACTGGGTTTCAAATGAATAATATATTGACTATTGAGACTTGTGCACAGTATAGGTGATGTTACTGTACTGTATGTGTGATGGGGGATTTTGTGCCCATTTTACAAACTTGAAGAAATTGTACGAATTGATGAAGTGTCAGAGACAGAAGATATGCCATTTAACAGACTATTTTATTCAAAGATACTACAGTAGTGCGTGCATACATTTTCGTATGGGTGGCCCTTGCAGGAATCAAACCCACAATCCTACTGTTACGAGCATGTAACGGCTGTCTGAAGAGAGAGTAGACCAAGGTGCAGCGGAGTTAGTGTTCATCATGAATATTTAATTACGTAAGAACACGATACAAAAAACAAGAAAACCGACAGCCAAACAGTACTGACAGGTAACACACTGAACAGAAACCATTACCCACAAAACCCAAAAGAAAAACATGCTCCTTATGTGTGACTCCCAATCAGCAACAACGAACTTCAGCTGTGCCTGATTGGGAGCCACACACGGCCCAAAACAAAGAAATACAAAAACATAGAAAAAGGAACATAGAACGCCCACCCAATGTAACACCCTGGCCTAACCAAAATAAAGAACAAAAACCCCTCTCTATGGCCAGGGCGTTACAGAGCACTATGCTCTACCAACTGAGTCACACAGGATCACCCTCAGATAGGAATGTACTAAATGTTCAGCTACGCCCATACTGTATGTTCAGCTGCACCTGTACTGTATGTTCAGCTACGCCCGTACTGTATGTTCAGCTACACCCGTACTGTATGTTCAGCTACGCCCGTACTGTATGTTCAGCTACACCCGTACTGTATGTTCAGCTACGCCCGTACTGTATGTTCAGCTACGCCCGTATGGTATGTTCAGCTACGCCCATATTGTATGTTCAGCTACACCCGTACTGTATGTTCAGCTACGCCTGTATTGTATGTTCAGCTACGCCCGTACTGTATGTTCAGCTACGCCCGTATTGTATGTTCAGCTACGCCCGTACTGTATGTTCAGCTATGCCTGTATTGTATGTTCAGCTACGCCCGTACTGTATGTTCAGCTACGCCCGTATTGTATGTTCAGCTACGCCCGTACTGTATGTTCAGCTACACCCGTACTGTATGTTCAGCTACTCCCGTACTGTATGTTCAGCTAAAAACGCTAAGTCGTTAATAATAGTCATGAATAATATTATCCCAGTTAATGCTTCTTTGTGTTCCAGTAAACCATGCCAATCCCGGTGACCACCGACTGACGCTTGACATCCATGGATGTTGATTGTTGAAGTTTGGTCGGTTTGCCCTGTTCTTCATTTGTACATACAATACCAGTCAAAAGTTTTGGCAAACATACTCATTCCAGGGCTGTTCTTTATTTTTACTATTTTCTACATTGTAGAATAATAGTGAAGACATCAAAACTATGAAATAACACATATGGAATCATGTAGTAACCAAATGAAAATATTTTACATTTGAGATTCTAGCCACCCTTTGCCTTGATGACAGCTTTGCACGCTCTTGGCATTCTCTCTACCAGATTCATGGAATGCATTTCAATTAACAGGTGTGCCTTCTTAAAAGTTATTTTGTGGAATTTCTTTCCTCCTTAATGCGTTTGAGCCTATCAGTTGTGTTGTGACAAGGTAGGGGTGGTATACTGAAGATAGCTCTATTTGGTAAAAGACCAAGTCAATATTATGTCAAGAACAAATAAGCAAAGAGAAATGACAGTCCATCATTACTTTAAGACATGAAGGTCGGTCAATCCGGAACATTTCAAGAACTTTTAAAGTTTCTTCAAGTGCAGTCTCAAAAACCATCAAAAACCATCAAGAAACTGGCTCTCATGAGGACCGCCACAGGAAAGGATGACACAGAGTTTCCTCTGCTGCAGAGGATAAGTTCATTAGAGTTACAAGCCTCAGAAATCTCAGCCCAAATAAATGCTTCACAGAGTTCAAGTAACAGACACATCTCAACAATTGTTCAGGGGAGACTGCGTGAATCAGGCCTTTGTGGTCGAATTGCTGCAAAGAAAGCATTACTAAAGGCCACCAATAAGAAGAAGAGACTTCCTATGGCCAAGAATCATGAGCAATGGACATTAGACCGGTGGAAATCTGTCCTCTGGTTGGTTGGTTCCAACTGCCGTGTCTTTGTGAGATGCAGAGTAGGTGAACAGATGATCTCTGCATGTGTGGTTCCCACCGTGAAGCATGGAGGAGGAGGTGTGATGGTGTGGGGGTGCTTTGCTGGTTACACTGACAGTGATTTATTTAGAATTCAAGGCACACTTAACCAGCATGGCTACCACAGCATTCTGCAGCAATAAGCCATCCCATCTGGTTTGTGCTTAGTGGGACTATAATTTGTTGTTCAACATTACAATGACCAAACACACCTCCAGGCTGTGTAAGGGCTATTTGATTAAGAAGGAGAGTGATGGACTGTCTGCATTAAATGACCTGGCTTCCACAATCATCTGTCCTCAACCCAATTGAGATGGTTTGGAATGAGTTGGACCGTAGAGTGAATATAAAGCAGCCAACACGTGCTCAGCATATGTGGGAACTCCTTCAAGACTGTTGGGAAAGCATTCCAGGTGAAGCTGGTTGAGAGAATGATCAGGAGAGAGACAAAGCTGTCATCAAGGCAAAGGGTGGCTACTTTGAAGAATCTCAAATATAAAATATATTTTGATTTAGTTTTGAATGCCCCCCGGGTCTAATCTGTACTTCTTTATCACATTCATTTGTTACTGTTAATGTTTAGTTTGGTCTGAGCTATTTATACCCTGCTTTTTATTTTCCATCTTTTCTCACTCGCTCTACTCGTTGCATTCCCTACCTGTGTGGTAGCCTCAGCGTAGGTACACTACACATCTCATTCCAAAATCATGGGCATTAAAATCATTGGTCCCCCCTTTGCTACTATAACAGCCTCCACTCTTCTGGGAAGGCTTTCTTCTAGATGTTGGAACTTTGCTGCAGGGACTTGTTTCCATTCAGCGACAAGAGCATTAGTGAGGTAGAACACTGATGTTGGGCAATTAGGCCTGGCTCACAGTCGGCGTTCCAATTCATCCCAAAGGTGTTCGATGGGGTTGAGGTCAGGGCTCTGTGCAGGCCACTCAAGTTCTTCCACACCGATCTCGACAAACCATTTCTGTATTGACCTCGCTTTGTGCACATTGGCATTGTCCTACTGAAACCGTAAAGGGCCTTCCCCAAACTGTTGCCACAAAGTTGGAACCACAGGATCGTCTAGAGTGTCATTGTATGCTGTAGCGTTTAGATTTCCCTTCACTGGAACTAAGGGGCCTAGCCCAAACCATGAAAAACAGCCATTATTCCTCCTCCCCAAACTTTACAGTTGGCACTATGCATTGGGGCAGGTAGCGTTCTCCTGGAATCCGCCAAACCCAGATTTGTTTGTCGTACTGCCAGAGAATGCGTTTCCACTGCTCCAGAGTCCAATGGCAGCAAGCTTTACACCACTCCAGCCAACGCTTGGCATTGCACATGGTAATCTTAGGCGTGTGTGCGGCTGCTTGGCTATGGAAACCCATTTCATGAAGCTCCCGACGAACAGTTATTGTGCTGGCAGTTTGGAACTAGGTAATGAGTGTTTCAACCGAGGACAGACGATTTTTACGTGCTTCAGCACTCTGCGGTCCCGTTCTGTGAGCTTGTGTGGCCTGCTACCATTGTTGCTCCTAGACGTTTCCACTTCACAATAACAGCACTTACAGTTGACCAGGGCTGCTCTAGCAGGGCAGAAATTTGACAAACTGACTTGTTGGAAAGGTGGCATCCTATGTCTATGGCTATTGCATGGCTGTGTGCTCGATTTTCTAAACGTGTCGGCAACGGGTATGGCTGAAATAGCCAAATCCACTCATTTGAAGGGGTGTCCACATACTTTTGTATATATTGTGTAGATACAGGAAATAGTGTCAGTGTCTGTTAACTGTTAGTCATTCAAGAGGTACTCCAGCACAATAATACACTCCTTTACATCTCCTCTTTTGGTTGTTAGATATTGTAAAATTACTGATGCATTTAAAAAACAGCATTGGAACCAAGCATTTTGTTTAGCTGTATTAGTCTACTTTCTTGTAATTAGTGTATTTTTGGGGATAATGTATATTCATTCATACAGGGTATGGCAAAGTTAATGAAGCAGAGCCTCTGTTTCTATGTCTTTAGAAACACTGTTTCTCTGAAGCAGTGAAATCATTTTCTCAGTGTCTCTAGTGGGTTAGTCAGTGAACAGTCCTTTGAAGTTCTCCTTTGTTGGCGGTTTTCGCTTGTTTTCGCTTCACGAGCTGTGGAGCAGCTTAAACAACGTGAAGTGAATCAAATATGTGGCCAAATGTGCCCTTCATTTGGTTGGGAATACAGCTGTGGTTGTTTGCAGATTTTGCTGTAGGGAGTAAATTATTTATTTTTATATCTTACAACCTGAACAATAATATCTGTTTAGTGCTTTTTCTTCAGCAGACAATACATTTGAATCTGTATTACTGCAGAATAGAATAAAGTAAATGGCTTAGTAGAATAGAATGAAGTAAATGGCTTAGTAGAATAGAATAAATACAGGAAGGCACAATTTATTTACATTTTTGGGAAGAGGTGAGTGCGTGTGTGCTATGATGCAGGGAGTCAGTGCAGGTGGTCAGTCCAGTTCAAGTGTTCAGCAGCCTGATGGCTTGTAGATAGAAACTGTCTCTGAGCCTGTTGGTATCAGACCTCATGCTCCTATACAGTCTGCCTGACGGTAAGGGAGTGAGCAGCTCGTGGCTGGGGTTTGTGGGGTCTTTGATGATGTTGTGGGTCTTCCTCAGGCATCATTTCAACTAGATATCCTGGATGGGTGGACGCACGGCCCCAGTGATGTACTAATATACAGTATATCTTCTTATATATAGTATATTGTCTTAATATATGGCTGTCTTGCTGACGCTCTATATTTTGTATATCCCTATTCAATTCATATTCTCTCTGATTTAAACGCTACAGCTGCATTAAACATTGTCCTCACTAACATTGGACTGTGAAAGTACGTAGTTCATTAGTGAACTCGGATCTACCTTCTGAATGGATTTTCACTCCTTTCTCAATGAGAATATACAATAAGATTTTTCTTATTGTACCACTACCAGGCCAGTTAGGGTTGTTTCTACATCTCTCTCGGTCTTGATTTCTTCCTCAGAGGCTGCATCCTAAATTACACCATATTCCCTATTTAGTGCAATTATTTTAACTAGGGCCCATAGGGGTGCAGACAGAGAGGTGGTTCAGCGATCTCAGCTTGTCTCATGCTAAAGCCCTCCTCTGTCAAACTAGTCAAACACTGAGATTAAAAGAGAACTCTGTACCTGTTCAAATGGTGATGATGACACAGTTGTGAGCAAGTTAGTTACGATGGTGCCCCAATTAAATCTACACTGTTGCTGCGTCAGCACTGTTGAAGGGACACGGGGCATTGACATTGAAGAAATGGATTGAAAGTTCTATTGATGTTGAAGTTAAAATATATGCAGACAGCTGACACTAGATTGTGATCAGCCACCACTGTTATTTCTTGGACACATAGAAGCAGAGGCATTTTTTAAGGGGGCACTGATAGCCAAATGTTAGATTAATTATGCACAAAACAAACCATATATTGTGTATTTTCAGTGGTCAAATGGCACTTGTCCCATCAGTTTCAATGGGCATGACACCTCTTGACAGGACAGGAGGGATTCAGTTCTCTATAGTGTTACTGTTAGACACTCATCCAGGATTTCCTGCAGGCTTATGGCCCTGGCACTGGCACTGGAGAAAGAGCCATTACATGCATCCGACCCAAATGGAACCCTATTCCCTATGCAGGGCACTATTTTTGACCAAGACCAATAGAGCTCTGGTCAAAAGTAGTGCACATTATTGGGAATAGGGTACTATTTGGGACACAATCTACTTCATGTCTCTGGACTTTCCTCTACTCGCTGTGGGCTGGAGGGGAGTCTGCTGCTGGGCTTCTGGGCTCCATCACCCCCCTGGATGTTTTGGATTCCACCCCCAATACCCCAGATGGCTGCAGGCTACATATGCTTCTTAGCCCAAGCATAGAAAATAGCTAGCTAGCTAACATCCCTGATACAAGCTTGGGAAAAATAAACAGAGGAGAACCGCATCGAAGGTTATGTTAACGTCCTCTGCGAAAAATAGCAAAAACACCAGCTGCTCCCGTCGGCACAGCCAGCCAGACAGCCAGTCCCGCTCTCTCACTCGCAGATGCATTTCAGTACATGAGGGGGGTAAAATGTGTTAGGCAGTTACAGTAAGCGAGGCGAGGGCGAGTGGGCATTAATTACATTAGCGAGCTCCTCCACTCTCTTGCTCGCTCACTCAGTCAGCCACTGGCTCGCCCTGTCCGGTCTTTCTCTCGCCATGTGTCTTTTTTCTTTCAAGCTGCCTGTTTTGTCTCCCTCTGTCAGTTACTGTTACAATCCCTTGATTGTCATCCATTTATTTTTATCCGTGCTATTCTTTCAGATTTGGTTCAGACTAACGAGAAACTATTGTTTTTATAGCACTTTCAATGGTGACAGTATTTCCACAAGGAAACCAACGTGATAGGCTGTAAACACCTAAACATTCAGTTGAAACCGATATAAGCCAACTATCTTTAGGATGCACTCACTGGTCATCCCATATGAGTAATGAAAAGACAAACACTGGAATTGGACCATGCTTGAATGAATGAATTAGTGTGTGTTTATGTCACGTTGATGGGGGAATGTTGCGTTCGTATACAGACATGTATGAGTGAGACAGATTCCTTCTCATTTGTTTGCTTGCTTATAAACAAGTTCACATATGGCTGTGGTTGGGTTACACAGCAGCTTCAATAGGGCTTTTAAAGTATTGCTCATCATAACTGGTTCTATGGCCGCTAAGCTAGACTGCTGGAGCTTTTGCAGGAACACTAACTCAACACTGTGTTTTTTTATTTTAATGATCCTCCATCTTGTTTCTATGCCATTTTTACACCAGAACAGTGGATAATAGGCATGTGTCATTGTGACAGGAAATGAGTTAGAAGTGGAATACTATGGAGCTCTATACAACCTAGTAACTGCAGTCGTAAATGTTTTTCCTCCTTCCGAGTTTAATTGAATTTGCACTCTAAATGTTAGCCTGGTCCCAGATCTGTTTGTGCTCCTACCAACTCCATTGTCATTGTCAAGTCAAACATGCTTTGCATGACAATTCCATAAGGAGTTGGTGAGAGAACAGAAATCGACTGACACCCAGGCTATCAAAAGGTTACTACATGGAACACAACATTTAAATACATATTATTTTAATAATTTCTTTCCCTCATCCTCGAAACCCGACCTCACCTGGTTTGACTGAATACGTCCCAGAGCTATTCTCAATTTTGAACAATGCACTTGAAATAGCACATCACAGTTTTTCCTTCTCATTGAGCCTTATCTGTCTAAAGGAATTATTTGCCTGCTGTGTGTATGTGTCTCCCACACCGTTGTGTTTATGAAATATTCTGATGAGTTGACCTCTTGATCCTGGCAGTGGGAATGACTCTGGTGTTCCTCCGCTGGGCCAAACCGGGACTGCTAAGCGAAGTAGAGGTGAAGCGCTTTGATCAATGTCCATATCCATCAAAATCTGTCTCCTGGGATGACCTGTCAATGTGGATCTGATCTATGTTATTTTAGGGTGTGTGTGTGTGTTAATGTTAGTGTCTGTTTATGTGGGTGTTTGTGAGCATGTGTGCGCATGTGTAACGTGGGTCGTCCTAAGGAGACCAAGGCGCAGCGTGTATAGTGCTCATTCTTTTCTTTAATAAAAAACACTTCAACAAAACAACAAACGACCGACAACAGCTCCGTAAGGTACACTTCACAAGACGGAAAACAACTACACACACATGAAAAACAGGCTGCCTAAGTATGGCTTCCAATCAGAGACAACGATAGACAGCTGCCTCTGATTGGAAACCATACCTGGCCAAAACATAGAAAACAAAAACATAGAAATGGAAATCTAGAAAACCCACAATGAAACAGAAAACCAAAAAAACACCCAAAACACCCCCCTGTCACGCCCTGACCACTCTACTATGGAAAATTACCTCTTACAAGGGTCAGGACGTGACAATACCCCCCCCCCCAAAGGTGCAGACCCCGACTGCACCCAAACAAAACCCAACAAAAACAACCCCAAACACAAAGGGAGGGTAGGGAGGGTGACAAAAGTCTATGGCGGCTCATGTGCTACACCCAGAACCTTCCTCTCCCTCTGATCCTCCAGCAACGGCGGTGGCTCCGGCTCAGGGCATAACCCCTGTTCCGCCCGCAGATCCCTCTGCTTCTGTAACACTGGCCTGTGGATCATTATAGGAGGAATCGGACTGTAGATCATTACCGGAAGCTCTGTGCAGTAGACCACCGCTGGAGGTTCTGACCTACAGGCCGTCGCTGAAGGTTCTGGGCTGCAGGCTCTGGGCTGCAGACCGCCGCTGAAGGCTCCGGACTGAAGAGCGTCGCTGGAGGCTTCTTACCATGGATTATTCCTACAGGCTTCGTGCCATGATTTATCCCTACAGGCTCCGGACCATTTATAATCCCTCCAGGCTTTTTGCCAAGGATTATTTCTTCAGGTTCCGGGCCATGAATTACCTCTTCAGGCTTCGTGCCATGGAATATCCCTACAGGCTCCAGGCCATGGATCATCACTAGAGGCGTTGGACCATCGATTATCACTGAAGGCTTTGTACGTGGAGCAGGAACCGGTCTCACCGGACTGGGGAGACGCACTGAGGACCGAGTTCTCAAAGCAGGCACCGGCCATACTGGGTTATGGATGCGAACTGGAGGGAGAGTGCGAAGAACAGGCACAGGATGTACTGGATTCTGGAGGCGTGCTGGAGGGAGAGCGCGAGGTGCAGGCACAGGACTTACTGTGCTATGGAGGCGCACTGGAGAGAGAGTGCGAGAGGCAGGCACATGCTTACCACAAAAAGCACGGGTAGTTGACTCAGGCCTCACCCCTGGCCCAGCCAAACTACCCATGTGCCCCCCCCCCCCCCAATAATTTTTTGGGGCTGCCTCTCATTTTTCCAAGGTAGGCTCCGATATCTATCAATTACCTGGCCCCAAGTCCAGTTCCTCCTCTCCATCCACTCCATATGTGACCAGGTGTCCATTTCTGCCCGGGCACGCCGCTTGATCCAGTCATGGTGGGTAGTTCTGTAAAGTGGGTCGTCTAAAGGAGACCAAGGCGCAGCGTGTATAGTGCTCATTCTTTTCTTTAATGAAAAAAACACTTCAACAAAACAACAAACGACCGACAACAGCTCCGTAAGGTACACTTGACAAAACGGAAAACAACTACCCACACATGAAAAACAGGCTGCCTAAGTATGGCTTCCAATCAGAGACAATGATAGACAGCTGCCTCTGATTGGAAACCATACCTGGCCAAAACATAGAAAACAAAAACATAGAAATGGAAATCTAGAAAACCCACAATGAAACAGAAAACCAAAAAAACACCCAAAACACCCCCCTGTCACGCCCTGACCACACTACTATGGAAAATGACCTCTTACAAGGGTCGGGACGTGACAGCGTGTATATGCGTGTGTGCATGCATGTGTGTGTTTATGTTGGTGTCTCAATGCTGGTGTGTGTGTGTGTGTGTCCACTGTATAATGCTTAGGTGGGGATCTCCTAACTCAACCCGAGGTGGCAGTGTGTCTCCTTCCAGCCCTGCTGACAGGAGTGAAACGCTGGGGGCATATTTGATGGATGCCCACCTTTAACATGACGGCCCGTGAGCATCAATCTCCGCTGCCTGATTAAAATACAAGGTGATGTGCAGTATTTACACACTCAGAGCGAGAGCAGCGGCCCTTAGAAAACCCTCAGGTTAGGTCACAAATGGCACCCTATCCCCTATGTAGTGCACTACTTTTGACCAGAGCCGTAAAAGTGGTGCATTGTGGGTGCCATTTGGAATGTATCCATAGTGTAGTCCCAGCCGGAGGGAAAAGGACTACCCGCCAACAGAGTGTGTACAGATGGAGCCCTGTGTGCGGGATAGGTTCTTGCTGTGAGGGGGAGAAACCTGTCAATTGGATGCATTCACTCACAAACAAGATGTTTGTAGGGTTGGTATAGGCATGTATTCCTGTCAAGTGAAGGTCATCCCTTGCATTGACATTTTAGTTATTTAGCAGACACTTTTTTTGATCCAGAGCAACTTACAGGAGCAATTAGGGTTAAGTGCCTTGCTTAATGGCACATTGACAGATTTTCACCTAGTTGGCTCGGGACTCAAACAAGCGAACTTTCGGTTACTAGCCCAACGATCTTAACCGCTAAGCTACCTGCTGTCCTTGCTTTGGTTGTCTGACACCAAACATTGTGATGTGCCTGTATTTTGAATGAGACCAAGCCCCCAGTATCCATTCCCTCCATACGTTACCTGCTGTGTACCATAGGGCTAGGCATTAATCGCAGTGTACCTGGCAGAGAGTCAAACCTCTCTTTCACACACCATCGCCCTGTCACCAGCTGTACTGGGCTCCACTGCATGGGCTCTCCTCTGCGTTCAGTGTATGCCGTAAATCGCTCAACACACACGCACATGGGCACATGGATACACATGCGTGTGCACACGTACTCTCACACACAGACACACTGCTCCCATACCACTATTATTTTCTTACTTTCAGTCACACCCTACCTCTACTCAGCTTTCTCTCCGGGAGTTGGGCTCTAGACTGCAATGCAGCACAGACTATGACTGGTGGTTTTGTTTCAACTGAAGGGCTGCCAGGAAATGTGCAGAGAGAGAAAAAACAGAAGCATAGGCAGTTCTTGAGTAGGTGGCTTATTGAGTGTCTCTGGCTTCTATTCCACCCCTGCTAATATATGTCCTGTTTTTTTTAGAAAAGCAGCTGTCTTGAATTATTGAGGAGAGGATAACTTGACCTTTGCTTCGAGGTATGAATCAAACATTAGTAGGGATTTGGTCTGGTCAAATTTACTGTGGTGGGGTGAGTCTAATAAAGGAAGGCCAGCGGGGCAAGCAGGAGTGCTGTGGCCTGGAAACAGGCAGATCCATGGCCCTATAACTCACCATACAGAGAGAAGTTGGAGGACAGGAAGGGCTAGACATAGGTGAGAGGAGAATGGAGCAGGGGAGAGAAGAGGAGGGAGGAGAAGAGGGAAGGGGGGTGAGGAGTGGATGGATGGATGGATGGATGGAGGAGAAAGGGGAGGCAGACAGAGGAGAGGTACAGAGGAGGGAGGAGAAGAGAGAAGGGGGTGATGAGTGGATGGGTGAAGGAGAGAGGGGAGGCAGACAGAGGAGAGGTAGAGAGGAGGGAGGAGAAGAGAGAAGGGGGTGATGAGTGGATGGGTGAAGGAGAGCGGGGAGGCAGACAGAGGAGAGGTAGAGAGGAGGGAGGAGACGAGAGAAGGGGGTGATGAGTGGATGGGTGAAGGAGAGAGGGGAGGCAGACAGAGGAGAGGTAGAGAGGAGGGAGGAGACGAGAGAAGGGGGTGATGAGTGGATGGGTGAAGGAGAGAGGGGAGGCAGACAGAGGAGAGGTAGAGAGGAGGGAGGAGACGAGAGAAGGGGGTGATGAGTGGATGGGTGAAGGAGAGAGGGGAAGCAGACAGAGGAGAATAGAAAAGAAGAGGAAGGGCAGGGCTGGACGCTGGCGTAGAAGACAAATGCAGAACTGTGAACACTAAGAGAGTATTCCCATAAAGTGGGGCTAGGGAGGGGATCCATGAATGTCAGTGAGACAGGATTTGCTTTGTTTTGTTCCACTCCAAACATTAATTAACTGAATTTGTATTTATTATAGAAAATTAAGACAGTTTATACAATTTTTAAAACATTACAATACATTCACAGATTTCACAACACACTGTGTGCCCTTAGGCCCCTACTCCACCACTACCACATATCTACAGTACTAAATCCATGTGTATGTATAGTGCGTACAGTTGAAGTCGGAAGTTTACATACACCTTTCACAATTCCTGATGTTTAATCTTAGTAAGAATTCCCTGTTTTAGGTCAGTTAGGATCACCACTTTATTTTAAGAATATGAAATGTCAGAATAATAGTAGAGAGAATGATTTATTTCAGCTTTTATTTCTTTCATCACATTCCCAGTGGGTCAGAAGTTTACATACACTCAATTAGTATTTGGTAGCATTGCCTTTAAATTGTCTAACTTGGGTCAAACGTTTCGGGTAGCCTTCCACAAGCTTCCCACAATAAGTTGGGTGAATTTTGGCCCATTCCTCCTGACAGAGCTGGTGTAACTGAGTCAGGTTTGTAGGCCCTCCTTGCTCGCACACGCTTTTTCAGTTCTGCCCACAAATCTTCTATAGGATTGAGGTCAGGACTTGGTGATGGCCACTCCAATACCTTGACTTTGTTGTCCTTAAGCCATTTTGCCACAACTTTGGAAGTATGCTTGGGGCCATTGTCCATTTGGAAGACCCATTTGTGACCAAGCTTTAACTTCCTGACTGATGTCTTGAGATGTTGCTTCAATATATTCACATAATTTTCTCTCCTCATGATGCCATCTATTTTGTGAAGTGCACCAGTCCCTCCTGCAGCAAAGCACCGCCACAACATGATGCTCCCACCCCCGTGCTTCACAGTTGGGATGGTGTTCTTCGGCTTGCAGCCTCCCCGTTTTTCCTCCAAACATAACGACGGTCATTATGGCCAAACAGTTCTATTTTTGTTTCATCAGACCAGAGGACATTTCTCCAAAAAGTACGATCTTTGTCCCCATGTGCAGTTGCAAACCATAGTCTGGGTTTTTTTATGGTGGTTTTGGAGAAGTGGCTTCTTCCTTGCTGAGCTGCCTTTCAGGTTATGTCGATATAGTACTCATTTTACTGTGGATATAGATACTTTGTACCTGTTTCCTCCAGCATCTTCACAAGGTCCTTTGGTGTTGTTCTGGGATTGATTTTCACTTTTCGCACCAAAGTACGTTCATCTCTAGGAGACAGAACGTGTCTCCTTCCTGAGCGGTATGACGGTTGCGTGGTCCCATGGTGTTTATACTTGAGTACTATTGTTTGTACAGATGAACGTGGTACCTTCAGGCATTTGGAAATTGCTCCCAAGGATGAACCAGACTTGTGGAGGTCTACAATTTGTTTCTGAGGTCTTGGTTGATTTATTTTGATTTTCCCATGATGTCAAGCAAAGAGGCACTGAGTTTGAAGGTAGGCCTTGAAAAACATCCACAGGTACACCTTCAATTGACTCAAATTATGTAAATTAGCAGAAGCTTCCAAAGCCATGACATCATTTTCTGGAATTTTCCAAGCTATTGAAAGGCACAGTCAACTTAGTGTATGTAAACTTCTGACCCACTGGAATTGTGATACAGTGAATTATAAGTGAAAATAATCTGTCTGTAAACAATTGTTGGAAAAATTACATGTGTCATGCACAAAGTACATGTCCTTACCGACTTGCCAAAACTATTGTTTGTTAACAGGAAATGTGTGAAGTGGTTGAAAAACAAGTTTTAATGACTCCAACCTAAGTGTATGTAAACTTCCGACTTCAACTGTATGTTATCGTGTGTGTGTGTGTGTGTGTGTGTGTGTGTGTGTGTGTGTGTGTGTGTGTGTGTGTGTGTGTGTGTGTGTATGCCAATGTTTGTGTTGCTTCACAGTCCCCGCTTATTTTAGATGATAAGAGTAAAGGGTCAACTAGCCTTTTCCATGTGTCAGGTCACTACTCAAGTACCTCACAATCAGCAACATATTACTTCCTGAATGGTTGAATAAGGGGATCATATCCATATGAATAATCTGAATCTCCACTGAGTTTAGGCTTAGACACACAACAATTCACCACCATTTTGGCTGTCATTGACAAAGCTCCACACTGCTACTGTACTATAGGGAATAACTGGCCAATATCATTGCATTTCTGGACCAGGTTTGCTATTGTGACTTCCTAGTATTGTGGTTGATCTAAGGGTTTATCCCCATACCCAGTAGCCGTATCAAAACATAATATAGTCCCTATACAGTCCCAAACCCAAATGCATCCGTCCGTACTCTCAAACTCAGTCGTCCGATTCTGGTCCAATTCCGGTGCCAAACCCCAATCTATTTTTGCTGTCATCTCATTGGTCTCGATGAGGTTGAAAGTTGGTTTCAGGTCAGACTACAGTATTCTCTATTGGCCTAGATCCTTCTCGGTGCTGCTCTCCACACTTCCCTGGCATACGGATTTCCCATTTCTATTGTCTTCCCACTCCATTACCTCCAACTCAAAGAGACCGGCATGTGTCAAATTTGTTCTCTTTGTTCTGAGAAAGCGCTCCTCTGTTTTCCTTTGAATTCACGTCCATTTGATCTCATGTCAGAGCTGGAAATAGCGTATCGGCCGTTCAAAACAAGCAAAGCTATTACAACCAATTATTCTGCACACTGAGCCCCACACATATTTGTTTGACAAGGAACTTGCTGTGTGGAAAAGTCTGTAATTGTACATTTGTGAGTACAGAAGATGAGTTTTTCATAGAGTTGGGTGGTTGAAGGGGAGAAGGAGGCTAGGAGGCAGGCAGCACCAACCAAAGTCATTTAGTATTTTCCCTCTGTTCTCAGGAGGCATAATATCCCCTAATACCTCATTATTCTAAATCACGCTTATTCATCTTCTTTGTGGAGATGTATTATTACCACCCTGGTGGCTGGGAGATGTGCGGCTCCGTGCGCTTCAAGCAGAGTCGTTGCATGTTTTTCACCTCGAGGCAAACTCGGCTCGTGAACATGCCACTGACTGTGCCAATCTCAAATGGCACCCTGGGCGCAGGCCAACGTCCCTGCATTGGTTAGTGTTAGTCATACTGACTGAAACAGACAGAGGCACGACAACAAGGCTGTGGGGTACATCCTGTTTTCTTCTCTTCTCCACAGGTACAGGAAGAGGTTATGATTCGGTTTGACTTTAAGCTAGGCTGTGATAGGGTAGAAGTCATGTCAATCACCTTTTATGGTGCTAACATGCAAGGTTGAGGCTAAGAAGTGAGCTCCCTAACCTTGCTATTGAGCCTAGCTGGGATTGGGTGGAAGTAGTGTCAATTACTTCTTATATCACTATCATGCTGGAGCTATGATTGGGCTACAATTGGGTCATGTCAATCACCCCGGAAATAACTCTTACGTTTGGAGTGGTTATGCACCCATTTCGTACTATCAAGCTTGATTGAGATTGGATGAAAAGTAATGTCATTTACCCCTGTACCATACAATCAAGCTTGCTTACGATTGGGTACAAATCATCTCCCCCAAGCTGCACTCTTCGGTGGATAGTCAACGCATAAGGGGGCCTTCGTTGCCTTCATCTTGACCCATGACAAGAACAAACATGGTTATGTGACCGTTGATGATAGCACCATGACTAGACCATGACTGCTGTACCTCCACCACTATACCAATGGGGCTGATGATGCTGCTGCAGCAGCTGATGATTACAGTGTTCACATTAAGACAGCCTCAGCACATGATGAGGATGATGATGATGTCAGTCCATCTGCAGTGCAGGGGAATTACATGTCACTGTTGTCCTCATTAAATCTAGTGAATGCTAAACAAGCCTTACAGCTGGATACCATGCCAAACTACATTATTAGCAGTTGAACAGATGAATTGGACACAATCAGATGGCAATGTCACCAAATAAATGTTACATGGTTAAGTCCTTAAGTTGTATTTCGAAATTTAACCTCTTTGAATATGGTTTGAAAAGTTTGAGATTTAGATTATGGGTTCTGCTGTGAGTTGTTGGGTGTTATCAGGGCTGTGTGCGTCACACAGTTACATCCGTGTCCCCTGCCAGTATGTGTGCGGAGGAGTGTGTGTGGAGGAGTGTGTGTGCAGAGGAGTGTGTGTGCAGAGGAGTGTGTGTGCAGAGGAGTGTGTGCAGAGGAGTGTGTGCGGAGGAGTGTGTGCAGAGGAGTGTCTGTGCAGAGGAGTGTGTGTGCAGAGGAGTGTGTGTGCAGAAGGGTGTGTGCAGAGGAGTGTGTGCAGAGGAGTGTGTGTGGAGGAGGAGTGTGTGTGCAGAGGAGTGTGTGCAGAGGAGTGTGTGCGGAAGAGTGTGTGTGCAGAGGAGTGTGTGCGGAGGAGTGTGTGTGCAGAGGAGTGTGTGTGCAGAGGAGTGTGTGTGCAAAAGGGTGTGTGCAGAGGAGTGTGTGTGCAGAGGAGTGTGTGTGCAGAGGAGTGTGTGCGGAGGAGTGTGTGCAGAGGAGTGTCTGTGCAGAGGAGTGTGTGTGCAGAGGAGTGTGTGCGGAGGAGTGTGTGTGCAGAGGAGTGTGTGTTCAGCGGAGTGTGTGCGGAGGAGTGTGTGTGTAGAGGAGTGTGTGTGCGGAGGAGTGTGCGCGGAGGAGTGTGTGTGCAGAGGAGTGTGTGCGGAGGAGTGTGTGTGCAGAGGAGTGTGTGCGGAGGAGTGTGTGTGCAGAGGAGTGTGTGTGCAGAGGAGTGTGTGTGCAGAGGAGTGTCTGTGCAGAGGAGTGTGTGTGCAGAGGAGTGTGTGCGGAGGAGTGTGTGTGCGGAGGAGTGTGTGTGCAGAGGAGTGTGTGCGGAGGAGTGTGTGCGGAGGAGTGTGTGCAGAGGAGTGTGTGCAGAGGAGTGTGTGCAGAGGAGTGTGTGTGCAGAGGAGTGTGTGTGGAGGAGTGTGTGTGCAGAGGAGTGTGTGCGGAGGAGTGTGTGTGCGGAGGAGTGTGTGTGCAGAGGAGTGTGTGCAGAGGAGTGTGTGCGGAGGAGTGTGTGCAGAGGAGTGTGTGTGCGGAGGAGTGTGTGTGCAGAGGAGTGTGTGTGCGGAGGAGTGTGCGCGGAGGAGTGTGTGTGCAGAGGAGTGTGTGTGCAGAGGAGTGTGTGCGGAGGAGTGTGTGTGCAGAGGAGTGTGTGCGGAGGAGTGTGTGCAGAGGAGTGTGTGTGCAGAGGAGTGTCTGTGCAGAGGAGTGTGTGCGGAGGAGTGTGTGTGCGGAGGAGTGTGTGTGCAGAGGAGTGTGTGTAGAGGAGTGTGTGTAGAGGAGTGTGTGTAGAGGAGTGTGTGTAGAGGGGTGTGTGTAGAGGAGTGTGTGTAGAGGAGTGTGTGTAGAGGAGTGTGTGTAGAGGAGTGTGTGTAGAGGAGTGTGTGTAGAGGAGTGTGTGTAGAGGAGTGTGTGTAGAGGAGTGTGTGTAGAGGAGTGTGTGCGGAGGAGTGTGTGTGCGGAGGAGTGTGTGTGCAGAGGAGTGTGTGTGCAGAGGAGTGTGTGCGGAGGAGTGTGTGTGCGGAGGAGTGTGTGTGCAGAGGAGTGTGTGCGGAGGAGTGTGTGCAGAGGAGTGTGTGCAGAGGAGTGTGTGTGCAGAGGAGTGTGTGCGGAGGAGTGTGTGTGCAGAGGAGTGTGTGCGGAGGAGTGTGTGTGCAGAGGAGTGTGTGTGCAGAGGAGTGTGTGCGGAGGAGTGTGTGTGTAGAGGAGTGTGTGTGCGGAGGAGTGTGCGCGGAGGAGTGTGTGCGGAGGAGTGTCTGTGCAGAGGAGTGTGTGTGCAGAGGAGTGTGTGCGGAGGAGTGTGTGTGCAGAGGAGTGTGTGTGCAGAGGAGTGTGTGCGGAGGAGTGTGTGTGTAGAGGAGTGTGTGCGGAGGAGTGTGTGTGTAGAGGAGTGTGTGTGCGGAGGAGTGTGCACGGAGGAGTGTGTGTGTGGAGGAGTGTGTGTGCGGAGGAGTGTGCGTGGAGGAGTGTGTGTGCGGAGGAGTGTGTGTACGGAAGAGTGTGTGTGGAGGAGGAGTGTGTGTGGAGGAGGAGTGTGTGTACGGAGGAGTGTGTGCGGAGGAGTGTGTGTGCGGAGGAGTGTGTGTGTGCGGAGGAGTGTGTGTGCGGAGGAGTGTGTGTGGAGGAGGAGTGTGTGTACGGAGGAGTGTGTGTGGAGGAGGAGTGTGTGCACGGAGGAGTGTGTGCGGAGGAGTGTGTGCGGATGAGTGTCTTGTATGAACGCTAAATGTTGTAGAGATCAATCATGATCAAAGCCCCTCTCTCGGCTGTCAGCACTCCCCTCCCTCGTTCTCATCCTTCCTTCGCTCTTTCTTTTATGAAAGAGTTTTAGAGACATAACAACCTTTATAGACTGGTTGGTTGTTTAGCAACAAAACCGACACGTGCGCAACTATGGGGCAAAACAGACTGGTCTGGCTTAGATTGTTGACAACATGTAAATTATATTTAGTCTCCAATGTTTGTTGAAAACATAAATTCATTTGCACATTGAACACTTGTTGTCTCTCAAATACATTGTTACATTTGTTGGTTAGGTAGCTAGCGAATTTTTGCCATATTAGCATAGACATGACATCAGTCAAAACACCTCAAAACAAGACATGTTATCAAGAACAAGATTTTAAAAAACTAGCTGAAACAAGCCACCTACGATTCCCCACATAGCTTGCAAAAATGACAAGAAGCTGCCATCTGGCCATCCAGAATCACAAAAACACACTGACTTCTTCCCTATTGGATCACGCACATAATTTTTGTGACTTTGTCAGCTAACCCATCTATGGCCTTGAGACACAAGGAGTCCTAAGGAATCCAGGAAGTTTGCTTATGTGATGAAGACAGAATTGAAAGAATAAAGTTAATGTAGCTGAGGTGAGTCGGACTCACGCTCGTGTGATGACGTAGCCCAGCCTGCGACTTAAAATCAGTGTCACGATCGGCCCAAGAGTTGAAATGCTGTCTGTTGTTTGTGATTTCAGAGGTCATATGCTAAAATGTTGCTTGGCAAGAAATAGATAAATTACCTGAGCTGTTTTAAAAATAAATATTCTGACCTTGATTTTTAAATTTATGCAGCTATGTGTTTCAGTCATTTCTTGCAAGGTACATTTTTCAAATCAAGGTACCCTGAGAGCTCTGAGTAGCGCTGGGGAAAAAAATGGTTACGTTCTTGTGTTGATTATTTACTATGCTCCAGAATCACAACAACACACTAACTTCTTCCCTATTGGATCGCGCACATCGTTTTCATGACTTTGTCAGCTAATGAATACATTGGCATTCAAATGATAATTTTGCAGAATATTGACTCACTTGCTATACAGTGATTAGTACAGTTCAATGTTAGTACAGTATGGTATCAGATACTAAAACTATCCTCTTGAAGGACAATAGTTTCCATCCACCCATTAACATTTCTGACTGCTAAAGAAAATGAAAACACTGTGTTTCTTAAATCCAGGTCAGCTGCTCAGAAGTGGTCTATCAAATCATAACTAAAAGATTCAGTCAGTCCTTTAATCCACCGAGTCCCTGAGGACCATAGCTCGCCTGTACCTGGTACAGAATGTGTTGAGGAACACTGGTTTTAACAGATGGATCATCATACCTCCATAAGTCAACAGAAGGTGATATGAGAAGAGGAACTGAATGGAGGGCAAGAAAAGGAAAAGAGAGATTGAAAAAAGGAAAGAAAGGAGAGGGTTATTGTGGAAGAACAGAGAGGAGAAGAGAGGAGAGGAGAGAGGGGAGAACCTGAGAGAAGGGAAGAGCAATGCACAGGAGAGGAGGATAAGGAGAGGAGGGGTATAGAAAAGGAGAAGCGATAAGGGGATTGATTGTGTAGCGTGGGGAAGAGGGTCTCCATAAAGCAGGGGTTACATTTACATTTGTCATTTAGCAGAAGCTCATATCCAAAGCAATGTACAAAAGTGAGTGGATACATTTTCATACTATTTTAGTTGTTTTGTTGCTATGGTGCCACTTCGAGACATCTCCCTCAGACTCTGGTCTTGCTATAATCTAAACACTGACCTCACACACTTCATTGGAATGTGGTCTGTCACACACTAGCGCACACACGCAGACTTACACACACACAGTTGCCATGACTTCTAAAAGTGTTTCTGATGGTTTGGGATTTTTGGACAATGAATCACCATCTCCCCAATGTAGCCTGGTCAGAATATGGACTTTGCTTGGAATTAAGCCTAATGATCAAGCAAGATACTCCTCTGTCATTTAAGTAGTGAATTTGAAACAATTTAGTTTTGCCATAGTAATGAAACATGTATCCTAAATATCAAAACTATTTACAGTCACTAAATATGTCACTCAATTGTGTTGCCATACAAAAATGTAGCATGATGAGCAAGCTTCTCTGTCAGGAAGACAATACCTGCTTTTGTTTCGTTCTTTTCTTTTTCCTTACTCATCTCCTTTTTGCTTTTCCCTATACTGATGGGTTGTTTGCTGACTTTTCTCTCACCCTTTTTATTGAGCGGTTGTCAGAATCCTTTGAAGACATCAGCTTTTTATGAATTTTCGGTGTCTGTGTTGTCTTAAGGCTCTTCTGCCATTGTGGTTCCTGCCACTGTCATTCAGAAATGACACTCCCATTCACTGTGTCCAATTAAAATAACATGCCAGCACTGAGTCAGCTCAAGACCAGATAACAATGTGAGGAGGACATTGTGTCTTCGTCACAGTATAGCGCTTGACATTTTATATAAGGGAATAACAGTAATGACATATACAAGTATAACGGTAGCGACATTAGGATGTTTTGTTCGTAGTAACAAAGAGTGGAAGGACACAGCCAATGACCTGAGGGCAATAGGTTATTGTATGCGTAATGACCTTTGAACTTTTTAACATTTGAACCACACATGCAAGCGTCTCTGTTGTTGTTGACTACTTTCTGCCACAGACACATGGATATGAGTGGTAGCCTACACCATCAGCACAAATGTAATGTAAATAAATAGAACAATAAATACATACATCAATTTAAGTACTGTATTGTCCATTTTAGTAGAATATATACAGTACACTACCATTCAAAAGTTTGGGGTCACTTAGAAATGTCCTTGTTTTTGAAAGAAAAGCAATTTCTTTGTCCATTAAATCAGAAATGCATGTAGACATTGTTAATGTTGTAAATTACTATTGTAGCTGGAAATGGCAGATTTTTTATGGAATATCTACATAGGCGCCTCACAAGTCCTCAACTGGCAGCTTCATTAAATAGTACCCGCAAAACACCTGTCTCAACGTCAACAGTGAAGAGGCGACTCCGGGATGCTGGCCTTCTTGGCGGAGTTCCTCTGTCTGTGTTCTTTTGCCCATCTTAATCTTTTCTTTTTATTGGCCAGTCTGAGATATGGCTTTTTCTTTGCAACTCTGCATAGAAGGCCAGCATCCCGGAGGCGCCTCGTCACTGTTGACGTTGAGACTGGTGTTTTGCGGGTACTATTTAAAGAAGCGGCCAGTTGAGGAGTTGTGAGGCGTCTGTTTCTCAAACTAGACACTCTAATGTACTTGTCCTCTTGCTCAGTTGTGCACCGGGGCCTCCCACTCCTCTTTCTATTCTGGTTAGAACCAGTTTGAGCTGTTCTGTGAAGGGAGTAGTACACAGCGTTGTACGAGACCTTCAGTTTCTTGGCAATTTCTCGCATGGAATATAATTCATTTTTCAGAACGAGAAAAGACTTACGATTTTCAGAAGAAAGTTCTTTGTTTCTGGCCATTTTGAGCCTGTAATCGAACCCACAAATGCTGATGCTCCAGATACTCAACCAGTCTAAAGAAAGCCAGTTTTATTGCTTCTTTAATCATAACAGCTGTGCTAACATAATTGCAAAAGGGTTTTCTAATGATCAATTTAAAATGATTAACTTGGATTAGCTAACACAACATGCCATTGGAACACATGAGTGATGGTTGCTGATAATCTAGATATTCCATAAAATATAATCTGTTTCATTTAAATCATTTAGCAGACACTCTTATCCAGAGTGACTTACAGCAGTGAATGCATACATTTCATGCATTTATTTTTTTTTGTACTAGCCCCCGGTGGGAATCAAACCCACAACCCTGGCGTTGCAACAACCATGCTCTACCAACTGAGCCACAGGGAAGGCCAAGGTTTCCAGCTACAATAGTCATTTACAACATTAACAATGTCTACACTGTATTTCTGATCAATTTGATGTTATTTTAATGGATAATTTTTTTTATTTTCTTAAAAAAATAAGGACATTTCTAAGTGACCCCAAACTTTGGAACGGTAGTGTACATTGTTTTCTTTATCCAAACCAGCCATAAAAACGTATTCTGACACACACACACACACACACACACACACACACACACACACACACACACACACACACACACACACACACACACACACTCTGGAAGTATCCAGCACACCCCACACCCAAGCAGGGGATGTCTCCAAGAGATCCATTGGGCAGTAAATAAATCTTTCACCCTCTGCTACTTGACTGACTTGAGTCGGTTCCAGAGAGGATTGTGGAGGGAATCAGCAGTAGTATGCACATATGTTGATCTCTGGTAATTTGGACCTATCCGGCTTTTTGGCCTGGGGTGAATGACACAGTTCAGTGGCTTGGATCATCAGTGCACATTGTCATCAGTGCACGGTAACGGCTGGGGGGTCAATGTGAACTGGTGGTTTTGGGATGGGCTGGAATTCTGCAGTAGTTAAAGATGTTTTCAGTGTGATTATAGTTGCAAACTTTTGGAAACTGTGTGGGTGCGCGTGTCAGTGTGCATGTACACTCACCGGTCAGTTTATTAGGTACACACATCTAGTACCGGGTTGGACCCTCCTTTGCCTCCAGAACAGCCTGACTTATTCAGGCATTCTACAAGGTGTCAGAAACATTCCATGCTGACACGACGGCATCACGCAGTTCCTGCAGATTGGATGGTGGTGCATTCATGCTGCGAACATCCCCTTCCATCACATACCAAAGACGCTCAATTGGGTTGAGGTCTGGGAACTGACCAAGTCACTCAAGTAAACTGAGCTCGCTGTCATGTTCCAGGCAATGTTTTTCCACTCCTCAGTTGTCCAGTGTTGGTGATCGTGTGCCGATTGGAACTGCTTCTACTTGTTTTTAGTTGATAGTAGTGGAACCCGGTGTCGTGTCTTTGGCATCATTAAACTGAAGACTGTTAGTTTATCAAATCAATTCTCTGTAATTATTATTATGTGATTAACTAATCAGGTAAATGTAATTAACTAAGAAGTCGGGGCACCAAGGAAAATATTCAGATTACAAAGTTATAATTTTCCTAATATAACTTTCAGATATTTTAATATCTGATCAATTAGTCTTCTAATTAATGAATTATTCTTTACCTCATGTTAGTCTCATTCCAAATGTCGTAAATTGTTGGTTATCTGCACGAACCCAGTCTTCACTATGAGTCATCCATACATCAATTGTCTCAATCATTTATTTATTAACTAACTAAATAATCACAGAAATGAACATACAAACAAAGTAGATATGGTTATAAGGAAATGATAGGAGATGTGTCCTAGTGGGCTAAACCGGCATGGCGGCTTGGTAGACAAAAAGGGAAGTGGGTGTAGACTGAGAAAGGCGGGAATTACACTAATGAATCACTACACACTTGATAATTCTAACAATTGAAATGCTAACCCTTTGCACATGAACGCTCACTCATTCCGGAATAATTGCAATTAATATATATATTTACACTCAGTGTGTCGTCGTGATCTCTGTTGGAAAGTTAGTTTCTGTTGGAGAGTTTGTCTGCCCTCTCTCTCTCTGCCGTGGTTAGAATGGATAGTTCAGAGTAACATTCAGCAATGTTGTTATAGATAGATGTTTCGGCGGTTGTCGGCCTTCGCATTCATGGGTACATCATTTCTAGATGCAGACTAATAATTAGTATCGAAGAGTAGCTCTTATTCTGTTGGATCGATAGTCTCAGAGTTTAACCACGTGGTATGGTTAAAAGATTCAGCAATCTACTCAAACCTTTGCTTATACTCAGGTTTATGGTCTCTCCTCAAACCTTAGCCCTCTCGTGGTTATCGAGGTATGCTGGTCTAAAGGGAATTCCTCCCGGTGGGGGTTATATTCGTAACCGTAGAAAGGGGCTGTCCCATGACGCCAGATCAATGTCTGTGCTCATGGGGCGGGCCAATGATTTAGTTAAACTCCAAAGGGAATTGGAATTTCCTTCATTAAACAGTTTAAAATCACATTACATAATTTCACAAATAGTTTCATCTTTACTCATTCATTTATACAACAATTAGATGCAAGTCTCACAACTGAGACTCTTGTATAAACAGAGTTATGGTAATGTGGCTGTATTGTCTCTCATGAGTTTCACAAAATTGTACAAAATGGACCAGTTCATAGCTGGCTACTTCACCGACCGTTTATACATTCTCCAGAACATGAATATTGTTCAGCTCTCAAGTTCTGTGATGTGGAAGAAGTTCCTTTGTTCTCTCTATGAAAACTCACTCTTTCTTATACTCTGGCCATGAGGAGAGAACTCCTCAAGGAATTTACGACTTGCCTAACAGAGCCTGTTGGTAGGGGGTGAGAGAGAGAGGGGTATGATGCAGAGAGACGGGGATGGTACTCGCTATCCCCAAAGAGGGCAATGTCATGACACCGGTGTGGTCGTCTACTGCAATAGCCAATCCATGACCACTGTTGTACTGCGCTGTTATTTGTCTGTTTGTGGCCCGCCTGTTAGCTTGCACGATTCTTTCCATTCTCCTTCAACTTCTCTCATCAACGAGCTGTTTTCGCCCACAGGACTGCCGCTGACTGGATGATTTTTGTTTGTCTCACCATTCTCGGTAAACCCTAGACACTGTCGTGCGTGGAAAGCCCAGGAGGCTGGACGTTTCTGAAATACTGGATCCGGCGCGCCTGGTACCGACGATCATACCAGGCTCAAAATCGCTTAGGTCACTCGTTATGACCATTCTAACGTTTAATCGAACAGTAACTGAATGCCTTGATACCTGTCTGCCTGCTTTAAATAACAAGCCATGGCCATGTGACTCACTGTCTGTAGGCGCGAACCATTTACGTGAACGGGGTGATGTACCTAATAAACTAGCTGTTGATTATGTGTGTGTGTGTGTGTACAGTGTGCATGCCTGCATACATACATGTGTGTGTCTGCTCATCAAAACACACAAAAAAACTATGTTGAGAACATATTCCATACCCCTTATCAGACACACACAAGGCATCTTTTCATCCCAAAGTCCTTAAATCTCAAAGAATGTCTCCTCCCCCATGTATGTGTGTGTAACATTACACGATGTGACCTTTTACTCCTCCGCCCATATCTCACCTTCAACCCACAGTGTCGCCCTGACAAACAACCCACCCTCTCCCTCCCGACCCCCTTCCCTCACCGCTGTCCCTCGCCAGTGAAATCCAGCATTCCCGTCCATGATTTGTAAGCCCTTATCACAGACATCACAGAGACCAATAGAAACATTGTTAGAAAAAGATGGCTTCGTCTCAGAGATAGTCGCCCTGATACAAGGAAGGCTAACCTAGAAATTGTGTCCAGGGCTAGCAGAATGCATAAGCTAAACAATCTAGCCCGTTTCTCAGACCTGGGTTTGACATATATTTGTTTTCTTTAAAATACTTCACTTTAGCTGTGCTTGATTGATTGAGCTTGCCTAGTCAAGCAATGAAACCAATGGAATAGTCCCAAAAACTCAAACGCCACCCATCTGGTACTGCAGGCAGACTCAATCGCCTTGACCTAGCCTGTGTGTGCTAGCTCCAGATCCTTCAGCCCCATAGCTCCCAGAGTGTTGCATCCCAAATTGAACCCTATTCCCTATATAGTGCACTGCTTTTGACCAGGGCCCGTAGGGAATAGGGTGCCATTTAGGATGCAGCCTTTGATCCATTGCTTTTTCCTATCCATGCTGAGCATGATTTCATAATTTCTTGTAATTGGATCGGGGGGGCGATGTTCTCACAGCCCTGGTGTTAGTGTGTTGTGTGTGTGTGTGCGCGCAGAGTGGCTGCAGGAGAGAAAGATTGGGGGGGAGGTTGTGATGTCTGTGTGTGTGAATATTTATGTAGTGTATGGATGAATAGAAGTGTGTGTGTGTGTGTGTGCGCGCGTGTGTTGGAGTATTTGTGTGTATGTACATATACAGTGCCATCAGAAAGTATTCATACCCCTTGACTTATTCTACATTTTGTTGTTTTGCAGCCTGAATTCAAAATGGGTTAAATTGATGTATTTTCTCACCCATCTACACACAATACCCCGTAATGGCAAAGTGAAACATGTTTTTAGAAATGTCAGGAATCTTTGGGAAATTAAATACAGAAATATCTAATTTACATAATTATTCACACACCAGAGTCAATACTTTGTAGAAGCATCTTTTGGCCATGATTAAATCTGTGAGTCTTTCTGGGTAAGTCTCTAAGACCTTTCCACAGCTGGATTGTGCAACGTCCATTATTTTTTTCAATATTCTTCAAGCTCTGTCCAATTGGTTATTGGTCATTGCTAAACAACCATTTTCAGGTCTTGCCATAGATTTTCTTGTATATTTCAGTCAACACTAACTTGGCCACTCAGGAACATTCAATGTCTTCTTGATAAGCAACTCCAGAGTAGATTTGGCATTGTGTTTTGGGTTATTGTCCTGCTGTGTCTGTTGGAAAGCAGACTGAAACAGGTTTTCATCTAGGATTTTGCCTGTGCTTAGCTCCATTCTGTTTCTTTTTTATCCTGAAAAACTTGCTTTGGAATTATTTAAGATACTCTTTGAAGAGGTAGGGTTTCAGATTTTTTTGGAATGGTTCTACCATTGGGTTGCCAGGACAGAGAAGTGCTTGGTCTGGGCTGAGCGGGAGCTGCCCTCCTGTAGGGGTGGGAGGGCCAAGAGACCAGAGGTGGCAGAACAGAGTGCACGGGTTGAGGTGTAGGGTTTGAGCATAACCTGAAGGTAGGGTGGGGCAGTTCTTCTTGCTGCTGCGTAGGCAAGTACCATGGTCTTGTAGTGGATGCGAGCTTCGACTGGACGCCAGTGGAGTGTGCGGAGGAGTGGGGTGACATGGGAGAATTTGGGACGGTTGAACACCAGGCGGGCTGCAGCGTTCTGAATAAGTTGCAGGGGTTTGATGGCACAAGCGGAGAGTCCAGCTGACAGCAAGTTTCAGTAGTCCAGACAGGAGGTGACAAGTGCCTGGATTAGGACCTGCGCCGCTTCCTACATGAGGTAGGATCGTACTCTATGGATGTTGTCAAGCATGAACCTGCAGGAGCGAGTCACTGCTTTGATATTTGCAGAGAACGACAGGGTGTTGTCTAGGGTCACACCAAGGTTCTTTGCACTCTGGGAAGGAGACAGCGTGGAGTTGTCAACCATGATGGAGAGGTCTTTGAGCAGGCAGGCCTTCCTCGGGAGGAAGAGCAGCTCCGTCTTGAGGTGGTGGGCCGACATCCAAACTGAAATATGTGCCAGGCACGCAGAGATGCATGTCGCCATCTGGGTGTAAGAAAGGGGGAAGGAGAAAAGTCGTTGAGTGTAATCCGCATAGCAGTGATAGGAGAGACCATGTGAGGATATGATGGAGCCGAGTGACTTGGTGTATGGCGAAAAGAGGAGTTGGCATAGAACCAAGCCCTGGGGGACACCAGTAGTGAGAGTACGTGGTGCAGACACAGACACTCTCCACATCACCTGGTAGGAGCGGCCTGAGACACCCAGCCCCTTAGAGGGTGGAGAGGGGGATCTGATGGTTCCACAGTGTCGAAGGCAGCGGATAGTTCTAGGAGGATGAGAACAGGGGAGAGAGAGTCAGCTTTGGCAGGGCGGATTGCCTCCGTGTCACAGAGCAGTCTCAGTTGAGTGAGCCATCTTGAAGCCTGACTGGTTAGGGTCAAGAATATTGTTCTGAGAGAGATAGCGAGAGAGTTGGTCAGAGACAGCACTCTCAAATGTTTTGGAAAGAAACTAAAGGGATACCGGTTTGTAATTTTTGACATCAGAGGAGCCAATAGTTGGTGGGGAGGGAAGCGACTCGGCCATTTTGAAGTCCCCTCTGCAGCCAGTGATCAGGGATGAGTTGATGAGGGAAGTAAGAAGGTCTCCTGAGATGGTCTGGAAAAGGGAGGAGTGGATGGGGTCGAGTGGGCAGGTTGCTGGGCAGCCGGACCTCACTAGTTGCAGCATTTCATCTGGAGAGAGAGGGGAGAAAGAGGTCAAGACGTAGGGTAGTTCTGAGTGAGTGGGACAAGTGGACTCAATAGGCTGAGTGAATGAGGAGTGGATGATGTTGTCAACCTTCTTTTCAAAGTGGTTAACAAAGTCATCCACAGAGAGGGAGGAGGGAGGGGATGGAGGATTAAGGAGGGAGGAGAAGATGGAAAATAGTTTCCTAGGATTTGATGCAGAGGGGTTAGCAGCAGATACATAGGAAGAGATGATAGAGAGGAAGGAGTGAAAGGATGATGGGTCCTCCGGATTGTAGTTCTCCATCTCAGCTACCCGCAGCCCTGTTCTGTAAGCTCGCAATGAGTAACTCAGCCACGAAGCAGGAGGGGAGGGCGAGACGGCTGGGAGGAAAGGGGACAGTGCGAGTCATAGGATGCGGAAAATGGGGAGAGTAGGGTCAAAGAGGCAGAATCAGGAGACAGGCAGTAGAAGGATTTAGCAGAAGGGATCGATGATAGGATAGAAGAGGGAAGAGTAGTGGGAGGAGAGAGTGAAGATTGCGACGACGCATGACCATCTGGGTAGGGGCTGAATGGCTAGGGTTGGAGGAAAGGGAGACAGAAAAGGAAACAAAGTAGTGATCAGAGACCTGGAGGGGGGTTTCAGTGAGATTAGTACGCGAGAAGCCTCTAGTAAAGATGAGGTCAAGTGTATTGCCTGCCTTGTGAGTGGGAGGGGACTGGAAAAGGGTGAGGTCAAAATAGGCAAAGAAAGGAAAGAGAGGGAAAGAAATTAATCGAAGGCAGGCGTCGGAAGGTTGAAGTCGCCAAGTACGAATAGCGGTGAGCCATTGTCAGAAAATGTGTTTATCAAAGTGTCAAGCTCATTGAGGAACTATCTGGTGGGCGATAGATGACAACAATGTTCAGCTTGAGTGGACAAGTGACAGCATGGAATTCAAATGAGGAGTTGGACAGGTGAGATCGGGAAAAATAGAAAATCTCCACAGTAGCCCACCGCAAATACCAGATGCTTTCTGACTAAGAGAGGAAACGTAGTCAGATGAAGAGAGAGCAGCTGGAGTAGCAATATTCTTTGATGTGATCTACAGTGCCTTCGGAATGTATTCACCCCCTTCACTTTTTCACATTTTGTTGTTACAGGCTGTATTAAATGTATAAAATGTCGATTTTGTGTCACTGATCAACAGTCATAATGTCAATTTGGATTTTTTTGTTGTTGACAATTTTAGAGCTGAAATGTCTTCAGTCAATAAGTATTCAAGCCTTTTGTTATGGCAAGCCTAAATAAGTTCAGGAGTAAAAATGTGCTTAACAAATCGCATAACAAGTTGGACTCAATAATCAATAATAGTGTTTAACATGATTTTTAATGACTACCTCATCTCTGTACCCCACACAGAAGTATCTGTAAGGGCCCTCTAGTAGTGAATTTCAAGCACAGATTCAACCACAAAGACCAAGGAGGTTTTTCAATGCCTCGCAAAGATCGGCACCGATTGGTAGATGTGTAAAAGTAAAAAAAGCAGACACTGAATATCCCTTTGAGCATGGTGAAGTTATTGGATGGTGTATCAATACACCCATTCACTACAAAGATACAGGCATCCTTCCTAACTCAGTTGCTGGAGAGGAAAGAAACTGCTCATGGATTTTACCACTAGCCCAATGGTGATATTAAAACAGTTAGAGTTTAGTGGTTGTGATATGAGAAAACTGAGGATGAATCAACAGCATTGTATTTACTCCACAACTAAATGACAAAGTGAAAAGAAGGAAGCCTGAACAGAAAAAAGTATTCCAAAACATGAATCCTGTTTGCAATAAGGCACTTAAGTAATACTGCAAAAAATGTGGCAAAGAAATGTACTTTTTGTCCTGAATACACAATGTTATGTTTGGGGCAAATCCAACACAACACATCACTGAGTACCACTCTTCATATTTTCAAGCATGGTGTTGTCTGCATCATGTTATGGGTATGCTTGTCATAGGCAAGAACTAGGGAGTTTTTTGTTGTTGATCATAACAAACAGAATATGGCTGTAAGCACAAGCAAAATCCTAGAAGAAAACCTGGTTCAGTCTGCTTTCCAACAGACACTGGGAGACAAATTCACCTTTCAGCAGGACAATAACCTAAAACACAAGGGCAAATCTACACTGGAGTTGCTTACCAAGACGACATTGAATGTTCTTGAGTGGCTGAGTTACAGTTTTGACTTAAATCAACTTGAAAATCTATGGCAATACTTGAAAATGGCTGTCTAGCAATTTACATTTTAGTCATTTAGCAGACGCTCTTATCCAGAGCGACTTACAGTAGTGAATGCATACATTTCATACATTTTTTCTCATAATCAACAATCAACTTAACAGAGCTTGAATCATTTTTTAAAGAATAATGTGCAAATATTGTACAATCCAGGTGTGCAAAGCTGTTAGAGACTTACCCCAAAAGACTCACAGCTCTATTCACCACCAAAGGTGATTCTACAAAGTGGGGTGCAAATACTTAGATATTTCATTTTCAATTAATTTGCTAAACAATTTTGAAACATGCTTTCACTTTGTCGTTATGGGGTATTGTGTTGTTACGAATCCCTTTGGCCCTGCAGTCTAGGGGGGATGGCAACGAGACCCGTAACATAACTCCTGCAAATTATAATAGTGATAAAGTAACAGTGAGAACAAAAACCACAGACAACTGAAATTTACCGTCAAACACTAAAGGTTTATTTCTTAAACACACGGTAATGGGGTGTGGGAAGAGGGGCTGAGCTGGACCCAAGGAAAGAAACAATAATCCAAAAACACCCCTAAACTAGACTAGCCTACTTCAGTACAGCTAACTAACCAAAAATACAGTGGGTGGTCCGCCCAGTTCTAACTAGTGTATTTAGACACTGTTTTCCTACGGGTAATGTAGGCCCATGGGCAACTGGTCTTGTTACCCCCCTTTCCCACCAAACAAACAGTAAAACTCTATAACAAACAAATACTCACAGGCTGGAGGACAAAGTGACATTAAGGAGAGAGAGAGAGAGAGAGAGAGAGAGAGAGAGAGAGAGAGAGAGAGAGAGAGAGAGAGAGAGAGAGAGAGAGAGAGAGAGAGACAGAGAGAGAGAGCGAGAGAGAGAGACAGAGAGAGAGAGAGACAGAGACAGAGAGAGAGAGAGAGAGAGAGAGAGAGAGAGGATTGGGAGAGGGAAGAGGAGCAGGTGTCTTCTGTTTGTGGACTGATTGGTGACTGATGATTGTCACCTGTGAGGAGGAGGAGAGAAAAGAAATACACACACAGGATACCTGTATCCGTAACAGTGTGTAGATGGTTAAGAATAAATAGAATAAATAACTCTTTAATCCATTTTGAATTCAGGCTGTAGCTGAGTTACAGTTCATATAAGGAAATCAGTCAATTTAAATAAATTCTGTAGGCCCTAATCTATGGATTTCATATGGCTGAGAATACAGATATGCATTGTTGGTCACAGATACCTTTAAAAAAAAGGGTAGGGGCGTGGATCAGAAAATATTTGGTGTGACCACCCTTTGCTCATGCAGCGCAACATCTCCTTCACATGCAGTTGATCAGGCTGTTGATTGTGGCCTGTGGAATGTTGTCCCACTCCTCTTCAATGGCTGTGTGAAGTTGCTGGATATTGGCAGGAACTGGAACACGTTGTCGTACATGTTGATCCAGAGCATCCCAAACATGCTCAATGGGTGACATGTCTGGTGAGTATGGGACATTTTCAGTTTCCAGGAATTGTGTACAGATGCTTGAGACAGGGGGCCGTGCATTATCATGTGGAAACATGAGGTGATGGCGGCAGATGAATGGCATGACAATGTGTGTCAGGATCTTGTCACGGTATCTGTGTATTCAAATTGCCATCGACAAAATGCAATTGTGTTCGTTGTCCGTAGCTTATGTCTGCCCATACCCTAACCCCACCGACACCATGGGCCGCTTGGTTCACAACGTTGACGTCAGCAAACTTCTCTCCCACACGACGCCATACACACTGTCTGCCATCTGCCCGATACAGTTGAAACCGGGATTTATCCGTGAAGAGCACACTTCTCCAGTGTACCAAGGTGAGCATTTGCCCACTGAAGTCTATTACAACGCCAAACTGGAGTCAGGTCAAGACCCTGGTGAGGACGACAAGCTGAAGATGAACATCCCTGAGATGGTTTCTGACAGTTTGTGCAGACATTCCTTGGTTGTGCAAACCCACAATTTCATCAGCTGTCCAGGTGGCTGGTCTCAGACGATACTGCAGGTGAAGAAGCCGGATGTGGAGGTCCTGGGCTGGCGTGGTTACACGTGGTCTGTGGTTGTGAGGTCTGTTGGCCTCCCAAATTATATAAAACGATGTTGGAGGCGGTTATGGTAAGAAATTAACATTAAATTCTCTGGCAACAGCTCTGGTGGACATTCCTGCTGTCAGCATGCCAATTGCAAGCTCCCTCAAAACTTGAGACATCTGTGGCATTGTGTTGTGGGATAAACTGCACATTTTAGTGGACTTTTGTCTTCAGCACAAGGTGCACCTGTGTAATGATCATGCTGTTTAATCAGCTTCTTGATATGCCACACTTGTCAGCTTGATGGATTATCTTGGCAAAGGAGAAATACTCACCAACAGGGAAGTAAACAAATTTGAGCACAGAATGTGAAATTAACAATATTTTTTGTGTGTATGGAACATTTCTTGGATATTTTATTTCAGCTCATGAAACATGAGCAACACTTTACATGTTGCAATTATATTTTTGTTCAGTGTACAAAAGAGCAAAATGAGAATCTGAAAAGAACTAGGTAAAATACTCAAGTGAGAAAGTGGTGTGGAGCCTTCTTCGAATTACTGCAGAACAACTCGGCAGAACCGTTTTGGTGACGGTCTTAGTTTTGTGACAAGACCGCCACTTACAGTTGCCGCTGAGAAAACAAGAGAGACTGAAGAACTAATACTAATTGCTAATTGCCTTGCAAAGGTGAAGAGCACACCTCCTGGTACTAATTGCTGATTGTGTAGGAGAAGAAAAAACACTCACCTTCCAATACAGCCACTGATTACGAAAACAACTGTCACAAATTGCCCTGCCCCTTAATCCTGGTGGATGTGTCAACAATCAACTGCAAGTAGGCTACTGGGAAGATAGGCAGCACTTAATGTAGATGGCCCTAGCTAGCAAAAACGCAGTACTAGACAAACAACAGATAAAGACAAAAATGATACTTATCAGTCCTGGAGATATCAGGAGCCCTCTAGGTATAGAATAAAGCATATTCAATGTCTGCTTTTAAATGTTTACCCATCTACCAATAGGTGCCCTTTTTTGCGAAGCATTGGAAAACCTCCCTGGTCTTTGTGGTTGAATCTGTGTTTTGAAATTCACTAATTGTATGTGTGGGGTACAGAGATAAGGTAGTCATTCAAGTATGATGTTATACACTGTCATTGCACACACAGTGAGTCCATGCAACTTATTGTGTGATTTCTTATGCACATCTTTAATGGAGATGTGTCTGCTGATGTGGACACACACACCACCTGGAGTTGTATTAACGGCATTGGCACTTGGATTGGAGCCGGTGCTATGGTCAAATGACATGAAAATAGAGCTCTCTTGCCATGCACACCAGTGGTGGGTGTGTCATTGAAAAACAGAAGCATATGCAGAAAAGTACCTCATACTGTAATATATAGTAGTGGATCTTTGATGTCATGGGGCTACTTGGCTTCCACAGGTCCTGGGGCCCTTGTTAAGATCAGTTTTAACCAAAACCTGGTTGTGTCTGATAGGAGGCTTACACTTGGCCGCAAGATGATCTTCCAGCAAAAACATAACCAACAGCGCTAATCAAAGTCCACCATTGTTTTTTAATTGACCACAAAATCAACATTTTGAAATAGCGGTCTCAGTCTCGAGACTTGAACCCCATTGACATTCAAATATCCTCATGATTACTCACACTCTAATGCCCCGTACACACTCAGGTTGTACAGCTACACAGGCCACAGTACCACAGTACCACAGCTACACAGTACCGTAGTACCACAGTACCACAGCACCACAGTACCACAGCTACACGTACCACAGCACCACAGTACCACAGCTACACGTACCACAACACCACAGTACCACAGCTACACGTACCACAGCACCACAGTACCACAACACCACAGTACCACAGCTACACGTACCACAGTACCACAACACCACAGTACCACTGCTACACAGGCCACAGCACCACAGTACCGCAGCGCCACAGGCCTCAGTCATTCATTTTAAGACAAAGCCTCTGAGTCAGCAAAACCATAGGAATGCGACAGGCTAGCAGCCCAGAGTTTACTTCTTCATTTATCTTAAAGACTGCAGAACGTTACGATTTACATCCGTCTTTGGCATTGTACACAATCCTCTCTTCAGTTAAGTGGAACAATTAGACGAAGCAGCAGAAATGAGATTTTACACTTCGTGCTGAAAGCAAATCCATTTATTTGGTACTCAAGGGTTCTCATAGCTAAAAGGGGTTGCGCATTGATTACATTTCAAGTACTGAGAATGCCCTGAGTGCCCATCTATGAGGTATGTAGCCAAATCATAATGAAGGAGGATCAGGTATGCATTTAAATCATGGGAAAGAGAGGGAGTGTGTGTATGTGCGAGCGTGTGGTGAGTGCTTGTCTGCATGTCGTTGAGAGACAAGGAGAGGGAAGGTCTCGGACGATCTACAAGTTTGATATCATAACAGCCCACGCATTAGGGATTTTTTTTTCCTCCAGACTTTGAGTTCGTTTTTTTCAACATTTTTCTTCTTCCACTTACATTATGAGTCTGGAGCAGTCTATGCTCATTTATGGTAAATCCCTTTCCCTACTCCTTTAAAGGGGCAATCTGGGATTGGTACATCCATGTATGGACTTTAAATAAATTATATACAGCTATTGATTCTTGAAGAATATAACATATAAAAGCCTTTTGAGCTTAGTTCATCTGTCTTACTCTCCCTATCCCTCAGCTGTTTACCAAAAAAGTCATGGGGTGGACATGTTGTTGTCTGAATCCCAATTTACCCATTTGGTGTTTCTCTGCTCGGTTGTAGCCAGCGTGTTTATTTCATCCTTTCAGTAATACAGCAGTCTTACTACATTGACTAATGTGTCTGGTGTAGCTTGTCTCTAGAGCGTTATACATCAAAATGAAAATTCTAAACACCAACAACGTACTTGGAAGTAGGATTATTATGGCAAGCAGAATCATCCACACACCCTCTGGGGCTTAGTCCAACTCTTTCTCTTACACACACACACACACACACGCTCAGACACCCGCTCGCACGCATGCACGGACACACACACACCCTATTCTAGCCCAGTGTTTGGCATGGCGTCTCCCTACATTGTTTTAATCTGGGATTGGAGGTGATAGAGATGTGGAATAGAAGCCCAGTGTGGGGACGGATGAAGCTTTAGCCTGTAAGCACAGCATTCATCTGGTTCCAATCTCCTCTCCTCTCAGTCTCCATCTCCCACCTCCACTGGGGCCAGTTAGCAGCACGCCCTCTGAATCTGGGGCATGCAGAGCCCGGGATGGTGTGTGTGTGTGTGTGTGTGTGTGTGTGTGTGTGTGTGTGTGTGTGCGTGTGTGAGCGAGCGCTCAGCCAGCCAGCCAGCCAGGTAATCCAGAGTTACTGTGGTCCGGATGCAATCAAACCAAACCCCAACTGCAGGAAACCATCACACTATCCCTTTACTAGAAAGCACAGTGCTTTATTCAAACTCCAATAGGTTTAGTTTCATATCCCTCAGTAAACACTAGCCTGCAGATAATGTCTCTACAGACATTATGACTAATGAGTGCAGATCTCCAAGGTTAGGCCATGGTTAGGAAAGGCATGGGGAATGACATTATAACCAATTGACTGATTCCTACACTCTTTGAAAAATGAGTTCCAAAAGGGTTCTTTGGCTGTTCCTATAGGATAACACTTTTGAGTTCCATATAAAACCCTCTGTGGAAAGGGTTCTACATGGAACCCGAAAGTGTTCTACTTGGAACCAAAAGGGTTCTACCTGAACCAAAGAGGGTTCTAGCTGGAACCAAAAAGGGGTTTTCAAAGGGTGATCCTATGGGGACAGCCGATTAACCCTTCAGGTTCTATACTGAACAACAACAAAAAATGTGTGTGTGTGTGTATATATATATATATCTCCAACAGTCTTGAAGGATATGCTGAGCACTTGTTGGCTGCTTTTCCTTTACTCTGCGGTCCAACTTATCCCAAACCATCTCAATTGGGTGATTGTGGAGGCCAGGTCATCTGATGCAGCACTCCATCACTCTCCTTCTTGGTCAAATAGCCCTTATACATCCTGGAGGTGTGTTGGGTCATTGTCCTGTTGAAAAACAAATGATAGTCCCAATAAGCGCAAACCAGATGGGATGGCGTATCGCTGCAGAATGCTGTGGTAGCCATGCTGGTTAAGTGTGCCTTGAATTCCAAATAAATCACAGACAGTATCACCAGCAAAGCACCACCACACAATCACACCTTCTCCTCCATGCTTCGTGGTGGGAACCACACATGTGGAGATCTTCCGTTCGCTTACTTTGTTGGAACCAAAAATTGCAAATTTGGACTTATCAGACCAAAGGACAGATTTCCCCCAGTCTAATGTCCATTGCTTGTGTTTCTTGGCCCAAGCAAGTCTCTTCTTCTTATTGGTGTCCTTTAGTAGTGTTTTCTCTGTGAAGCATTTATTTGGTCTGCAATTTCTGAGGCTGGTAACTCTAATGAACTTATCCTCTGCAGCAGAGGTAACTCTGAGTCTTCCTTTCCTGTATTTGTATTTGTATTTATTATGGATCCCCATTAGCTGATGTGGAATAGAGTTCCATGTAGTCATGGCTCTATGTAGTACTGTGCGCCTCCCATAGTCTGTTCTGGACTTGGGAACTGTGAAGAGACCTCTTGTGGCATGTCTTGTGGGGTATGCATGGGTGTCTGAGCTGTGTGCCAGTAGTTTAGACAGACAGCTCGGTGCATTCAACATGTCAATACCTCTCATAAATAAAAGTAGTGATGAAGTCAATCTCTCCTGGCTGAAAGTGGAGGAGAGATTGACTTCATCACTACTTTTATTTATGAGAGGAATTGACATGTTGAATGCACCGAGCTGTCTGTCTAAACTACTGGAGAGATTGACATGCATATTATTAATATTAGCTCTCTGTGTACATCCAAGGGCCAGCCGTGCTGCCCTGTTCTGAGCCAGTTGCAATTTTCCTAAGTCCTTTTTTGTGGCACCTGACCACATGACTGAACAGTAGTCAAAATGCGACAAAACTAGGGCCTGTAGGACCTGCCTTGTTGATAGTATTGTTAAGAAGGCAGAGCATCGCATTATTATAGACAGACTTCACCCCATCTAAGCCACTACTGCATCAATATGTTTTTACCATGACAGTTTACAATCTAGGGTTAGTCCAAACAGTTTAGACATCTCAACTTGCTCAATTTCCACATTATTCATTACAAGATTCAGTTGAGGTTTAGGGTTTAGGGTTTAGTGAGTGTTTTTGTTCCTAATGCAATGCTTTTAGTTTTAGAAATATTTAGGGCTAACTTATTCCTTGCCACCCACTCTGAAACTAACTGCAGCTCTTTGTTGAGTATTGCAGTCATTTCAGTCGCTGTAGTAGTTGACGTGTATAGTGTTGAGTCATTCGCATACATAGACACTCTGGCTTTACTCAAAGTCAGTGGCATGTCATTAGTAAAAATTGGAAAAGGCAAGGGGCCTAAACAGCTACCCTGGGGAATTCCTGATTCTAACTTGATTATATTTGAGAGGCTTCCATTAAAGGACACCCTCTGTGTTATGTTAGACAAGTAACTCTTTATCCACATTATAGCAGGGAGTGTAAAGCCATAACACATACGTTTTTCCAGCAGAAGACTACGATCGATAATGTCAAAAGCTGCACTGAAGTCTGACAAGACAGCCCCCACAATCGTTTTATCATCAATTTCTCTCAGCCAATCATCAGTCATTTGTGTAAATGCTGTGCTTGTTGAGTGTCCTTCGCTATAAGCATGCTGAAATTCTGTTGTCAATTTGTTTACTGTGAAATAGCATTGTATCTAGTCAAACACCATTTTTTCCAGAAGTTGACTAAGGGTTGGCAAGAGGCTGATTGGTCAGCTATTTGAGCCAGTAAAGGGGGCTTTACTATTCTTGGGTAGCGGAATGACTTTAGGTTCCCTCCAGGCCTGAGGGCACACGCTCTCTAGTAGGCTTAAATTGAAGATGTGGCAAATAGGAGTGGCAATATCATCTGCTATTATCCTCAGTCATTTTCCATCCAGATTGTGAGACCCTGGTGGTTTGTCGTTGTTGATAGACAAAATTATTTTGTCACCTCTTCCACACTGACTTTACGGAATTCAAAAGTACAATTGTTGTCTTTCATAATTTGGTACGATAAACTTGGATGTGTAGTGTCAGCGTTTGTTGCTGGAATGTCATCCCTAAGTTTTCTTATCTTGCCAATGAAAAAGTCATTCAAGTAGTTTGCAATATCAGTGGGCTTTGTGATGAATGAGCTGTCTGATTCAAGGAGCCAAGTTGGCTTTTTTTCCCCAAAATTTCATTTAAGGTGCCCCAAAGCTTTTTACTATCATTCTTTATATAATAAATCTTTGTTTCATAGTATAGTTTCTTTTTCTTTTTATTTAGTTAGTCCCTTGATTTCTTAATTGGCAGTATGTTTGCCAATCAGTTGGGCTGCCAGACTTAATTGCCATAACTTTTGCCTCACCCCTTTCAACAAGAATTTTTCAATTCCTCATCAATCCAAGGGGATTTAATAGTTTTCACAGTAATTTTCTTAATGGGTGCGTGCTTATTAGTAACTGGAATAAGTAGTTTCATAAATACGTCAAGTGCAGCGTCTGGTTGCTCCTCACGTGACAAATAAACTTTGATTTGATTACACACCACAGACCAGCAAATATTCTTTACATCCTCAACATATGGATCACTACAAAACTTATTGTATGACCATTTATACACTATATTAGGCCCAGCCTTTGGAACTTTGGTTTTCCTAGATATGGCTATTATATTGTGATCACTACATCCTATGGATTTGGATACTGCTTTAAAGCAAATATCTGCAGCGTTAGTAAAGATGTGATCAATACATGTTGATGATTTAATTCCAGATACTGACTGGTAGGTTGACTGACAACCTGATCCAGGTTGCAGGCACTGGTTACAGTTTGAAGTTTTTTCCTGAGTGGACAGCTTGATGATAGCCAGTCAATATTTAAATCATCCAGAAAATATAATTCTCTGATATCGCATACATTATCAAGCATTTCACAAATATTATCCAGATACTGACTGTTAGCACTTGGTGGTCTATAGCAGCTTCCCACAATAATGGTCTTTAGGTGAAGTAGATGAACCTGTAGCCATATTACTTCAACAGTATTTAACATTAGATCATCTCTAAGCTTTACAGGAATGTGGTTCTGAATATAGACCGCAACACCGCCTCCGTTGGCATTTCTTTATTTTCGGTAGATGTTATAACCATGTATTGCTACCACTGTATCATCAAAGGTATTATCTAAGTGAGTTTCAGAGATAGTCAGAATATGAATCTGTTACCAGCAAGTTATTGACTTCATGGACCTTATTTCTCAGGCTACATATGTTAATATGGGCTGTTTTTAGCACTTTTCTGGGTTGCTTGATTGTTTTTAATGCTTTACTGGGAAGCGTATCAGAGGTAGACTTACTCATGTTATTTACATTGGAGCTGATAGTGCAGGGTGAGTTGCATAATTGGTTTTCCTACTATTGCACACCGCCTCAGTGCTAACAGTGTAACACTGGTTTATAGGCTCATGATTACTGCTTACAATAGCTGTAGGATAAACAGATGTATTCGGTGCAATTAGGGGTACATACATTTAATTACTTACATTGTGTTTGCCAATGCCCCTAAGATGATGTGCATTTGATGCAGCATTATGACGACTCATTGTTACAATGGTAGGGATTAACTGAGCTGGTCTTGGATCATTTACCAGTCATTGTTTCAAGGCAACCTTGAAATGTGTGGACATGAGAGACAGTTTCATCATAGCGCTTGATGGTTTTTGCGACTGCACTTGAAGAAATGTTCAAAGTTCTTGAAATGTTCCGAATTGACTGACCTTCATGTCTTAAAGGAATTATGGACTGTTGTTTCTCTTTGCTTATTTGAGCTATTTTTGACATAATATGGACTTGGTCTTTTAACCAATTAGGGCTATATTTTGTATACCACCCCTACCTTGTCACAACACAACTGATTGGCTCAAAAGCATTAAGAAGGGAAAAAATACACAAATTAACTTTTAACACGGCACACCTGTTATTGAAATGCATTCCAGGGGACTACCTCATGAAGCTGGTTGAGAGAATGCCAAGAGTGTGCAAAGCTGTCATCAAGGCAAAGGGTGGCTACTTTGAAGAATCTCAAATATAAAATATATTTTCATTTGTTTAACACTTTCTTTAGTTACTACATGATTCCATATGTGTTATTTCATAGTTTTGATGTCTTCACTATTATTCTCCAATGTAGAAAATAGTAAAAATAAAGAAAAAACGTTAGACGTGAGTAGATGTGTCCAAACTTTTGACTGGTACTGTATATATATACTGTAGCACCTTTTTTTTCTAAGCGTGTATGAAAAAATCTATGCCACAAATGTGTCCGGCTAGCTCCTGCAAATGGCTGCAGGGCTGTTACTACACTATGGGTGACTGTTAAACTGTTTTGTGTAGGATTGGTGTGAATTCAATTTCAATTCAGTCTATTTAGAAGGTCAAAGCGAAATAGTTCAGATTAAAACTACAGTTTACTTCCTGAATTGACTGAATTGAAATGGCCATGCATATCCACTGACACCATCCAACCTTGGCATCCTCCAGTTCAGTTCCATCCACCATCTGGAAGCCTCAGTCAGTGTGGTACTGGAGAAGAGCATTGGACAGTGTTATCAATCCAACCCAACTATCCGTGTAGCCACAGGCTCCTCTTCCTGTCCCTCTGTCTCTCTTTGAGGACCAGACTCAGCCCATTGGGTGTTCTCTCCATCTGCTAACGCACAGAGTAGAGGAGAAGGATATAAGAGGCTTTCGCAGGTGATGATGTTCCCATCTCTTCTATCCATTCTCTCATTTACACATAATTCCATTGGTATTTCATTGATATTTAATGTATTCTTGTTGCTTTGTTTCAATCAATTGGTTTTACTGAAAACAAACCCTTATTAAGAAACCACCCACTGTTAAAACCAGTAATACTAAATGCGCCATTATTACCCTATGAACCAGTTTACAGAAAGCATGGAAGGGTATGGAACATGGATAGATCTTGTACTTCCTGTTTTATATCCATTATATTACCTTTACTCCTTTTCAGGACCCAGAGACCATTTGTTATTAATGAAGTAGTGTCTCATTGATGTGTTCTCATGTAGCAGTGTGGCTAGCTAGTGTTTCACTCTACAGTGAGCGCTAATAAACGAGGAAGGTGTGCTACCTGTTTTCAATTAACTCCAGGAATGCCTGACATTTAACTGCCTGGCTTTTCCTGCCACATGATGCCCTCACTAACATCCTGTGGCCAACTGACAAGGAATGAAACGTAAAAATGTCTATAGGGGCCACCAACATGCTCCCAACATGGTGCTATGGCTGAATATCAAAGGTCTATCCTTGGTTCCTTGCGTACTTGTTTCCTTGACCTCCTTCTCATAGCTCATTGGAAGAAAAAATCCAAGTGGAGGAACCTCACATCTTCTCGTCCAGTGCGATTTGAGAAGGAGGATGAGGAATAATGACAAAACGAGAATATCCCTCCTTTCCTCTAGCCATGGTGTTGTTAAGCTTACATGTAGATGACAGGATGAGCTAATTAACCCAAACTGAAGCTGTTTTTACGATGCACTGGTGGTAGTTTATGGTTGGCCGCTGGTACAGTCCAGAGCAGCTGCCTGCATCTCCAATTAGTACTGTTTTACTGTGTGGGGTGTTTAGGCCAGTCCCAAATGGTGCCCTATTCCCTACATAGTGCCCTACTTTTGACCGGGGCTTATTGGACTCTGGTCAAAAGTAATGCACTATATTGGGAATAGGGTGCCATTTGGGAAGAAGCCTTAGTCATGTTTTATGGCCTCCGTAAATGTTAAAAGAATGTCTATGGCGCTCAGTCAAACCTCCAGGCTATTACATTACAGGTAATGATAGCCAAACCAACTTGGAGGGGGTCATGATGATAATAAAAGTTTTAGTGTCAAGTAAACCAACTGGGATAGAGAACTGATCTGTGGAAGACAAAGATGACTTTTTGGAATTCCTATCACACATAAACTGAGATGCACACAAACAGAAGTACACACAGACGCACACACACGCAAGCAAGCATGCACACACCCATACCCCCCTACACACACATGCAAGCATGCACACACCCATACCCCCCTACACACACACGCAAGCATGCACACACCCATACCCCCCTTACACACACATGCAAGCATGCACACACCCAAAACCCCCCCTACACACACATGCAAGCATGCACACATCCATACCCCCCCCTACACACACATGCAAGCATGCACACACCCATACCCCCCTACACACACATGCAAGCATGCTTACACCCATACCCCCCCTATACACACATGCAAGCATGCACGCACCTATACCCCCCACACACACACACACGCAAGCATGCACACACCCATACCCCCCCACACACACTCGCAAGCATGCACACACCTATACCCCCCCCACACACACACACACGCAAGCATGCATACACCCATACCCCCCCACAAACACGCAAGCATGCACACATCCATACCCTCACACACACACACGCAAGCATGCATACACCCATACCCCCCACACACACACGCAAGCATGCACACACCCATACCCCCCCACACACACGCAAGCATGCACACACTCATACCCCCCCCCACACACACGCAAGCATGCATACACCCATACCCCCCCACACACAGTGCATATACACATTATGCACACACACTTGTACACCACCAGTCAGCTATATTTTTCACCTAATGGTCACAAAAGTTGCAAATTGCAGCAAAAAGGATTTGGCAGCACAAAAATCTGTATTAAGTATTGATCTAAAAAGGTCAATTCTCCAAGTCAGCAGCAGCAGTGCATCCTTAAGGCAGCAGCTGTTCGTGGTGATAGGGCCGTATATTAAGAGACAGTAAAAGTGCCAGTTGACGTCAAGCTCACAGTGACACTAAAGAACTGATAGGGTGGAACAGTCATGATGATTTAACAGTCACGATAACTCATAGTTACAAAGGATGAGTCGAGTGCTGTTATACCTCTGGGAAAACTTCAAAGTGCTCAAAGAGGCGGATGCTTAGTCAGCAAAACAGATATGAAAGTGGTATTGCAGTTGATAAGCATTTTTTTGTTGTTGCACTAATCTTACTTTTACAGCAAATAGTCTAAGGCCCCGTACACACTTAGGTTGTACAACTGGTGTACAACTCATTTGACACAGAGCTTGTGAAACCTCAGATATTTTTGTGATGCAACAGAGTTTATCTGTAAACAAAATGTTTCCACAACCATTGTGGGGTGTCTCCGCAGGGTAATTACTTTTGTGCCGAAAAGCTCTCCTTTGTATCACAATTGTTGTGTCAAATGTGTTGTACATCAGATCTGCAACTTGAGTGTGTACGGGGCCTAAGCGTCCGGATCAAAGCACATCAAGCCATGTATATGACTTTGCGGTTTATGACAAACTCACCATTTCAAACAGGATGTCATTCTTTGCAGCGCTTTTCTCCTCAATCACCGACCAGCAGCACTACAATAGCTACAGAGGGATGTAGTGAGATGTTTAGTGCCCCAACGGTTTGATGTTGTGAGTAGGGGTCCCATGTTCATGGGCTGGTATTAATAAAGTGTCTCAGAGTTGGAGTGCTGATCTAGGATCAGTTTGCCTTTTTAAATCATAATGACTATGCTGGGGACCTGATCCTAGATCAGACCTCCTGGGTGTAGAACAGGGTGAGGGGAAGGTAGAGGGGAGTCAGTGTGTCGGGACTGAGAGCATGTCCACACACTATGAAGTCTCTGTGATGAATATTTCCTTTTCATATTAAAGCATAAGACAACGGCGAAGCTGTTCATATCGTATCACCAGGAGCAAGTTGATGATATGAAAGAAGACAGAGACAATTTATTGCAGAGTATCATTATTCACACTGTGGATAATGATGGAAAGAAAGGATTCTTTCTCATCGGGGAGGCTGTTAGACGATGCCGTCTATTTTTCTGGAGGCAATGTTCACTAACAATGTACACATACTCTCTGTGTGCACTTGTGTGTGTTTGTGTGAGTGCGCGTGTGTGTGGACCAAGGATCTAAGCAGCCTCTGAAGAGCATCAAGGGTTTCTCTGGGGATTCTCTCTGACAATCACTGTTCCCTGTCTCTGACCTCTCTACATGTCACACGCGTCGTTATAGGTAGTGGACCAAACTGCAGCGGGTATAGTGAACATCTTCTTTTATTGAAGGAAACCAAAACACTTACACAAAACAAACGACGAAACAGTTCCGCAAGGTGCATAGACTAAACAGGAATCAACCACCCACAAACACAAGAGAAAACTAACCCAACTAAATATGGCCTCCAATTAGAGGCAACGACAACCAGCTACCTCTAATTGGAGGTCCTACCAAAACCAACATAGACATAGAAAAGCTAGATAGAAACATAGAAAACTAGAACATAACCCAAACACACTAAACAAACTCCCCCTGCCACGCCCTGACCAAACTACAATAACAAACAACCTCTTTTACTGGTCAGTCCCCACAAGAATAGTAAACAAACAAAAAAATGGACCAACTGGGGACATTTTGTTACTCCCCACAAAGTAAAAAATTTCATAGTTCAGGTTAGGGTTAGGTGTTAGGGAAAATAGGATTTTGAATGGGAATTAATTTTGTGTCCCCACAAGGTTAGTTGTACAAGACTGTGTGTGTGTGCGTACGTGTGTCCCCCCTTCTTTCTCTCTCACCTTCTCCCTCTCCTTCACTCATCTGGACTTGATTGTTACTGAGGCTCATGGTGTGGTATATCTACTGTAGTCACTGTCGCTGGCTTTATCTGCAGTAGAGCAGGCAGCTTGACGTTTGGTGATGGCTTTTAACACTAGTCTCTACACAACATAGACCGGCATGTGGTGTTTCAACCCAAAATTCACAACGCTGTGAAACCAGTAAAAGTGAAGGAAAGGGTCCAAGTCTTTGAAGTTGTTTACAATTATGAACGGAAGGCGAATCAATGGCCAAGATAGTGTCTCTATCCTATTGCACACACAGCTGTGTCTAAGCCTACCTGAAGTATTTTCAAGTCCACCAACCCCCCCCCCCCCCGCCTCTGTTTAGGGAAGATATTAACACAGTGGAATCTTTCTTTGGAAGCGAATGAACCAATTTATCCAAGTTTCAGCATTCGCTGTAAGGCCTGCATTTCAATGAGTTCCACCCTCAAGTGTTAACTGAGGACAACGCTCAGACAAGTAGCTAACTTTAATAAGGAAGGAGTTCAAATTTGGACACCGTCCAAGACTTTGGTTTAAGTCCTCCCTATTCAGGTAGAATCCCCACAGATGCAGAAGACAGATAAGATTCAAGTGCACTACTTTGACCAGAGCCCTATGGGCCTTCCCTATAGGGCCTGGACAAAAGTAGCGCACTATATAGGGAATAGTGTGCAATTTGGGACGAGGACTTGGTAATCAAGTGTTGTCGGAACGTCCTGCCGGTGATGTTTATGAGGGCTCTGATTACCATAATCTAATTGGTTACGCAGATTTCTTGCTTTTGTGGGAGACCAGTGGGAGGCTTAGCTTCACTCCATCATATCACGGAACCCATCTCAGTTACCTTTGAAGATGGATTTCAAGGTTGCCACTTGTCAGGTGGCTTCATTTCGACTGGTTTTCTTCTCTCAATCTTTCCCTCGATTCAGTGTGTGTGGTATATGGGTGTACTTCAATGTATTCACAAAGCGTCTAAGAGTAGGAGACCCCCCCCTTTTGGCCACATGAGACGGTACTGTACTATTCCCCTTTTTTCCAAACCAAGAGGTGCCATCTAATACCACATTTTGGGGGGACGGAGGGGATGTATAAAGTGAAACTGGTCTTGTCAGTAGTAGAAGCAAAGGATTATGGGAAAGCGTCCCCCACCTTCAAAGTGCTGTCTGGAAGTCACTGAGTAGGAAATACTCCTAACCTTTCCCCGGCAGGCCAGATGCAGTGCATACAGGATTGAGACAGCCGAGTAACTGCAGGAGCACGTAAAATGATTTACCCCCTCGCAGATGAATGAGGTTATGGAAGGTGCAACCACGGGTGTGATTTGGAGAAGGAAAAAGGTAGGAAATGTACTAAGTCCGAAACCGTCAGATGTTGGGTTTTGTATATCACTTTATTTGGTCAGTTCGTTTCATGTCTAATTGCGTTGATGTGAATTTTTACAAAACAGATGTGTGTGATGTTGTGAGGTGTTTGTGGATGTTGAGCACAAATTGGGAGTCACCTAGATGCTACTTCCCCCCCTTCCCTCCAATACATCTCGCCTTCAGGCCTATTCACTTAGAGCTGGTGGCACAATCAAACATTTAGATTGTCTGCAAAAAAGGAAACAGCAGGGAAAGGCCATTATGCTTGACGTGCAGTAATTCTATGTGACACGCTAAAGTGCTTTGCCACATTATGTGCTCATCTTTCAATGTTTAAAGTCATTAATTTCTTATTCGTCACTCCTAACTTCCCCCTAAAAAGTGTTATAAACAGGCATGAAGTTATACAGTAGGCACTGCACACCTAGTGGCGGAGGTGAGTATTACATCCGTCACCACACAAACTGAAACTCTGCAAAGTCCAAATGGCTTGAACTCTGGTTCGTGGCTAAAGAATTATATATTGCCCTGTTGAAGGGTACTTGGCGTAATGCAACACCGACACTCAATCTTTTTTATCGGCATACTAGTCTGTCAAGCGGGGGGAAGATATAAGGTGTCGCACCGGCAGGTAGCAGTGTTTTCAATTTTCCAAGGCTGTCCACATCAGCTGGCCCTGAACCGTGACGATAGGCGCTAGTCACTCATACTGTATGTAACACCAAACCCCTAAAGGGTAATGAGCAATGTATTTCAAAGCCTAGAAGCTCTGTGAACTGCCTTACACATGGGGTGTGTGTGTGTGTGATTGATATAGCCGCTCTCACAGGCTGTGTGTTTCACTATGCAGATATGGCACATGCCATTGCATTTGCTTGCAGACTTACTACTAACACAAAGCGACACACTCTTCTTCTTGTCAGTCGCCTCCTATGCCATTCCCTATGCCATTCCCTGAGATCAGTACTGTAAGTATCACAGGAGGCTGCTGAGGGGAGGACGACTCATAGTAATGGCCAGAACTTAGCGAATGGAATGGCATCAAACACATGGAAACCATGTGATTGATGGATTTGATACTGTTCCACTTATTCCACTCCAGTCATTACCACAAGCCCATCCTTCCCAATTAAGGTGCCACCAATCTCCTGTGGTAAGTATACACATGGAGCTGCGTCAACTGTGTTGAATTTAAGGATGGGAGAAATATCAACGTGCGGCTAACACAGTCGGTTAGTCAGCAGTCAGACGACACTCAACCCTCATGCTTTGGGCCCACTGATTCATTCTGGGATACTTCACCCCAAACGATAGGACGAACAGAAATAATTCAAAGTGAGCTCACAGGCTGAAGTTACCCCCCTTCTCTTTAAGTTGTCTATTTGAAGTTGTGGTGTTTTTTTACTCAGATCTGAGCATTTCTCTGTGACAGAGCCAGGGAGCACAGGCGATGTGCTGACTCGGGAGCGGCCAAGCTAGGCAGGCTAGTCAGACAGGCAGCGTGACTTTGGACAGTTTGAAAGGTATGGGGCCCAATGTGTCCCACTGGCTCCCATGCTCTCCTATAATAAGACTGGAGAGAAGGGAATTTACTGGAGCACGACTCCCCCTAGGGCATCTTCAGAGGACCCAGGTCCTCGCTCGCTCACCCGCTCGCTCGCTGCTTTGAGCTCTCACTCAGCCAAGCAGCTTGGGTCCTTTTGTGTTAATAATCGCATATATATATATATATATACACACACACTCCTATTTTGTATAATTGTTTTGTACTGTTCTCACCCAGACTGTCCAACAATACTAACAGTTCAGGCCAGAACATCATAGGCCATACGGTTGATCACAGTCCAAATGAGAACTGACTGAAAAAGGAGGGAAAACAATTGAAAGCTTCGGCTTTTATCCATAGCCCCGTGGTCATTTTATCCTTTACACTGTCAGCATCTGTATACTGTGCTGCTGCTGGTAAGCCTCTGGTAAGATAATATATCCTCTTGGATCCTCTCTCACTCTCATCTATTTTTCTCTTTTCGGTTTGTCTTCTATGACATAACCGGCTTAACCTGCTCTGTTATGCCACTTTCACCCAATGATAGAGTGACCATGTATCTGAATGGCACTCATGCCAGGACAAATTCAGAGAACGTTATATGGTAGTGTAATGTAATTGTGTATTTCCTTTAATCATTAAAGAATCTGTTCGTGCCAGTTATTTCCGAATAACAGTTATTCACTTATTTCAGAATTTGAAATATGTGAGATGAAAGCCAAACTACTGCAGCATAAATACTGGAGGCTGAGACAGGAGGGGTCAGGAGACACTGTGGCCCCATCCGATGAAACCCCCGGACAGGGCCAAACAGGTAGGATATAACCCCACCCACTTTGCCAAAGCACAGCCTCCACACCACTGGAGGGATATCTCCAACCACCAACATACCATCCCGGGACAAGGCCGAGTATAGCCCACAAAGATCTCCGTCACAATACATCCCAAGGAGGGGCTCCAACCCAGACCAGGCCTCCAGTGCGCCTCCCCAGTCTGGTACGTCCTGTGCCAGCTCCCCGCACTCGCCCTGAAGTGCGTGTCAACAGTCCGGTGCCACCTGTACCGGCTCCACGCACTAGGCCTGAGGAGCTTGTCATCAGTCCGGTGCAACCTGCGCCGGTGCCCAGTCCAGGCACGGTGTCCAGTCCCACTCCCTGGCAGGAGCCTTCCTCTGCGCCGGTGCCCAGTCCAGGAACGGCGTCCAGGCACAGCGTCCAGGCATGGCGTACAGTCCCGCTCCATGGCAGGAGCCTTCCTCTGCGCCGGTGCCAAGTCCAGGCACGACGTCCAACCTAGCTCCATGGCCGGAGCCTTCCTCTGCTCCGGTGCCCAGTCCAGGCATGGCGTCCAGTCCCGCTCCAAGGCCGGAGCCTTCCTCTGCGCCGGTGCCCAGTCCGGGAGCGGCGTCCAGCCCAACTCCATGGCCGGATCCGTGGTCTGGGCGGGGGCTACGACCCGCACCGGAGCAGCCACCGACACTAGTCACCCCCCCACCCTCCCTATTTGGTTTCAGGTTTTGCGGCCGGAGTCCGCACCTTTGGGGGGGTACTGTCACACCCTGACCATAGAGAGCCCTTGGTTCTCTATGGTGTTTAGGTCAGAGCGTGACTAGGGGGGTGTTCTAGTCATTGTATTTCTATGTTGGTGGTTTGTATGGTTCCCAATTAGAGGCAGCTGGTAATCGTTGCCTCTAATTGGGGATCATATTTAGGAAGCCCTTTCTCCCACCTGCTTTGTGAGATATTGTTTCAGTTAGTGCCTAGGCGCGCGCTGTACTTCACGTTCGTTGGATGTTTTGTTGTTTTTGTTGTTTCACTGTGAATTAAAATGATGTGGAACTCAACTCACGCTGCGCCTTGGTCTGCTCTGTACGACGATCGTGACAGAGAGAGACTTTCTGAGTCCTAACTGAGCTCTCAGGTCCTCCCCTAACATGACATTGGCAAGTGCAAAGAATGACTACGTGAAACACAGTGCTAAAACAGGAACGAGTGGGGAGTGGAGACCCAATACTTTTAGCGGCAGACATTTTATTACATTCAGGAAGTGGCTGTTGCCAGGTTTGCTGGAGAAATTAATTCTATTGTAAATTGACTTTCTGCCATTTTCTCAAAGCAGGCCAGTTAGCAAGTTAGCTACTACATAAAAATACAAATTATTTAGCAGACGCTCTTATCCATAGCGACCCACTTACAGTTAGGGCATTCATCTTAACCGGTAACTAGGTAGGACAACCACAGAGTATCTTTTTTTTTAAGTACCTTTTTCCTCAATCAAGTAGCTACAGTATCAGTAAAGTCAGTGCAAGTAGTAAAGTGAGAGTGTTAGTTCACGAAAGGCAATAAAGACTAAAGTCTTTCTTGAGTACAGACTTAGCATGTCTTTCAGTAGCTTGTAAGCAAATCCATCACCGTCACAAAGAGGTCACTTTCTCACCTGCTTGTCACCCCTGAGCTTCTGAGTGCCACTCAATGTAATCTAATTAAGCCCATATTGAGTAATCATTAGCAATTAGCCTGTCGTACTCACTCCAGCTCCTTCTGATTACATATCTTAATTACCGCTATCATGTATTATGAATGGGGGTAAGATGGGGTGAGCTAATCAGTTAGCACTCTCTAATTAGCTTTTATGCTAGTGTCGTGGAGGGCTCCTGACTTGTCAGCAATGTGAATATGTAAGGATATGTGGGAGTGGGCGATATGCAGAGGTGATATGGCTTTAGTGTTCTTGGGGTCACGACACACAGCTTGTGGCGGGGCTGTGGCGCCAATCATGGTGCATGGTGGGTATAAATCATTTACAGCGTCAGTGGATGATGTGGGGAATTTGAAAGTGTGTGTGTGTGTGTGTGTGTGTGTGTGTGTGTGTGTGTGTGTGTGTGTGTGTGTGTGTGTGTGTGTGTGTGTGTGTGTGTGTGTGTGTGTGTGTGTGTGTGTGTGTGTGTGTGTGTGTGTGTGTGTGTGTGTGTGTGTGTGTGTGTGTGTGTGTGTGTGTGACTATTCCAGTGTAACCAATGTAAAGTGGCCCAGGCAGAAAGAGAGAAGAGAAGCAAAGAGGTTATCTTGATTCAGAAGTGGTGGGAGTATTTATAAGTATGCATACTGAGACTGGCTGGAATTATGGACATGAATCAGCAAACATGAATTCACAATGTGTATCAATAAAGCAAACGCTTGAGCTGTGCTAGACAATTAAGCCTGCTTGTCGATAGCATCTTATTCAATACGACTGCAGTTATACTTACACAAGCATGAAATTAATGGACTTTTGTCAAAAAAAACTCTCCACCTGGCACTGTAAATGGTTGATATATAATATCTGACTTTACACTGAATAATGTTTTTTATTCAATTCCAAAGGATAAGACAAAAAACGTTTTTGGAACATTCATGTTCATAAAGATTTAGAACATTCTCACAAGTTCTTAATCATTACCTAATGAAAACATGTCTTCTCTCAAGACTTAAGCATCTCAAATATGTTGCCTAATGTGCCACAGAGATATTTATATATACTGCTCAAAAAAATAAAGGGAACACTTAAACAACACATCCTAGATCTGAATGAAAGAAATAATCTTATTAAATACTTTTTTCTTTACATAGTTGAATGTGCTGACAACAAAATCACACAAAAATAATCAATGGAAATCCAATTTATCAACCCATGGAGGTCTGGATTTGGAGTCACACTCAAAATTAAAGTAGAAAACCACACTACAGGCTGATCCAACTTTGATGTAATGTCCTTAAAACAAGTCAAAATGAGGCTCAGTAGTGTGTGGCCTCCACGTGCCTGTATGACCTCCCTACAACGCCTGGGCATGCTCCTGATGAGTTGGCAGATGGTCTCCTGAGGGATCTCCTCCCAGACCTGGACTAAAGCATCCGCCAACTCCTGGACAGTCTGTGGTGCAATGTGGTGTTGGTGGATGGAGCGAGACATGATGTCCCAGATGTGCTCAATTGGATTCAGGTCTGGGGAACGGGCAGGCCAGTCCATAGCATCAATGCCTTCCTCTTGCAGGAACTGCTGACACACTCCAGCCACATGAGGTCTAGCATTGTCTTGCATTAGGAGGAACCCAGGGCCAACCGCACCAGCATATGGTCTCACAAGGGGTCTGAGGATCTTATCTTGGTACCTAATGGCAGTCAGGCTACCTCTGGCGAGCACATGGACGGCTGTGCGGCCCCCCCAAAGAAATGCCACCCCACACCATGACTGACCCACCGCCAAACCGGTCATGCTGGAGGATGTTGCAGGCAGCAGAACGTTCTCCACGGTGTCTCCAGACTCTGTCACATCTGTCACGTGCTCAGTGTGAACCTGCTTTCATCTGTGAAGAGCACAGGGCGCCAGTGGCGAATTTGCCAATCTTGGTGTTCTCTGGCAAATGCCAAATGTCCTGCACAGTGTTGGGCTGTAAGCACAACCCCCACCTGTGGACGTCGGGCCCTCATACCACCCTCATGGAGTCTGTTTCTGACCGTTTGAGCAGACACATGCACATTTGTGGCCTGCTGGAGGTCATTTTGCAGGGCTCTGGCAGTGCTTCTCCTGCTCCTCCTTGCACAAAGGCGGAGGTAGCGGTCCTGCTGCTGGGTTGTTGCCCTCCTACGGCCTCCTCCACGTCTCCTGATGTACTGGCCTGTCTCCTGGTAGCGCCTCCATGCTCTGGACACTACGCTGACAGACACAGCAAACCTTCCTGCCACAGCTCGCATTGATGTGCCATCCTGGATGAGCTGCACTACCTGAGCCACTTGTGTGGGTTGTAGACTCCGTCTCATGCTACCACTAGAGTGAAAGCACCGCCAGCATTCAAAAGTGACCAAAACATCAGCCAGGAAGCATAGGAACTGAGAAGTGGTCTGTGGTCCCCACCTGCAGAACCACTCCTTCATTGGGGGTGTCTTGCTAATTGCCAGTAATTACCACCTGTTGTCTATTCCGTTTGTACAACAGCATGTGAAATGTATTGTCAATCAGTGTTGCTTCCTAAGTGGACAGTTTGATTTCACAGAAGTGTGATTGACTTGGAGTTACATTGTGTTGTTAAGTGTTCCCTTTATTTTTTTGAGCAGTGTATATTATATTTTATAAACTGGGTGGTTTGAGCCCTGAATGCTGATTGGCTGACAGCCGTGGTATATCAGACCGTATACCACGGATATGACAAAACGTATTTTTACTGCTCTAATTCCGTTGGTAACCAGTTTATAATGGCAATAAGGCACCTCTGGTGTTTGTGGTATATGGCCAATATACCATGGCTAAGGGCTGTATCCAGGCACTCCGCTTTGCTTAAATATATAACAGACAATATTATTGTCTGTTGACAGACACATTTGAGTGGTCTCGCGTGTCTCTTTGAGATGAACTGAGTCTGCAATACATTGGGATAGAGGTTGAATCCCAAATAGAACCCTATTCCCTACATAGTGCACTACTTTTGACCAGAGCCCTATGACACTATATATAGGAAATAGGGTGCCATTTGAGGCGCAGACAGAAACTCAACAGAAACTCGGACGCTCAGGGACATTTGTTTTTCTTTCCTCGTGTTCTTTTTTCTGCCATCCATTTTGATGAGACTGATCTCAGTGTAAATCCCCCCTGACACCAGTCTAATGCCAGTCTAATACCATCCTATCCATGCCCCTTTCCACCGCCTGGCATTGTGCAGTTAATCCAGACCAAGGCCCCCGGTGTGTTGCATTGGCCATTTGTCTCTCATTGGAATGACTGCCTTGTAGACAGGCTGCAAAAGGTTTACAATGTATTTCAATGGAGACATTTACACTTCAGCTGTATGAAGACGTGCTGTAGGGTTGAGGTAGATTTTATAAAGCAGAGGGCATTGAAAATAACATTGATCACCTTTTGTGGAATATGCTTTTCTTTCAGGTGGTTGGCCCATCTATGATTGAATAACCATGTTTGAGAGTATCCTTGTTTGAGGAATAACCTGTCTGAGACTTGAAGATGTGTGAGCAGCATCGCAGCTAATTTCTGGACTTTAGTTCAGTGCGATAATGCTATTGTTGAGGTATGCGGGTTCAATACCTAGTTAGTTACACTGTATCAAAGCACAACAAAGCTAATCTTCTCTCCACATGCTGTGTGTATAAGGCTCACTATTACCCCCAATTACTGTGTGTGTGTGTGTGTGTGTGTGTGTGTGTGTGTGTGTGTGTGTGTGTGTGTGTGTGTGTGTGTGTGTGTGTGTGTGCGTGCGCGTGTCAGACCTGGGTTCAAATACTATTTCAATTATTTAAATTACTTTAAGTATTCAGATATTTTTATTTGAAAATACAAGTAGTTGTTGTAATGTATTTGGAAATACACAGAGTATTTCAAATACAAATATTTAAAAATAGTAAGCTATTTATAGGAAATAATTGGAAAATACTTCCAACAGAAGTAGTTTATTTCACTTTATTTGAATATACTCAAATACAAGGAAAATAATAAATAATTAAATGCCAGCTTTTAAGCCCAGTTCTGGCGTGTGTCTGTGTTTGTGCACGTAAAGTGTCTAAGCTCATTTTCTTCTCTGCCCCCACAGTTCTGCTGGGTGTGTTGACGGCGTGCGCACAGACCGAGATGAAGAGGGTTGTCGGTGACAATGCGACACTGCCCTGTCACCACCAGTTCTGGGCAGGGGACGCCCCCACACTGGACATCGAGTGGCTCCTCCTCAAGCCCAGTTCCAAGCAGAGAGTGGTGAGTGGCTCCCTTTGGTTATTGGCTTTGGGTGCATCTCAACAGCCTAAAGTGGCATCCTCCCCTTGTCACATTTCCTCCATAACTAGACAGGTGAAAGCACATTTCTGGTATAGGCGTTTATATTTCTGTCACCTTGCCTGTGTTTTCAGATCAGTAGGAGAGAAGACAACAGGAAGCAATTTCAGACTATTGAGATCGTAGAACCAGAAAGAAATGATAAATCAAATCAAATTGTATTTGTCACGTGCCGAATACACCTTACGGTGAAATGCTTACTTACAAGCCACTAACCATCAATGCAGTTCAAGAAATAGAGTTAAGAAATGATTTACTAAATAAACAAAAGTAACATTTTTTATAAAAAGTAACACAATAAAATGACATAGCAATAACAAGGCTATATACAGCATGTATATTGTTTCTTTGTACAGGATAGAGACAGTAGATAGGAGGAGAGAAAGCACTAGAGCAGTGGATCTGATTTGAACCCATGCTGGGAGTGGTAGTACACCGTGAATATATGTGATCGAGAAGCAACGACTTAGACAGCTGAACCAATCAGGCATACATCAGCAGTGTGTCTTCTGTGAATGGATAAGCATCCTCAGCTCTATGACACAGACACAGCTTCTCCCCCATCATGACATAACAAACAGTACGTCACTGTCTCCAGTTCATTGAGGCCTATATGGGTCTATATAGGGACCCACTCTTCTCAATGACTAGGATTACCCCCAAAGGACTGAATCAATCTCTCATCCACTTTTCTCAACTTTGAAGATCTTTCAGCAAACTGTCTTGTTTTTAGAGTCATTCTGGTTTCACTCAACCCATTTGCACCTCTGCAAGTGGGCAGAGTTTTCTTTGCATTTGGCCACTGGTCAAGCTACTATCTGAGGTACCGTCAAGCTTGTTAGACCAATATGGCCGCCTCCATTTTCCCTCCACTCTCTCCCTGCAGGTTATTGAAAGTGAAGGATAATTTACGAGGCCTGCTATTTATCCGCAGAAAATAAAATCGCATTCGCCCACTTTACAGGCTCTGTTTGGATATCCATGGTGATGTTTAATACCTGCAATGGGGGTTATAAACTTTAAGTGATGTGGGCTGAGAAAAATCTGCATTCTTCCCTGCATTTGTTATTTTATGAATTTCCCTACATGGTCAAGTGATGAAGTAATGTCTTGTTTTGTCTTTGGGTCTGAGATAATGTAGTGGTAGACACAGTTTGTTTGTTTTGTCTTTGAGTCTGAGATAATGTAGTGGTAGACACAGTTTGTTTGTTTTGTCTTTGGGTCTGAGATAATGTAGTGGTAGACACAGTTTGTTTGTTTTGTCTTTGGGTCTGAGATAATGTAGTGGTAGACACAGTTTGTTTGTTTTGTCTTTGGGTCTGAGATAATGTAGTGGTAGACACAGTTTGTTTGTTTTGTCTTTGGGTCTGAGATAATGTAGTGGTAGACACAGTTTGTTTGTTTTGTCTTTGGGTCTGAGATAATGTAGTGGTAGACACAGTTTGTTTGTTTTGTCTTTGGGTCTGAGATAATGTAGTGGTAGACACAGTTTGTTTGTTTTGTCTTTGGGTCTGAGATAATGTAGTGGTAGACACAGTTTGTTTGTTTTGTCTTTGGGTCTGAGATAATGTAGTGGTAGACACAGTTTGTTTATATACAGTGTCTTCAGAAAGTATTCACACCCCTTTACTTTTTCCACATTTTGTTGTGTTACAGCTTGAATTTTAAATTGATTCAATTGAAATGTTGTGTCACGGTCCTTCACATAATTTCCCATAATGTCAAAGTGGAATTATGTTTAAAACATTTGTTAGATTTTTATTAATATGAAATGAAAAGCTGAAATGTCTTGAGTCACTAAGTATTCAACCCCTTTTGTTATGGCAAGCCTAAATAAGTTCAGGAGTAAACCTTTTTATTAACAAGTCACATAATAAGTTGCATGGACTTTTGAATGACATGATTTTTGAATGACTGCCTCATCTCTGTACTCTACACAAACAATTATCTGTAAGGTCCCTCAGTTGAGCAGTGCATTTGAAACACATATTCAACCACAAAGACCAGGGAAGTTTACCAATGCCGTGCAAAGAAGGGTACATATTGGTAGATGGGTAAAAAAAAACCAGCGATTTGATCACACCTTTGATCATGGCAAAGTTATTAATTACATTTTGAATAGTGTATCAATACACCCAGTCACTACAAAGATACAGGCATCAACTATTTTGCTGGAGAGGAAGGAAACCGCTCAGGGATTTCACCATGAGGCCAATGGTGACTTTAAAACAGTTATTTAATGGCTGTGATAGGAAAAACTGAGGATGGATAAACAACGTTGTAGTTAGTCCACAATACTAACCTAAATGACAGAGTGAAAAGAAGGAAGCCTGTTCAGAATATAAATGTTCCAAAACATGCATCCTGTTTGCAATGAGGCACTAAAGTAAAACTACAGAAAATGTGGCAAAGAAAGGAACTTTATGTCCTGAATACAAAGCATTATGTTTGGGGCAAATCCAACACAACACATCACTGAGTATCACTCTTCATATTTTCAAGCATGGTGGTGGCTGCATCATGTTATGGGTACGTTTGTCATTGGCAAGGACTAGGGAGTTATTTTGGATAAAACTAAATGGAGAAGAGCTAAACACAGGCAAAATCCTAGAGGAAAACCTGGTTCAGTCTGCTTTCCAACAGACACTGGGAGACAAGTTCACCTTTCAGCAGAACAATAACCTAAAACACAAGGCCAAATGTATACTGGAGTTGCTTACCAAGATTACATTGAATGTTCCTGAGTGGCCTAGTTACAGTTTTGACTTAAATCGGCTTGAAAGTCTATGGCAATACTTGAAAATGGCTGTCTAGCAATTATCAACAACCAACTTGACTGAGCTTGAAGAATTTTTTAAATAATAATGTGCAAATATTGTACAATCCAGGTGTGCAAAGCTCTTAGAGAGACTTACCCAGAAAGACTCACAACTTTAATCACTGCCAAAGGTGATTCTAACATGTTTTGACTCAGGGGTAAATTCGATATTTCTGTATTTAATTTTCAATATATGTGCAAAGGTTTCTAAAAGCATGTTTTCAACTTCTCATTATGGGGTATTGTGTGTAGATGGATGAGAATGTTGTTTTATCCATTTTTAATTCAGGCTGTAACACAACAAAATGTGTAATAAGTAAAGGGGTGTGAATAATTTCTGAAGGCACTGTAGCACAGCATGTAGTATGATCACCACATAATCACAATAATATGATATCTGTGTTTACAATGATTGACAATGGTCAGTAGCATACCTCGTTCATTCCCCCTAAGTGATACATATGTGCGTGTACTGTATCAATGTGCGTGTCACCTACACATATCCACAACCCTTCTCCAGATAACCATGGGTACAGAACCACCATTTCCACTTTCCTACACAAGTCCTGCAATGCACAGCCAGAACCTCTAACACTAACTCTTATCTCTCTGTACCTCATTCTCTCCCTCCTTGCCACCTTTCCTCCCTCCCCGCCAGGTGATCACCTACTTCGCGGGCCGGGTGTACGACCCCAACGAGGCGGAGGAGGGGCGGCTGTCCTTAGCCGGGGACTACCTCAAGGGGGATGCCTCCCTGCTGATCAGTGACCTCAGCCTGGGCGACTCGGGCGAGTACAGCTGCAAGGTGAAGAATGGGGGGAAGTACCAATGGAGCACGGTCAACCTCATAGTACAGGGTAAGTCCTAATGGAGCCCGGCCATTCTCATAGTACTTGGTAAGTACCAATGGAGCACGGTCAACCTCATAGTAAGTCCTAGACCCACTGTGTATTTTGGGGGATTTTTCACACAATCGAAATGAAAATGCACAGCAACAAACAAAACAGAAAAATTAAAACATTCACCACCATATAAGGTTTTGGATGATCAATTCAAAACAAACAGAAAAAACCCTCAGGGAGTTGGGTTTGGTTGGGCTAACACCGAATTCACTGCAATAGAGTATCATTCTTATGTCACTTGAAAAGGGATGCTGTACAGGTGGGCATTTAGTAAGAGATCAAGAGATGTTCCCGCCACTGCTTGCCTGCAAGGTTTCACTGTTATATGAAATGTCTAACATTGTTTAACCTTTTGCTAAACTGGACTAAATCAGGGTCCCACAGAGTGTTTCTTGGTAGTCTTAAACATCTACTTTGAAACAAAAGTATACACCTCACACACATGGTTATGGGCTTAAAAAGAGAAGACACCTATACCATGTCAGACATAGAGTTGAAATGTATTACATGTTTTGTTTTGCATCCCAATTATACACTTTATACACATCACAAAAGACGGAAATATAAGAAAACCGTTTGACATAGAAACAACAAATTCTCTGCGTGAAAAAATATATAAATGTTTATTAATTATGAAATTATGAAAAATATGAATAACATTCCACCCATGAGGCCACTAGGTCATTTGATTGATGGAAAGGCATACATGCTAATGTGGTGGATATAAATGATTTAGGTGATACTAACCTTTCTCCCTTCATACTGTGGTTGACTGACAATGACCACACAAACACTGTTGGTGAGATGTTTGAGTCACTACCTAACTATCCTGTTGGTGTCACTGAAGAATAAGATGGCAGTTACTTGTCATGTACTTGTGAAAATGAGCTCCAAAAGGTAGACAATGGACCACTGACACATGTTGCTACCGATCAAAATCCCTGACTGTGCATAAGAGATAAAAGCGTAAGTAGCACCTGTGGCACTGTGATACAGCATCTAGCTGTGTATGGCTCTGATATAGAGCTCTCTCCAGCCTGCCTTCCCCTCCCACGGTCTCCCACGGTAAGACGTTAAGAGAGTGCGCCACACATTTATGCATACATTTGTACAAATTGGCCCGCAGCTTTGAAACGCCACTTTCGATTTTTTGTGAGACGGTAAGATAAGGGGATGGGGGAATTGGGGTTGGGGCGCGGTGGGAAGTGGAACTGACACAGAAACAAGATGGAGGGCCCCGCCTCCTCCTCCCCCTTCTCCTCAGCCCCCCTAATTGCATCCTGGTTAGAATTCACCCTACTCAGCAAAATGAAGAGAGATCAGGGGAAGAGAGGTCCATGATAGAGAGAGGGAGGTGGATGGTGGGGATGTTGTGGAGGTGTGTCTAAGGAGTTACTAACAGGACCCAAATGGTCTCAGCAGGCATTGTTGTATTTATCTCACTTATACAGTGCATTCGGAAAGTATTCAGACCCCTTGACTTTGTTACGTTACAGCCTTATTCTAAAATGAATGAAATTAGTTTTTTTCCTCATCAATCTACACACAATACCCCATAATGACAAAGTGAAAAAAGGTTTTTAGTAAATGTTGCACATTTATTAAATATAAAAAACAGAAATACCTTATTTACATATGTTGATGTCACAGTATCCATCGTGGATTTGAAAGGAGGACCAAGGCGCAGCAGAAGTGTGGACACTCATGTTTCTTTAATTAACAAAACAAGTAAAGTATCCACTGGAAAAAAACTATAAACAAAACAATGAACAGTACTCACGATACGACAGTGTAGCAGGCTAAACCAAAAAAAGCAGTGCTCACCACAATTCCCCACAACCCCCAGTGACAAACATACTCCTACATATATGACTCCCAATCAGGAACAACGATCCCCAGCTGTTCCTGATCAGGAGTCACAAGACACAGAGAACACACACAAGACTGCCACGTCCTGACCCCCAAACTACTACAACAGCTCCATCTGCTGGTCAGGACGTGACAGTACCCCCCTCCCTCAAGGTGCAGACCCCGGAATGCACCTAACCACAAAACAAAAACCCCAACAAACAAAATCCCCAACAAAACCCATAAACACTAACCCTTAAACAATAAGGGAGGGAAGGGAGGGTAGCTGCCGTCACCGACGGCACTGTGCTACACCCTCCCTCCCCAACCCACCTATCCTGGAGGTGGCTCAGGTGCAGGCCGTTCCTGGCTGTCGGGGCAGTCTGGCCGCTCGGGACAGTCTGGGCAGTCTGGCAGCTCGGGGCAGTCTGGGCAGTCTGGCAGCTCGGGGCAGTCTGGCAGTCTGGCAGCTCGGGGCAGTCTGGCAGCTCGGGGCAGTCTGGCAGCTCGGGACAGTCTGGGCAGTCTGGCAGCTCGGGACAGTCTGGGCAGTCTGGCAGCTCGGGACAGTCTGGGCAGTCTGGCCGCTCGGGACAGTCTGGGCAGTCTGGCCGCTCGGGACAGTCTGGGCAGTCTGGCCGCTCGGGACAGTCTGGGCAGTCTGGCCGCTCGGGACAGTCTGGGCAGTCTGGCCGCTCGGGACAGTCTGGGCAGTCTGGCCGCTCCGGACAGTTCAGGGCAGTCTGGCCGCTCCGGCAGTTCAGGGCAGTCTGGCCGCTCCGGCAGTTCAGGGCAGTCTGGCCGCTCCGGCAGTTCAGGGCAGTCTGGCCGCTCCGGCAGTTCAGGGCAGTCTGGCCGCTCCGGCAGTTCAGGGCAGTCTGGCCGCTCCGGCAGTTCAGGGCAGTCTGGCCTGTCTGGCGACTGTTGACTGGCGGGCAGCTCTGACGACTGTTGACTGGCGGGCAGCTCTGACGACTTGACTGGCGGGCAGCTCTGACGACTTGACTGGCGGGCAGCTCTGACGACTGTTGACTGGCGGGCAGCTCTGACGACTGTTGACTGGCGGGCAGCTCTGACGACTGTTGACTGGCGGGCAGCTCTGGCGACGGTTGACTGGCGGGCAGCTCTGGTGACTGTTGACTGGCGAGGCTGGGTTCACGCACTTGAAGCCTGGTGCGTGGTGCTGGTACTGGGCGTACCAGATTGTGAACACGCACCTCCAGGCTAGTGCGGGGAGCGGGAACAGGACGAGTCGGATTGGGTTGACGCACTTCCGGGTCCGCACGAGAGACAGGAGCTGGAAACCCAGGGCTATGGAGGCGCACAGTCGGTCTTGATCTTACCTCCTGCACAACCCGTCTTGGCTGGATGGAACTAGTAGCCCTGTACGAGCGGGGTGCTTGTACAGGGCAGACTGGGCTGTGCAGGGGCCTGATGGTAGCCGTGCGTAGAGCGGGAGTTGGGTAGCCTGGTCCTCGGAGGCGTACCGGCGACCAGATGTGCTGCGCAGGCATCCTCCTACCAGGCTGGATGCCCGCTCTAGCACGACACCTGCGAGGGGCTGGAATAACGCGCACCGGACTGTGCGTGCGTATGGGTGAGAGAGTGCGCTCCTCAGCGAAACATGGCGCTCTCCACCTCATACGCTCCTCCATATAACCACGGGTAGCTGGCTTCCGGCTCCTCCTAGGCCTAGCCAAACTACCCATGTGCCCCCCAAAAATGTTTTTATTGGGGGTGCCTCTCGTGCTTCTCCCTCAGCGCGTCCAAGGCCTCGTACCTCCGCCTCTCTGCCTTGGCTGCCTCAATTTCCTCCTGTGGGCGACGGTACTCCCCAGCCTGGTGCCAAGGTCCAGCCCCGTCCAGAACTTCCTCCCAGGTCCATCTCTCCCGCCAGTCCAACTCGAAATCTCTTTTCTTCTGCTGCTTGGTCCTTAGTTGGTGTTGGTGGGGAATTCTGTCACAGTATCCATCGTGGATTTGAAAGGAGGACAAAGGCGCAGCAGAAGTGTGGACACTCATGTTTCTTTAATTAACAAAACAAGTAAAGTATCCACTGGAAAAAACAATAAACAAAACAATGAACAGTACTCATGATACGACAGTGTAGCAGGCTAAACCAAAAAAAGCAGTGCTCACCACAATTCCCCACAACCCCCAGTGACAAACATACTCCTACATATATGACTCCCAATCAGGAACAACGATCCCCAGCTGTTCCTGATCAGGAGTCACAAGACACAGAGAACACACACAAGACTGCCACGTCCTGACCCCCAAACTACTACAACAGCTCCATCTGCTGGTCAGGACGTGACAATTGAACAGTATAAAAAGCAGTTTGCAAGTTCTGGAAAGCTTTTGTCGAAGACGAGGCACAACAATAAATAACAGTATCATCAGCATAAAAGTGAAGTTGCGCATTTTGCACATTTTTGTCTAAATTATTTATATAAATAGTGAATAAGTGGGGACCAAGTACAGAGCCCTGGGGCACACGATTACAGACAGACAATTTAACAGACATGAGCCCATCAAATTGAGTGCACTGAGTTCTATCAGACAGATAGTTAGCAAACCATGAAACTGCATGCTTCGAAAGACCTACGCTTGACAATCTCTGCCTCAGTATAGCATGATCAACTGTATCAAAAGCCTTAAAGAGATCAATAAAAAGTGAGACTCAGGGCTGTTTTTTGTCAAGGGCTTCAGTGATATCATTTAAAACCTTCATGGTTGCTGTAATTGTGCTATGCTTCTTCCCGAAACTCGATTGGTACATTGATAAAGTAGAGTTAGTATATAAAAACTATTTTAGCTGTTCACTCACAAGGGTTCACTCACCAGCGGTGACAGCTTTGAGATTGGCCTATAATTATTTAAAAGAGTTGGATCTCCCCCTTTTAAAAGTGGTAGAACAAATGCAGATTTCCAGATCTTTGGAATTTCATTACATTCCAGGGTTAGAGTGAACAGATATGTAAGTGGTTCAGCTATGAAATCAGCTGCCAGATTTAAAAAGTAGGGATCAAGATGATCAGGACCTGCAGGCTTTCAATGATCTACGGATTTCAGGGCTTTATGTACCTCCTGCACTGAGAATGGTAAAAAGCTAAAAGTTTGACCAGCTTTCGCTGGTTCATCCACACAGGGTTGTACAGAGACAGAGGACACTGGATCAAACAGCTTGTAGGCTGTTTGATTCAGTGTCCTCTGTCTCTGTACAACCCTGTGTGGATGAACCAGTGAGAGCTGGTCAAACTTTTGATTGATGATTGAAACAATTCAGCATTTCAGTTTTGTCATATACAGCAACAAAGTCCTTCAATACACATGATGGTAATTCATTAACATTACTGTTTCCAGACATAGACTTAATAGCCTTCCACAACTTTCTAGGGTCATTCAGGTTATAAGTGCGAACAGACATAAAATATTCAGACTTGGCCTTCCTGAGAAGAAAAGAACACTTGTTTCGTAACTGCCTAAAAAGAAGCCAATCAGCATCAGAACATGATTTCCTTGCTTTAGCCCAGGCTAGATTACATTTGTGAATAATACAAGACAGCTCAGAAGAAAACCATGGATTATCCCGCCCTTTAACCCTGAACCTGTGGAATGGGGCATGTTTGTTTACTATTTGGAGAAAACCATCATGAAAGAATTTACAGGCAGTTTCCCCATCAGGAATAAGCTCAATCTTGCTCCAGCCAAAATAAAACAAATCATGAAAGAAAGCCTGCTCATTAAAACTCTTCACATTTCTCTTAGGAATAAAGCGTGCGTTTGTTTTAGAAACCGTAGTATTTCTAACAGCAACAACAGCACAATGGTCACTTAAATCATTACAGAAAACACCAACCGCAGAATATTTATGTGGAACATGTGTCAATATCAAATCAATCAGGGTAGATTTATCTGGACATTTGAGATTTGGGCGAGTGGGTGAGTTAATTAACTGGGTAAGATTCATAGAATTACAAAACATTTTTAAATCATCAGACACCGGCTTTAACCAACACCATTTCACTGTAAAGAAGTTTACACATAAGATGCATCAGAGAAGAAAATGCATCACCGAGAGCAGAGGGGGGGTCTATAACAGCCAATCACAGTTACAGAGAGACCCTTTGAAACCTCAATATTCAAAGCAAGAAATTCCAACTGTTTACAAATAGTTTCAGACTTTGCCACACTTACAAGGAATTTAGTCTTTACATATATAGCCACACCCCCACCTTTCTTAATTCTATCAGTGTGATACACATTGTAACCATTTATACAAATATCCTTATCAAGAACAGACTTGCTGAGCCAGGTTCCATATAGTAAATGCTTAATGAATGTATTTAATGATACCAGGGAAAAACACTCACATTCTGTTCAACATGACATCATTTACATGGTGAAGAGCAAGAAGCCGCTGAAGGAGTTAGTTGTTTGAATCACCATACAGCAAGCCTGCAGTTTCCAGGTACTGTAGATGCATGTAGACCACATCCCCCTCCTCTAACTCAAGGACAGCTGCATTAGATTCCTACTCCCAATCCCGATCAGCATCAACATTTTCATATGTGACCATTACTCTCTGGTCAAGTATACTGTACACCCATCCATGATACCACAGGCAGTGAATCTAAAGTAGTAGACTCCTCTCACTGGTGTAGTGAAGATACCTGCATGACAAAAATATTATATTGTATATTCATTCTTATGTGTATATATACACTGAACAAAAATATAAATGCAACATGCAACAATTTCAATGATTCTACTGAGTTAAAGTTCATGTAAGGAAATCAGTCAATTGAAATAAATAAATTAGGCCCTAATCTATGGATTTCACATGACTGGGCAGGAACGCAGCAATGGCTCTGCTGCTAGTGCTGGAATTGTATTATTAAAAACCAATAAGAATATGAGATATGTTTGGCTATCTGCTGGTCCATATAACACTATCTCAAAGCTAACATACAGTATATACATTATGTACTACAACCTGTGTTCTCTCTTTCCAGTTCCTCCACTGATTGTCAGTCTGATCTCACTGGTTGTCAGATCTGCTGCTTGTGCTGGACATGTTGAAACGAGTAAAGACAAAGGATAAACAATGTTACTACTAATTTGACAGCTTTATTTACTGGCTTCAGGTTGTTTGTCTCTTGTAGAAGGTTGTCAGGTTGTTTGTCTCTGTAGAAGGTTGTCAGGTTGTCTGTCTCCTGTAGAAGGTTGTCAGGTTGTCTGTCTCCTGCAGAAGGTTGTCAGGTTGTTTGTCTCCTGCAGAAGGTTGTCAGGTTGTCTGTCTCCTGCAGAAGGTTGTCAGGTTGTTTGTCTCCTGCAGAAGGTTGTCAGGTTGTTTGTCTCCTGCAGAAGGTTGTCAGGTTGTTTGTCTCCTGCAGAAGGTTGTCAGGTTTTCTGTCTCTTGTTCCTCTCATCCATCTGGCTTCAATGGCTGAAATAACGTAAATTCACTACCTGTTGGAGTTAGTGAGGGAAAAAAGTATTTGATCCCCTGCTGATTTTGTACGTTTGCCCATTGACAAAGAAATGATCAGTCTATAATTTTAATGGTATGTTTATTTGAACAGTGAGAGACAGAATAACAACAAAAAAATCCAGACCACCTTTGGTCTGTTTTGCCAATAGAAGATTAATATAAAGTGTAGTCAACTTTTGTTCTAAGGGCAAAATAATCTGATAGCTAGCTAGCTTGCTCTGATTAGCATGTTGTTTGTAGCTTGCTACATTTTACTCTTTGCTTCAAGTCAGGAGACCAGTTATATCTTAAAAACCTCTTACATCTAGATGTTCCGCTAGCGGAACGCCTCGCCAATATCCAATGATAGAGCGTGGCGCGAATTACAAACTCCTCAAAAATCCCAAAACTTCCATTTTTCAAACATATGACTATTTTACACAATTTTAAAGACAAGACTCTCCTTTATCTAACCACATTGTCCGAGGCTTTACAACGAAAGCAAAACATTAGATTATGTCAGGAGAGTACCCAGCCAGAAATAATCAGACACCCATTTTTCAAGCTAGCATATAATATCACAAAAACCAAAACCACAGCTAAATGCAGCACTAACCTTTGATGATCTTCATCAGATGACACTCCTAGGACATTATGTTATACAATACATGCATGTTTTGTTCAATCAAGTTCATATTTATATCAAAAAACAGCTTTTTACATTAGCATGTGACGTTCAGAACTAGCATACCCACCGAAAACTTCCGGTGAATTTACTAAATTACTCACGATAAACGTTCACAAAAAACATAACAATTATTTTAAGAATTATAGATACAGAACTCCTTTATGCAATCGCGGTGTCCGATTTTAAAATAGCTTTTCGGTGAAAGCACATTTTGCAATATTCTGAGTAGATAGCCCGGCCATCATGGCTAGCTATTTTGACACCCACCACGTTTGGCACTCACCAAACTCAGATTTACTATAAGAAAAATTGGATTACCTTTGCTGTTCTTTGTCAGAATGCACTCCCAGGACTTCTACTTCAACACCCAATGTTGTTTTGGTTCCAAATAATCCATAGTTATATCCAAATAGCGGCGTTTAGTTCTTGCGTTCAAGACACTATCCGAAGGGTGATGCGCCGGCGCGTATCGTGACAAAAAAATGTCAAAATATTCCATTACCGTACTTCGAAGCATGTCAAACGCTGTTTAAAATCTATTTTTATGCGATTTTTCTCGTAAAATAGCGATAATATTCCGACCGGGAGACGTTGTTTTCGTTCAAAGACTGAAAGAAGAAAATGGTGTCTTCACGTGCATGCGCGCACCCGTGTCATTGCTCTCAGATCGACCACTATCCAAATCCCCTACTGTTTTCCGCCCAGGGACTGCAGAGTCATCATTCCCCGTTCTGGCGCCTTCTGAGAGCCTATGGGAGCCTTAGAAAATGTCACGTTACAGCAGAGATCCTCTGTTTTCCATAAAGAGGCTATAGAAGGCCAAGAAATGGTCAGAGAGGGCACTTCCTGTATGGAATCTTCTCAGGTTTTGGCCTGCCATATGAGTTCTGTTATACTCACAGACACCATTCAAACAGTTTTAGAAACTTTAGGGTGTTTTCCATCCAAATAAAACAATTATATGCATATTCTAGTTTCTGGGCAGGAGTAATAACCAGATTAAATCGGGTACGTTTTTTATCCGGCCGTGAAAATACTGCCCCCTATCCTAAACAGGTTAAAGATATTGTCACACTTATCTGACTATTGTAACACAATAATGATTTGAAAACGTTACAACTTGTAACTCAAAGTTTTATTTACAAGATTCTCAGTTCAAACCTCCGCCATGTTTTCAATAGTTGTGCATCTGTTAAACGCCGCCCATTGACCTTTTAGAAACCAATCGGATTTTTTCTGCCCTAAGAACAAAGTTGACTACACTTTATATCAACTTGCCTGTCAATATGGAGAAGAGACACAGTTAATATATTATTATATAGTATGTCTGTGATAATTATCAAACAAATATCTCGTAATATTGCATATTTTACTGTATATGACACCAAAGTAGTAATAAAATGTTTAGTGTGAGAAAAGTGATTTAGAACCAGTTAAATGTGATCAGGTCAGAGTCAGGCAGGTACAGGACGGCAGGCAGTCTCGGAGTCAGGGCAGGCAGAGGTTCATAATTATGTCAGAGTCAGGCAGGTACAGGGCGGCAGGCAGGCTCGGGGTCAGGGCAGGCAGGGGTTCATGATCAGGTCAGAGTCAGGCAGGTACAGGATGGCAGGCAGTCTCGGGGTCAGGGCAGGCAGAGGTTCATAATTATGTCAGAGTCAGGCAGGTACAGGACGGCAGGCAGGACAGGGTGTCACGTTGTTAAAAATAGCAGGAGAAGGGTGAGTCAAACGCAGGAGACTGATATCCGTATAAGAGACGTATTTTATAAAGTCCAAAGGAATCACAACGACAAGGCAGGGTAAAAATTATCCACAGAACTGAAGGAGAACAGCTCCTAAATCAATACACGGGGCGCAGCCCGGCAACCCTAATGCCTATCCAAAATGCGTCGTGAAAACCGAACAATATAAAACTATCCTGACTACGTACAACGTTACATGAAAACAATCCCGCACAAATCCCAAACAACAAACCGACAAACTAAATACACCCCCACTAATTACTAACAAGGAACAGGTGCTTACAAATACAGACATAACCAGCAGACACTGAAACATCGATCGGTGGCAGCTAGTAGGCCGGCGACGACGACTGCCGAGCGCCGCCCGACAGGGGAGGAGCACCACCTTCTGTGGACGTTGTGACACAGGGAGAATAGTCAGAACCGGGAAAACTATGAAACAGAACTTGAGAAAAAGGAAGATGGGAAAGCACGCTGGTAAGACCTGACAAGACAAGACGAACTGGCAACAGACAAACAGAGAACACAGGTATAAATACACAGGGATAATGGGAAGATGGACGACACCTGGAGGGGGGTGGAGACAAGCACAAAGACCGGTGAAACAGATCAGGGTGTGACACGGTGTCCACAGATCGATTTGTAAACAAAAATGTCAGTCGGAACCGGTACCAAAACCACACAGGCCCCCTAAACAGGGGACTTTACATCTAAGAGGATCTTATTAAGAATACATTATTATTAATAATAATTTAGCCTTGTTTGTAATTGGTTTCTGAAGAGCATAATTGTAACAACATACGGTTCTAGAATTTTTTGTATTCTCACCTGCATTAAGCCTCTTCAGTTCCTCCACCTCTCTCGCTGTCTGTCACCCTGGCCTCAATTACATTAGTCTTAATTGGATCAAAACCACTAAGTCTACTATTAAAATTCGGGATAGCTACAATACCTGTATTTTCTCCCTTCAGCTCCTCCACCTCTTTCTCACTGTTTGTCAGTCTGGTCCCAATAGTTGACAGCTCTGCTGCTTGTGCTGTAATTGTATCAACAATAACCAATAATATGAGATGTTTGGCTTTCTTCTGGTCCATATAACACTAACATACAGTATGTACATTATGTAGTTGTGTTCTCTCTTTAGTTCCTCCACTTCTTTCTCACTGGTTGTCAGTCTGGTCCCCATGGCTAAAATAACATTCAGTCAGTATTATGATATATGACTGACTTTATATGGTACACTTCATACACAATGGGTATAATTATAATTGTCTCCCATTGACATCAATGCATGACTTACATCAAAGTCTAAATGGTGTACACAGATATCAATTTAGAATTCAGCCTAATGTGAAATATAACTCACATATTACCTGTGTTCAATGTCTTTAGCTCCTCTAGCTGGCTCTTATAGAACGTCAGTTCAGTCTTAGTGATGCTCAGCTCCTCTCTGTTCCACCATGATGGTTCCCAGATTGTGCACCATGTCTCTCAGGTGTTTCAGCTCAGTCCAGATATCAGGTTGGGTGGTGGTCTTACTGTCAGTCAAGGCTGAAGTTTTGGTCTTCTGGCTCTCATAGTGAACTCCACTCCCCTCCTCCCTCTCTCCCTGAGCCCATGATGCCCCAGACACACAGCAGCAGCACCACTAGTGGAACTACAGAAGTCCTCATTCTGACAATACTCACACCTTCTAATGTACCTTCTAGTCCTTTTTATACAGAACCCGAACCATTAAACAAGATCACTGTTGTTTTATTTTAGGTGCACTTTCATTTAAGTCCAAGAACTCAAGACGAGATCATTTGTGGATAAGATTCTTTTTTAGTTATTTTAAAGGTACGTCGTGGGAAATATGAACCTGTTATTATCTAACACAAAAATGTTTGTGTTTGTCTCTCTCTCTCTCTCTCTCTCTCTGTCCCCAGTGAAGCCGTCTAAGCCGCGGTGTTGGATGGAGGGCCGGCTGTTGGAGGGTAGTGATGTTAAGATGAGCTGTAAGTCTACAGACGGCTCTGACCCCATAAACTACAAATGGGAGAGGCTGCTGGACAAGGGCAAGTACGTGGGAAAGCTGCCCCCACTGGCCCTCATAGGTAAGCCCTCTAGTCCACTGCAGGCTCTCTCTGTGTGTGTGTGGATGTATTTCCTGTGCCTTCAAGACATAATGACAAGTCTGTCATAAATCAAGATTTGTCATGAGTCATACACTGACTTAAGCTCCAACTAAGATGTCCTACTTGAGATGAAAACATTGAGTAATTTCCAGATCCCCTTTAAGGACTTTTGGGACAGAACATACTGTACTTTACATAATTAAAGTGTGTGTCAGAATGCCAGACCAATTTCAATGCAAATACACCATCTCCAGTATCCTTATTTGACCTTGTTCACATGTCCAGTTAGTGTTAGTGACAAGTGTTGGTAGAGTCATTTCTCACATGCAGACTCGGCCAAGTTCTTAGTCAATACCACTCCTACCTGTTCTGGGAAACTGTCCATTCACATCTGTTACAACAAAGGATTGAGTTTACCAATCACAAATCAAACAACAGCCCGACGCCCTATGAATTTCTGTTCTGTATTGAATAGTTTAGGTAAAAAATCAGTCTATAACAGGGAACAGTACTACTCATTTTTTACATTTACAATGTTTTAGTCAATTAGCAGATGCTCTTATCCAGAGCAACTTACATTTTTAATACATTTTTAATACTGGTCCCCCGTGGGAATCAAACCCACAACCCTGGCATAGCAAGCGCCATGCTCTACCAACTGAGTCACACATCCGAAGAAACATTATGAAAGTGACCTTGCAGGAAAATGTAAAAGAGACACCATGGTTTGGTCACTGAATTAGTTTAACTTTATACATTTCCATTCTTATCTATCACTATTTTTCTTAAAATATCTAATTTGATGTATTCGATGATTGTTCAAACACTCTCCACATAACCATCACTTGCAATAGTGTTTCTGGATTTTATAGTTGAAAAAAAGCTTTAAATTGCATCACAATCACTGTACCTCACTGTATCCTGAACTTCCTGACGGACCACCACCAGGCGATAATGGTAGGAAACAACACATTTGCCACGCTGACCATCAACACGGGGGCCCCACAGGGGTGTGTGCTAAGTCCTCTCCTGTACCCCCTGTTCACCCACGACTCCAATACCATCATCAAGTTTGCTGACGACACAACGGTGGTACAACTGATCACAAACGACGATGAGACAGCCTATTGGGAGGAGGTCAGAGACCTGGCAGTTTAACTCCAGGACAACAACCTCTCCCTCCACGTCAGCAAGATAAGGGAGCTGATTGTGGACTACAGGAAATGGGGGGGCGAGCATACCCCCATCCACAACGATGGGGCTGTAGTGGAGTCAGTCGAGAGCTAAAAGTTCCTTTGTGTCCACATCACTAAGGAATTATCATGGTCCACACACACCCACACAGTTGTGAAGAGGGCATCTCAGCACCTCTCCCCCCAGGAGGTTGAAAAGATTTGGCATGGGCCCTCAGATCCTCAAAAAGTTCAACAGCTGCACCATTGAGTGCATCTTGACTGACTGCATCACCGCTTGGTATGGCAACTGCAAGGCACCTGACCGCAAGGCGCTACAGGAAGGCCAAAAAAAAGCCCCCAAAAAACTCCAGCCACCCAAGCCATAGACTGTTCTCCTTGCTACCGCACGGCAAGCGGTACCAGTGCACCAAGTCTGGAACCAACAGGAACCTGAACAGCTTCTAACCCCAAGCTAATAGACTGCATAACAAGACTGCTAAATAACTAATCAAATGGCTACCCGGACTACCTGCATTGACCGCGTTTTGCACCAACTCTTTCACTCACACACACATTGCTGATACTGTCTATCCTGTTGCTATGTCACTTTACCCCTACCTATATGTACTGTACATAGCTACCTTAGTTACCTCGTACCCCTGTACATCGACTCGGTACTGGTACTCCCTGTATTAGCCATGTTTTTTTTTACTCGTTATTTACTGTATTTATTCCTCGTGTCTCTATTTCAATGTTTTATCTTAACTCTGCATTGTTGGAAAAGACCCTGTAAGTAAGCATTTCACTGTTAGGATCTATTCAATCAGATCTGCTTTAGCGGACATCCGCATAGTGGTTGTTTTGGCGGTGTCAGAGGTGGAACTGCATTAGAGCTGTCAAATCCACAAGTGGCTCCCGCCATTATAAACTCAGCAAAAAAAGAAACATCCCTTTTTCAGGACCCTGTCTTTCAAAGATAATTCGTAAAAATCCAAATAACTTCACAGATCTTAATTGTTACCCATGCTTGTGCAATGAACCATAAACAATTAATGAACATGAGACACTAACAGCTTACAGACGGTAGACAATTAAGGTCACAGTTATGAAAAGTTAGGACACTAAATAGACCCCTTTCTACTGACTCTGAAAAAGACCAAAAGAAAGATGCCCAGTGTTCCTGCTCATCTGTGTGAACGTGCCTTAGGCATGTTGCAAGGAGGCATGAGGACTGCAGATGTGGCCAGGGCAATAAATTGCAATGTCCGTACTGTGAGACGCCTAAGACAGAGCTACAGGGAGACAGGACGGACAGCTGATCGTCCTTGCAGTGGCAGACCACGTGTAACAACACCTGCACAGGATCGGTACATCCGAACATCACACCTGCGGGACAGGTACAGGATGGCAACAACAACTACCCAAGTTACACCAGGAACGCACAATCCCTCCATCAGTGCTCAGACTGTCCGCAATAGGCTGAGAGAGGCTGGACTGAGGGCTTGTAGGCCTGTTGTAAGGCAGGTCTTCACCAGACATCACCGGCAATCTACACCTCCATTAGGATGATAGATGTAATTTACACCTCCATTAGGATGATAGATGTAATCTACACCTCCATTAGGATGATAGATGTAATCTACACCTCCATTAGGATGATAGATGTAATCTACACCTCCATTAGGATGATAGATGTAATCTACACGTCCGTTAGGATGATAGATGTAATCTACACGTCCATTAGGATGATAGATGTAATCTACACGTCCATTAGGATGATAGATGTAATCTACACCTCCGTTAGGCTGATAGATGTAATCTACGCCTCCGTTAGGATGATAGATGTAATCTACGCCTCCATTAGGATGATAGATGTAATCTACGCCTCCATTAGGATGATAGACGTAATCTACGCCTCCATTAGGATGATAGATGTAATCTACGCCTCCATTAGGATGATAGATGTAATCTACACCTCCATTAGGATGATAGATGTAATCTACTCCTCCATTAGGATGATAGATATAATCTACACCTCCATTAGGATGATAGATGTAATCTACACCTCCATTAGGATGATAGAAAACATCATTATTTATTTTCATGATTTTTCAATTTATTTGAGCGTAATTATTTCTACATTGCCTACACTTTCTCGTTCTGAATTTCTAATTTGAGTGGGGGGGTATGGCTTCTTGACAATGATCACAAGAGGAGCTGATCACCGATTTGACAGCTCCGACACAGTTCCACCTCCAAAACACTCACTATGTGGCTGTCTGCTATCTCCGGTAACGCTTTATCTGATTGAATCTAGGCCTTAGTCTACACGAAACATGTGACAAATACAATTGTATTTGATTTGACCTTGTCCTGTTCTCGTGTAAGATTTGAAAAACTCAGAGATAGTGACACTGAGGAACCTGACCAAGGAGAGTGCTGGGGTGTATAAATGTACCGCCAGCAACGATGTGGGAGAGGAGAGCTGCACCGTAGAGGTCAAGATGCACTGTGAGTAACCCAGGCTATAACCAACACCCACGTACACACTGTCTCATATTATAACCCCATTAAGGTTACCAAAGGACAGTAATTGCTATCCCTTTCTTTCAACCTGTGAATCATATTTATCCTTGTGTACATTTTAGATGTGCGGGGCATGGGTGTGGTGGCGGGCGCCGTGGTGGGCGTGTCCTTCGGTGTCCTCCTCATCATTCTCATTATTTGGCTGGTGTTCCGCAAGAAGGAGAAGAAGAAATACGAGGAGGAGGAGACCCCTAACGAGATCAGGTACACACACACAATCACATATACACCCGCACATCACACACACACACACACACACACACACACACACACACACACACACACACACACACACACACACACACACACACACAATCATGCTCAAACACACAGATTTAGGTTAGTAAAGGTAATTTGCAGATAGTCAAACACACGGAACATATTGAATCAAAAATAACAAAAAGTAAATACATAAACAGATGGGGTGGGAACAAACCTCACCTAGTTGGTATAAAAAGGGACTTGACTTCACTCTCAGTGAAGTCTTAATACCACCAACACTTGAACCAACCTGTGTAGCATCCTCTCTCTAGCCTGTGTAGCATCCTCTCTCCTGCCTGTGTACCATCCTCTCTCCAGCCTGTGTAGCATCCTCTCTCCAGCCTGTGTACCATCCTCTCTCCAGCCTGTGTAGCATCCTCTCTCCAGCCTGTGTACCATCTTCTCTCCAGCCTGTGTACCATCCTCTCTCCAGCCTGTGTAGCATCCTCTCTCCAGCCTGTGTAGCATCCTCTCTCCAGCCTGTGTAGCATCCTCTCTCCAGCCTGTGTAGCATCCTCTCTCCAGCCTGTGTAGCATCCTCTCTCCAGCCTGTGTAGCATCCTCTCTCCAGCCTGTGTAGCATCCTCTCTGCAGCCTGTGTAGCATCCTCTCTCCAGCCTGTGTAGCATCCCCTCTCCAGCCTGAGTATACCATCCCCTTTCCTCCCCATCCCTCAGAGCAGGTTCCTCACCTCTCAGAGCAGGTCCCTTACTTCTCAGAGCAGGTTCCTCACCTCTCAGAGCAGGTCCCTTACTTCTCAGAGCAGGATCCTCTCTACAGCCTGTGTATACACTCCCCTTTCTTCCCCATCTAGCAGAGCAGGTTCCTTCCCATCCCTCAGAGCAGGTTCCTCCCCATCCCTCAGAGCAGGTTCCTCCCCATCCCTCAGAGCAGGTTCCTCCCCATCCCTCAGAGCAGGTTCCTCCCCATCCCTCAGAGCAGGTTCCTCCCCATCCCTCGGAGCAGGTTCCTCCCCATCCCTCGGAGCAGGTTCCTCCCCATCCCTCAGAGCAGGTTCCTCCCCATCCCTCGGAGCAGGTTCCTACCAATCCCTCGGAGCAGGTTCCTACCAATCCCTCGGAGCAGGTTCCTACCAATCCCTCGGAGCAGGTTCCTACCAATGCCTCGGAGCAGGTTCCTACCAATCCCTCGGAGCAGGTTCCTACCAATCCCTCGGAGCAGGTTCCTACCAATGCCTCGGAGCAGGTTCCTACCAATCCCTCGGCGCAGGTTCCTTCCCATCCCTCGGAGCAAGTTCCCAGCGTCCTCAATGATGTCTGATAATGCTGCCTGCTGGCAGTGCTTGTTACAACAGCAGCTATTTTTTGGTGATAGCGAAGCCTGTGTCGGGCTGTATTCTGCAGGCACATGGGGATGGCTGAGTACCAATAATGTAGTGGAGTGGCATAGCAAGGGGAAGTGGAGTGGAGTCGCATAGCAGACAGTTTCTTCTGTCCTGTTGACATATGGAGCATTAGCGGCGACACATACATACACACAGTCTGATATCAAACTGATGTTTAATTAGAGAAGGTGAGGGGTTGCTAATGAAGTAGTGACAATTAAGTGCATGTCGATGAGGTGCTGTCCTTACCTGACGTAACTCGGGTTCATTGTAAGAAGGGGATACCAGTTATTCTGTCATTCAGAGTACCATGTATTTGGCCAGCTACTGCTGTTACTGCAAAGAACACATATCGGTTTTATCGTACAAGTTCATGATGTTCTATGGATGCAGACATACACTACCAGCCAAAAGTTTTAGAACACCTACTCATTCAATGTTTTTCTTTATTTTTACTATTTTCTACATTATAGAATAATAGTGCAGACCTCAACACTATGAAATAACACAAATGGAACCATGTAGTAACCAAAAAAAGTGTTAAACAAATGAAAATATATTTTCTTTTGAGATTCTTCAAATAGCCACACTTTGTCTTGATGACAGCTTTGCACACTCTGGGCATTCTCTCAACCAGCTTCACCTGGAATGCTTTTCCAAAAGTCTTGAAGGAGTTCCTACATATGCTGAGCACTTGTTGGCTGCTTTTCCTTCACTCTGTGGTCCGACTCATCCCAATTTGGTTGAGGTCGGGGGATTGTGGAGGTCAGGTCATCTGATGCAGCACTCCATCACTCTCCTTATTGGTAAGATAGCCCTTACACAGCCTGGAGGTGTGTTGGGTCATTGTCCTGTTGAAAAACAAATGATAGTCCCACTAAGCACAAACCATATGGGCTGGCGTATCGCTGCAGAAGTCTGTGGTAACCATGCTGGTTAAGTGTGCCTTGAATTCTAAATAAATCACAGACAGTGTCACCAGCAAAGCACCCCCACACCATAACACCTCCTCCTCCATACTTTACGGTGGGAAATATACATGCAGAGATCATCGGTTCACCCACATCGTGTCTCAAAGACAGTTGGAACCAAAAATCTCCAATTTGGACTCCAGACCAAAGGACACATTTCCACCGGTCTAATGTCCATTGCTCGTGTTTCTTGGCCCAAGCAAGTCTCTTCTTATTATTGGTGTCCTTTAGTAGTGGTTTCCAGAGGTGGGACCAAGTCATTGTTTTACAAGTCACAAGTAAGTCTCAAGTCTTAGCACTCAAGTCCCAAGTCAAGTCAAGACAGGCAAGTCAAGTCTCAAATCAAGAGCGTCAAGTGGGCGGCAGCGTAGCCTAGTGGTTAGAGCGGTTAGAGGGTTGGACTAGTAACCCAAAGGATGCAAGATCGAATCTGTCACGACTTCTGCCGAAGTCGGTCCCTCTCCTTGTTCGGGCGGCGTTCGGCGGTCGACGCCATTGCCGATCCACTTTTCATTTTCCATTTGTTTTGTCTTACACACCTGGTTTCAATCCTCAAATTACTTGTTCATTATTTAACCCTCTGTTCCCCCATGTTTGTTTGTGAGTAATTGTTCGTTGTATATCGGTCCGTTATTGTGGGCTCGCTGTGTATTTTTGTGTAAAGTATGTTGATTACTCATATCTGCTGTCCTGCGCCTGACTCTCTACACCAGCTACACACAGGACCATTACAGAATCCCTGAGCTGACAAGGTACAAAATCTGTTGTTCTGCCGCTGAACAAGGCAGTTAACATCTCTGGGCCAGTGGGATGTTTGCGTCCCACCCTAGTCAACAGCCAGTGGAATCGCGTGGCGCGAAATACAAATACCTCAAAAATGCTATAACTTCAATTTCTCAAACATATTACTATTTTACACCATTTTAAAGATAAGACTCTCGTTAATCTAACCACGTCGTCCGATTTCAAAAAGGCTTTACAGCGAAAGCAAAACATTAGATTATGTCAGGAGAGTACCCTGCCAAAAATAATCACACAGCCATTTTCAAAGCAAGCATATATGTCACAAAAACTAAAACCACAGCTAAATGCAGCACTAACCTTTGATGATCTTCATCAGATGACACTCCTAGGACATTATGTTATACTATACATGATTGTTTTGTTCAATCAAGTGCATATTTATATCAAAAAACAGCTTTTTACATTAGCATGTGATGTTCAGAACTAGCATACCCACCGAAAACTTCCGGTGAAGTTACTAAATTACTCATGATAAACGTTGACAAAATGCATAACAATTATTTTAAGAATTATAGGCACAGAACTCGGCGAAAGCACATTTTGCAATATTCTGAGTACATAGCTCGGCCATCACAGGCTAGCTAATTTGACACCCACCAAGTTTGGGGCAACCTAAACTCAGAATTACTATTAGAAAAATTGGATTACCTTTGCTGTTCTTCGTCAGAATGCACTCCCAGGACTTCTACTTCAACAACAAATGTTGTTTTGGTTCCAAATAATCCATAGTTATATCCAAATACCTCCGTTTTGTTTGTGCGTTCAGGTCACTATCCGAAGGGTAACGCGCGAGCGCATTTCATGACAAAAAAAATCAAAATATTCCATTACCGTACTTAGAAGCATGTCAAACGCTGTTTAAAATCAATTTTTATGCTATTTTCCTTGTAAAATAGCAATAATATTCCAACCGGACAACGTTGTATTCATTCAAAGACTGAAAGAAAAAAATGGAGAAGTCTCGTGAACGTGCATCTCAGTCTCACTGTCCCCAGGCAGGCCACTTAAACTCTGCTGCTGTACTTTGCCCAGAGACAGGTGACACGTCATTCCGCTTTCTGAACGCTTTAAAGAGCCAATGGAAGCCTTAGAAAGTGTCACGTAACAGCACAGATGCTGTATTTTCGATAGAGATGCAACAGAAGGACAACAAATTGTTAGACAGGGCACTTCCTGCATGGAATCTTCTCAGGTTTTGGCCTGCCATATGAGTTCTGTTATGCTCATAGACACCATTCAAACAGTTTTAGAAACTTTAGAATGTTTTCTATCCAAATCTACTAATTATATGCATATTCTCGTTTCTGGGCAAGAGTAGTAACCAGTTTAAATCGGGTACGTTTTTTATCCGGCCATGAAAATACTGTCCCCTAGCCCCAACAGGTTAACCCACTGTTCCTAGGCCGTCATTGAAAATAAGAATTTGTTCTTAACTGACTTGCCTAGTTAAATAAAGGTAAAATAAATTAAAAAGTATCAAGTCAAGTCTCAAGTCCTAAACTTTGAGTTTCGAGTCCTAAACCTGTCATAATGTGCTCTTCACCAAATGTAATACCATTTCATATTTTTAACAAGAGTAATAGTACATTACAATTATGCAAATCATGAATCAAATCAAATTTATTTATATAGCCCTTCTTACATCAGCTGATGTCACAAAGTGCTGTACAGAAACCCAGCCTAAAACCCCAAACAGCAAGCAATGCAGGTGTAGAAGCACATGAATGCTTTAACTGCTCCATGCAATGCAACACAGTCAACTGTAAAATAGAGAGGACACATAACATGTGAATGTGAAAAGCACCATCTACAACTGTATTTCTGCCTGCTATTTTGAGGGGGAGCATTTTGGATGTCACTGAACTGAGCTATTAATTGAGTTACCCTTGTGTTATCACACTAGTAAGTCACAGAGCAGAATCCTATGCAGTAGGCAGCAGTGAGGGGGAGGAGTCTCTTTTAAAAATATCTATATATTTATTACTTTCCAAATAAATGGTATATTTCCATGGAAATACATGGGTAGCCATGAGAAAGACACACACCCCCAATAGTGATCGACTATTGAGGATCGCTATGGGGCGCAATCGGGCGATATAGGCTTGTACACAATCGCCCAACCTTAACACACACACACACACACACACTCTCTGTGTGGTTACAGTAGGCTAACGTATATCAATGGTTTTAGGAACAGCGGTAACATCAGGCAGGATTTAGGCTACCAACTGCCTAGCCAGTTGTAGCTCAATCTTGGGTGCAATGATCACGTTCTCGCACTGACTGACTGTGTGGATGCTCATTGATTTAATGTTATGTTAGCCTACATGATACACCAGTAAGTAATAAAATATATAGCTGTCGGCTATATTAACCACAACTTAACGTTATTTGTGCAGCTTCAAATGTCGAACAAAGTTGCAAATTGTTACGCCTGCGTCTGTAATTTCCTTCCCGCATTTTTTGCAAGTTGCAAAAATATCTGAAAATAATAGTTTGGGGTATCATCTTTCCAAGGGCTCCATCTGAATTCACCCGTCAACATTCCTCTGCACTGCCATGCACAACTTTTTCTCAGCTGGCCCAATTTGATTGGCTGCTGTCCGATTCAAACTGTAATCCGTTAAATGAAGAGTTGATGCGCTGCACACTTTGTTTTATATTTGGGCTTGGGGAGTGTATCAAGTCAGGTCGAGTCATAAGGCTCAAGTCCAAGTCAAGTCGCGAGTCATTGGTGTTAAAGTCAAAGTCGAGTTGCAAGTCATCATATTTGTGACTCGAATCTGACTCGAGTCCATGTCATGTGACTCGAGTACACCCTTTGGTGGTTTCTTTGCAGCAATTCGACAATGAAGGCCTGATTCACACAGTCTCCTCAAAACAGTTGATGTTGAGATGTGTCTGTTACTTGAACTCTGTGAAACATTTATTTGGGCTGCAATTTCTGAGGCTGGTAACTCTAATGAACTTATCTTCGGCAGCAGTGGTAACTCTGGGTCTTCCATTCCTGTGGCGGTCCTCATGACAGACAGTTTCATCATAGCGCTTGATGGTTGACTGAACTTCACGTCTTAAAGTAATGATGGACTGTCGTTTCTCTTTGCTTATTTGAGCTGTTCTTGCCATAATATAGACTTGGTCTTTTACCAAATAGGGCTATCTTCTGTATACCCCCCTACCTTGTCACAACACAACTGATTGTCTCAAACGCATTAAGGAAATAAATTCCACAAATTAACTTTTAAGAAGGCACACTTGTTAATTGAAATGCATTCCAGGTGACTACCACATGAAGCTGGTTGAGAGAATGCCAAGAGTGTGCAAAGCTGTCATCAAGGCAAAGGGTGGTTATTTGAAGAATAACACTTGTTTGGTTACTACATGATTCCATATGTGTTATTTCATAGTTTTGATGTCCTCACTATTATTCTACAATGTAGAAAATAGTAAAAATAAAGAAAAACCAAAGAGTAAGTGTTCTAAAACTTTTGACCGGTAGTGTACGCGTTGTGCGTTATAATGTGTTATTTAAACCATTATAGATGTGCTTATAATGCACTCTCTGTGCATTATGCGGAAGGTTGTCATTTCATTAATATTATCTTGTTTCATTGAGTGACATCCTTCGATGTCCTGAGCCACATGTCTTTGTCTCTGTCTCAGGGAGGACGCGGAGGCTCCCAAAGCCAAACTGGTGAAGCCCAATTCTCTCTCCTCGTCCCGTTCTGGAAGCTCCCGCTCGGGCACCTCCTCCACCCAGTCCATGGTCCACACCACTGCCCCCCGGGGGCCCCGCGCCCGCCTTCCTGACGTCGCCGCCCTCAAGGAGAACGGCCAGCCCCCCAGCTTCCCCCAACAGCCCCCTGCCTACACACAGGTGGTCCCCAAGACCCCGGAGCCCCGCACAGCCCCGGCCAAGCTCAGCCCTCCCCCCAAGCTAAGCCCCGGGAACCTGGCCCGCATGGGAGCAACGCCGGTCATGATCCCTGCCCAGACCCAGGCCTTCCAGACTGTGTAGGAGGGAGGGAGGGGAGGGAGTAGTGGAGGGAGTAGACTCAGACAGACACAAGAAGCCCCAGTACACAGCTGATAGCAACCCCCAGCCTGCCCCCAGAAACCCTGTGAAAACCAGCCATATCATCAACTAAAAGTATAATTGAGTGCATTCTACGAAGGAAAGACTTTCATAAGAGGTTTTGTCTCCTGTACAAAGAATACAGAGCAAAATCTTTGGTTCGCATGATATCCCATGACAACAGAACATTCATTGTGTTTTTGCCTGATTTTGCTGACGAGGTCAGTGATGTGTATCATACTCTGACGAGGTCAGTGATGTGTATCATACTCTGACGAGGTCAGTGATGTGTATCATACTCTGACGAGGTCAGTGATGTGTATCATACTCTGACGAGGTCAGTGATGTGTATCATACTCTGACGAGGTCAGTGATGTGTATCATACTCTGAGGTGGAAGAAGAGGAGCAAAGGGAGGACCCTGTGTAGAGTTGAGGTATTTTTAAACCAAACCGACAGAGCCATGAAAGCGGAACGGGCTATGGACAAAGGGAGGGAGGGAGTGAGAGCAAACAGAGGACTGGAAAAGAGCAAACAAAGGAGATACACAGGCTGCATAGCTCACCAGAGATCAGGCGAGGGTGTCTGGCTGTCTCATGACACCTGATACCTGCTACCAACCAGGTCAAACCAGACGGCAGACAAGACAAAGAGTGAAAAAAGACAAAGAGAGAAAAAAAAGGAAAAAAGACAGGTAAAAGTAAACCTGTCTCTGGACTTGTCTGAGCACCACACCTACCACACTCACACACTCCGCCACACCGAGCCAATCAACATCTCCCAGGCTTCTTTGCTGGCATCACAGACCTCCATGTATTCTCCTCCGGGATACCCGCCAAGGCCAGCAGGCATGTTGATTGGTTTAGTAAGGAAGGGGGTGCACCGATCGATTGACATACCAATGAGAGTGGATGAGAGTTTGATGCTGATGCAAGAGGGATGTTTGCCTGTGATTGTACAAAGATGATATAGCTTAAGTAAGAGACTCCACTTAGACACGTCACCTGTCATCCTATACACCTGCACATGGGTCACTCACAGCAACACGAAAGATATCGATATTGATTTCCCATGTTTCCTGTGCATCCAGCACTATACACTCAACAAGTCTGGACTTATGTAACGTTATCTTCCTATGTTCATGGACAGCGTCAATTAAGCCCATAGGAATATGTGACTTTGTGGTCATCATAGGGGATTATTAACGGCTGTGATATGCATTGCTGTTGTCTAATATTCTACGTTTCCTTTTTTCTATTTCATTTATTTCAGATTCCTTCAGAATGTTTATAGATTGTTATTAAAGGGGTGAACTTAAGCCCTATCGATAAAGTGCCACTGTTGATGTTTGTTGAAGATGGTTAATTGCATTTCTGTTTTAGTTTGTGTTGTGTTTATAGCATTTCCATTAATCCAAAATGAATGAACTAACATATGAATGTGTTCTATGCCGTGCAGTATATGAAGGGCTGGATTCAATTTGTATCGCCAAAGTAACGTGCAAGATCCGCGATATAGCTCCATTTAAATTTAAAGGCAATGTTTCCGCGTTCGCGGAGACCACATTCACAGTCGGCTGAATTGAAAATTACCTTTACATTTTAAATACTTCCGCGATATAGATTGATTCCAGCCCAAAATCATTGGATGAATCCTTGTTTTTTAATGAGCAGAGATTTGCAGCAATAAATTGTATCCCCTGCAGTTGAACTGTGTCTGAAAAAATACAAAATATATTCTGTATTATGAGAAAATGAGCAAAGTGCCATACACATCATAATATGATATCACATGCGTTGGCTCAGCACCATCTTGTGATTATAGAAGAACAGTAATGATAATCCTAAAGAGGGCCTTGGGTTAACATACACATTTTAATTGAATACACCACAAAAAAGTATTATTCACAAAACATTAAACACAGCTTTACAGTTTAAAATGGTTAACTCTACGATACACCTGAGATTGATTCCATTTCAAGCAGAATGAAAAGGACAATAGCTTTGAGTGATTTTGTTTAACCATGTAGTCAAACTCAAATCATTCCATCAAAGTCTCTTCATGGTGGCCAAACAGAATTTAAACAACACTCAACCTCAGTAAAATATCCTGGCTGAAAGTGTTGAATTATGCCCAACCATTCTCTGATATAAATGTCAACTTTTGCCTGAGCTCTCATCTGATCCAAAGGCATGACTTCTGCCTAGCGATAGTCTTCTCTGCCTCTACACAGCAGCACATTGGTCCTTCAGTGTTATGACTGCTTCCTCCAAAGAGACACCCCTGTTATTCTGGCTCACTCGCAATGTAATGGATGAGATGTCAGGAGGTATTTGGAGTGACTGATGTTGTGGCGCCCTCCAGGAGAACCCAGCACACTCATCTTAGATCACCAAGGAGGGAGGGCTCTTCTCATCCAGCGGTTCAGAGTGCACTCGCACTCTGGCCTCCGAAATGGTTCAAACGAGGACTGGTGACTCGAGAGTCTATACTTCTTGAAAAAGGTAAAAAATTTACCTGGTTTTTCGTTCATGCCTGGTGGAAATCACCCAGATTCATTTGTATCAATAATTGTATTTTTTAAAGTCGGCCTATTTGTGATGAGATTATTTCATGATCGTGGGCAGTTCAAAGAGTGAAAAGAAAGCAGCAATTTTGTCTCTGTGACTCCAGTACTTCCAGCTTGCCCACTGCTGGTTGAAAAGCTCCTTTAAACCAGGAGACGGATGAGTGGCGAGATGAGAGGACGACACCTGAGGGAGTGCTCCTGATTACCCACCACAACCCCCTTTGAATTTCCCATTATACCCCTAAAAGCCAATACAGGGAGGCCGATGATTGAATGTGGCTCTTACGGCCGTTTGATGGGGTAGGATACGCACCGGTATTGATTTTCCTGTTATCTGAGTGGCTCTGTGAATTCCCCTGGCGGAGCGCTCTGTGTCCTGAATCATTAGGGTTTCCACCCTTTTTCGTTTGAATGTCTTGCTTGGCAGACAGGAGGAATGGGAATGCTCCAAACCATGCTGGGGATTGGAACAACGTGAACCACAGGTGTTACGTTGCCCTTTCACCATGTATCGATTCCAAAAGGACATTACCATAGGTTAACTAGTACAAAACTTGCATCTTGATGTCATTTATTAGTCTGTCTACTCTAAATATCTCCACTATGGTTTGAGTGATGGGACCTTTGATATCATGCATACAGTGTAATATTCAAGAGGGAAAGAATCCACCCAAAGCTGAAAAATGATGGATATGCATGTCACAGATACTTAACTAGAGAAAGAACAAAACTGTATTTTTGCCTCAATGCTTATATAAATATATAAATGATCATCTTGTACAGAAAAATGTTACAGTTAAAACAAATGCTATGACTGTAAAAAAGGAAAGTTTTGTTCATTTTGAATTTACTCGTTTGGGTTAAGTATTCAATCATTAGTACTTTGCACTTTCTTAAACTGTGCTGTCTGTGTCCCGCTTGCGTTAAGCCCTCTTCACCAACAGCGTTAGGGGGTGAAATGTTCTCTCTCGCTCTATTTTCTTTGATTGACAATGTCATGCAGTTACTTTGAGTTGTTGTAAACCAAAAAGGCAATGTACATACCTCATTCTCGAGTGAAAAATGTATATTTGTACAATATCTGAATAAGTACTGTTTTGGTTTGTAATAAAGCATTTGATGAATAGCCACTTGGTATGATTGTTCTCTACTTCAGACACGCCGGCATGTGTAGGGACGGTTTCCTGGACACAAAGTGCATTCGGAAGTATTCAGACCTTTTGACTTTTTCCACAGTTTGTTACATTACAGCCTTATTCTAAAATGGATTAAAATATTTTTTTCCCTCATCAATCTAAACACAATACCCCATAATGGCAAAGCGAAAACAGGTTTTATATAAATGTATAAAAAATAAAAAACAGATACCTTATTTACATAAGTATTCAGACCCTTTGCTATGAGACTCAAAATTGAGCTCAGGTGCATTCTGTTTCCATAAGCCTTGAGATGTTTCTACAACTTGGAGTCCACCAGTGGTAAATTCAATTGATTGGACATGATTTGGAAAGGCACACACCTGTCTATATTAGGTCCCACAGTTGACAGTGCATGTCAGAGCAAAAAACAAGCCATGAGGTCCAATGAATTGTCTGTAAAGCGCAGAGACATGATTGTATCGAGGCACAGATCTGGCGAAGGGTAACAAACTATTTCTGCAGCATTGAAGGTCCCCAAGAACACAGTGGCCTCCATCATTCTTAAATGGAAGAAGTTTATAACCACCAAGACTCTTCCTAGAGCTGGCCGCCCGGCCAAACTGAGCAATCGATGAAGAAGAGCCTTGGTCAGGGAGGTGACCAAGAACCCGATGGTCACTCTGACAGAGCTCCAGAGTTCCTCTGTGGAGATGGGATAAACTTCCAGAAGGACAACCTCTCTGCAGCACTCTACCAATCAGGCATTTATGGTAGAATGGCCAGACGGACGCCACTCCTCAGTAAAAGGCACATGACAGCCCGCTTGGAGTTTGCCAAAAGGGACCTAAAGACTCTCAGACCATGAGAAATAAGATTATCTGGTCTGATGAAACCAAGATTGAACTCTTTGGCCTGAATGCCAAGCGTCACATCTGAAGGAAACCTGGCACCATCCCTACGGTGATGCATGGTGGTGACAGCATCATGCTGTGGGGATGTTTTTCAGCGGCATGGACTGGGAGACTAGGATCAAGGGAAAGATGAACAGAGCAAAGTACAGAGAGATCCTTGATGGAAACCTGCTCCAGAGCCCTCAGGACCTCAGACTGGAACGAAGGTTCACTTTCCGACAAGACAATGACCCTAAGCACACAGAAGAGACAACGCAGGAGTGGCTTCAGCACAAGTCTCTGAATGTCATTGAGTGGCCCAGCCAGAGCCCAGACTTGAAACCAATGGAACATCTCTGGAGAGACCTAAAAGTAGCTGTGCAGCGACGCTCCCCATCCAATCTGACAGAGCTTGAGATGATCTGCAGAAAAGAATGGGAGAAACTCCCCAAATACAGGTGTGCCAAGCTTGAAGCATCATACCCAAGAAGTCGAGGCTGTAATCGCTGCCAAAAGTGCTTCAACAAAGTACTGAGTAAAGGGTCTTTGTCATTATGGGGTATTGTGTGTAAACAATTTAATCAATTTTAGAATAAGGCTGTAACGTAACAAAATGTGGAAAGAAGTCAAAGGGTCTTAATACTTTCCGAATGCACTGTATTAAGCCATTTCGATGGAGATTTTATAATGTGCATGCTATTTAATCTGTGTCTGTGAAACTGGCCCGTAAAGTATTGAAATACACATACTAGTGCCTGAAGTTGGTCTAGTCTAGTGTTTAAGGCCCCTGCCTCCTGTACATGTATGGTCCCCCTGCCTGCGTGGGATGGAATCCCGGCCTGACTGGCCTTCTCACCTGTCCCTTCTATTCAAGCCTGTCACTATCCAAAAACCAATAAAACCATACAAATGAATATGAAAAAATAAAATAAATAGACGAGTTCCCGGTGATATCTCAGTTCATTATCTAGTTTGACCCCTGGGGTTTCTCAGACCCAGACCATACCCACAGGTCTAATCAGAATACAGACTATTCCATCTCAACATTTGGTGGGGCGGTGAAAGGCATATTGTAGATGGCTGGCCATAAGTTTGCTGTGTGAAACACCAGATGGGGTCTGCGTGCTGTTGTGCCCTTGAGTGCGGCTCTTCAACAAAATGGAGTCGCAAGCAATGTCCAGCTGTATAATGTCCCTCCAGATTTGGGTGTTTATGAGTAAAGTCTTAAATAACCAATACAATCAGGAAAACTGCTGGACAGTGAGACAGCTGATCTTCAAATTAATAATTGATCGAGTTCAATTTGATGTGACAACCATCCACTGTCCTCAAGATTCCCCTCCATCATTGGCTATGACACTGTAGGCTACCAAAACAGTAACATTTTCTGGCCAACTTGGGGTCTCATTTAAACATTTGAGGTGCAATGATGCACTCTAGTGGTAAAATATAGTCATTACATTACACTAGGGCGATATTGTTCTAAAACAGTGGTCACCAACCGGTTGATCTCAAAGGCATTTGTAGTCGATCACCAAACATTTCTGTAAAAAACAACAATGATAAAGCCTTGCATTCCTCTTTTTTCCGCTGTTGGCAGTAGATGCACTTGATTCAGCAGCCCTAGTGTAACAGTGTAGGTTCCGTCCCTCTCTTCGCCGCAACCCGGGCTCGAACCAGGGACCCTTGCACACATCAGTCACCGATTGAAACGCTATTAGCGCGCACCACCGCTAACTAACTAGCCATTTCACATCGGTTACACTAGCACCGGGAAGGCAAAGTGTTCCCGTTTTTAAGCATTTCATGTGTCTGAAGGTAGAACTCTACTGAAGGTAGAATAAATCAAGTGCAACTATATGCCTACCACAGGCCAATAAGATAGCTCAGATCACTGTGTCTGCACAGTTTCATTGAGCCATAGGCTGTAAAAAGAGGCCTCGAGCACACAGCAAAGTTGATACTATGAGATTTAAAAACTTTTAAAACCATGACTAGACAGAGACTCAATGAAAACAGCAAAGAGCTGCTGTTTTTATAAGTAACTTAATGTTTAAGTTGTTATTCAGCACTGTCAACACTTTGTTCAACACTTTTATAAGCCATAAAATGTGCGTTCTCCCTACTTACACTTACGCTATAACCAGCACTGCAGCTCAAATCAAATCAAATGTATTTATAAACCCCCTCTTACATCAGCTGATATCTCAAAGCACTGTACAGAAGCCCAGCCTAAAACCCCAAACAGCAAGCAATGCAGGTGTAGAAGCACTGTGGCTAGGAAAAACACCCTAGAAAGGCCAGAACCTAGGAAGAAACCTAGAGAGGAACCAGGCTATGAGGGGTGGCCAGTCCTCTTCTGGCTGTGCCGGGTGGAGATTATAACAGAACATGGACAAGATGTTCAAATGTTCATAAATGACCAGCAGGGTCAAATAATAATAATCACAGTGGTTGTCGAGGGTGCAACACATAAACTACTGCAGCATAAATACTGGAGGCTGAGACAGGAGGGATCCGGAGACACTGTGGCCCCATCCGACGATACCCCCGGACAGGGCCAAACAGGCAGGATATAACCCTACCCACTTTGCCAAAGCACAGCCCCCACACCACTAGAGGGATATCTTCAACCACCAACACCCCATCCTGAGACAAGGACAACACAACATCCTGAGACAAGGCCGAGTATAGCCCACAAAGATCTCCACCACGGCACAACCCAAGGGGGGCGCCAATCCAGAAAGGAAGATCACGTCAGTGACTCAACCCACTCAAGTGACGCACCCCTCCTAGACGGCATGGAAGAGCACCAGTAAGCCAGTGAGAGCGGCATGGAAGAGCACCAGTAAGCCACCCTGTAATAGGGTTTGAGGCAGAGAATCCCAGTGGAGAGAGGGGAACCGGCCAGGCAGAGACAACAAGGGCGGTTCGTTGCTCCAGTGCCTTTCCGTTCACCTTCACACTCCTGGGCCAGACTACACTCAATCATAGGACCTACTGAAGAGATGAGTCTTCAATAAAGACTTAAAGGTTGAGACCGAGTCTGCGTCTCTCACATGGGTAGGCAGACCATTCCATAAAAATGGAGCTCTATAGGAGAAAGCCCTGCCTCCAGCTGTTTGCTTAGAAATTCTAGGGACAGTTAGGAGGCCTGCGCCTTGTGACCTTAGCGTACGTGTAGGTATGTACGGCAGGACCAAATCGGAAAGATAGGTAGGAGCAAGCAAGCCCATGTAATGCTTTGTAGGTTAGCAGTAAAACCTTGAAATCAGCAGTTGCCTTAACAGGAAGCCAGTGTTAGAGAGGCTAGCACTGGAGTAATATGATCAAAGTTTTTGGTTCTAGTCAAGATTCTAGCAGCCGTGTTTAGCACTAACTGAAATGTATTTAGTGCTTTATCCGGGTAGCCGGAAAGTAGAGCATTGCAGTAGTCTAACCTAGATGTTACAAAGCATGGATACATTTCTCTGCATCATTTTTGTACAGAATGTTTCAGATTTTTGCAATGTTACGTAGATGGAAAAAAGCTGTCCTTGAAACAGTCTTGATATGTTGGTCAAAAGAGAGATCAGGGTCCAGAGTAACGCCGAGGTCCTTCACAGTTTTATTTGAGATGACTGTACAACCATCAAGATTAATTGTCAGATTCAACAGAAGATCTCTTTGTTTCTTGGGACCTAGAACAAGCATCTCTGTTTTGTCCGAGTTTAAAAGTAGAACATTTGCAGCCATCCACTTCCTTATGTCTGAAACTCAGGCTTCCGGCGAGGGCAATTTTGGGGCTTCACCATGTTTCATCGGAATGTACAGCTATGTGTCATCCGCATAGCAGTGAAGGTTAACATTATGTTTCCGAATGACATCCCCAAGAGGTAAAATATATAGTGAAAACAATAGTGGTCCTAAAACAGAACCTTGAGGAACACAGAAATGAACAGTTGATTTGAGGACAAACCATCCACAGAGGCAAACTGATATCTTTCCAACAGATAAGATCTGAACCAGGCCAGTACTTGTCCATGTAGACCAATTTGGGATTCCAATCTCTCCAAAAGAATGTGGTGATCGATGGAATCAAAAGCAGCACTAAGGTCTAGGAGCACGAGGACAGATACAGAGCCGCGGTCTGACACCATTAAAAGGTAATTTACCACCTTCACAAGTGCAGTCTCAGTGCTATGATGGGGTCTAAAACGAGACTGAAGCGTTTTGTATACATTGTTTGTTTTCAGGAAGGCAGTGAATTGCTGCGCAACAGCTTTTTCTAACATTTTTGAGAGGAATGGGAGATTCGATATAGGCCGATTGTTTTTTATTTTTTCTGGGTCAAGGTTTGGCTTTTTCAAGAGAGGCTTTATTACTGCCACTTTTAGTGAGTTTGGTACACATCCGGTGGATAGAGAGCCATTTATTATGTTCAACATCGAATGGCCAAGCACAGGAAGCAGCTCTTTCAGTAGTTTAGTTGGAATATGGTCCAGTATGCAGCTCGAAGGTTTAGAGGCCATGATTATTTTCATCATTGTGTCAAGAGATATAGTGCTAAAACACTTGAGTGTCTCCCTTGATCCTAGGTCCTGGCAGAGTTGTGCAGACTCAGGACAACTGAGCTTTGGAGGAATATGCAGATTTAAAGAGGAGTCCGTAAATAGCTTTCTAATGATCATGATCTTTTCCTCAAAGAAGTTCATGAATTTATCACTGCTGAAGTGAAAGCCATCCTCTCTTGGGGAATGCTGCTTTTTAGTTAGCTTTGCAACAATATCAAAAATACATTTTGGATTGTTCTTATTTTCCTCAATTAAGTTGGAAAAATAGGATGATCGAGCAATAGTGAGGGCTCTTCGATACTGCACGGTACTGTCTTTCCAAGCTAGTCGGAAGACTTCCAGTTTGGTGTGGCGCCATTTCCGTTCCAATTTTCTGGAAGCTTGCTTCAGAGCTCGGGTATTTTCTGTATACCAGGGAGCTAGTTTCTTATGACAAATGTTTTTTGTTTTTAGGGGTGCGACTGTATCTAGGGTATTGTGCAAGGTTAAATTGAGTTCCTCAGTTAGGTGGTTAACGGATTTTTGTACTCTGACGTCCTTGGGTAGGCGGATGGAGTCTGGAAGGGCATCTAGGTATCTTTGGGTTGTCCGAGAATTTATAGCACGACTTTTGATGATCCTTGGTTGGGGTCTGAGCAGATTATTTGTTGCGATTGCAAACGTAATAAAATGGTGGTCCGATAGTCCAGGATTATGAGGAAAAACATTTAGATCCACAACATTTATTCCACAGGACAAAACTAGGTCCAGAGTATGACTGTGGCAGTGAGTAGGTCCGGAGACATGTTGGACAAAACCCACTGAGTCGATGATGGCTCTGAAAGCCTTTTGGAGTGGGTCTGTGGACTTTTCCATGTGAATATTAAAGTCACCAAAAATTTGAATATAATCTACCATGACTACAAGGTCCAATAGGAATTCAGGGAACTCAGTGAGGAACACTGCATATGGCCCAGGAGGCCTGTAAACAGTAGCTATAAAAAGTGATTGAGTGGACTGCATAGATTTCATGACTAGAAGCTCAAAAGACGAGAACGTCATCGTTTTTTTGGTTTGTAAATTGAAATTTGCTATCATAAATGTTAGCAACATCTCTGCCTTTGCGGGATGCGTGGGGGAAATGGTCACTAGTGTAACCAGGTGGTGAGGCCTCATTTAACACAGTAAATTCATCAGGCTTAAGCCATGTTTCAGTCAGGTCAATCACATCAAGATTATGATCAGTGATTAGTTCATTGACTATAACTGCCTTGGAAGTGAGGGATCTAACATTAAGTAACCCTATTTTGAGATGTGAAGTATCACAATCTCTTTCAATAATGGCAGGAATGGAGGAGGTCTTTATTCCAGTGAGATTGCTAAGGCGAACACCGCCATGTTTAGTTTTGCCCAACCTAGGTCGAGGCACAGACACCGTCTCAATGGGGATAGCTGAGCTGACTACACTGACTGTGCCAGTGGCAGATTCCACTAAGCTGGCAGGCTGGCTAACAGCCTGCTGCCTGGCCTGCACCTTGGCCTGCACCCTATCTCATTGTGGAGCTAGGGGAGTTAGAGCCCTGTCTATGTTCGTAGATAAGATGAGAGCACCCCTCCAGCTACGATGGAGTCCGTCACTCCTCAACAGGCCAGGCTTGGTCCTGTTTGTGGGTGAGTCCCAGAAAGAGGGCTAATTATCTACAAATTCTATCCTTTGGGAGGTGCAGAAAACAGTTTTCAACCAGCGATTGAGTTGTGAAACTCTGCTGTAGAGCTCATCACTCCCCCTAACTGGGAGGGGGCCAGAGACAATTACTCGATGCCGACACATCTTTCTAGCTGATTTACACACTGAAGCTATGTTGCGCTTGGTGACCTCTGACTGTTTCATCCTAACATCGTTGGTGCTGACGTGGATAACAATATCCCTATACCCTCTACACTCGCCAGTTATAGCTTTAGCCAGCACCATCTTCAGATTAGCCTTAACGTCGGTAGCCCTGCCCCCAGGTAAACAGTGTATGATCGCTGGATGATTCGTTTTAAGTCTAATACTGCGGGTAATGGAGTCGCCAATGACTAGGGTTTTCAATTTGTCAGAGCTAATGGTGGGAGGCTTCGGCATCTCAGACCCTGTAACGGGAGGAGTAGAGACCAGAGAAGGCTCGGCCTCGGCCTCTGACTCCGACTCGCTGCTTAATGGGGAGAACCGGTTGAAAGTTTCTTCGGCTGAATGAGCGACACTGGTTGAGCATTCCTACAGCATTTCCCTCCAGAAGCCATGAGAAAGTTGTCCGGAGGCAGGGACTGTGCGAGGGGATATATACTACTATCTGTACTTACTGGTGGCACAGACGCTGTTTCATCCTTTCCTACACCCTTGACTAACGATTGCGTCTGAAGCTGGGCTTGCAGCACAACTATCCTCGCCGTAAGGCGATCGTTCTCCTGTATATTATGAGTACAGCGACTGCAATTAGAAGGCATCATGTTAATGTTACTACTTTGCTTCGGCTGGTGGAAGTTCTAACGAACCACGTCTAGATAAAGCGTCCGGTGTGAAAAAGTTGAATGAAAAAAAGGTAGAGTGAGGGAAAAACAAAAAATATAAATGGTAATTAAAAAGTAAAAACCGTAAAGTTGTCAGGTAGCAAAGTAAGGTTAGCAACAAAACGCACAGCAGCACATAAACAAGTCTACAAGTTGATGAATGAGTACAGCAAAGTGCAATGAATGAGTACAGCAAAGTGTTTACCGTAATTTCCGGACTATTAAGCGCACCTGAATATAAGCCGCACCCACTGAATTTAAAAAAAAATATTATTTTGAACATAAATAAGCCGCACATGTCTATAAGCCGCAGGTGCCTACCGGTACATTGAAACAAATGAACTTTACACAGGCTTTAACGAAACAAGGCTTGTAACAAAAATAAATAGGCTTTAACGAAACACAGCTTGTAACAAAAATAAATAGGCTTTAACGAAACACGGCTTGTAACAAAAAATTACAAATTAGCAGTAAGCTTTAGTTGTCTTTTTGCAGTGAGTCAATTCCTCACGCTGCTGTTTCCTACGTCTTATCATCGACTCATTAAGACCAAGCTCCCGTGCAGCAGCTCTATTTCCTTTTCCAACAGCCAGATCAATCGCATTCAACTTGAAAGCTGCATCATATGCATTTCTCCGTGTCTTTGCCATGATGAGGGTGACAAAATGACTACCGAAATCAGAATGATGGGAAGTTTGAGATCGATCGATTTAATCTAAACAGTAAACAAAAAAGTTGTTTGACCTTAACCCGTTCAGCAATTTCATTGGTCTAATGAAAGCTTCATGCTGCCAAAAAACTGAGCACGTCACAGAATGTGTTTTTTTGAAAAAAAAAAAAATGAAAGCGGGAAAAATCCATTTATTAGCCGCATCATTGTTTAAGCCGCGAGGTTCAAAGCCTGGGAAAAAAGTTGCGACTTATAGTCCGGAATTTACGGTAGATAAGCTTGCATTGTTTTTATTTGCATCGGGTCTTTTTTTGTATTTTCTCCCCAATTTCGATCTTGTCCTCCAAAACATGACCCGCCAAACTACGCTTCCTAACACCCGCCCGCTTAACCCAGAAGCCAGTTGCACCTATGAGTCGGAGGAAACACTGTTCAACTGACAACCAGAGTCAGCCTGCAGGCGCCCAGCCCGCCACAAGGAGTCGCTAGAGTGCGATGAGCCAAGTAAAGCCCTCCCGGCCAAACCCTCCCCTAACCCGGCCAATTGTGCGCCACCCTATGGGACTCCCGATCACGGCCGGTTGTGACACAGCCTGGGATCGAACCTGGGTCTGTATTGACACCTCAAGCACTGCGATGCAGCACCTTAGACTGCTGCGCCACTTGGGAGGCCCGGTTTGTGTCTTTTTTAATATCGAGGAATATTTCCCTTTCTCTGGTCATAGGAGTAACAATATGAATTGGTGCATGAGGCAGAAATAATGCAGTGCGACTTGAGTTTTGACATAAGCTGGAAGACTGTGTCCCCTTTTCTCAGTAGAGGGACTGTGAGTCGGGTTAGAGGCAGCCTCACCGCTGCTCTCTCCCTCCCTCCCCTCACTGACCATCAGATGCAGGCCATCAGTCGAGTAAAATAAAAACCACAAATGATTATGCTCACTCAGCTGTGCCTCACAAGTAATACAACAAATGATCTATTACCAGTGTGATCATATACTTACAATTTTGAAATATCATTTCAAAATGGCAAGGTAATTCAAACATAGCCAATAAAATGTGATTATGTATTGGGCCAAAAGCCTACTGCACAAACCTCATTGCTACAGAACTTTTTTTTAAATGGTTAATGTTGCATATGCTTACGTTTTTTAAGTCATGTTTTTTATTTTATCTGAGCGGTAGATCCCAAGTTTCTTTTGGACTTCTTGGGGACCCGCAGCTGTTCCATGTATTTGATCTATTTCAGAGCTAGCATACCTGATACAAGTTGGCAACTAATCATTAAGCCCTTTTAAGTGAGTCAGGTGAGATATTTCCCAGAGGAGGTATGAGAGCCATTTATAGAGAACAATTTTTTAATGCTTTTACAATTAACATCCTTAAATGTGTTTTGAAGGAAACGTTAACATTGCACGCACGCACGCGCAAACAGAAATCAGAACCATGGACAGCCACATCATATTTAGCTTATGTTGATTGTACTAAATTGTTTTTGGTATCTTTGAGTTGTCACTGTATTAGACTAAGCAGAGGTGATTTGATGATGTTGGAATGTTGAAGTTGAAATGGTGCTGGAACAGTGGAGGCAGCTCCTGTTTTCTTTGAAACTTGCGGTAACTCTGTGGTTCTAAATCAGTAGTTGTTTAGTGGTTCGAAAATGTTGGAAACATTAACTTTGGGGGGGGGGGGGGCAGGTGGTTAGAGCATTGGGATCGAATCCCTGTGCTGTCGTTCTGCCCCTGAACAAGGCAGTTAACCCACTGTTCCCCAGTAGGCCGACATTGTAAATAAGAATTTGTTCTTAACTGACTAGCCCAGTTAAATAAAGGTTGAAGAAAAACTTGCTTAACCATGATGTAGGTAATGTAACTAACTGTCTGTTACATGCAATTTGCTCCATGGACTTCACCAGACAGAGGTTTCTATCTGGTTTTGCGATAAAACAAAGGTGTGGTTGAATTTATTCTGCCACTGTCTTCTTATTGTCTCGGCTTTTAGGCCTATATTGTCACGAAGTCTACCGAAGGTGGCTCCTCTCCCTGTTCGGGCGGCGCTCGGCGGTCGTCGTCGCCAGCCTACTAGCTGCCACCGATCCCCTTTTCCTTTTCGTTTGGTTTTGTCTGGTTTTGTGTTACTCCTGTTTTGAGTTTGGTAATTAGTGGGGTATTTAGTCTTGCTGTCTAGGTTTAGATTTTTGTGTGAGATTGTTCGTTGTTGCCTGTCGTGGGGTTTTGGGGTTGTTTTGTTTTCCTGATTTATTTTGTGGAAGAACGTTATTTTGTTTTCTGGACTGTGTTCCGACCCTGTTGAGGTGGAAATGTTTTGGTTTTTGTCTGGTTAGTTTTTCCTTGTTCATAGCCTGATTGGATTTGTTGGACATAGGAAATAAAACACCCTACTAAGCATCTTTGAACTCCTGCGCCTGACTTCACCCCTATCACTCTAGTGAGCCTTGACATATATATCAAGGTGACAAGGCATACGAATTAACAGCAAACAATGCAATTATCACAACACATACAGTGTAGGTTGTAATATGAGGGGGTTATCCACACACTGCTACTTCATCAGACCGTACTTCATCACACACACTTATATTCCCCAGTCCTACCACAGTCCCACTTATTTTACAATACGAAGATGATGGAATAGAAAATAATAAAATAGAGAGGATATTTTCCCCAAATGGTTATTGGCTGATTGTCGCCAGTATGTTTGGGGCTACTGTTATTCTAGGAACACATGGAGCTGCTGTTGTTCTAGGAAAATGTTATATTTTGAAACAGAGACCACCTGTGCAAATGTGTGTTTTTTGGCAAAACTAGGTTCATTAAAAACTTTGGAATATGCTCTTTCAGATTTGGTATAGCAATCAAAATGTCTGGCCTGCATGGACCTCTGCAGGATTATTTGGAAAAGTAAGCAAGCAGCAATAAGCTTAATGAAGACGCCCTCAAAGATACCCTCTACTATTAACGTCAACCATGGCTGACAGTAAAACACTATGACGTTGTGCACTGTACCATACTGCAGCATCCCGTATGCTGTGCCTCAGTATGACACAACTACTAAATGAGGACCCACTGTACTTCACTTTTGTGTTGAGACGACTTTGCCATCGGCCAGAGTGGGACACCTGACTGATTCCAAAACTAATACGATCCCTTTTCACCTGCTTTAAACTCTGCCTACCTTGGCAGCGGGGCCACAGAGATTCACATGACTGGGAATACAGATATGCATCTGTTGGTCACAGATATACATTTTTTTTTTTTAAGTAGGGGCATGGATCAGAAAAACCCCTAGGTATCTGGTGTGACCACTATTTGCCTCATGCAGTGTGACACATATCCTTCACATAGAGTTGATCAGCTGTTGATTGTGGCCTGTGGAATGTTGTCCCACTCCTCTTCAATGGCTGTGCGAAGTTGCTGGATATTGGTGGCAACTGGAACACACTATCGTAAGCGTCGATCCAGAGCATCCCAAACTGCTCAATGGGTGACATGTCTGGTGAGTTGTCACGTATTCTCCCTCTCCAGCCTCTAGGTCATCAGGCTGCTGATTATCCTGCACACCTGTCACTATCGTCTCACGCACCTGCGCCTCATGACACTCACCTGGACTCCATCACCTCCTTGATTATCTTCCCTATATCTGTCCCTCCCCTTGGTTCTTTCCTCAGGTGTTATTGACTCTGTTTTCATGTTGGTGCGTTGTTTGTGTTACGTGTTTGTTTCATTCATTTATTTATTTATTAAAACACTCACTCGTTACAGAATAACATCTCACCTAAGGGAAGCATCAGGGAGTGTTTTTTATTTTTTATTTTAGTGTCAGAGTAATGACGTTGGGTCCGGGAACTGCTACAGGCTCTCATGCCTCAGTCGGCTCGTTGGGCTTTCATGCCTTAGCCGGATCGCCAGGCTCCCCTGCCTCAACCGATCTGTCCGGTTCCCGCGCCTCAACCGATCTGTCCGGTTCCCGCGCCTCAACCGATCTGTCCGGTTCCCGCGCCTCAACCGATCTGTCCGGTTCCCGCGCCCCAGCTGACGCAACAGGTTCCCGTGCATCAGCAGGGGTGACAGTTCTGCTCCTGATCCCCAGGTTCGTCCCCTTTGACAGCGTCCTGCGGCTAGAGCCGCGCGTCGGGGAGGGGGTACTGTCACGTATATTCCCTCTCCAGCCTCTAGGTCATCAGGCTGCTGATTATCCTGCACACCTGTCACCATCGTCTCATGCACCTGCGCCTCATGACACTCACCTGGACTCCATCACCTCCTTGATTATCTTCCCTATATCTGTCACTCCCCTTGGTTCTTTCCTCAGGTGTTATTGACTCTGTTTTCATGTCGTTGCGTTGTTTGTGTTATGTGTTTGTTTGATTTGACATTTTCAGCTTCCAGGAATTGTGTACAGATCCTTGTGACATGGGGCTAAGGCCGTTGCGGTAACCTTATTATTGTCACACTGGCAGTCGAGTCATGACTGCAGTAATATGCCCATAATCTCTTGACGAGGCTTCAAGATTATGTGCAAGAAAATCACCTTGCATCATCAATAATGACTCATTATTTGTAGATCAGTCAGTAACAATTTACCCATGATACATCATGGTTTTGATGCAATCGAACACAGCACATATCATAAAATTCACAAAAATGAAGTCATTATAAAATTATATTCATATTTGTGTATTGATTTACTCATACCCAATGCATTTTATACAAATATTTGACCCTCAAGAAGTAACACAAGTTAGAAAAGTATAATTTGAACTACAATTCCTGCAGCCTTGTTAGCATGCTCAACTGTGCCTGCTCGAGTTGAGGACTCACAGGATGGTAAGAACCTGTTACTTACAGGCTGTTTAATGTGTTTTATACTCGATATGAATATTATATGGCACACTGTCGAAAGTGAGACATATACAGCAGGTGGAAGTTGTAGTTCATGTGTGTAGTTCTAATGAAATAGTTAACTTTTTGGCTTCGTTCTTCTTCTTGGCCATCAAATACGTTGAAAACCGACATATAGTAAATTCACTCGGAAACATCATACATTTAACATTTTAAGTCATTTAGCAGACATTTTTATCCATTGCGACTCACTTGAGCAAGGTTAGGTGCCTTGCTCAAGTGCACATCGATAGATTTTTCCCTAAGTCGGCTCAGGGATTTGAACTAGCAATATTTCGGTTACTGGCCCAATTCTCTTCAAATCAAATAACATTTTATTTGTCACATGCGCCGAATACAAGAGGTGTAGACCTTACAGTGAAATGCTAACTTACAAGCCCTTAACCAACAATGCAGTTAAGAAAACTAAGCATTAGGTAAAAAATAGATAAGAAATAAAATGAACAAATAATTAAAGAGCAACAGTAAAATAACAGTAGCGAGGCTATATACAGGGGGTACAGGTACAGAGTTAATATGCTGGGGCACAGGTTATTCAAGGTAATTGAGGTAATATGTACATGTAGGTAAAGTTAAAGTGACTATGCATAGATAATAAACAGAGTAGCAGCAGCGTAAAAGAGGGGGTAGCCATTTCATTAGCTGTTAAGGAGTCTTATGGCTTGGGGTAGAAGCTGTTAAGAAGCTTTTTGGACCTAGACTTGGCACTACGGTACCGCTTGCCGTGCGGTAGCAGATCGAACAGTCTATGACTAGGGTGGCTGGAGTCTGACAATTCTTAGGGCCTTCCTCTGACACCGCCTGGTATAGAGGTCCTGTATGGCAGGAACCTTGACCCCAGTGATGTACTGGGACGTTCACACTACCCTTTGTAGTGCCTTGCGGTTGGAGGTCGAGCAGTTGCCATAGCAGTCAGGGATGCAACCAGTCAGAATGCTCTCGATGGTGCAGCTGTAGAACTTTTCTCGTACCCTCTTCACGACTGTCTTGGTGTGTTTGGACCATGATAGTTTGTTGTTTGGACCTGCTCTACTACAGCCCCGTCGATGAGAATGGGGGCGTGCTCGGTCCTCCTTTTCCTGTAGTCCACAATCATCTCCTTTGTCTTGATCACGTTGACGGAGAGGTTGTTATCCTGGCACCACAGGGCCAGGTCTCTGACCTCCTCCCTATAGGCTGTCTCATCGTTGTCGGTGATCAGGCCTACCACTGTTGTGTCGTCTGCAAATTTAATGATGGTGTTGGAGTCAATGAATAGCATTCTCACGTAGGTGTTCCTTTTGTCCAGGTGGGAAAGGGCAGTGTGCAGTGCAATAGAGATTGCATCATTTGTGTATCTGTTGGGGCAGTATGCAAATTGGAGTGGGTCTAGGGTTTCTGGGATAATGGTATTAATGTGAGCCATGACCAGCCTTTCAAAGCACTTCATGGCTACAGACGTGAGTGCTATGGGTCGGTAGTCATTCAGGCAGGATACCTTAGTGTTCTTGGGCACAGGGGCTATGGTGGTCTGTTTGAAACATGTTGGTATTACAGACTCAGTCAGGGACAGGTTGAAAATGTCAGTAAAGACACTTGCCAGTTGGTCAGTGCATGCTCGGAGTACACTTCCTGGTAATCCATCTGGCCTTGTGAATGTTGACCTGTTTAAAGGTCTTACTCACATCGGCTACGGAGAGCGTGATCACACAGTCGTCCGGAACAGCTGATGCTCTCATGCATGCTTCAGTGTTGCTTGCCTCGAAGCGAGCATAGAAGTAATTTAGCTTGTCTGGTAGGCTCGTGTCACTGGGCAGCTCACGGCTGTGCTTCCCTTTGTAGCCTGTGATAGTTTGCAAGCCCTGCCACATCCGACGAGCTTCGGAGCCAGTGTAGTACGATTCAATCTTACACCTGTATTTACACTTTGCCTGTTTGATGGTTAGTATAAGCGCCCGGGTTAGAGTCCCACTCCTTGAATGCGGCAGCTCTACCCTTTAGCTCAGTGCAGATGTTGCTTGTAATCCATGGCTTCTGGTTGGGGTATGTACGTACGGTGACTGTGGGGACGACGTCATCGATGCACTTGAAGCCAGTGACTGATGTGGTGTACTCCTCAATGCCATCGGAAGAATCCAGAAACATATTCCAGTCTGTGCTAGCAAAACAGTCCTGTAGCTTAGCATCTACATCATTTGACCACTTCTTTATTGACCGAGTCACTAGTGCTTCCTGCTTTAGTTTTGCTTGTAAAGCAGGAATCGGGATAGAATTATGGTCAGATTTGCCAAATGGAGGGCGAGGGAGAGCTTTGTACGCGTCTCTGTATGGAGTAAAGTTTTTTTTCCTCTGGTTCCACATTTAACATGCTGGTAGAAATTAGGTAAAACGGATTTAAGTTTCCCTGCATTAAAGTCCCGGCCACTAGGAGCACTGCCTCTTGATGAGCGTCTTCCTGTTTGCTTATGGCCTTATACAGCTCATTGAATGCAGACTTAGTGCCAGCATCGGTTTGTAGTGGTAAATATACAGCTATGAAAAATACAGATGAAAACTATTCTTGGTAAATAATGTGGTCTAAAGCTTATCATGAGATACTCTACCTTTGGCGAGCAAAACCTTGAGACTTCCCTAATATTAGATTTTGTGCACCAGCTGTTGTTTACAAATATACACAGACCACCACCCCTTGCATGCCAATCATTTGATCTCAATCAGTTTCATGGGAATGTGCAAAAACACCATCCTCTTGAATGTAATATTTTGTAAACAAGTTAGAGCAGATGGTGTTAAATTATATAACCTTCCTGTATTTTGTTTAAATCAAACCACATTCTGCCTAGTGGCGCGCACTGTTGAGTTTTGGCCACATTATTCAACTATTCAACTAACCATCCTAAAATTTCCTACGAAATTTTTGGTGTAACAGTAATGTTATACTAGGCTATTATATTTGGTTATGTTGTGTGGAATACTAATGAATCATTATGTGATCTTCCAAGACATTTATTGAGCTTTGATCTAACTTTACTAAACAAGCACCATTGTGAGAAGTGGTGGAGCGATGCCCCCTCCCCCCACCCCCTTAATTTAAGTTTAGGCTAAGGTTAGCAGTGTGGTTAAGGTTAGGTTTAAAATTAGATTGAATCTACTAGTGTCGCCCCGCCTCTTCTTCTGCTGGGTTTATCAGAGTTTGGTATCCAACGTTATGGTGCATTACCGCCACCTACTGTACTGGAGTCCTAGCTTAAAAATGGACCAATAGAAGTATAAAGAGAGGTTCCTGCAGATGCAGAAATGCCCACATGCAGGAACGCTCCAGATTGTGGGCCGCAATTACACCCTTCTCCAGGAAGGGACACATTTAAAACGGGATTGAGTGATGTAGGAGTAAAGATGTTGAATGATCAATTAATGAGCATGGAGAGCCTCACAAGTTTGACAAAATTACCTTATCTTTCAGTTTATTTGGGCCAATTACTTACTTTTGTAGCTCTTTGGCAGAAGTACGCTTTTTGTAAGTACACTGAACAAAAATATCAATGCAACATGTAATGTCTTGGTCCCATGTTTAAGAAATGTTCCATATGCACAAAAAGCTTATTTTTCTCAAATGTAGTGCACAAATTTCTAACATCCCTGTTAGTGAGCATTTCTCATTTGCCAAGATAGACCATCCATCTGACAGGTGTGACATATCAAGAAGCTGATTAAACAGCATGATCTTTACACAGATCATTACCTTGTGCTGTGGACAATAAAAGGCCACTCTAATATGTGAAGTTGTCACAAAACACAATGCCACAGATGTCCCAAGTTTTGAGGGAGCGTGCAACTGCAGGAATGTCCACCAGAGCTGTTGCCAGAGAATTTTATGTTAATTTCTCTATCATAAGCTGCCTCCAACGTCATTTTAGAGAATTTGGCAGTACCTCCAACAGGCCTCACAACCACGTGTAACCACGCCAGCCCAGGACCTCCACAGCCGGCTTCTTCACCTGCGGGACCATCTGAGACCAGCCACCTGAACAGCTGATGAAACTGCGTTTGCACAACTGAAGAATTTTTGCATAAACTGTCAGAAACCATCTCAGGGAAGCTTATCTGCGTGCTTGTCGTCCTCACCAGGGTCTTGACCTGACTGCAGTTCGGAGTCGTAACTGTCTTCAGTGGGTAAATGCTCTCCATCGATGGCTACTGGTACGCTGGAGAAGTGTGCTCTTCACGGATGAATCCTGGTTTCAACTGTACCGGGCAGATGGCAAACAGCATGTATGGCATTGTGTAGGCAAGTGGTTTGCTGATGTCAACATTGTGAACAGAGTGCTGCATGGTGGCGGTGCGGTTACGGTATAGGCAGGCATAAGCTACGGAAAACAAACACAATTGCATTTTATCGATGGGAATTTGAATGCACAGAGATACCGTGACAAGATCCTGAGGCCCATTCATCCACCACCATCACCTCATGTTTCATCATGACCATGTCGCAAGGGTCTGTACACAATTCCTGGAAGCTGAAAATGTCCCAGTTCTTCCACGGCCTGCATACAGTACTCACTAGACATGTCACCCATTGAGCAGTTTGGGATGCTCTGGATCGACGTTTCCGACAGCGTTCCAGTTCCTGCCAATATCCAGCAACTTTGCACAGCCATTGAAGAGTAGGACAACATTCCACAGGCCACAATCAACAGCCTGATCAACTCTATGTGAAGGATGTGTTGCGCTGCATGAGGCAAATAGTGGTCACACCAAATACTGACTGGTTTTCTGATCCACTCCCCTACTTAAATTTTTTTTTAAATCTGTGACCAACAGATGCATATCTGTATACCCAGTCATGTGAATTACATAAATTAGGTTCTAATGAATTTATTTACATTGAATAATTTCCTTATATGAACTGTAACTCAGTAAAATCTTTGAAATTGTTGCATGTTGCATTTATATTTTTGTTTAGTATAGCAGGCATAACTATCCTCTCCCAGTTTAGCTGGAATTTAGCCCGAAAGGATTTGAGAAATGTGATTGGTTGATGATAAGCCTATAACATTTGCCTACGTCTCGTCTTGCGCTTTCGCAGAATATGGGTCGCGTTCCTCTGCTCAAACGTGGCATGCATCAACCAATGGTTGCATGCCACGTCATCAAATGTGTCATCAACTTATAGATTGCTATAACATGTGATGTGGTTAGCTGATACTTAAAATAATACCTATCCAGCTGTTATAAGATCTGGACTGTGTCAGCAACGCGCCACAGATTTCAACAATTGGAGAAAATAACATCACAAGTGCCACATCCTTATGATATATATATAATGTATATATTTATATATATTTCTTGTTTTTCATAAGCGTAACTTAAGAGAGATTGCAAATGACAAATATAGGACAAATCAACCTGTTTTTGTAAGTTAGATTAGTGCTGTTTGAATTTGATGATAAAATGTGGGACATAGGAAAGGGACGAAATGCGGGACTGCCCCGCACAATCCGGGACATGTGTTCACCCTAATGATAGCTGTACTTTTAGTTTATGGTTGATGCAGCTTGTTGGCCATTAGCCAATCAGCATTTCTCAATGAGTTCAAAGCACGTGAATGCATCCAAATGGTATTTACAACTTTACAACAGGTAATTACCACCTTCCCACTTGGTTCTGAACTCAGCAGAATCACCTCAGTTTTCTTGTAATTACTGTACATTCAATTTAACCTTCCCACTCGGAACTTCCGATAACTCCGACAGCATGGGAACAACCCAATAATCTTGTACTGGGGCAAAATATTATTTTTAATTCAATAATATCTAAAATGTTGTCAACTGTAGCCACATATCCCTTCGGTTTGCTTGGCTAATGACCATCACGACATACCTTATACAAACGTAGCTTTTTTTGTATCAGAATTTCCACATTTTTATTAATGGGGCCGTTTTGCCCCAAGTTACCCTCGAGAACCCACTGCCCAAACACTGGTTGAATCAACGTTGTTTCCACGTAATTTCAACGAAAGCTTAGAACCAACGTGGAAAGACGTTGAATTGATGCTGCGCCCAGTGGGAAGGCATTGGCAAAAAATAAAGACAAGTAATTTTGAACCTTTTGCGTGCAAATGTAAAAATAGTTATATTGAAGAACATAAGGGTATCGTTATGCTTTATAGGCATACTCATGGCTCAAACTTTCTTTCTTGAGGGCAACGGGGCAGGTGCCTGTGAAGTACTAATTTGCGTCGCTTACCCCACTCCACCCCCGCGAAGTGTGCTCTTCTCCGTCACATCACTGTCGGAGAATCGGTCAACCTATCGATGCAGGGAGGACAGCAAAAACAGAATATTTCACACGGGTTTAACCTCTAACGGCGCTTGTAGCTGCCCCATTTTAACAACCTTACGAGGTGCAACATCGCATGTATTGTGTACATTAGCCCTTCGCATTAAACTTATCAAATGGCAAACAACGGACATTTGATCCCGGAGCTGAAGCTCGAAGAGGCTGAGGACGAATGTTTGACGAGGAGCATCAGTCTGGGGTACTTGCAGCAGCAACAACGAAGCAACCCGCCGTCACCAATTCCGTCGAACTCGAGAGGACACAGGTAGGCAGTAGTCTGTCGTCCTTCGCTATGCTCAAACGTAAAACATTGGCATAAAAATGGCGTGAGGTTTGTTGGGTTGGAGTAAAACGAAAGTTGCATCGATATTTAAATATGTATACTGTAAATAAAACCAGTGGCATCAGTGGATGAGATCTTTTGTAAAATAAATATTTTTATAAACAGAATAAACATGGATTCAGGAGACTGAATGCAGCCTGAACTTGTGAACATGACACTGCATTCAAACAGTTTTTACAACATTTTGTTGAAAGTTCTTGTGCATTTCAAACTTCAATTCCAAGCACTAACACAACGTATTGTCTGGCCAACTCGGTGAAGTTGTCCTCTGTGCTTTGTAGTGTTGTCGCTTAAACTCTCATCAGCATCACATTTCTCAAATATCCAGGCTGGCAGCCCTACAATTTCATTACTAATTGGAAGTCTACATAACTTGTATCTCAACACATTGCAATGAAATAGGCTAGAATAATACAGAATATAATCAAACCCAAGCAATGTAACCCAATTTCATTGTAGACATCAGCACAACACACACACACAGTATTGATTCTAATACCCCGTAGACTTAATGAAACCCAATGACATGATCAGACACCAATGCTTCACAGTACTATGTTTGAAACAATTATAGACAATGATGTATCATAAAAGTTAGCCTTGGATGATTTTGCTGGCAAAAGTCTCATGTAGGCAGAGAGCAGGGAAGTAGCCTACCCTCATTAGGCTTGTGTATTGGGTGTTAGACAGAGTGTTCTTCCTTCACACCACACACAGGCAGCCTATGAGAGAGAAGCAGAGGCACCTCTGTTCTGGTGGCTGCAGCTCTTGAAGGGCACCTTTGAAGCGGCTTGGCCAGGAGAGAGGGAGCGGAGAGTGGGGGTTGTAGTTGCGGGATCCCTTTCCCCTGCTCTCAGTATTGACTCTGGTTATGCCCTGCCTGTTCCTGGATAATTCGCTCTCCAACAGTGCAGATATGTATGGCCCACTCTCTACAACAGCTCTATTTCAGCATTGGCCTGCAAATAAACTGTAAACGTAGGAAGGTATCCTGATAATGCAGTGTACAGTAATTACATGTAAACTTTACCTCTCCCTTATTAAGATTTTTTCTTGTGTGTTGTCATTGCAGTCACATACAGTAAAAATAACCAAGCCAATCAGAACAGAGAAGCACTTAATGTCTGTCAATCAAACATTCAAACCCAAATATGTCTTCATATTCAATGTAATGAACACTATATGACCAACAAAGCAGGTGACTCAGTATTGGACACTTATTCAACACATTTTAGAGGCCTGTAAACATTTGCTGAATGTACTCAAAGTGACCACCAGGTTTGTTTAGCTTATCACCCCCATTAGTTCCCCTGACCTTGGCTTCAAGATGGGGAGAGTTACGAGGGTGGCTGAGGTGAGGTGCTTGGTTCAGCCCAGCACTGATGATATGTCTTTATCCTTTGCTGTTTGTACTTGGTCTGACAGCAGAGTAGGCCTAGTGCATGAATTCACCTCACGGTCAGGTAGTTTTCATTATCGTCTCTGTTGTTTAATGTTTTCCGGCTGATTACCCTGCACATTTTGCCTTTCTAAAGCACTGAGCTAAAATGCTGGTCATGTTTTGGTGATATTCATTGTGTACTCATCAAGGATAAGTGCTGAGAGGAAGCAGCACAGTGTTGTGTTTTTAGTAAGCCTTATGAGCCCTGTTATTCCCTTAAACTAAAGGAATAGTTCAGCGGTTTTACATATTTAGATATTTGTTTCCTTACCTTGAAAGCAGTGGCTTGCTGTCTCTCCTCGTCCAGACTGTCTTCAAGGTAAGTAAATTGGGTTGGGCGGTATCCAGGGCTGCAGTCCTCACGCTAGCCACTTTACCTCTGGGGAATCTGTCAAAATCGGATGCAGTTTGATTGGCATCTTAATTGGTGGTCCAATTCACAAATGTTGCCCCATCGGCCTGAAATGTTGGTTGAGGAAGCGAGTGAAGAACTTTGATCACTTGTGGGGTTGATATGACCCACATTCAATGCAAGCTGTGGTCCTGTGTCAAACTCCGGTAGCCACGAAGTGTAAAATTGAATCAGCACGGCTGCATTTTCGTCATGTGAGACAAGATTATGACGCAAGCTTGCTAATAAAAATACATATAGATGACATTTATTTTAGTGTTGGCAAATGGGATTGGTGCTCAAATTGGCTTGGTCTTGTAGTGAGGAGCCTATAAAATGTAACTAGCTTCATAAATGTTTTTTTGGAATTCTACAATTTATTGGAATAAATGACCAAACTATAAACTAGCTAGCCAACTATGGGTAACTGTAACTGGCTAAACATTCAAAATATGATAGCCATGCATAATTTTTGCAAAGAAGATTGTGCTTTTTCATTGTCAGCTCATTTACTAGTGTGGCTGCCAGCCAAATAGTGTTGCACTTCTGTTGTCATCTGATGAAAATGAAGCTATTTTCAGCCGAATGTGTTGCACTAATGTATTTTCTGTGAAGGAAAACTATAGTGGCACGTCCCAGATCACTCTATTGAAGCAAAAAAACACTGTTGACTTTCAATATAAAACGCGACCTGTCAACACACAGCTGGACTCAACTGCTCCCCTTTCTCCCGTTGTGCTATTTACAAACAAATACTTGACTGGCTCAACTGTTCTGGGGAACTATGGTAAGCTTCATCATTTAAAATAATGTGACAGGTGAAATGAAGAATGCGATCTGCTTCATCTCCTAACGTATTGCACAAGTTGACGGCAGGTATTTACTTAAGTAGCTACAACTATAAAAATGTATATAAAAACTTCAAAGAAATAGTTTTGACGGTATTGAAAAACCATCCTGTGGCTATTTCAAAATGCCCTGATGGAAGTAAGAAATATATATATATATATATATATATGTGTGTGTGTGTGTGTGTGTGTGTGTGTGTGTGTGTGTGTGTATATGGTTTACCGCCCAAGCCTATAAGGAAACATACCTAATTATGTAAAATCTCTGAACTATCCTTTTAACGTATCTACCTTTTATTGAGCTGCGCAAGATTGAGTTGATGCCTTTGATAAGAGGTAATCAGTCGTGATGGATGTTGGCTCAATCAGGCATTGATTTACCAAATATAGGATCAATCAAAAGCTGATCAGTGTGCACTCTGTTTTTAACAGCTATCACTGTTAATCGAGCCATTAAAACACTGTAATACAGCTGCCACATCTGTATCAAAGTCAAATCACTGCCAATTTGTCCTCATGTCAATTCAAGGCCTCCTGCCGATCAAAAGCATTCTACACGTTTCAGATCCACCAACATGTCATGGGATGTCAATGGGGCCTGGGAAAGCAGGAAATGACTGATTGTAACTGTACCGAGTGGGAATGGTTGGAAGGGGTTTAATTAAAGGAAAAGAAAAGGGGGATGATTATATGCACTATCAAGGCTACAGAGGAGGACTCTGAAGCTTACGTACAGTCTGCTTTCATGTGGAATAAAGCTCACCGCCCCACCCTGACTAAAAATGCCTAAAGATGATGAGATGAGACTATTTAATATTCTTCAGAACGCTGGCTGATATTCAGATGCATCGTGACATGCAACATTTACAATACGCTGGTATGAAGTCTCTATGAATTGGATATAAGAATGATATCATGTTTAAGCAAAAGGCACTTCACTTCTAAGCAAAGGCTTTTTCAATGGGATTCTGATGCTTGTACTTCCACTAAGGGGAAAATCATTTTTTAAATATCATTTTTATACCAAAGCAGTGTCCAATTGAGGTATTGAATTGCGTCTGTCAGATTGGACATCCTCATTTAAAGCGGAGGATAACTCTTTCACCATATGCTAATAATTCACAAGTACGTAGGCTATCCCATGCATAAGCAATAGAGGGCACCTCCATAATCTCTAAATCAACATTCAGATAGCATACCTTTCCTGCTCTACATTTGAATGGTTTAATTAAGCAATAAGGCCTAAGGGAGTGTGGTGTATGGCCAGTATACCACGACTAAGGGCTGTTCTTACGTAAGACGCAGCGCGTACTGCCTGGATACAGCCCTTAGCCGTGGTATGTTGGCTATAAGCCAAATCAAATTTTATTTGTCACATACACATGGTTAGCAGATGTTAATTCGAGTGTAGCGAAATGCTTGTGCTTCTAGTTCCGACCATGCAGTAATATCTAACTAACAATTTCACAACGACTACCTTATACACACAAGTGTAAAGGAATGAATATGTACATAACAATATATGGATGAGTGATGGCCGAACGGCATAGGCCAGATGCAGTAGATGGTATTTTTATTTTATTTCACCGTTATTTAACCAGGTAGGGTAGTTGAGAACAAGTTCTCATTTACAACTGCGACCTGGCCAAGATAAAGCAAAGCAGTGTGACACAGACAACAACACAGAGTTACACATGGAGTAAACAATAAACAAGCCAATAACACAATAAACAAGTCAATGACACAGTAGAAAAAAAAGAAAGTCTATACACAATGTGTGCAAAAGGCATGAGGTAGGCAATAAATAGGCCATAGGAACGAATAATTACAATTTAGCAGATTAACACGAGTGATAAATGAGCATATGGTGATGTGCAAGTAGAGCTACTGGTGTGCAAAAGAGCAGAAAAGTAAATAAAATAAAAACAGTATGGGGATGAGGTAGGTAGATAGGGTGGGCTATTTACAGATGGACTATGTACAGCTGCAGCGATCGGTTAGCTGCTCAGATAGCTGATGTTTAAAGTTAATGAGGGAAATAAAAGTCTCCAACTTCAGCGATTTTTGCAATTTGTTCCAGTCACTGGCAGCAGAGAACTGGAAGGAAAGGCGGCCAAATGAGGTGTTGGCTTTGTGGATGATCAGTGAGATATACCTGCTGGAACATGTGCTACGGGTGAGTGTTGTTATCGTGACCAGTGAACTGAGATAAGGTGGAGCTTTACCTAGCATAGACTTATAGATGACCTGGAGCCAGTGGGTCTGGCGACTATAGCATACAGGTCGCAGTGGTGGGTGGTAAAAGGTGATTTGGTAACAGAGCGGATGGCACTGTGATAGACTGCATCCAGTTTGCTGAGTAGAGTATTGGAAGCTATTTTGTAGATGACATCGCCGCAGTCAAGGATCAGTAGGATAGTCAGTTTTACTAGGGTAAGTTTGGTGGCATGAGGGAAGGATAGAGTACAGTATATACATATGAGATGAGTAATGTAGGGTAAGTAAACATTATATAAAGTGGCATTGTTTAAAGTGGCTAGTGATACATTTATTACATCCAATTTTTTATTATTAAAGTGGCTAGAGATGAGTCACTATGTTGGCAACAGCCACTCAATGTTAGCGATGGCTATTTAACAGTCTGATGGCCTTGAGATAGAAGCTGTTTTTCAGTCACTCGGTCCAAGCTTTGATGCACCTGTACTGACCTCGCCTTCTGGATGATAGCGGGGTGAACAGGCAGTGGCTCGGGTGGTTGTTGTCCTTGATGATCTTTTTGTCCTTCCTGTGACATCGGGTGGTGTAGGTGTCCTGGAGGGCAGGTAGTTTGCCCCTGGTGATGCATTGTGCAGACCACATTACCCTCTGGAGAGCCTTACGGTTGTGGGCGGAGAAGTTGCCGTACCAGGCGGTGATTCAGCCCGACAGGATGCTCTCGATTGTGCATCTGTAAAAGTTTGTCAGTTTTTGGTGACAAGCCGAATTTCTTCAGCCTCCTGAGGTTGAAGAGGCGCTGTTGCACCTTCTTCAACACTCTGTCTGTGTGGGTGGACCATTTCAGTTTGTCCGTGATGTGTATGCTGAGGAACTTAAAACTTTCCACCTTCTCCACTACTGTCCCGTCGATGTGGATAGGGGGCTGCTCCCTCTGCTGTTTCCTGAAGTCCACGATCATCTCCTTTGTTTTGTTGGCATTGAGTGTGAGGTTATTTTCCTGTAGGCCGTCTCCTTGTTGTTCTTAATCAAGCCTACCACTGTAGTGACGTCTGCAAACATGATGATTGAGTTGGAGGCGTGCATGGCCACGCAGTCATGGGTGAACAGGGAGTACAGGAGAGGGCTGAGAACGCACCCTTGTAGGGCCCCAGTGTTGAGGATCAGCGGGGTGGAGATGTTGTTTCCTACCCTCACCACCTGGGGCCGGCCCGTCAGGAAGTCCAGGACCCAGTTACACGTGGCGGGGTCGAGACCCAGGGTCTCGAGCTTAATGACGAATTTGGAGGATACTATGGTGTTAAATGCTGAGCTGTAGTCGATGAACAGCAGTCTTACATAGGTATTACTCTTGTCCAGATGGGTTAGGGCAGTGTGATTGTGATTGTGTCATCTGTGGACCTATTGGGGCTGTAAGCAAATTGGAGTGGGTCTAGGGTGTCAGGTAGGGTGGAGGTGATATGGTCCTTGACTACTCTCTCAAAGCACTTCATGATGACGGAAGTGAGTGCTACGGGGCGATAGTCATTTAGCACAGTTACCTTAGCTTTCTTGGGAACTGGAACAATGGTGGCCCTCTTGAAGCATGTGGGAACAGCAGGCTGTGATAAGGATTGATTGAATATGTCCGTAAACATACCAGCCAGCTGGTCTGCGCATGCTCTGAGAACGCGGCGAGGGATGCCGTCTGGGTCGGCAGCCTTGCGAGGGTTGTTGTTTAGTTTGTCTGGGAGCAAGACATCGGGGTCCGCGACGGGGCTGGTTTTCTTTTTGTAGTCCATGATTGACTGTAGACCCTGCCACATACCTCTTGTGTCTGAGCCGTTGAATTGCGACTCTACTTTGTCTCTATACTGACGTTTAGCTTGTTTGATTGCCTTGCGGAGGGAATAGCTACACTGTTTGTATTCGGTCATGTTTCCGGTCGCCTTGCCCTGATTAAAAGCCAGGGTTCACGCTTTCAGTTTTGTGCGAATGCGGCCATCAATCCACGGTTTCTGGTTGGGGAAGGTTTTAATAGTCGCTGTGGGTACAACATCACCGATGCACTTGCTAATAAACTCGCTCACCGAATCAGCGTATTCATCAATGTTGTTGTCCGACGCTATGTGGAACATATCCCAGTGCACCAGATCGAAGCAATCTTGAAGCGTGGAATCCGATAGGTCGGACCAGCGTTGAACAGACCTGAGCACAGGCGTTTCCTGTCATAGTTTCTGTCTATAGGATGGGAGCAACAAAATAGAGTCGTGGTCAGATTTGCCGAAAGGAGGGCGAGGGAGGGCTTTGTATGCATTGCGGAAGTTAGAATAACAATGATTCAGGGTTTTGCCAGCCCGGGTCGTGCATTTGATATGCTGATAAAATTTAGGGAGCCTTGTTTTCAGATTAGCCTTGTTAAAATCCCCAGCTACAATAAATACAGCCTCAGGATATGTGGTTTCTAGTTTACATAGAGTCCAATGAAGTTCTTTCACGGCCGTCGAGGTGTCTGCTTGGGGGGGATATACACGGCTGTGATTATAATCTAAGAGAATTCTCTTGGTAGATATTGCGATCAGCATTTGATTGTAAGGAATTCTAGGTAAGGTGAACAAAAGGACTTGAGTTCATGTATGTTGTTATGATCACACCACGTCTCGTTAATCATAATGCATTCAGCCCCGCCCTTCTTTTTAACAGAGAGATGTTTGTTTCTGTATGTGCGATGGGTGAAGAAACCAGGTGGTTGTACCGACTCTGATAACGTATCCTGAGTGAGCCATGTTTCCGTGAAACAAAGAACGTTACAATCTCTGATGTCTCTCTGGAAGGCAACCCTTGCTCGGATTTCGTCTACCTTGTTGTCAAGAAAATGGACATTGGCGAGTAGTATACTCGGGAGTGGTGCGCTATGTGCCGGCCTATGGAGCCTGACCAGAAGACCACTCCGTCTGCCCCTTCTGCGGCGCCGTTGTTTTGGGTCGCCGGCTGGGATCCGATCTATTGTCCTGGGTGGTGGACCAAACAGAGGATCCGCTTCGGGAAAGTCGTATTCCTGGTCGTAATGTTGGTGAGTTGACGTTGCTCTTATGTTCAATAAATCCTCTCGAGGTGCCTGTTTGCTAATAAAAAACTGGTTACCAACGGAATTGGAGCAGTAAATGTTTTGTCATACCAGTGGTATACAGTCTGATATACCATGGCTGTCAGCCAATCAGCATTCAGGGCTCGAACCGCCAAGTTTATAATATTGTCTATATGCTTTAAACTTCTCCTAGTGGCTGGTGGTGGTGAGGTATCTCTGTCTTTTGACACTGTGCCATGTTAACCTTGGAGTGAGGCCATGCATGAGACTGAGAGTGCACTGCTGCACTCTAATTTGTGTGCTGCTGACACATGGCTACACTTCTGACACAACTGGGGTTTTCTCGCCCAGGGGTATATGGGCAGCCATGCTCAGGCACTGTGTGTGTTTTTTGCTGTCAGACTGCACAGAATCACTGATCTACGAATCATCTTGCATCCCATTCCCAAATAACTCATTATTATGTGTTCAAGATTAGAGTGATTCTTCACGAAACCAGGACAAAAAAATACCATGATTTTTGGGGATTTCCATGAAATGTTATCTATAGAATGGTCCTTTGGACCATATAGAATGGTCCTTTGTTTTAATGACATATATTTGAGATCGGTATCTAAAAGCATAATTGAGAATAATTAATCAAAGTTGGCATATTTATTACATTTTGGGCTTATTCAGGCTTCCATCAGTAGGTGCTCCAAAGTAAAAATGTACAGTGGGGGAAAAAAGTATTTGATCCCCTGCTGATTTTGTACGTTTGCCCACTTACAAAGAAATGATCAGTCTATAATTTTAATGGTAGGTTTATATGAACAGTGAGAGACGGAACAACAACAAAAATCAAGAAAAAACGCATGTCAAAAATGTTATAAATTGATTTGCATTTTAATGAGGGAAATAAGTATTTGACCCCTCTGCAAAACATGACTTAGTACTTGGTGGCAAAACCCTTGTTGGCAATCACAGAGGTCAGACGTCTCTTGTAGTTGGCCACCAGGTTTGCACACATCTCAGGAGGGATTTTGTCCCGCTCCTCTTTGCAGATCTTCTCCAAGTCATTAACGTTTCGATGCTGACGTTTGGCAACTCGAACCTTCAGCTCCCTCCACAGATTTTCTATGGGATTAAGGTCTGGAGACTGGCTAGGCCACTCCAGGACCTAATTGTGCTTCTTCTTGAGCCACTCCTTTGTTGCCTTGGCCGTGTGTTTTGGGTCATTGTCATGCTGGAATACCCATCCACGACCCATTTTCAATGCCCTGGCTGAGGGAAGGAGGTTCTCACCCAAAATTTGACAGTACATGGCCCTGTCAAATGATGCGGTGAAGTTGTCCTGTCCCCTTAGCAGAAAAACACCCCCAAAGCATGTTTCCACCTCCATGTTTGACGGTGGAGATGGTGTTCTTGGGGTCATAGGCAGCATTCCTCCTCCAAACACGGCGAGTTGATGCCAAAGAGCTCCATTTTGGTCTCATCTGACCACAACACTTTCACCAGTTGTCCTCTGAATCATTCAGATGTTCATTGTCAAACTTCAGACGGGCATGTATATGTATTCTTGAGCAGGGGGACCTTGTGGGCACTGCAGGATTTCAGTCCTTCACAGCGTAGTGTGTGTTACCAATTGTTTTCTTGGTGACTATGGTCCCAGCTGCCTTGAGATCATTGACAAGATCCTCCCGTGTAGTTCTGGGCTGAACCCTCACCGTTCTCATGATCATTGCAACTCCACGAGGTGAGATCTTGCATGGAACCCCAGGCCGAGGGATATTGACAGTTCTTTTGTGTTTCTTCCATTTGCGAATAATCTCACCAAATGTTGTCACCTTCTCACCAAGCTGCTTGGCGATGGTCTTGTAGCCCATTCCAGCCTTGTGTAGGTCTACAATCTTGTCACTGACATCCTTGGAGAGCTCTTTGGTCCTGGGCATGGTGGAGAGTTTGGAATCTGATTGATTGATTGCTTCTGTGGACAGGTGTCTTTTATATAGGTAACAAGCTGCGGTTAGGAGCACTCCCTTTAAGAGTGTGCTCCTAATCTCAGCTCGTTACCTGTATGAAAGACACCTGGGAGCCAGAAATCTTTCTGATTGAGAGGGGGTCAAATACTTATTTCCCTCATTAAAATGCAAATCAATTTATAACATTTTTGACATGCGTTTTTCTCTATTTTTGTTATTCTGTCTCTCACTGTTCAAATAAACCTACCATTTAAAATTATAGACTGATCATTTCTTTGTCAGTGGGCAAACATACAAAATCAGCAGGGGATCAAATACTTTTTTCCCCCACTGTATGTCATATGAAGCTTACTGCTTGTTCTGTAACATGAGAAGTATGTATGATTCTTTTTTTAATTGAAATTAAAATATTACTCATATTACAGAACAAGCTTCATATTACATTTTTGCTTTGGAGCACCTACTGATGGACTCTTAATAAAGGAGGCCTGGATGAGGCCAAAATGACATACCGTAATTTCCGGACTATTAAGCGCACCTGAATATAAGCCGCACCAACTGAATTTATTATTATTATTTTTTTAACATAAATAAGCTGCACATGTCTATAAGCCGCAGGTGCCTACCGGTACATTGAAACAAATGAACTTTACACAGGCTTTAACGAAACACGGCTTGTAACAAAAATAAATAAGCTTTAACGAAACACGGCTTGTAACAAAATAAATAGGCTTTAACGAAACACGGCTTGTAATAAAAAATTTGCAGTAAGCTTTAGTTGTCTTTTTGCACTGAGTCAATTCCTCACGCTGCTGTTTCCAACGTCTTATCATCGACTCATTAAGACCAAGCTCCCGTGCAGCAGCTCTATTTCCTTTTCCAACAGCCAGATCAATCGCCTTCAACTTGAAAGCTGCATCATATGCATTTCTCTGTCTTTGCCATGATGAGGGTGACAAAATCACTACCGTAATCAGAATGATGGGAAGTTTGAGAGCGCTCGATTTAATCTAAACAGTAAACAAAAAAGTTGTTTGACCTTAACCCGTTCGGCAATTTCATTGGTCTAATGAAAGCTTCATGCCGCCAAAAAACTGAGCACATCACAGAATGTGTTTTTTTGGAGAAAAAAAAATGTAAAGCGGGAAAAATCCATATATTAGCTGCGTCATTGTTTAAGCCGCGGGGTTCAAAGCCTGGGAAAAACGTTGCGGCTTATAGTCCGGAAGTGACTATGCATGGATAATAAACGGAGAGTAGCAGCAGTGTAAAAATTGGGGGGGACAGGCAATGAAAATTTTCTGAATCCATTTGATTAGCTGTTCAGGACTCTAATTGCTTGGGGGTAGAAGCTGTTAAGAAGCCTTTGGACCTAGACTTGGTGCTCTGGTACTGCTTGCCGTGTGGTAGCAGAGAGAACAGTCTGGTACTAGGGTGGCTGGAGTCTTTGGCAATTTTTAGAGCCTTCCTCTGACACAGCCTGGTATAGAGGTCCTGGCTGGCAGGAAGCTTGGCCCCAGTGAGGTACAGGGACGTACGCACTACCATCAGTAGTGCCTTGCGGTCGGAGGCCGAGCAGTTGCTATACCAGGCGACGCTGCAACCGGTCAGGATGCTCTCGATGGTGAAGCTGTAGAACTTTTTCAGGATCTGAGAACCCATGCCAAGTCTTTTCAGTCTCCTGAGGGGGGATAGATGTTGTGGTTCCCTCTTCACGACTGTCTTGGTGTGTTTGGACCATGATAGTTTGTTGGAGATGTGGACACCAAGGAACTTGAAGCTCTCAACCTGCTCCACTACAGCCCCATCGATGAGAATGGGGGTGTGCTCGGTCCTCCTTTTCCTGTAGTCCACAAACATCTCCTTTGTCTTGATCACATTGAGGGAAAGGTTGTAATCCTGGCACCACACTCCCAGGTCTCTGACCTCCTCCCTATAAGCTGTCTCATCGTTGTCAGTGATCAGGCTGTTGTGTCATCGGGAAACTTAATGATGGTGTTGAAGTCGTGCTTGGCCATGCAGTCATGGGTGAACTGGGAGTACATGACGGAACTGAGCACGCATGACGGAACCGGTTGCAGAGGGAGGTGTTTAGTCCCAGTGTCCTTAGCTTAGGGATGAGCTTTGAGGGCACTGTGGAGTTGAAAGCTGAGCTGTAGTCAATGAATAGCATTCTCACATAGGTGTTCCTTTTGTCCAGGTGGGAAATGTGGAATGCAATAGAGATTGCATCGTCTGTGGATCTATTGGGGCAGTATGCAAATTGGAGTGGGTCTAGGGTTTCTGGGATAATGGTGTTGATGGGAGCCATGACCAGCCTTTCAAAGCACTTCATGGCTACAGACGTGAGTGCTACGGGTCGGTAGTCATTCAGGCAGGTTACTTTGGTGTTCTTGGGCACAGGGACTATGGTGGTGTGCTTGAAACATGTTGGTATTACAGAATCGTTCAGGGACAGGTTGAAAATGTCAGTGAAGACACTTGCCAGATGGTCAGCGCATGCTCGGAGTACACTTCCTGGTAATCCATCTGGCCCTGCGGCCTTGTGAATGTTGACCTGTTTAAAGGTCTTACTCACATCGGCTATGGAGAGCGTGAACACACAATCATCCGGAACAGCTGATGCTCTCATGCATGCTTCAGTGTTGCTTGTCTTGAAGCGAGAATATAAGTTATTTAGCTCGTCTGGTAGGCTCGTGTCAAAGGGCAGCTCGCGTCTGTGCTTCCCTTTGTTGTCCGTAGTAGTTTGCAAGGCCCGCCACATCCAATGAGCGTCGGAGCCGGTGTAGTACAACTCGATCATAGTCCTGTATTGACGCTTTGCCTGTTTGATGGTTCGTCGGAGGGCATAGCAGGATTTAATTTAAACGTCCGGGTTAGAGTCCCGCTCCTTGAAATCGGCAGCTCTACCCTTTAGCTCAGTTCGGATGTTGCCTGTAATCCATGGCTTCTGGTTGGGGTATGTACGTACAGTCACTGTGGGGACGACATCATTGATGCATTTATTGATGAAGCCGGTGACTGATGTGGTGTACTCCTCAATGCCATCGGAAGAATCCCAGAAACATATTCCAGTCTTTGCTATCAAAACAGTCCTGTAGCTTAGAATCTGTGTCATCTGACCTCTTCCTTATTGAGCAAGTCACTGGTACTTTCTGCTTTAGTTTTTACTTGTAAGCAAGAATCAGGAGGATAGAGTTATGGTCAGATTTGCCAAATGGAGGGCAAGGGAGAGCTTTGTACGCATCTCTGTTTGTGATAAAACTGTCCAGTTTGAGTGTTTGTTGCAGCTCGTTCCAGTCGCAAGTTACAGCGAACTGAAAAGAGAAGCGACCCAGGGATGTGTGTGCTTTGGGGACCTTTAACAGAATGTGACTGGCAGAATGGGTGTTGTATGTGGAGGATGAGGGCTGCAGTAGATATCTCAGATTGGGGGGAGTGATGCCTAAGAGGGTTTTATAAATAAGCATCAACCAGTGGGTCTTGCGATTGGTATACAGAGATGACCAGTTTAGAGGAGTATAGAGTGCAGTGATGTGTCCTATAAGGAGCATTGTTGGGAAATCTGATGGCCGAATGGTAAAGAACATCTAGCCGCTCGAGAGCACCCTAACCTGCCGATCTATAAATTACGTCTCGGTAATCTAGGATGGTCATCTGAATCAGGGTTAGTTAGGCAGCTGGGGTGAAAGAGGAGCGATTACGATAGAGGAAACCAAGTCTAGATTTAACTTTAGCCTGCAGCTTTGATATCTGCTGAGAGAAAGACAGTGTACCGTCTAGCCATACTCCCAAGTACTTGTATGAGGTGACTACCTCAAGCTCTAAACCCTCAGATGTAGTAATCACACCTGTGGGGAGAGGGGCATTCTTCTTACAAACCACATGACCTTTGTTTTTGATGTGTTCAGAACAAGGTTAAGGGTAGAGAAATCTTGTTGGACACTAAGAAAGCTTTGTTGTAGAGCATTTAACACAACATCTGGGGAGGGCCCAGCTGAGTATAAGACTGTATCATCTGCATATAAATGGATGAGAGAGCTTCCTACTGCCTGAGCTATGTTGATGTAAATTGAGAAGAGCGTTGGGCCTAGGATCGAGCCTTAGGGTGCTCCCTTGGTGACAGGCAGTGGCTGAGACAGAAGATTTTCTGACATTATACATTGCACTCTTTGAGAGAGGTAGTTAGTAGTGATGCACCGATATGACATTTTTGGCCGATACCGATATCCAATATTTTCCTTGCCAAAAAAAACCTGATGCCGATAACCGATATTTAAAAATATTGCGGCCTTGTAAGTGTTCTCGTACAGTTGAAGTCAGAAGTTTACATACAACTTAGCCAAATACATTTAAAGTCAGTTTTTCACAATTCCTGACATTTAATCCTAGTAAAAAGTCCCGGTCTTAGGTCAGTTAGGATCACCACTTTATTTTAAGAATGTGAAATGTCAAAATAATAATAGAGAGAATTATTTCAGCTTTTATTTCTTTCATCACATTCCCAGTGGGTCAGAAGTTTACATACACTCAATTAGTATTTGGTAGCATTGCCTTTAAATTGTTTAATTTGGGTCAAATGTTTCGTGTAGCCTCCCACAAGCTTCCTACAATAAGTTGGGTGAATTTTGGCCCATTCCTCCTGACAGAGCTGGTGTAACTGAGTCAGGTTTGTAGACCTCCTTGCTCGCACACACTTTTTCAGTTCTGCCCACAAATCTTCTATAGGATTGAGGTCAGGGCTTGGTGATGGCCACTCCAATACCTTGACTTTGTTGTCCTTAAGCCATTTTGCCACAACTTTGGAAGTATGCTTGGGATCATTGTCCATTTGGAAGACTCATTTGAGACCAAGCTTTAACTTCCTGACTGATGTCTTGAGATGTTGCTTCAATATATCAACATTTTCCTGATGCCGTCTATTTTGTGAAGTGCACCAGTCCCTCCTGCAGCAAAGCACACCCACAACATGATGCTGTCACCCCCGTGCTTCATGGTAGGTATGGTGTTCTTCGGCTTGCGAGCATCCCCCTTTTTCCTCCAAACATAACGATGGTCATTATGGCCAAACAGTTCTATTTTTGCTTCATCAGACCAGAGGACATTTCTCTTTGTCTCCATGTGCAGTTGCAAACCGTAGTCTGGCTTTTTTATGGCGGTTTTGGAGCAGTGGCTTCTTCCTTGCTGCGCTGCCTTTCAGGTTATGTTGATATAGGACTTGTTTTACTGTGGATATAGATACTTTTGTACCTGTTTCCTCCAGCATCTTCACAAGGTCCTTTGCTGTTGTTCTGGGATTGATTTGCACTAAAGTACGTTCTGTCTCTAGGAGCCAGAACACGTGGTCCAAACTATCATGGTCCAAACATACCAAGACAGTCGTGAGGAGGGCACGACAGAACCTTTTCCCCCTCAGGAGACTGAAAAGATTTGGCATGGACCCCCAGATCCTCAAAAGGTTCTACAGCTGCACCATCGAGAACATTCTGACGGGTTGCCTCACCACCTGGTATGGTAACTGCTCAGCATCTGACCGTAAGGGGATACAGAGGGTAGTGCAAACGGTCCAGTACATCACTGGGGCCAAGCTTCCTGCCATCCAGGACCTATATAACAGGCGCTGTCAGAGGAAAGCCTATAAAATTGTCAGACTCCAGTCACCCAAGTTATAGACTGTTTTCTCTGCTACTGCACGGCAAGCAGTACCGGAGCGCCAGGTCTAGACCAAAAGTCTTTTAAAGTCTCAACAGCTTTTAAAGTCCCCCCCCCCCCAGAGAACGGTTGATTGTCAAGGGCAATGAATTTTATTATCTTGGCTTTATTGGATTACGCCTTTGAGTTGCTCGCTGAAATGTTCTTACTCTTTCAAATGACGGCTCGACTTGTTGACTGCTTGATCCACACGGCAGACATTGTGGGCTAGGTTAGGAAGGCTGTGTTGCACGTGTAGCACAACATTTTACGTGGCGTCATTACGTTTTGTACCTACGATATAGAGGTATGCATGGTAGCTTTGACATCAGTTTTTAACATTGGCGTTAAACTAGACATCAGGCCGATACCGATGTTGGCATTTTTAGCTAATATTGGCCGATTCCGATATGTTCACCGATTATATTGTGCAAACCAGGCCAAAGACCCCTCACAGACACCAATACTACTTAGCCGGCCCACAAGAATGGAATGGTCTACCGTATCAAAAGCTTTGGCCAAGTCAGTAAAAATAGCAGCACAATATTGCTTAGAACCAAGGGCAATGGTGACATCATTGAGGAACTTTTAAGGTTGCAGTGACACATCCATAACCTGAGCGGAACCAGATTGCACACCCGAGAGAATACTATAGACGTCAAGAAAGCCAGTCAGTTGATTATTGACAAGTCTTTCTTATTGCAATTTTATTTTAAAGCTACCAATACGTTGGTTGTACAACAGAAGGACTGCAGGGTATTTTTCTAGCCAGGCTAAAATGAAACACTCCTACATTAGACTCTGTTTATGCTCAGTTTGAATGAATGCCTGCAGACAATCACTGTGACAAACCTCAAATGAAAAAATCCCCCAAGCCTTACAGACATGCATAAATTGCATTTGTTGTGCTTATGAAATGCTTAAGCATAACAAATAGGTTACCTGATTTGTCAATTGTTCTAGATGGACATAGTAAAGATTTGCTTGTGAAAAGTGCTCTGCGTGTCAAAGTAATGGTTAAAAGCATCTGTGTAGTGTCCGCTGGGATATGTGACCATTGAATGTTAGACTCAACATAGTACGTCTGTATTCTGAGCTGAAATCAATCCCAGATCATTATTTCCATTCAGTAGATCCCAAACCGCATGCCTCATGTCCGTAGCCTGCACGTTGGTTCTGTCCCAAATGGTAGCCTATTCCTTACATGTTTCATTTGGGATATAGACACTGCAGGCTGCCTTATCGACTCCTTAGCCATTATCTGTGACCTCTAGCTGCTAAAAATAGATATAGATCTAGTATCCTTGGAAAAAGCAGCAGTGTAGGAACCACAGTTTGAATAAGGGATTAGGTTGTTGTAATGCATGTCCAGGCCTCTTATGGGAATGTAATGTCGATAATATATCAACATTAGGAAATTAAATCCCTAATACAACACACTCCGTATCCTATTTCACCCCTTCTGCAAAAACAGGACATGCATTATTTAATATAGCTATTTTCTTGTCAGTACTATATCAGTAACCATGCTGACTTAGAAGAAGAATATGAATGATGAATGAATACATCTGTAAAAAAGTATTCTTCGAAGTCATATTGTAAGGCTAACATTTTACAAAGTAGCCTACACACATTTTCAGGTGGTTCTTTGTTCACCCCAAATAACTCCATCTTTATTGACACTTCTTGTCTAGTATTTTGTCTGATTTGTTTAAAAGTTTTGTCAGTTGAATTGTTGCATCCAGTGTCATCCACCTGCGATATACAGAAGAACATATTTGATATTAATATGGTAAAAATTAGAACACCTCTAAAGTTCCTTCAATTTGAGTGGAAGCAGTTGACTTTCTACTGCTCGTCACAATCTGTTGTGGATAGCTTCTAATTCTGGAGAGCAAGGTCATGTTAAGTAGGCAGACAGTAACTGTTAGAATATATTTCTTAGGCATTTTCTCATCCATTTTATTCAGACGCGGATAGCATGACATGGATAGGGAAACAGAGAGGGAGATGTATAGTAGCTGGGGTGGTTTATATGTGCTGCAGGCGGCGGCATTACCCGCTAGACCAGCCAGACCAGCATCTGGCACACCAGCCTGTAACTTTGTTATTGATCAGTAACTGCCTACTGAAAATGTGGGCTGGCATGACAAATTGATGTGTATTGAAAAGCCTAGAAGCCTGACAGAATATGTGTGGGACTGATCCTAATTTAACCTCTCTGGTGTCTTTGACTCTCACTCACGGCCACTAGATGGAAGACTTGGGTAATACATAGATGCTGTCTATGCTATGCTATTCCCATGTGAAACACTGCCCTGGGGTGTGTTTATTAGTGCACAATGTAGTAAAACATGTTGCAATGAAAACAAATGTTTCTTATTGTTCAAATTCAGGTTAGTCTCTCCCTGTTTTGGCACGTTTGGTTCCTAGTGAATGCACTGCCCTAAAGATACCCAGGCTGAACTATTCTGTTCACAGAGAACCCGGTACACATGTCTTCTGTCACTTGTTATATTAATGATGAGAAGGAGATTAAGTCCCATCATGCACTGCTGATGTTTCCCCTGTGGCCAAAGCAGGAATGATTGACGGGTTGTTTTCTGCCACCTGTATGAGGCTAGAAGAATAGACCGTTTGTCATTCAGAGCAGAGGAGTGAAGATTGTGTGTGCAGGCGCAAGGCCATATGAAGCTGGTTTTGTGAGCTCGAAGTGCACTCAAGCCTGTGTCTGGTCAGACAGTGTCTTTGCACAGTTACTTGGGTAAGTGGATTAATGAACAAAATACTAAAATATTGTTTTTGAATGAACAATCCCTTTAAGTGTCACAGGACCAGTGATGTAGTGATTGCTTGTCGGGGTAAAAAAAGTAACACTCCCTATACTTTAAATGCATTTTTCTGCAAAAGGTGGGTAAACTGTTGGGCAAACAAATTAGGGTGGGTGAACTGCATTTGCTTGTGTTTACTCTCCACTACATCACTGCACAGGACCGTATTTCCCTACACACACACAGTCTACTACACACTCCACCTTACGTTTCCCTTCAAAAACCCTGAGCATGCTCCATCCACATTACAATTTTAATTTAATATTTTAGTCATTGATGTTCTTATCTAGAGCAAAAAATGGTGCACTGGAGCTGTCACGATGTGTACACCCTTGTTTAGAAGTTTACTCATCCAGCGCATTGCGTAACCTCAGTCTCTAGCATATATTCTGTAGCTATATCTGATTCCTTGAGTTACTTGCCATCTCTTCCAGTGGTGCCAAATGTCTCACATCAACATGGGACGACACAGTAATGGCAGAATCAGGGCACACAATGGTGCGTTGTCAGACTACCGGCAGAGAATGAGTCAAATCCAGGATTTGGGGGGAGGGGCTTTGTGCTATTATGTAAGGGATAAACACAGACCTTCTGCACATTACCTTGGAAATAATGGATGACTCAGCGGGACAAGAGGCATTTATCCCACTTATACCACAGTTACCCAAGAAAACAATACTAAATCACACATTTACCGGTAGGAATAGCATTTTTTCATTGATATTTTTATTAGAAAATTCATACTTTGATCGTTTCGTTGCTAGAGAGGCTACCCAATCATTAGTTAGTTCGATTAGTTCTATATTTAAGGACACGACCCAGTTCATTCTATATGTTCCGTTATCCCTTGCAGTCATGACCTCTGCAGCAACCAGAATAACAGAAAAGTAGCCGCATTTGCATTTGTTTAACCTGTTTTCTATTGATATCAAATACAATTTTATTGGTTACATATACGTGTTTAGCAGATGTTATTGCGGGTGTAGCGAAATGCTTGTGTTACTATCGCCGACAGTGCAGTAATATATAACAAGTAATATCGAACAATTTCACAACATATACCCAATACACTAAGTAAAAGAATGGAATTAAGGATATATAAATATATGGACGAGCAATGTCAGAGTGGCATAGACTAAGATACGGTAGAATAGTATAGAATACAGTATATGCATATGAGATGAGTAATGCAAGATATGTAAACATTATTAAAGTGACTAGTGTTCCATTTATTAAAGTGGCCAGTGATTTCAAGTCTATGTATATAGCTAGCAGCCTCTATGTGCTAGTGATGGCTATTTAACAGTCTGATGGTTTTGAGATAGAAGTTGTTTTTTAGTCTCTCGGTCCCCGCTTTGATGAACCTGTACTGACTTCGCCTTCTGGATGATAGCGAGGTGAACAGGCAGTGGCTCGGGTGGTTGTTGTCCTTGATGATCTTCTTGGCCTTTCTGTGACACCGGGTACCCAATTTTACCTTGCATAGTGCCTTCTTGTCACATTGCAAATCAAACACTAGGCTAGAAGCTTGCGAAATAGTTTGTTGCTAGCAAACCTGCCAATATGACAACCGAATTAAAAAATATCAGTTGCTGAAAACAGCTGGTCAAACTAGAAATTGAATGTGGGAGGATTTGACAGCATAGCGCCACTTGCGTCATGACTACAGTAGGGATCGGAGAAATTCATGTTCATCACTCACCACGTTAGGTCATCAGATGCTCCCCAAAAAAGTATCTGCAAAAACAAATCAATTGCTAGCTAACTAGCTAGCTAGGTTTTTCTTCGTTGGACCTAAGTTTACAATGTATCCAATTTTGGTTTAGCTTTCTGTAACTCTGTAGCAAGTACAGGCTACATGTGTAGGTGCATATTGCGTCATGATTGTCAGGTGTCCGGATATCTTTTCCAACTGTCTGGTTTTAATATCCATTCTAGAATTCCCTTCTAGCCAATCAGAAACGAGTATTCAACAATGCTGTGGTATAACCACTATGATTTGCGTCTCAAATGGCACCCTATTTCCTATATACAGTTGAAGTCAGAAGTTTACATACACTTAGGTTGGAGTCATTAAAACTCGTTTTTCAACCACTCCACAAATTTCTTGTTAACAAACTATAGTTTTGGCAAGTCGGTTAGGACATCTACTTTGTGCATGACACAAGTAATTTTTCCAACAATGGTTTACAGACAGATTATTTCACTTATAATTCCCTATATCACAATTCCAGTGGGTCAGAAGTTTACATACACTAAGTTGACTGTGCCTTGAAACAGCTTGGAAAATTCCAGAAAATGTCATGGCTTTAGAAGCTTCTGATAGGCTAATTGACATCATTTGAGTCAATTGGAGGTGTACCTGTGGATGTATTTCAAGGCCTACCTTCAAACCCGGTGCCTCTTTGGTGGACATCATGGGAAAATCAAAATAAATCAGCCAAGACCTCAAAAAAAAATTGTAGACCTCCACAAGTCTGGTTCATCCATGGGAGCAATTTCCAAACACCTGAAGGTACCACGTTCATCTGTACAAACAATAGTACGCAAGTATAAACACCATGGGACCACGCAGCCGTCATACCGCTCAGGAAGGAGACGCGTTCTGTCTCCTAGAGATTAACGTACTTTAGTGCGAAAAGTGCAAATCAATCCCAGAACAACAGCAAAGGACCTTGTGAAGATGCTGGAGGAAACAGGTACAAAGTATCTATATCCACAGTAAAATGAGTCCAATATCGACATAACCTGAAAGGCCGCTCAGCAAGGAAGAAGCCACTGCTCCAAAACTACCATGAAAAGCCAAAGTACGGTTTGCAACTGCACATGGGGACAAAGATTGTACTTTTTGGATAAATGTCCTCTGGTCTGATGAAACAAAAATAGAACTGTTTGGCAACAACGACCATCGTTATGTTTGGAGGAAAAAGGGGGAGGCTTGCAAGCCGAAGAACACCATCCCAACCGTGAAGCACGGGGATGGCAGAATCATGTTGTGGGTGTGCTTTGCTGCAGGAGGTACTGGTGTACTTCTTCACAAATAAATGGCATCATGAGACAGGAAAATGATGTGGATATATTGAAGCAACATCTCAAGACATCAGTCGGGAAGTTAAAGCTTGGTTGCAAATGGGTCTTCCAAATGGACACTGACCCCAAGCATACTTCAAACTTATGGCAAAAAAGGACAACATATTCAAGGTATTGGAGTGGCCATCACAAAGCCCAGACCTCAGTCCTATAGAAAATGTGTGGGTAGTACTGAAAAAGCGTGTGCGAGCAAGGTGGCCTACAAACCTGACTCAGTTACACCAGCTCTGTCAGGAGGAATGGGCCAAAATTCACCCAACTTATTGTGGGAACCTTGTTGGAAGGCTACTTGAAATGTTTGACCCAAGTTAAACAATTTAAAGGCAATGCTACCAAATACTAATTGAGTGCATGTAAACTTCTGACCCACTGGGAATGCGATGAAAGAAATAAAAGCTGAAATAAATAATTCTCTACTATTATTCTGACATTTCACATTCTTAAAATATATTGCTGATCCTAACTGACCTAAGACAGGGAATTTTTACTAAGATTAAATGTCAGGAATTGTGAAAAACTGAGTTTAAATGTATTTGGCTAAGGTGTATGTAGTGTACTACTTTTGACTGGAGCCTATGGGAATAGGGTGCCATTTGGAACTCCTCCACAGTGAATAGTTTCTCCCACACAACCCCTCGAAGGCCGAATACACCCCCACGGCCAGCAAGTCACGAAGCAGATTGCGCTCATCTCTCTTCTCACCAGTTCTGGGGTTGGGAGAGGACGACTGAGTCAAACAACTCCAGAGCTAAAGCCATCTGTTCTTCTAGGAACTTCTGCAGTGTCATCTATAGTTTTAGTGTTGGTGTGAGACTTTTGACAAAGATAGTTTGGCCGATTTTTTTTAAAACTTTTTAGGGTTATATTTTTTTCTGACAGTCAACAATTCTAGTTGTTTGTAGTTGACAGTCTAGTTGTAGTTTGTTTGTTTTTGAGTACACAGACAATCAGTCTTTGTAGTGTTTACTGTTCGTTTAAATAGCATTTACAATCACCAACAGGAATGTTGTTTCGGTTAATGTGATGTGACTAATTGGCATTCTCCTCCTTAATGACTCACCTTCCACCCAGTGCAAAACTGCTATTTTATTCAATCAGCACACTACATGTACTGTATAATGTATATAACTGCAAACTTCGGAGTTGGATATTTCACTGCACTTCTAAGTGGAGGAGGGATTTGAGCAGCACAGGGAGGGAGGCCTTTGATGCTTACTGAACACGTTGCCACTGTGTCCACCAAGTCAATTAGAATGAGTCCAACCACTGAGCTCCGGAGGCCAACTCGCAGTAGGGCTGGGTGCGGTGTGTGCATGTATTCTAGTTAGAGAACAGGAAAGAGTCTGAGGTCTGGGGAGATATGATACCGTTATGAACCAGAAGGACCAGCAGTTCAGGCTATCTTACAGAGGAGCTCCTAAGGGCTGTTCCATTTTGGCACCATTACAGTGACAGATACAGTATGTACTGAGAAGACGAGAGTAGCAATTCTCCGATTAGATTAACTCTTCAGATTATCACTATAATGTGGTGGAGGCACTCAGTGAAGGTAGAGGAAAGTTTGATCTTCAAGGTTGATTCACTTATTTTTATGTTGCCTCAATGAACATACATGTACAACTATTGAATCGAGAGTTTGACCGACTCTGTTGGAAACAAACACAAAAGAAAAGATTGGGATCCACTTGATGTAAAACAGGTGATGTTTTGGTCAGCTGGTGTGCAGATAAACTGCTCTGATGATGGCAGAGGGAAAGATGGCGAACATTGACCTTTGCTCGTTGATCCGCAACCACGCTCCACTCAATCTTCCTGATGAACTCAACCTGTCAACTAGCATACACCACACACAGTTTGAGGCCACAAATATTTAGCACTGCCATAAGTGGCTAGGTGTCCATTTTAAGTTTGTAGAGCAACATGACGGTAGTAGGCCTGACCACCGACAACGATGAGACAGCCTGTAGGGAGGAGGTCAGAGACCTGGCAGTGTCGTGCCAGAACAACAACCTCTACCTCAACGTCAGCAAGACAAAGGAGCTGATTGTGGGCTACAGGAAACAAAAGGCAGAGCACACCCCCATTCACATCGACGGGGCTATAGTGTAGTGGGTCGAGAGCTTCGAGTTTCTCCGAGTCCTCATCACTAAGGATCTATCATGGTCCACATTAGGGTTGCACATTTTGGGGAATATTCAGAGGTTGAAACTTTCCGTGGGAATATATGGGAATTAACGGAAATATATGCAAAATAATATTAATACCATTTAAATGTAGATGTTTTTTGCATTGGATAGATTTACCATATTATATGGAGACATAAACCTTTTACCTTATCATAATTGCGAATTATTAAATCCTTCCAATAGAAGAAAAAAAATATATTTAGTTATGAATTGAACTTTAATTAAATTAGTTGAAACGTTTTCAACATACATCTGTAAAATGAGAGTCTAGAAACTAAAGCTTTGGTTGTCTTCCTCTCAGGCTTCCATGTCTTCTCCCTGGACCTCCTCAATGTCCACCTCTTGAACATCAAAATCTGAGGCCTCATCTTCACTGTCACTTTCCAACCTTGTTAAGGATGGCTCGTTGCCAAGCTCAAAAAGCTTTCCCAGATGGTCACCAATTTTTCAACCCTTGTATTGGTCAGTCTGTGTGCTTTGGTGTGTGGGTTCCCAAACAAGGACCACTTGCGCTCTGAGGCGGCTGATGTTGGTGGGATTTGGAGGATGATGGAGGCAACAGGGGAAAGAGCCTCAGATCCATAAAGTCCCATCCACCTGGTGGCTGATGAGATATGTTGGCACGACTGCCATATTGCATCTACGGATTTCTTCTCTTACTTCTGCAAGCAGAGTCTGAACATCAGACAGGATGGCATTGTTTCCTTCAATCCGTGTAATGGCTACTGCTATAGGTTTCAGGCTACTTACCACTCTCTCCCAAAATACATCATCCAGGAGGATCCTCTGGATGGGGCTGTCCATATTGGCAGACTGTGATATGGCCATTTCTTGGAGAGACTCCTTTCCCTCCAAGAGATTGTCAAACATGATGACAACACCACCCCAACAGGTGTTGCTGGGCAGCTTTAATGTGGTGCTCTTATTCTTCTCACTTTGCTTGTTGAGGTAGATTGCTGCTATAACTTGATGACCTTTCATATATCCAACAATTTCCTTGGCTCTTGTTGAGTGTATCCATTGTTTTCAGTGCCATGATGTCCTTGAGGAGCAGATTCAATGCATGAGCAGCACAGCCAATGGATGTGATGTGAGGGTAGGACTCCTCCACTTCGGACCAAGCAGCCTTCATGTTTGCAACATTGTCTGTCACCAGTGCAAATACCTTCTGTGGTCCAAGGGCATTGATGACTGCCTTCAGCTCATCTGCAATGTAGAGACCGGTGTGTCTGTTGTCCCTTGTGTCTGTGCTCTTGTAGAATACTGGTTGAGGGGTGGAGATGATGTAGTTCATTATTCCTTGCCCACAAACCTTCGACCACCCATCAGAGATGATTGCAATGCAGTCTGTTTTCTCTGATTTGCTTGACCTTCACCAGTAAATGAGTAGATAAAGCATGTCTGGTTTTAGGGGTGAATGCTGGGCGAAGAACATTCAGAATTCTCTTCCAATACACATTGCCTGTGAGCATCAGAGTTGAACCAGTTGCATACACAGCTCGAGCAAGACATTCATCAGCATTTATCTGACTTCGTTCCTCCATTGAGCCTTTTGCAATTATGTTAGCATAGCTGAAAACTGTTGTGCAGATTAAAGAAGCAATAAAACTGGCCTTCTTTAGACTAGTTGAGTGTCTGGGGCATCAGCATTTGTGGGTTCGATTAGAGGCTCAAAATGGCCAGAAACAAAGAACTTTCTTCTGAAACTCGTCAGTCCATTCTTGGACTGAGAAATTAAGTTTCTTCCATGTGAGAAATTGCCAAGAAACTGGAGATCTCGTACAACGCTGTGTACTACTCCCTTCACAAAACAGCGCAAACTGGTTCTAACCAGAATAGAAAGAGTGGGAGGCCCCGGTGCACAACTGAGCAAGAGGACAAGTACATTAGAGTGTCTAGTTTGAGAAACAGATGCCTCACAACTCCTCAACTGGCAGCTTCATTAAACAGTACCCGCAAAACACCAGTCTCAACGTCAACAGTGAAGAGGTGACTCCGGGATGTTGGCCTTCTAGGCAGTAGTGGGGTACTGTCACATCTGCTCCTGCCACGCCCTCTAGTGCTCATCCTGTGTCTCCTTGACCTGCCACCACTCCCCCAGTGGAGGCATCTGTTTCTCAAACTAGACACTGTAATGTACTTGTCCTCTTGCTCAGTTGTGCACCGGGGCCTCCCACTCCTCTTTCTTTCTATCTAGCTAGCTGTAGGCAGGGACGACAATGGTAGACCGTGTCCTTGGCACCTGCCTGTCGGGCATGGTTTACTCCTGTACACAGCAGGTGGGAGGTGGGGGCGACATCATGTGCTATAGCTAGCTAACTAGCAAGCTAGCACATGGTGTTGCTACCTAGTTAGCACACGGTGTCGCCCCAGCCTTCTGCATGCAGTGCTAATGGGAGGCGGGGGTGACCGGTAGACGGTGTCCTTCGCCCCGCCTGTTGGGCACTGTTTTCCTGCAGTTCTGTTAATGATGGGGAGGGCAGGTGTTTGGCAGGCGGGAGCAGTGTTGCTCCCACTAGCTAGCAAAGAGGACTCCAGTACACAACAGGCAGGGCCAAAAAACACAGATAATACAAGAAGATGTCGTGCTCGAGGGGTGCCATTCATGCAGGAGACCAATGGATGCTTGAGGGGGTCGTTCCTGCAGATGCAGGAATTCCCACATGCAGGATCACCTGAAAGCGGGCTGCAGTTGCACACTATTGTGTACCAGTACACATTGACTCGGTACATTGACCTGTGTATGTAGCCAAGTTATTGTAACGCATTGTGAATTTATTATTACTTTTATTTGTAGATGTTTTTCTTTTCTATTATTTCTCAATTTTCTTTCTCTCTGCATTGTTGGGAAGGGTCCTTAAAGTAAGCATTTCACTGTTACACAGAACCCAAACCGGCTGCGCGCGTGCGCCATCGTGCATTAATTTATTTTGTCCCCCTATACCAAACGCGATCACGACACGCAGGTTAAAATATCAAAACAAACTCTGAACCAATGACATTAATTTGGGGACAGGTCGAAAAGCATTAAACATGTATGGCAATTTAGCTAGTTAGCTTGCACTTGCTAGCTAATTTGTACTATTTAGCTAGCTTGCTGTTGCCTGCTAATTTGTCCAGGGATATAAACATTGAGTTGTTATTTTACCTGAAATGCACAAGGTCCTCTACTCCGACAATTAATCCACACATAAAACAGTCAACCGAATCGTTTCTAGTCATCTCTCCTCCTTCCAGGCTTTTTCATCTTTGAACTTATATGGCGATTGGCATCTACACTTTCATAGTATTACCACAACAACCGGCAAAACAGTTCGTCTTTCAATCACCCAGGTGGGTTTAACCAATGATGAGATGGCAGGTGGGTACCTGCTTCTTTAAACCAATGAGGAGATGGGAGAGGAAGGACTTGCAGCGCGATCTGCGTCAGAAATAGGAATTACTTCTATTTTAGCCTTTGGCAACGCAGACGCTCACGAGCAGTGTGGGTGCAATAATTGAATAACAGATTCCTACATTTATTTTGCAACGCACGCGATGTGGACGGTGTAGTCAGGGTATTTGTCTACAAAGCATGTGACATAACATTTTATTTGATTTAGGTGCAGTGTGTATAATCTGGTGCTGCTTTCGTGTGCATACTGTATTCTTCCCTTTATTTACCTGCCAAATGGAGGCTATAGTGCCAGAAGCAAAAGCTGTGCTCTGGGACCAGGAAAACATCAGCACTGTGGTAGAAATTAGAGTGCGACCGATATGGTATCTTTGGGTCTGATACCTACAGTGGTTCTGCCTTTAAAAGTTGTGAGCTTTCACCGTGGGACTTAGAGCACTCATTATGAGCACTCATTATGCATTTGGTTCCCAAGGTTTTTATATGACCAATCATATTGAGTGGTTCCAATGACGAATTTGACGTGAGCCACCCGTCCCTGGTGACTTTCTTCAGCAAAGATGGCTGACAAAACATTATGGTGGAAGCAAATGTAATTGTCATAACGAGTCAAGCAAAAAATGTACAATTGAAAGGAATGTTAGTTAATGTAAAGATGTCATCAAGTTAATTTACGAAAAGCAAGTTAGCTGACATTAGCCAGCTAGCTAGCTAGTGTTATGACATGAGTATGAAATTGTAATTTGTGTTGTTTTAATGTTTTTTAGGGAGTCCTGAGAAAACCAGCAAGTCGTCTTGTGAAACAGTGGATGTAAAGAATCTAGCTATCTAAAGCATTTACTGCAAATTGAATGTACAATTGTGTAAGCTCGCCTCGCTTATATTTGCCATGGAATGCAGCTGAAGTAACACTGCTAGCTAACTATTTATTTTCTTATTGTGTAGTGGAGGATAAAAATAACTATGCCTATGGTGTCATGCGGAGCGGAACAGGTATACCCAAGAGCAGACTCAGACGAGGAGACAGGGATGAGGTAACCAAGGTATTTATTGAAACACGGGGAAGATTGAGTGCAGGCCAGGGGAAGCTCAGGCAGGTTGCAGGAAACCAGGTGCTGAGGCTGGAGCGAGATGTGTTGGGAGAGGGTGAGCAGGTCCGGAAAGGAATCCAAGGGAGCGGTAGAGTGGGGGATCCAGGACAAAGTAGCAGGACTGACGAGACGTAGGACTGGAGACAGGGACCAGAGCCAGAGCGGGCAAAACTGTAGCAGAGAGGAAAACAGCATCAGGCAATGGAAAACAGGCACAACAGGATCCAAACGGGAACAAACGGCTAGAAGCGTAGACTGACTGAGCAGAGATTACGATCTGGCAGTGTGGAAGTGGCAGGACTGAGTATTTGTAGAGGTCTTGATTATGGAACAGGTTGTAGCTGATGGGGATCTGCTCTGACTCCAGCACACCTGTCTCATCACACACACACACACACACACGGAGAGGGAGTGAGCACTAGAGGGGATGGCAGGAGCAGATGTGACATATGGATGTGTAGCTAGTTACAATATGTAGCTAGCTACAATATGTAGGTGATGGATTCTGTCAAAATGTAACATTTCAAGTTAAACTGTAGTTTGTTTGTATCCTGTGTAGTGAATGATTACTGTGAGTATGAATGGATTTTATGCCATGAAACTGTGTGAATGCTAATTTAGAAAGGTTGTTCATCTAAGCAGATAAGAGGGGAGGACCATGGACATTCCACAGGGGAACCAGAGGGAATCTCAATGGGGTCATAAAATGTATAGCGGTGGAGGTGATACCTACAAGGGACGAGTATAAAATGTGTTGTGAGCTTTTTAAATAGATGCTTTCAGCTGACTGTATCCTTGGTATTAAACACTTGAAACTTCTCTTGAGCTTTTGGGCTCAATTCCTTATTGCAAAGAGATTGCAATAGCGTTTTTATTTTTAACAGACCCTAAAACATTACGTTCTGAACTAATATTCATACCAATCTATGAACCTCAGCTATCATAGTTGTTGTATCAACTTCAAGTCTGAATGGCATTAACTTCTATGGGCTACGTGGGACGCTAGCGTCCCATCCGCGGTACGCACTATCAACAGCCAGTGAAATATCAGGGCGGCAAATTCAAAACAACAAAATCTAATAATTCAGATTCTTCAAACATACAACTATTTTATACCATTTTAAAGATACACTTCTCCTTTATCTAACCACATAGTCCGATTTCAAAAGGCTTTACGGCGAAAGCATAAAGTTAGATTATGTTAGGACAGAGCGTCAACAAGAAAAACCACACAGCCATTTTCCAAGCAGGAGAGGCGTCACAAAAACCAGAAATACAGCTAAAATTAAGCACTAACCTTTGACGATCTTCATCAGATGACACTCCTAGGACTCAATGTTACACAATACATGTATGTTTTGTTCGATAAAGTTCATATTTATATCCAAAAACCCCATTTTACATTGGTGCGTGATGTTCAGAAAATATTTTGCCTCAAACTTCCGGTGAATGAGCACAACAATTTACAAAAATACACATCATAAACGTTGATAAAATATTCAACTGTTGTTCAAAGAATTATAGATGAACATCTCCTTAATGCAACCGCTGTGACAGATTTCAAAAAAGCTTCACGGGAAAAGCACACTTTGCAATAATCTGAGTACAGCGCTCAGAAAACCAAACCAGCAATACAGATACCCGCCATTTTGGAGTCATCTAAAATCATAAATAGCATTATAAATATTCACGTACCTTTGATGATCTTCATCAGAATGCACTCTCAGGAATCCCAGGTCCACAATAAATGTTGTTTTGTTCGATAAAGTCCATAATTTATGTCCAAATACCTCCTTGTTGTTTGCGCGTTCAGTAAGCTACTCCAAATGTAGGAAGTGCGCCGAAAATTTCACGACAAAAAGTCAAAAGAAGTTATATTTACATTCGTAGAAACATGTCAAATGTTGTATAGCATCAATCTTTAGGGCCTTTTTAACATAAAACTTAAATAATATTCCAACCGGACGATTCCAATGTCTTGAAAAATGTTATGGAACACAGCTACCTCATCACGTTAACGAAAGTAAATTTTGGATATGTCAATACAGCACAGAAAGCTTAACACCAGACTGGTATTGTGGTTGTTCATTAGTTGATGGGAAATATGCAATATGTATACAAAATTATATACTTACCTTCCTTGAAAATCCATCTATACCGCCAAAGATGACAATGTTGTATCTTGAAAAAAGCATTGAAATTAAAAGTGAAATGTTTAACCTATTAACCTGCTTCATTATTTATGTATTACCAGTTGATGAAGAACAACTCCAATTTCATTCATCATTGAACATTTTGTCTACGAATAAATAAGAATAAAAAAGTTAAAAACGTATTGGATTTGATGGAGACATTATACATCTTAGTACCTTATCAATTTATGATTCGTATCAATGTAGACGAGAGACAGGGGAGCAGGAACAGAGTATTTTTGCCGAGCAATTCAACGAAGCTGTATCATTCTGGCAATGATACCTGCACCATCTACACGCTGCAAAGACTCCCTAACTCTTCTCCATTGTACACGATGGCCCATTGCTCTGAGACTTCCTTTGACCATTCTAAAGCCCGCATGGGGCATCCTTACCTTAATGGTGCTGACTTTCTGGTATAACTCTTCATCTGACATATCAGAATAGCATTCCCTGACAGACATATTGTGTTCTTTCATCCTTCTGTAAACAAAGTTAACCGTTACACTGTCATGAAATATGATTATATATTGACTATGTTGTCTTGGCTGTGTGCTTAGGGTCATTGTCCTGTTGGAAGGGGAACCTTTGCCCCAGTCTAAGGTCCTGAGCGCTCCGGAGCAGGTTTTCATCAAGGATCTCTTTTTACTTTGCTCCATTCATCTTTCCTTCAATCCAGTCTCCCAGTCCCTGCCGCTGAAAAACAGAGAATCTTATTTCTCATGGTCTGAGAGTCTTTAGGTGCCTTTTGGGAAACTGCAAGCGGGCTGTCATGTGCCTTTTACTGAGGAGTGGCTTCCGTCTGGCCACTTTACCATAAAGGCCTAATTGGTGCAGTGCTGTAGAGATGGTTGTCCTTCTGGAAGGTTTTCCCTTCTCCACAGAGGAGCTCTGTCAGAGTGACCATCGGGTTCTTGGTCACCTCCCTGACCAATGCCCTTCTCCCACGATTGCTCAGTTTGGCCGGGCAGACAGCTCTAGGAAGAGTCTGGGTGGTTCCAAACTTCTTCCAATTAAGAATGGAGGCCACTGTGTTCTTGGGGACCTGAAAATGCTGCAGAAATGTTTTGGTACCCTTCTCCAGATCTGTGCCTGGACATGATCCTGTCTCGGGGCTCTATGGACAATTCCTTCGGCTTAGTTTTTCCTCTGACATGCACTGTCAACTGTGGGGCCTTATATAGACAGGTGTGTGCCCTTCCAAATCATGTCCAATCAATTGAATTTACCACAGGTGGACTACAATCAATTTGTAGAAATATCTCAAGGATGATCAATGGAAAAAGGATGCACTTGGGCTCAATTTCAAGTCTCATAGCAAAGGGTCTGAATACTTACGTAAGTAAGGTATTTCATTTGCAAATGTCTGAACCTGTGTTCACTTTGTCGTTATGGGGTATTGTGTGTACATTGCTGAGGAAATTATTTCAATACATTTTAGAATAAAACTAACATAACAAAGTGTGGAAAATGTCAAATGGTATGAATACTTTCAAAAGGCACTGTAAATGCTCCTATAGGCACAGATCCACATACATATTATTTTCCCCTAACCTTGACTAAGACAAATAGCAAAAATGGCCAAAGAAATGTTTCACAGATCTCAAGTAACAGACACATCTCAACATCGACTGTTCCGAGGAGACTGCGTGAATCAGGCCTTCATGGTTGAATTGCTGCAAAGAAACCACTACTAAAGGACACCAATAACAAGAAGAGACTTGCTTGGGCCAAGAAACACGAGCAATGGACATAAGACCGGTGGAAATCTGTCCGTTGGTCTGATGAGTCCAAATTTGAGATTTTTGGTTCCAACTGCAGTGTCTTTGTGAGACGCGGAGTAGGTGAACGGATGATCTCTGCATGTGTGGTTCCCACCGTGAAGCATGGAGGAGCAGGTGTAGGGGTGCTTTGCTGGTGACACTGTCAGTGATTTATTTAGAATTCAAGGCACACTTAACCAGCATGGCTACCACAGAATTCTGCAGCAATACGCCATCCCATCTGGTTTGCGCTTAGTGGGACTATGATTTGTTTTTCAACTGGACAATGACCTAACACACCTCCAGGCTGTGTAAGGGATATTTGACCAAGAAGGACATTTTGACATTTTAGTGATTTAGCAGATGCTCTTATCCAGAGCGAATTACAGTAGTGAATGCATACATTTCATACATTTTTTTTCTGTGCTGGCCCCCCGTGGGAAAGGAGAGTGATGGAATGCTGCTTCTGATGACCTGGCCTCCACAATCATCCGACCTCAACCCAATTGAGATGGTTTGGGATTAGTTGGACTGCAGAATGAAGGAAAAACAGCCAACATGTGCTCAGCATATATGGGAACTCGTCCAAGACCGTTCAAAGTGAAGCTGGTTGAGAGAATGCCAAATGCCAAGAGTGTGCAAAGCTGTCATCTTTCCATATGTGTTATTTCATAGTTTTGATGTCTTCACTATTATTCAACAATGTAGAAAATAGTAAAAATAAAGAAAAACCCTTGAATGATTAGGTGTGTCCAAACTTTTGACTGGTACTGTATTTGATGCCATTGCATTCACTCCATTCCATTATTATGAGACGTCCTCCGCTTAGAGCTATTTACACACCACATGAGGCTGCAATCTGTTTCATGTGGTAGTTGTTGTCTCAAAATGTTGATGTTATTCTTTTTTCATTTTTTTCTTTACCCCCTTTTCTCCCCAATTTTGTCATATCCAATTGGTAGTTACAGTCTTGTCCCATCGCTGCAACTCCCATACGGACTCGGGAGAGGCGAAGGTCGAGAGCCGTGCTGCTTCTTGACACAATTTACACTTAACCCGGAAGCCAGCCGCACCAATGTGTCGGAGGAAGCACTTGTACAGCTGGCGACCGTGTCAGGAGTCTCTAGAGCGCGATGGGACAAGGACATCCCAGCCAGCCACATCCCCTAACCCGGACGACACTGGGCTAATTGTGCGTCGCCCCATGGGTCTCCTGGTCGCGGCCGGCTGCGACACAGCCTGGTATCGAACCGGGAGGCCCCTAAATTTTGATGGTTTAATGTTATCTTTAACTCAGTGCTCTTGAATGCCAGACAAATCCCTGTAAAAGGCCAACTGAATGAACAAAACTTAACTGAATTGCGTTCTACCTACTCTGTCGTTGAGTTTTCATGGCATGTACCAGGCTGGATATGGGAGCGTGACTGGGATGGCTACTCGGTCATAGACTGGGGGTGGTGAGCAGGGGGAGTTTACATGGTCTCCTGCTCTGTGGGAAGATGGTAATATGATTTGAGTCAGACAGCACTGCTGGAGATTTGTTTAGCTAAAGGTTGTGAGTGAAAGTGCTGTGAAAAAATAGGCAAAATGGTTGAACAGAAATGTGTCATTTTGAGGTGTATGGTTTCTCGTGACTGGAGGTAAAAAAAATATGTGTGTGTGGTCTCCTGTTTCTGGGAAGATGTTTTTATATTATTCAAGTCTGGAAACACTGTCTGAATTTGTATGTGTTGTTCAAGGTTTTCCACAAGGTGTTAAAAATAGCTTCTTTGTCTTTTAGCTTTGCCTTTTTTGAGTACAGTACTGTATAACTCTACATCTATGAAATGTATCAATTTTAATGTGGCCACCTTGTTAAGAAGCAGACAGGGTGGTCTCTGGTCTCCCTATTCACCATTCTGTGGTCGTCCCAAATGGCACCTTATTCCCTATATAGTTGAACCCTATGCTGTTTGGGACACATCCTCGGATCTAGTTAACCACAAACAAGATGCTAATCATCAAAGATAACAATCCTGACTGAATAACTAATTCTGGAATTAAATCATACATCCCAAATGGCATCCTATTCCCTCTATAGTGCACTACTTTTGACCAGGACCCATAGTGCTCTGGTCAAAGTTCAAAGCCTTTTGGGACACAAAGTCAACCAACTCTCTTCTGGGGACTTCCTCCCTTCCATATGTAGTTTTCCAGAGAGCGTTTCATGCCATATGACAGGTGGGATCTGTGTACACATAGATTAGACTGCTACAGTACCTTCATTCCTGGCTTGAGAACCAGCTACCAGATTGGACCTAAGTCCTTGCTCTAAGTTAACTGCAACAGTTCAGTTCATCTTTCTAACCGCAGCATCAGAGTAGCGTACTGTACACACTATCTGCAGAACAACAGCACACAAACACTGCATCTGGTGAGGGGAAAATGCTATTTATAGCACACTCAATCATTTTGGTCTCGATGGCCCTAACAATGCTAGACTCCCAGTCCTTAAAAGAGGAAATATGGGTTCCTGTTTATCCAACTTACTGTGTTTTGATATCCACGAAATGTGAATGTATACAAATAGCATATGAATACCATTAGTATTTGTGTATGCAGTTTTTGTTTGAGTCTTTTGTTTTCATTATATTTAGGCTATATGTCATTGTAAACAGGTTTGAATTGAGAATATTGTGATTAAATACCTGTAACTTTTTTGTCTCATCACATACGCTGCTGCTACTGTTTATTATTATTTGTCACTTTATTCCTAGTTATATGTACATACTGTATCTACTTTAATTACCTCATCAGAAGGGTGCAACTGCAGCCTGCAATACCTGTAAATAGCGAAGTGTCAAATTGGGCTAAAATTTGGGGCTACAAAAATATTTTTGCACTGTTCTAGATGAGATTCCATTGAAAGTAGGTCAGAAGAAGCTACTGACTTGATGTAAAAAGAAAAATTGTGTTTGAGATATTTTAGACATTTGTTGTCATGAGCTGTATGAATTTATTAGCATAAAGAATGTTCTCATGAGTGTTGTCAATTCAAAAATATTGTAAAGGATTGGATGCACTTAACTTTTGATTGTGTCTAATAAATAATATTGGTAAACATTTTGTAATGGTAAAGAGAAACAAACACGTGTACTTAACGTTTCAGTTAGTTGCTTTTATTAAGAGCACGACTAAACTAATGTTGCAATATATGGTGGATAAAGGATTGTTTTCTGTTTCACTGTCACCCGATTTGTCCTTCCCTCTTGTGGAAGATTGTCCTTGTGTTTGAATGTTTTATGGTGCCACAATGCTTTACAAAGACTGATGGCTCTCTTTTTTAATGCATGCACAAAACCAGACTGTTGAAACACCAAATCATAAGGATTTGCAGAAGAGGAAGTGCTTATGCTTTATGTTGGCATAGCACTGTAAAACACCTTGATTGTTGTTGCTGTGAATGCGCCGAGGCTGAATTTCTACAAAGCTGCACACGCTGCATGTGTGTTTTTGGAGGATATGGAGTGTTGAATTATCAGGATTGAGACAGCATGGTTGTGTACCAAATGGCACACTGTTCCCTATATAGTGCACTACTTTTGACCAGAGCACAAAGTAGTGCACTATATAGGGATTAGGGTGCCATTTGAGGTGCACCCATGCTACGCCGGGATATATTTACCCCCTAGAACACCATGTCACCCTGTCCACCCGACCAAAAACAATTGTAAAAGGGTCTGGTCTAAGTGGTGCGTGTGTTATTTTGATGGTGGTACTCTCTGGCTTGGGAATCAAGGCAAACCGGAAAACAGGATAACAGCAAGATTCACTGGTTAGAGCGAGAGAGAGAAAAATATATATGAGTGCAAGAGCATGCAAGGAGTGAGTGAAGAGAGAGCGCAAGAAAGGAGTGAGCGAAGAGGCAAATAGAGAAGAGGGAGATGGGACAAGAGCAAGTGGAGTGAGCTGCAAGAGCCAGGGAGAGAGAGCGCAAAATAATAGGGATGAAACTGAGTCGGTGAAGAGACGAGAAAGAGAGGCCGATAGAGAGTGAGACGGCATGCAAAAGAAGAAAAATAAATGGAAATGTGAGTGAATGAGACCTGGGGAGGATGAGAGTACTCCCCTGCCTTTTTTCTTTACGTAAAACACTGCTTCTCTGAGCTGCATTCAGAGAGACTGCATTCAGAGAGACTGCATTCAGAGAGACTGCATTCAGAGAGACTGCATTCAGAGAGACTGCATTCAGAGAGACTGCATTCAGAGAGACTGCATTCAGAGAGACTGCATTCAGAGAGACTGGACGGTAGCGGGAATACAGGAGAGGATACACATGATACTCCTTTTCTAGTTTTACTCCAAGGAAATGGATTATTAGGCTGTTCATTTAAACAGTGTTTTACAACAAGCCAGGGAATTTGGAGAATGTGGTATGGTGTGCAAGAAAGAGGTAAATCCAACCGTTTTTGCTTCAAAGTTGTACGTTGAAGGTTAGATTTAATAGTAACTAATTGTAAAGTCTTGCATTTTTTTTATGATGTATGTAATGTATGTAATGTATGTATGTATGTATGTATGTATGTATGTATGTATGTATGTATGTATGTATGTATGTATGTATGTGAGGGGACAGAGCACAATTTAGACTTTTAATATTGAAGAAATACTCCATAAGTTATGAAGAGTAACAGAGTCCGACCAGTGTTTAGTCACTGTTCTTGAGTGAATGGAGATAGCCAGTGATGAATAGCTTGTGAAGTCACAAGTGTGATGAGTGGAACAGGGAGTGATCAGTTTGTGCAACAATCTGGACTGGATTGATATTAGTCATTCCAGGGCATAGTGTCCTTTTTCAAGAGAACCAGCTTTCAGAATTTCACCAAAATGTATTATTGCAATGACTTGCGTCATGTCCTTTAGTCTGATTGTGTTTCAGTATTTTCCAATGAGGCACACCTTGTTATACAGAGGCAATGGGGGAGGTGGTGTAATGTGAATGCCATCACATCATTAGATCGCTGCTGGTACTGTCTCCTACTGTCCCTGATTTAAAAGTGCAGCTCATAACCTGTATTAAGGTCTGCCTCCTCCAAAGATGTTGCCATCATCACCCATATCATATCTCCTACTCATGAAGCCATGAGCCATGACATGCCATGACCATGGCCTGAAGCAGCCGAATACAACGGACCCAGCTTGATATCTAATTAAAGTAACAGTCCAGTGAAAATCTCACTTATAAAAGTTAATATTATGTTATTAACGCAAATAATGTTGTTGAATCCAATACTCATATTTGTGGCCAAAGCTTAAATTGGAGAAAGAAACTTCCATAAACCCTACCACAAACTTGTATCTCAAACAGAACGTTTAAAAAATGCTTGCTATTTCTTCAAAGAGGATGATGTCATCCTCCTAGAGGATGAGCTGGCCAATCAGTGGTCTACTGACATGAATATTTTCAATGACCGGTATATGCCCACACCATTCCAAGAAAAACAATTTCACTCATATTGTAGTTCATTCTAGGTAATATTTCATAGAAATCTGGAAACACTGGACAGTTACTTTAAAGTATCACATTGCTGAATTTGCAGTGCATTAAATTGTTTAGCCTCACAACCTGTGACTCTGAAAGGTGAGAATGGTTAATGCTCATTTAGGTATTCACTGTTGTAGTTCATAAATGCCACTCACTCAATGATCCGTTATAGTTTATTCAACTGTTGGAGTAGAATGTACTGTGCCCCACTTTTCTTCCCTCATGTTCTGTTTATTTCCCTGCTTCTCAGTGGATGTCTGTGATCGCCCTACAGTACGGGCTCCCCTCTGCAGAGAGTTAAAGATAGGGGGATTTCTCTAACCCTCTTCAAATTACCCATATGGGGGTAAAGAGAGTGGATTGTCTTGAGAGGATGGATTTGGGGACCTACCATGCAGACTGTATAGTGATTGAGAGAGTAGAGATGTCTCCTCACCTCTATCATTTTCCATTTCCCTTCACTCACCGGGTGAATGTTGATGGTGTTTCCTTGATTCATCGTGTGTTCTCTTCTCGCCTCCTCAAAATGCATTGGAGGAGAAGATTTATGTTCCTCACCTCAGACCTTCAATGTATTGTGATGATGTATGGAGAGAGGACATATGGAGAGAGGACGTAAGGAATCAAGGAAATGCATGATTAGCACTAGCCATGCTGGGAAGGATGAAAGTACTGGAATGACACTTTTTAACCATATATATGGTTATAACCATAAGCCTCTAACCCTAAGTTATATTCTTAAAATAGCTTAACTATTTACTCAGCATTCAGTTGTCCATTTTGGAATGGCCACCTTGTGACTATCCCACTATCAACATCTGACGATGCGCTTTCTTATCTTTCTAACATTCGCTCCATGGGGACCCTGAACAATTCTATGGCCTTGCTCTGAAGAATTATCTGCCATTAAAACAAGTTGACCCTCATATTCATATTGGACATAGGGCTTTTGTCAACACTTGACAAAAGAATGACCTCATTCTGTGAGGAGTAATAATGAAAGTGTTCTATTGCTGATAGGTAATGTGTGTTCAGCATGCTTCAGGTCTCCAAATTGCCAGCAATGACGAGGGAACCCAATTGTTCCTTGAAATATGTACTCTTTTTCTCATAATTTAATCTCAACATTTAGACAAAGTTTTTGTTTAGTAATTATGAAAATCTGGCTACAGCTTTAACGATCGTTTATCACGTAAGGCACAACTAATTTGCATTAGCCATGCATTCATAACTTATGGTCCTGGTCAGTTCCTAGACGGGAGACCAGATGCTGCTGGAAGTGATGTTGGAGGGCCAGTAGGAGGCACCCTTTCCTCTGGTCTAAAAAAATATCCCAATGCCCCAGGGCAGTGATTGGGGACAGTGCCCTGTGTAGGGTTCTGTCTTTCGGATGGGACGTTAAACGGGTGTCCTAACTCTCTGTAGTCACTAAAGATCCCATGGCACTTATCTTAGGGGTGTTAACCCTGGTGTCCTGGCTAAATTCCCAGTCTGGTCTTCATACTGTACCATCATGGCCACCTAATCATCCCCAGCTTACAATTGGCTCCCTGTAACTATTCCCCAGGTCGTTGCTGTAAATCAGAATGTGTTCTCAGTCAACTTACCTGGTAAAATAAGGGTTAAATAAAAAAAGTAATGAAAAAAATTATTAGCATCGTCAGCCTTCATCCTTTTACTAAACACAATTAATCACAGACTATTATTTCTCCCAGAATAGTTTGAGTATCATCAATGGGGAATGGGCTTGAGAACCTCATTTTGAAAACACCATTCTTCAGCTTGTACAGTAAGATGCACAGTTGCATATTATATCCAACCCTCGAAAGACAGTTACCACTTTCCCTTCCTAGATAACGCCACATAGCTTAAAAAAAATGAAAATAGCAGCCAATAAATACCAGCTATAAAAAAATAGGTGCCATATGTGAGAGAATTATAGCTGAAATCGTCCTTGTTAAGAGTGGATGCTGAGCCAATGAATAATAATAAGTACAATATAATTTCACTCCCACATCCCACTGCTCTCATTTGGACACTTAGGCTCTTATCATTGGCTTGTGTGGAACACAACAACATACTCCTAGTGTAAACCCACAATAGGAGCTAGAAACTTACCCATTATGTTAATAGTAATCCTATTATTGAAAAAGCACCAAGCTAATCCTCCTGATTTAGAGATCTTAATATGTTATTTTGAGCTGAAGGATATTGATTTGTTTCTTTAGTGAAGTCCCAGGGGGCACATATGCTACATATGCGCTGTACATTTTAAAAACATGGGCCTCAGTTTGCTTAAAATATTCCCCAGATACAAACCTTGTCTGAACAGATTAAATCACCCTTACACTAGCATGCATGTTGTGCTCTGGAGGCATTGTTTTTACATTGTAGCAAATCATGCATACAGTACTCTAGCTAGCTAGTATACGCTACGTGCTCTGAGAGCATTGGTTTTGCAATGCAACTTAGGCTGTTTGGGGGAGTGTTCTGCTCTTTCCACCGAAGGAAGGTTGTCTTAACTGCAGGTCCATAACGGTGCAGCTGAGCGTGCAGTCTGGAGAAAGTAGGTGAGCATGTACGGAATACATAATAATAATAATAATAATGATAATAATAATAATAATAATAATAATAATAATAATAATAATAGATTTATTCAACTTTTATACGCTTTTCATTACACTCTCAAAGCACTTTAAGAGAAAACAAATTCCTGAAATTTTGAAAAACAAAACAAATAGTTCAATAGATTATGGCAGGCAGGGTAGTTCCTTCATGGCTTGAGCAGTCAGCCCCAAGGGAAAGGCTAGAGAGGAGGCATTCAGAGATGAAATAGAGGGGGGGTCACATCCAGGGTGTTTCAGGCTGGTCCGTAGTCATTCATCAGGGCTCCCTGGTTTCTGAAGCAGCGCTTCTCAGTATTAGTATCTGAAGTCAGACGCCATGGCTAGAACTCTCACTACTGATGTGTAGTATGCACCTGGGTGAAGCCACGACAGCTGTGAAGGAGACAGAAAAGCACACTGCACATCAGTCCAGAATAGTCTGCTTTGAAGCTAACCACTGGAGAAAACTGCTCAAAACTTCAACTTCAGAAACTTTTTTTAAAATGTAATTTTATTGAACGTTTATTTAACTAGGCAAGTCAATTAAGAATAAATTCGTACAAATTTTTACAATGACGGCCAAACCCTCCCCTAACCCGGACGATGCTGGGCCAATTGTGTGTCGCTCTATGGGACTCCCGATCACGGCCGGCTGTGATGCAGCCCGGGATCTAACCAGGGTCTGTAGTGATGCCTCCAGCACTGAGATGCCGTACCTTAGACTGCTGCGCCACTCAGGAGCCAACTTCAACCAAAACATATTAGGAATTTCCACACTCCTCTTCTTCAGATCTCACCCCTCCCCTAGTCATGTCTCAACCCAGCACTAGTCACCCAGACTTGACTAATGCTGGGTTGAAACATTGACTTGAGGAGGAATGATGAAGATGCTAATATGTGTTCCGTAAATATGGGGTCAGTCCAGACTAGACTGGCCAGACATACGCTGTATCTACTGCAGGCTGGCTGCACTGAAACACACAGCCATACTCAACCATTCACCTTGGGCATATTTGTGGCCTAGCTTTGGGGCACAACATCGGGAGTCTGTGTATTGGTTGGACTCCCTGAGTTGTGCATTGTTCTGGTGGTTGGCGATGGAAAATAACCATACCACAATATAGCCGGCTTCACAATTTTTTTTCTTCTTCTTCCTGTCAATAAAAGCATATGTAGAATCTCTAGGAACTCTACTTACCAGACATAGTGAAATGTGTCCCTTGCTATCAAATAAACATTAGAATCCAGCTTTTTTCTAAACCGCATCATATTCCTGCTGTGTAAACAGTGGTAGATTTCATGGTAGGAAGTCTCGTGTGAAGTGTGTGTGGTCTAATGGCAGCCCGCTGTCTAACTTTGTAGGAATATGGTGCGGTTTATTTCTTTATTTTCGCATAACCTGTAACTAGAGGGATAAGGTTTGAGAATGACTAGGTTAAAGGAAAGTCTGATGACAAGGATTGAGAATGACTAGGTTAATTAAAGGCAGTCTTGCAGTCATACATCAAGTGTAAGGAAATTACCTGAAAACCATAAAGTTCGGTGTTAGACACCTGATAGGTGTGGAAATGTCAAATATTTACACTTGCTGTTGTTTTTCTACCCTACCCCAAAAAGTGTGAATGAAGAGCATTTTCATCGACTTCCCAGAAATTGTAATAAGATTTACTGTATAATATGCAGCTATGATGAGTATGGCATTTTGCATGACTAGAACAAATACATTTATCTTTGTCATTCATCATTAAATGATAAAATATCAAATATTTTTAAGTGATATTTTGGAATATTTCAGGAACGTGAAATAAAGTCATGCAACTGTTAACCCCTTCAACGTGTTGCAACAGATGTAATTGTAGTGTGCTGTAATGTCATGTTACATTATATCAGGCGAAGGTACAGCTGGACATGAGCCTATTTCTGTACCCATTTGCTGCAGGCACAACTCTTACACGCTCATCCATCGTCCACAATATTGTGTACTTACCCTCACTGTTAAGGGAGTACACACACTCATTTTTTGGGGGGGGGGGGAATAATAGTGCTATATAGAACCTTTTTTTGAAGGTTCTATAAAGACCCATGCTCATAACATTTAAAAATGGAACCTGTATGGTGCTATAAAGAACCCTTTCCTGAAGGTTCTATAAAAAACATGAATAAAAGGTTCTATATATCACCAAAAAAAGGGTTCTGCTCTGGTTACAACCCTTTTTGGGGCTATATAGAACACATTTGTATGGTTCTTTTATAGAACTTTTATGGATAATGGTTCTATAAAATCCTTCCTAAATATCCAAGGTTCTTTTGTAGATCCTTTTGAATAACCATACAGGGTTTTTTATTCTGGTTAGCCATACTATATTGTTAAAATTCCTTAGGTGTTTTTGTGTTATGTTGAAACAGTTTTGCTAGCCCTGCAATGGCTGTGGGTCTCTGAGGAGAGAATTGAGAACCACTGATATAGTCAACCGTTCTCAATTGACACAAGGTCAAACATGAGTATTTCACAAGACACCATAACTGGCCATAGTCATATTTAACATGTAATGGCATTACACAACAGAGTTAAATAGGAATGTCACTCACAGTTTCACAAAAAGAACTGTGAGCAAACCACGCCCCAAAATATTCTGAGATGTCGCACCTACATTTTAATTCTGCTTAAAAAATGAAAGAACCCTTTTCTGAGTGGCAAAGAACCATTGAAAGGCTCAAGGGGTTATTTGAGTCAGTATCGTTCAGCATAGCCATCACCCTTCCCAAAGAACCCTTGAGAACGCCTCAGATCTTGGGTCAGTTTAACATTTTCCCCCACTAAAGGTTAGGAATGGGGAAGGGGAAGCTGATCCAAGATCTGTACCTAGGGGAAACTTCACCTCGGAGCTATGTAGTTGGGGTGGCTTTGTACATACTTCCTGACAGCCTAAAAGCCTGTAGTTCAAGTTGTGGTCAATGCTGCCTAAATATTTTATCCTATCACACTTGGTAGGGAGAAGATGCCTCTATGCACCATTCAACACTATCCTAGATTAAATATCTTACCAAGATATTTATGTGCAACTCGAAGTAAGATGCTACATGATTGTAATGTTGTGCCAAGTTGTCCTGAGAAGAGGTAGTAATATTGGTTGGTAATGGTGAGGGTTGTTTCATGTCCTGAGGCTGGACATTCTGTATGACAGTTCTGTTCCATATGCACCCCTTCCGCGGAGAAGTCATTTTTGCCTAATCCTAACTGACATTGTCGCAATACGCCTAATGGTTTGCTAGTTTGTGCGATTATGATTCTTTGTATCTCGATGAAAATCAAATCCTATTACTCTTACAGTGGACATCGTCTGACTCCTCAGCCCGCCCTCTCTCACTGGCCTGGAGAAATGAGAAGTGACAGCCCTGGTTACGTAATGTCCAATCAGATGCTTCTATTTCAGCTAGCTAGTGTTCTATTAGCATGCCTGATCTCAGAGGTTCCATAGTGTAGGGTAAAGTTGCCACTAGACCTGCCGTTGGGTCATGTTTATTTCCCCACTAATGGTTAAGATTGGGGAAGGGAAATCTGATCCTAGAGCTGTACATGTAGGAGAAAATGCACCCAGGATCAGGTTCCATACCAAGACTATGGGGATCATCTCTAGTCTAGAGCACTGCTCCTCAATCCTGGTCCTGGGGACCCACAGGGTGTGTGCAGGCTTTTGTTCTAGGCCAGCATTAACATACTGCACCTGATATACCTTTTTAACTAATCACTGAGCCCTTGATTAGTGGAATGAGTTTTGTGAGAATAGTACTGGGCTGAAAAATACTGCTCTAGAGAAGTGAAAGGGCATCGTTTTGGTATGTGCCACCATACAAAATAAAGCATTCCACACAAATTGTCAATGTGTTACCACGTGGTTCTGAGTTGGTGTCACACACAGAGTGGGTTTCCCAGTGGGAGGTTCAGTGTATGTGTTTTTGTGTGTAGGGGCATCTCGGCACCCCTGGGGTACAGAATAGCACAGACAGGCTTATCACCATCAAGGGGAATTTTCATCATGGCAGCCTAGAGAGAGGGCTCATCCCCCACACACATGACATGGGTCTGACCAAGGTCAAGTCCCCAGGGATTGGTTAGGAGCAGATCGTTATGAATATGTAACAGGAGTGGAGCTAATCTCAATAAATTAGAAAAAATAGAGGAAATATGCAAATATTTCCGAGCTGGAAAAAAAAGTACAGCCATACCAAGAAAGTGAATGTCCACTTACTGTTTGCTGTTCTCAAGTGTGATCTTTATTTGAGGAATTGAGACAAACGTTTTTGGAAAGTAACGATGTTGTCGGGTAGTTGACCGTTCCTCATAGCTCATATAGCCAACCACCTCTTTGTTCATTTTGTAACAGGGAAGATTAAGATCAGCTATGCACTAAATGGTAAGGAGTTGATGAATTAGTTTGTTATTGGATAAAATCACTTTGAATCACTTCACCAGTCATTCATTTCAGTGTTGAGTACAGTATTTGATTGTCAAAAAAAACAAAATAAGGATTACTTTCTGACTGATTACTGCACAGAAAGCACCTATTAAAGTGCACTGTGCAGCACATTTTTTAAATGAAGTGTAATAATTTATTCATAGCGGCTGACGTCAGTAGACCGGCCTAGTAGTACGAATCGTTTGGAAATGCATTATATCATTTGGGAATACAAGACCTACTTTTCATATGTCTTTTGAATTAAGAACAGCAGCTTTAGTCTACAATTATACATTAGATATTCATACTATGTTTTCTCTACACACTGGAAGAAGTAGTTTTGGTAACACTTAACTTGAACCCTTTTTCATAACGGCTACATAACACTGATATAGTCATGACATAATAAACAATAATGACAACGGACTTTGCACTCTTATGATGATTCAGTGTTTAGGTCAGATATTGGTTCAGTGTAAAGCGAAAAAACTAATGGATTGTGTCATGACTGTAGATAGACTCTTGATTGTCAACGACATCCATCTTGTCATGATTATTACAGTGTAACCGACAGGTTGTTCTTGAGATCACCACCACTTATCATCCTCTTTTGACTCTCTTTCCGTTCCAGTCAGACTCATTGTGGGTTTAATACACTGCTCAAAAAAATAAAGGGAACACTTAAACAACACAATGTAACTCCAAGTCAATCACACTTCTGTGAAATCAAACTGTCCACTTAGGAAGCAACACTGATTGACAATAAATTTCACATGCTGTTGTGCAAATGGAATAGGCAACAGGTGGAAATTATAGGCAATTAGCAAGACACCCCCAATGAAGGAGTGGTTCTGCAGGTGGGGACCACAGACCACTTCTCAGTTCCTATGCTTCCTGGCTGATGTTTTGGTCACTTTTGAATGCTGGTGGTGCTTTCACTCTAGTGGTAGCATGAGACGGAGTCTACAACCCACACAAGTGGCTCAGGTAGTGCAGCTCATCCAGGATGGCACATCAATGCGAGCTGTGGCAAGAAGGTTTGCTGTGTCTGTCAGCGTAGTGTCCAGAGCATGGAGGCGCTACCAGGAGACAGAGCAGTACATCAGGAGACGTGGAGGTGGCCGTAGGAGGGCAACAACCCAGTAGCAGGACCGCTACCTCCGCCTTTGTGCAAGGAGGAGCAGGAGAAGCACTGCCAGAGCCCTGCAAAATGACTTCCAGCAGGCCACAAATGTGCATGCGTCTGCTCAAACGGTCAGAAACAGACTCCATGAGGGTGGTATGAGGGCCCGACGTTCACAGGTGGGGGTTGTGCTTACAGCCCAACACCGTGCAGGACGTTTGGCATTTGCCAGAGAACACCAAGATTGCCAAATTGCCCTGTGCTCTTCACAGATGAAAGCAGGTTCACACTGAGCACGTGACAGACGTGACAGAGTCTGGAGACGCCGTGGAGAACGTTCTGCTGCCTGCAACATCCTCCAGCATGACCGGTTTGGCGGTGGGTCAGTCATGGTGTGGGGTGGCATTTCTTTGGGGGGCCGCACAGCCCTCCATGTGCTCGCCAGAGGTAGCCTGACTGCCATTAGGTACCGAGATGAGATCCTCAGACCCCTTGTGAGACCATATGCTGGTGCGGTTGGCCCTGGGTTCCTCCTAATGCAAGACAATGCTAGACCTCATGTGGCTGGAGTGTGTCAGCAGTTCCTGCAAGAGGAAGGCATTGATGCTATGGACTGGCCCGCCCGTTCCCCAGACCTGAATCCAATTGAGCACATCTGGGACATCATGTCTCGCTCCATCTACCAACGCCACGTTGCACCACAGACTGTCCAGGAGTTGGCGGATGCTTTAGTCCAGGTCTGGGAGGAGATCCCTCAGGAGACCATCCGCCACCTCATCAGGAGCATGCCCAGGCGTTGTAGTGAGGTCATACAGGCACGTGGAGGCCACACACACTACTGAGCCTCATTTTGACTTGTTTTAAGGACATTACATCAAAGTTGGATCAGCCTCTAGTGTGGTTTTCCACTTTAATTTTGAGTGTGACTCCAAATCCAAACCTCCATGGGTTGATAAATTGGATTTCCATTGATTATTTTTGTGTGATTTTGTTGTCAGCACATTCAACTATGTAAAGAAAAAAGTATTTAATAAGATTATTTCTTTCATTCAGATTTAGGATGTGTTGTTTAAGTGTTCCCTTTATTTTTTTGAGCAGTATATATAATATATTTAATATATTACTGTACATGTCCCTCGTGGCTTTGAATGCGAAACTCGTATAGGCGTATTCTGAGAGGGAGAGCGATTTGACAGCCCCAAAGGGGGGACTTAAACACATACATAACTATTTTTGACCGTGTCACAGATGACACCCTATTCCCTTTAGTGAACTATGTAGGGAATAGGGTGCATGTTTGAGAAGCACTTTTGTGTCCCCAGTAGATTTCTATAGCCTGAAGTCAAGTGAGTCTTTGGTGGTACTGATGGAAATTAGAGGAGTGACGCTAAAGTGTGCTTTGTGCCGTTATGCGTCATACTGGCGCTCTCATGGGGGGTTTGAGGCTTAAATGGGGCACAAAACACACTTGTTTGAAAGAGGCAGTTGACATTTGGGTAAATTATGTTGAGCATGAGTCATTATGAACAAATAATGAAATGGCTCTGAACTCTGAACTCCGTGGCAAAGGGAGATACAGTAGAAAGGGTCCGTCTGTAGCCAAGTCATTTAGCTGATGCTCTTATCCAGAGCGATTAGGGTTAAGTTCCTTGTCAAGAGTACATTGATAGATTTTTCACCTAGTCAGCTCGGGGGTTCGAACCAGCAAGCTTTGAGTTACTAGCCCAATGCTCTTAACCGCCAGGCTACCTTCCGCCCCCATATATCTGACCATTTATTAAATAGTATAATTCCGTGATATGATAGCATTTTGCAAACCTGCTCCCCCTGTTGCCCCAAGATTAATAGTTTTGCTTCACTACACGGTCCACTGCTTTGATTGGTGTAACATTAGCTAGAAATGTCTATCCAGATAATGAAAAGCCCCCTCAAAATAAATTCTGGGAAATTATAGTTACATGTTATTTGTGGCATGCATGATCATGAGCAAATTCATTGTAGCCTTTCATTTTACTTCCCCTGTGAGAACCATGAGCACGGTCTGACTTGGCTTTGCTGTGCCGAAGCCTGCCAGCAGCCAAAAGTTCTGTGTCCATTACAATGTAGAAAAAGGCATATCAGCTATCTTTCAATAGTAATCCATATTACCAGAGCTTCATCTTATTCTAACTATTTATATGGCAGATTTGCAGCCGCAATTTATGGAAGATGCCAAAACCTTGGCGATGACAATAATTGGCGAAGTCAAAGATGTGGCCAGTGGTTTCCATGTGTGGCAAAGTTTTCCCTAAATCATTTAAGGACAACCGAAGACAAATGTGTTTGGAGATTTGGGTGATAGAACACTTTTTTTTACCCCTTGGATGATATTGTGGCATCAATGTACCTCAATCTGTATCTATATCAGAGTGTGGTACAGTTTCCTCAATTACACAGGCCATTCACATTTTGTTTTGTTTTTTGGGGTCGAACTTTGAAAAGATAAAGCTTGTCACTAGGGTCACCACATTTACATTACTCATATGCGGGACAACAGGATGATTTTGCCAGACAGTGTGACCCTACATCAATAAAAACATTTTGTAGCATAATTTCTCAGTTTGTACCGATAGATATCGAATATCATTATAGAATTTGCATAAAATACATCCACCAATTGCAACGTCTGCCTATTATCTCAATACAATTTTTAATACCTTCAAACCAAGTTAGTCATACACATCTTTAAAATAGGCCATCGTCACTATCAATTGTGAATGATAATTCTTCCCATTTTACCAGGGAAATGTCCAAACTCCGTCTACATCCCAATCATTTGATCTCAAGTCAGTTTCATGGGAATATGCATTTAAAGCTTCTTAAATTACTGTTTAGTGAGCAAATTAGAGCAGATCGTGTTAAACTATATAGCCTTCCTATATTTTGTTTTAATCAAAGAACATTCTGCCTACTGGCGCATGCTGTTGAGTTTTGGCCTCGTTACATTTTTTGGGGGACTATTCAGCTAACCGACCTAAAATCTCATAGGAAATATGGTGTTTTTGGTGTAACAGTAACGTTATACTATCATTGTCATCTTCCAAGACATTGATTCAGCTTTGCTATAACTTTACTAAACTACCACCATTGTGACTACCACCATCCGTTGTGCTCTGGCAGCAATACACCTCTGAAGTCCACTACACCGATCAAGCAATTGAAGCGTAGCCTACTCTTGATGCAGAAACAAGAGACCATGTGTGGCTATTTTTATGAAATTCTCTCTGAATATTTGTCAAAGGAAAAAATTCTGGTTGGTCTCAGGGAATGTAAAACAGTTTGGATGGGAGTCTTTTTTAAAACAGGAATGAGTGAAGTAGCAGAAAATATGTTGAATGAGCATGGAGAGCCTCACAAGTTTGAGTCTAATACAGCTATTTACTTACTTTTGTAGGTCTTCATCAGAAACATGCTTTTTGTAAGTAGTTAGGAGGCCTAACTATCCTCTATGTTTAGTTGAAATTTAGCCCGAAAGGGTTTGAGAAATATGATTGGTTGATGATAGGCCTATGACATTGGCCTACATCTTGTCTTGCGCTGTGTAGGGTATCAGATCTCAACAATGATTGGAGTGTTTAACATCACCAGTAGGCTTACGGCTCGTGTACACAAGCACGCGGTAAATTGCAGCGTGTCGCTTAGGCCGCCCAGAGTGGCTCGCTTGTGGGCGTCTTTGCAGCATATAGCAGCACGTTCGATTGTGGGTCAAGAATTCAGCATAACAAGTTTGTATGAAGGTCTGGTTATTAAATGGGTAAATAGTTGAATCCATTCTCCATTTCATGAATTTATTCACAAGTAAATAGTAATATGCTCTAAAACGCTCTGGTGACAAACTTTGCTGACCTGTTTCCAATCGTCCACATGGCTGGGAGAACCTAGAACCTATTCAAGTAAGTAAGTACATTTCTAAAATGTAAAAAATAATATGTATTACTAGTTAACTAGCTACAGTGCAGGCTAACTCAAATGAGCTGCTAATGTAGCTAACTTGCTATCTGGCCAATTTTACATACTGTACAGATAGCTAGCTAAGTGAATTAAATATCACCAGTTACCTAACTTCGTATTAGCTAGCTATCTTGATGTATTTATCACTGTAAAAATAAAAAATAAACTCCAAATGCATTTGTAGGTAGCTAGCCAACAGCCATGTAGGAGGGTGAATGGATAGCAGCCCCAACTGTCAAAGTGAGAGAGTAGGCTATTTTGTATAGGGCAGGTACCTAAGTGTAGTTCCAGTCCCTAGAAGTGAGGCTGGATTTGAGGATAATGAAGTCTGTTTCTTGTGAGGTTTTATGTCCTCAGAAACAGAGAGCTGTGAAAGTCTGTCTGCAGATGAAGAGGTCCCAATGAAGAGCAGTGGTTCTCAGTCCTGGTCCTGGGAACTCAAAAGGGTGCACATTTGTAGTTTTTTTCCTTGGCACTACACAGCTGACTCCAAATGTTTTATTTTACCTTTATTTAACTAGGCAAGTCAGTTAAGAACACATTCATATTTACAATGACGGCCTAGGAACAGTGGGTTAAATGATCAACTCATCATCAAGCTTCAAGTGGTATTTATTTATTCATTTGTGATGCTATCCTTGATATGATCCTGCTATTGTCACATGCTACACATGCACATGTGTATGCACATGCATACATCTATCCAATGTTATCATGATTTGTTGTAAGGGATATTATACTTTAGTAATCCACAATGACCTGGTGATGTAAAAGTCTAATAATGATATTTATCTTCCATATTCCTACAGATACCTTGTAACTGGAGATTCCTTCAAAACGATTCCCTACAGTTACCGTGTAGGGCACTGCAAGGTTGGGTGACCAGGGTCATCTGGGACTGCCTCCTGGGGGAATTCAGGCATGTGAAGGCTACCTGTGTCCTGCATATCTTCATGAGGATGGACACGAGGATCAAGTCTGCTGATCTGTAGGATGTTTCCAAGGATGGGGTCCAACAACGCAGCAAGAGAGGCAATCTGTGTGTGTGAGAACTTCACCTCCTACTTCTTCAAAGAGGGTGCTGTTCCCTGGCAACACCATAGACTGCACTATGCACAACCAACGACTCTTTTAAGAGCCATCCACATTGCAATAAGAGTATTCTTCCATTTACTTAGCTATGTCAACTGCAGTTCCCAGTTTATATCCCTTTTGATTTCTACTTCTCTGGTGAGGGTGCTGTTTAGGTAAGGGTGTGATGTCTGTACAAAAACAAAACAGGTTATTTTAATTCACCCATATTGAAATAATGTAGAACAATTAGACACCCTATAACCCACACCTACACACTCATGTATCAATCTGATTGATGGATTATGTTGTGCAGTAAGCAGGCTCAGGTGTATAACTGTGGCTCCTTCCACTTTCAAAGAATAGGGAAGAGGGCCAACCATGGAGAATAGTAAGACACTTCATTATTTCTATAACTACGCTATATTGTTTATCCTTGTGTGTCTGTGCATGTTTTACAGCATAAAGTACTCTGCAGCCACTTAGTGTGGACACCAGCTGAGGCCACACACACAGATTCCCATTAAACACTCTTTAACTACCTTATTTTCTCAATAACAGTCGCTCTCCTTCACTTCATCCCTCTCCCCTTCTCCCAAAATCCTTTAGGTTATATCAGCTGTGTTGGTGAACCCCTCCCGCATCTGAACTGGCTACATAGAGGGCACAGCATGATCAGAGGTGAGAGGTCACTTGGTCGGGTCAACAGAAAGTATTATTAAAGAGATGCTTTACATTGAAATAGAGATGTAGTAGTCCCAGAGTTAATGATCCAAGGTCAGTTTTGCATTTCACCTCCTGATGATTATGATGACTGACAATGTTAGCATGTTTAAGCCTTGTGTTTTTTTTAAATTCTCTCTCTCTCTTTCGTCTGCAGGTATGTTTTGACGTGAGAGAGGATGCCAACCCCCAGTCCCATCATCGTTACCTCACTCGCTCTTAAAATAACCTTCGGAACGACTGGGAGCCCAAGGCTGGTTAGGAGACATCACTAGAAACACAATTGCCGTCTTCCCTGCTCCTCTGTTCTTACCTCTTTCCCTTTGTCTTTTACACCTCTCTCATCACCTCCTTTCCTCCTCTGTTTTTATAATATACACCATATGTGCATTGAAGTAAAGATTGAACTTGAATATATAATATTCCAATGATATTTATAATGCATATATTATGTATTTATAACACTTGGATAATGAACTTCTTTCAATAAAGAGTTTCACATTCTCTACTGGTTGAAATTAAGTCTCTCATTTGATGAAATACTACACTTATCCTGTGTTTATCCGATCAATGCAGGTGAAACATTTTGTATATTGAGATGAACTGGTTTTAGAGTATTTACATGATGCGTAGGAGGTGTAGTGTACTGTTTTTTTAGGTTCTATTTATGTACAGTACCAGTCAACATTTTGGACACACCTACTCAAGGTTTTTTCTTTATTTTTACAATTTTCTACATTGTAGAATAACTGAAGACATAAAAACTATGAAATAACACATATATAGAATCATGTAGTAACCAAAAAAGTGTTCAACAAATCAAAATATATTTGGATTTTAGATTGTTCAAAGTAGCCACCCGTTGCCTTGATGACAGCTTTGCACACTCTTGGCATTCTCTCAACCAGATTCATGAGGTAGTCACCTGGAATGGATTTCAAGTAACAGGTGTGCCTTGTTAAAAGTGAATTTGTGGAATTTCTTTCCTCCTTAATGCGTTTGAGACAATCAGTTGTGTTGTGACAAGGTAGGGGTGGTATACAGAAGAGAACCCTTTTTGGGGAAAAAAAGTGAATATTATGGCAAGAACAGCTCAAATAAGCAAAGAAACAACAATCCATCATTACTTTAAGATATGAAGGTCAGTCAATATGGAACATTTCATGCACTTTGAAAGTTTCTTCAAGTGCAGTCGTAAAAACCATCAAGCGCTATGATGAAACTGGCTCTCATGAGGACCACCACAGGAAAGGAAGACCCATAGAGTTACCTCTGCTGCAGAGGATAAGTTCATTAGAGTTACTAGCCTCAGAAATTACAGCCCAAATAAATGCTTCAGAGTTCAAGTAACAGACACATCTCAACATCAACTGTTCAGAGGAGACTGTGTGAATCAGGCCTTCGTGGTCGAATTGCTGCAAAGAAACCACTACTAAAGGACACCAATAAGAAGAAGCAGAAATACTTGGGCCAAGAAACACAAGCAATGGACATGAGACCGGTGGAAATTTGTCCTTTTGGTCTGAGTCCAAATTTGAGACTTTTGGTTCCAACCGCCATGTCTTTGTGAGACGCAGAGTAGGTGAATGGATGATCTCCGGTGTGTGTGGTTCCCACCGTGAAGCATGGAGGAGGTGGTGTGGGGTGCTTTGCTGGTGACACTGTCAGTGATTTATTTAGAATTCAAGGCACACTTAAGCAGCATGGCTACCACAGCATTCTGCAGCGATACGCCATCCCATTTGTTTTTCAACAGGACAATGACCCAACACACCTCCAGGCTGTGTAAGGGCTATTTGACCAAAGAGAAGAGTGATGGAGTGCTGCATCAGATGACCTGGCCTCCACAATCACCCAACCTCAAGTGAAGGAAAGATTGAAAGAAAAGCAGCCAACAAGTGGTCAGCATATATGGGAACTCCTTCAAGACTGTTGGAAAAGCATTACAGATGAAGCTGGTTGAGAGAATGCCAAGCGTGTGCAACGCTGTCATCAAGGCAAAGGGTGGCTACTTTGAAGAATGTAAAATATAAAATATATTTTGATTTGTTTAACACATGATTCCATATGTGTTATTTCATAGTTTTGATGTCTTCACTAATATTCTACAATGTAGAAAAACCCTTGAATGAGTAGGTGTGTCCAAACTTTTGACTGGTACTGTATATATGAATTACAAATCAGCCTAGCTAGTTAAGTCATGTTTCTAGTCTATTCTAGTCCTGGTACAACCATTGATGTCCCAGGACCAGGATTGGTAAACACTGTTCAAGTGTATAATTTTTATATATACATGCAGACAGAGCATCATTCAAAGACTGGAATTTTATACCCCTGGTATTGGATATGACTGAAAAAGAATCTCACAGACATTCATACCTGAACTGCACCTTTATATGCCAAGGTAGAGTACATGATCAGTGAATATATTAAATGTACAGGCTACAATGTTGGGATCTCATGCATGATATTATTATTATTTGACCATGCTGGTCATTTATGAACATTTGAACATCTTGGCCGTGTTGTTATCTCCACCCGGCACAGCCAGAAGAGGACTGGCCACCCCTCATAGCCTGGTTCCTCTCTAGGTTTCTTCCTAGGTTTTGGCCTTTCTAGGGAGTTTTTCCTAGCCACCGTGCTTCTACACCTGCATTGCTTGCTGTTTGGGGTTTTAGGCTGGGTTTCTGTACACCACTTTGAGATATCAGCTGATGTAAGAAAGGCTATATAAATAAATTTGATTGATTGATTGGTAACTACATGTAACTACAAGTTATGTTATATTCTACTCAATCCATAGGCTTCGTTGAAGTTGATACAACTGGCTATGATAGCTGAGGTTCATAGCTAGGTTCTGAACTAATATGTATACCAAAAGTTTTAGGGTCCATACACAGATCAGCTACATAGCTAGCTACACATCCACAGGCATACAAGTATTTTTATCCTCCACTGTGCAATAAGCAAGAAAATAGTTGGCTAGCTACGTTACTTCAGCTGCATTGCATGGCAAATATCAGCAAGGCAAGCTTACAAAATTGTACATTAAATTTGCAGTTAAAATATATATATATATTTAACCTTTATTTAACCAGGTAGGCAAGGTGAGAACAAGTTCTCATTTACAACTGTGACCTGGCCAAGATAAAGCAAAGCAGTTCGACACATATAACAACACAGAGTTACAGATGGAGTAAAACAAACATACAGTCAATAATACAGTAGAAAAATAAGTCTATATACAATGTGAGCAAATGAGGTGAGATAGGGGAGGTAAAGGCAATAAATAGGCCATGGTGGCGAAGTAAATACAATATAGCAATTAAAACATTGGAATGGTAGATTTGACAGTAGATGAGTGTGCAAAGTAGAAATACTGGGGTGCAAAGGAGCAAAATAAATACAGTAGGGGAAGATGTAGTTGTTTGGGCTGTTTATAGATGGGCTATGTGCAGTAAAAGCTTTAGCTAGCTAGATTCTTTACATCCACTGTTTCACAAGATGACAGCCTGGTTTGCTCATTGTTTCAGGAGTCCCTAAAACATTAAACAACCAGAATTACAATTTCTAACTCATGTCACAACACACAAAAAGCTAGCCAGCTAGCTTGCTAAATAGGGATTTTCCTAAATTGGTGGTGTTTGAATTTGTTGGTAAAATGCTTGATTGATTGTTTGGTTGCGGGACAAAGGGCCAAAATTCCCGACTGACCGCACAATTCGGGACATGTGGTCACCCTACTTGCCAGTAAAGATGCCTTCACGATGACATCACAACTCATTGTGTCATTGCCAGGCTGACGTGTGGCGAGGTTGGAATCTTAAAATAATTTGGCTGTGGCCGAAATGGCACCCTTATTTCCTTTATAGTGCACTACTTTTAACCAGGGCCCATAGCGTGCCATTTAGGACGTAATTGTGTTTCACCTCCCAAGTCATGTAACTAACCAACCCGCTCTGTCAATCACAGTAACCTCAATATGGCCATTGATGGTCTGGCGCTAGGCTATTTTATAATGGGCTTGTTTTATTCAAGCCTGAATGCAAATGGGAAAAAAATATAGATGAAAGGGGATAGGAGGACAATAGTTAAAGAGAGCAACTATACACAGCTGTTATGATACTGTAGGCTATCTGCAAAATGAGAAACATCTTACTGGCCTTCCTTTCTCCATGAGAAACGGATTATTAGATCTCATTATAGGCCTGCACCGTGAAGCATAATAGGCTATGAGGAACAACATCTGACCATTTAGCTTCGATGCGACAATGACACTTTTGACATTGTGCTGGACTCTCAATGTCAAAAGTATCGCGTTTGCATTGAAGCTACTGACAATTATAACATTAGGCTGTAGCCTGTGTTGCAAAATGTGTTTAATCATTTCTAGTGTTCAGTCTATTTAGGGCTGGGTTGTGTGATTTGAGATAATAGGCATAGATACATGATTGGAGAGAGATTATGATATGAAAAGGTAGAATTTTGATGGGGTGTATCGCAAAGATCTCTGAGATCATGATGTGAATAAGTACGAGGCCATATGAAATTGATAACTGTTTGCGGAATTGTCACATGCGTCATTTGTTGTCACATTCTCACTTGGCGCTAACCGTTCAGGCACCAAATGCAACCGGACACAACTAAGACCTTCTTCCGAAAAGCGCAGCCTTCTCGGAATTTTGAAACTGAAAGGCCATTCTGATTGAATGAAGGACGTGTCAATCGAATACTGTCTGGGAGCCTATGTGCAGGAAATAAAGTTGACAAAAGGATAAATCACAAATTATTATTAAATAGTAATTGATAGAACAAGCAATGTTTTTTGTTGTTGTCAAAACTTCCCCCCAAGGCTGTGCGTGGGCACATCTTAACAAAAGGAAATACATTGTGAAAGTCCGCGGACTATTGCTGTGACAAAGTTTACAAGTTTGACAGCTGACTACTTCTTCAACAATTCATGCCTGGGTCTGAAAAGGTAGGAATACGGATAGCAGGCTAATTGTTTGCTGAAACATTACATTTTGGTGTTTTGAAAAACGTTGCAATATTTACATTGTCATATCGTGGGGACTAGTGCAGCTTTTCTCCCCTGGTTTTGTATGAAATAATTGCCACGTAGTATCTCATTTATTTGACGTTCTTTGTCCTATTTTACTTTTAATGCATTGCTGTGATATAGCCTACAGCGATACTGAGTGGTCTTATTGTACGTTCAGATATTAATTCATAAAGACATTGGCAATTGCGTGTAGTTACGGTGTGACAATGCGTGACATGGGGCACTACACAACTTTGTCATAGCATTGACACATTCTTGTAGAATTGTCAAATTAGAAAATGTCACCTATTAACATTTTGAATGGGTCCTGCCGTTTCAGATTAAGATGTTAGGCTATGTAACTTCTTCAGAGAGTACAATTCCTGAAAAAAGACCAACACTCATTTGCTGAACGAAGTTGGCCTTGGACATTTATTTGGACATTTATAACAGTTTGATTTCCACACAATACATAGGCAGCCCGATTATGATACTTGTTCCACTAAATTGTTCTTTTGACCAATCACATCAAAATATTTCTCAGATCTGACCAATTAGTGAAAATAATATCAGAATTGGGCTGCTTGTGTAAACGCAGCTGTATACATGTCTGATGGTAGAATGGCAGGCATTTTTCTGATGACTTTGCTGATTTTGGTGCTTTGCGGTAGGTAGCCTGGAGGTTAAGAACATTGGGCCAGTAACCGAAAGGTCGCTGGTTCGAATCCCAGATGCAGTTCTGCCCTTGAGCAAGTCAGTTCACCCCAACAACAACTGCTCCCCGGGCACCGATGAGTTGATGTCGTTTCAGAGGAGTTGGGATAAATGCAGTTGGTCAACTGACTTTCTTCCTTAGAGGGGAAACGCATTGAAAATAAGTAACTGCCACACTTCCCTCTGCTTTCTTTGTCCATTGAGACAGTGAAAGAGAGACAGACCTGTCAGTGTATTTCTGAGGGGGATAACCCAGTCAGTGTACAGTATTTCTGAGAGGGATAACCCAGTCAGTGTATTTCTGAGAGGGATAACCCAGTCAGTGTACAGTATTTCTGAGAGGGATAACCCAGTCAGTGTATTTCTGAGAGGGATAACCCAGTCAGTGTATTTCTGAGAGGGATAACCCAGTCAGTGTACAGTATTTCTGAGAGGGATAACCCAGTCAGTGTACAGTATTTCTGAGAGGGATAACCCAGTCAGTGTATTTCTGAGAGGGATAACCCAGTCAGTGTACAGTATTTCTGAGAGGGATATCCCAGTCAGTGTATTTCTGAGAGGGATAACCCAGTCAGTGTATTTCTGAGAGGGATAACCCAGTCAGTGTATTTCTGAGAGGGATAACCCAGTCAGTGTACAGTATTTCTGAGAGGGATATCCCAGTCAGTGTATTTCTGAGAGGGATAACCCAGTCAGTGTATTTCTGAGAGGGATAACCCAGTCAGTGTATTTCTGAGAGGGATAACCCAGTCAGTGTATTTCTGAGAGGGATAACCCAGTCAGTGTATTTCTGAGAGGGATAACCCAGTCAGTGTATTTCTGAGAGGGATAACCCAGTCAGTGTATTTCTGAGAGGGATAACCCAGTCAGTGTATTTCTGAGAGGGATAACCCAGTCAGTGTATTTCTGAGAGGGATAACCCAGTCAGTGTATTTCTGAGAGGGATAACCCAGTCAGTGTATTTATGAGAGGGATAACCCAGTCAGTGTATTTCTGAGAGGGATAACCCAGTCAGTGTACAGTATTTCTGAGAGGGATAAACCAGTCAGTGTATTTCTGAGAGGAACAGACCAGTTAGTGTATTTCTGAGAGAGAGAGTCAATTTGGTGTCTGCTCTACAGTGTTGCGGCAGTGAGATTTATGGGGGTAGACTATCTAACTGGGCTACAGATTTCATGTCACCTGTAGTCGTTGACCGTGATTGAAGCAAACGGTTTGATTTGACTGATCCAAGGTTCCAAGTCAAATATTTGACCTTGACTTGCAGTTCCACTGTTCTTATTGCGGATGAGGGCAAAGAGGTTCCTCATTTAGCGTGCATGACTTGAATAACTTCACCAGGACTGTATAAACACAGGTGGTTGTTTGTTTAGCCTCTTTAGATGGTCATTGTGGGGCCCCAGTCAGTCCCAGCATGCATCCCAAATGGCACCCTATTCCCTCTATAGTGCACTACTTTTTTTTACCAGAGCCCTATAGTGCACTGTAAAGGTATTAGGGTTCCATTTTGTATGTGCACAATTGATCTGTTGTGATGGTAGTTCTCACACATAGGCCTATTTCTCTTTGTGCACTGAGCTTTATTTGAAATGTATTTTTCAGTTACTCTTTTATAGATTAAAGCATTAAAGAAGGCCATATTGCTGTTGGAGCAGAACCATTCAATGTTATTGACAAAGTTAAGATGTCTTATGCTGTAAACAGGTTTTGTGCATTTATTTTTTATTTTTAAGCTACTGTCTTGGATTAGTTATTCAGCAAAATGGAAGCCCCTCCCCACCACTTGTTTTTGGATAGAGCAGAGGGGTATATATATTTTTTTTGTATTTTATTTAACCTTTATTTAACTAGGCAAGTCAGTTAAGAACAAATTCTTATTTACAATGACTGCCTACTCCGGCCAAACCCGGACGAAGCTGGGCTAATTGTGCACCGTCCTATGGGACTCCCAATCACGGCCGGATGTGATACAGCCTGGATTTGAACCAGGTACTATACTATAGTGATGCCTCTTGCACTGAGATGCAGTGCCTTAGACTGCTGCGCCAATCGGGAACCCCTCTCAAATTCATAGACAGTGATAAGCTCACGAGGCATTTACAGTTATATTCTTTGAATATCAATGTGAATATAATAAGAATTTAAATTACTATTGATCAAATCCCAGATTGCATTTTTAAAAATACATCTTAAAAGAAAGTTGTGGAGGTCTAAGGTGAAGAAAGTATTAATGTACAGTAATGCAATATCTTTGCTGAGCTTGGTTGGGAGTGTTCTATCAACCTGGTTGTTGACTGATTGAAAGCTGCCACCAACGATGTGGGCAGTGGAAGGATTTCTCACACTGTAGGTCAGTTAATTTGTTAAATCCCTGAACAAGATCTTTTAGAAAATGTGATGCTGCAAAATCACACCATTTTAAAAGCTGTGTGTGCAAGCGTGCAGGAGATTGTGTGAAAGGGCATATGAGGTACGTTCATTTTATAGTAATCAGATTGCAGCCAAATGTTACATTACTCAGTTTTAACCACATCCTGTAATCACAGGACTGGATGTTGTTGCACCACAGACTAATATGAACTTGAAGCATTATATTCAAGCTCTTTTCAACATCATATATTACATTAGATGCAGTTAGCTATTTTATCTAATGCTGAATCTCTAAGTAGCCTGGAATCTGTATTGAACACAATTCAAACAACGTCCTCAATAAGCAGGTCTCCATTCAGTTGTGAAGAGAAGTTCTTTGACATTTACAGTACCAGTCAAAAGTTTGGACACACCTACTCATTCCAGGGTTTTTCTTTATTTGTACTGTTTTCTACATTGTAGAATAATAGTGAAGACATCAAAACTATGAAATAACACATATGGAATAATGTAGTATCCAAAAAAGTGTTAAACAAATCAAAATATATTTTATATTTCACATTTTTCAAAGTAGCCACACTTTGCCTTGACAGCTTTGCACACGCTTGGCATTCTCTCAACCAGCTTCACTTGGAATGATTTTCCAACAGTCTTGAAGGAGTTCCCACATATGCTGAGCACTTGTTGGATGCTTTTCCTTCACTCTGCGGTCCAACTTATCCCAAACCATCTCAATTGGATTGAGGTTGGGTGATTGTGGAGGCCAGGTCATCTGATGCAGAAATACATCACTCTCCTTTTTGGTCAAATAGCCCTTACACAGCCTGGAGGTGTGTTTGGTCATTGTCCTGTTGAAAAGCAAATTATAGTCCCACTAAGCGCAAACCCGATGGGATGGCGTATCGCTGCAGAATGCTGTGGTAGCCATGCTGGTTAAGTGTGCCTTGAATTCTAAAGAATCACTGACAGTGTCACCAGCAAAGCACCATCACACCACCTCCTCCTTGCTTCATAGTGGGAACCACACATGGGGAGATCATCCGTTCACCTACTCTGCATCTCACAAAGACACGGCGGTTGGAACCAAAAATCTCAAATTTGGACAGATTTCCACCGGTCTAATGTCTATTGCTCGTGTTTCTTGGCCCAAGCAAGTCTCTTCCTCTTATTGGTGTCCTTTAGTAGTGGTTTCTTTGCAGCAATTCCACCATGAAGGCCCGATTCACGCAGTCTCCTCTGAACAGTTGATGTTGAGATGTCTGTTACTTCAATTATGTGAAGCATTTATTTGGGCTGCAATTTCTGACGCTGGTAGCTCTAATGAACGTATGTTCTGCAGCAGAGGTAACTCTGGGTCTTACTTTGCTGTGGGGGTCCTCATGAGAGCCAGTTTCATCGTAGCACTTGATGGTTTTTACGACTGCACTTGAAGAAACTTTCAAAGTGCATGAAGTGTTCTTGAAATGTTCCGGATTGACTGACCTTCATGTCTTAAAGTAATGATGGACTGTCGGTTCTCTTTGTTATTTGAGCTGTTCTTGACCATAATATGCACTTGGTTATTTACCAAAAAGGGCTATCTTCTGTATAGCACCTTGTCACAACACAACTGATTGGCTCAAACGCATTAAGAAGGAAAGAAAGTCCACAAATTAACTTTTAACAAGGCACACCTGTTACTTGAAATGCATTCCAGGTGACTATCTCATGAAGCTGGTTGAGAGAATGCCAAGAGTGTGCAAAGCTGTCATCATGGCATAGGGTGGTTACTTTGAAGAATTTCAAATATAAAATATATTTTGATTTGTTTAACACTTTTTTTTTGGTTACTAAACTCAGCAAAAAAAGAAACGTCCTCTCACTGTCAACTGTGTTTATTTTCAGCAAACTTAACATGTGTAAATATTGCCTACCATCTGTAAGCTGTTAGTGTCTTAACGACCGTTCCACAGGTGCATGTTCATTAATTGTTTTTGGTTCATTGAACAAGCATGGGAAACAATTCCTAAAAATCTAAATAACTAAACAGCTCTTCATTGTAAAGGATTTATACACTATCTTTGAAAGACAGGGTCCTGAAAAGGGCTGTTTCTTTTTTTTGCTGAGTTTACATGATTCCATATGTGTTATTTCATAGTTTTGACTGGTACAGTATCTAATCTGCCATGTACCAAAGGCTTTATACAGAGTGAGTTTTTAACAGTGCTTTGCGAGTTAAACACAACTGGCATGATCAGAATGAAACGTGAATACAGAAAATATGGGAACGAAAATAATCTCCGTATTATCTGACTTCTATGGAAATCTGAAAGCTGGCAATTTTGGAGCTGGAGTTTATCATCCACAAATTAATAGAATTGGCTGTTTATCTGTCATTATCTGATGTGAATGGCATCCCCAATCTGTTTTGGCCTTAATCTGCAGAGAAATAGTAGGATGATGGATGATGGCTCACTCAACTCAGACTGTGTTCCAAATGGCACCCTATTCCCTACATAGTTCGCTACTTTTGACCCGGACCCATGGGGATTAGCGATGCCATTTGGGTTGCAGACAGAAATTAGCTTCCCATTAGGGCAATCAACAGTCATTTTCTATGAATCAGCTCCCTGCTGGGAAGGAGATGAAACCAATCAGAATATCAGTCCCCTGCTCCCTCTCGTGTGTGTGTGTGTGTGTGTGTGTGTGTGTGTGTGTGTGTGTGTGTGTGTGTGTGTGTGTCGCTCTCTCTCTCACTCTCTGTGTGTGTCACTGTGTGCGTGTGTATCTCTCTCTCTTGATGTGTGTCTCTCTCTCTCTCGCTGTGTGTGTCTCTGTGTCATTGTGACTGGTGCTGTGAATATCTACTTGCATGCGGCTACACCGTACTTAGCATACGGTATCCTTTCATTTTCCTCTGACTTTTAGGCCATGGCTGTGATACCAGGGACTAGAGCCAGGGGGCGCTGAATAGCACCCATCTTAATGGGCTACTGACACCAAGTGGCGGCTGGATCAGAAATTCTCGAGACCTCGGCCATAGAGCAAGTCATCAGGACGAGTAATGACACAAGAAGATGCCATAGTGCTTTTGCATCCAAACCGTCTACTTGGAAGAACTGGTGTAACATTAAACCTCCACTTGTCAGCTCAACCTGACATACCTCATGGAACACAGTACTTAGATAGAGACACATGCCAGATGTCTCTGATCACTAGTGAAGTCAGAGATTCTGCTCTTTCTAGTCTCATTGGAGAGGACATACAGCAGGACTGGATAGGAGAAGTCATTGCTCATCAGGACCACTGAGGAACTGCCCTGATCTCTGTCACACAATAACAAGGTAGAGTTACAACCTCGATCAAGTCTGGATTCTGTATACTCCCTATCACTCTGGACAAAACAGTTCAAAGGTCTCTCCACCTACACTACTGCACTCCACGCAGCATCCTGCAAGACATCCGTTCCCTCTCCCTCTCTATCAGCCTCCCTAGATAGAGGGTGCCCCTCGACTGCTTTTATGAGCCAGTTGTTGGTGGGACAGAAGATCATGTCTGAGAACCCTCGGCTCCCCTCCTTCCAGGTGCAGGCCCCCGGTGACTGGGAGACCCAGGATGGCGACCCAGGATTGGGAGCCTCCGCCTCGGGAGACGAAGTTGAGGTACCCGCCGGGGATGGTGACCCTTCAGCCCTCTCCAGTTCCGCCACTCCGTCCCTCCGCCGCAAGCGCTTCAAGATGCGACGCATGAAGAACGTGCAGAGCGAGAGCAGTGTGACCCCGGCTGTGTCTGTGGCGGCTGCCACGAGGTCAGAGGTCATGAGTAAGGGCCAGGGGTCGCGCTCCTTCTCAGGGGCCATGGAGTACCTTCAGCTGCCGTCCATCGAGATAACGCCAATCAGCGACGAGGATGCGGCAGCCACCTGGTCCAACTGCTCCACACCCAGCGCTTCGCCGCGACGTAAGCGCTTCCTGCTACGCCGTTGGCTGAACGTGCGAGAGAGGAAGGAGCACAGCAGTGAGAGCAGGTCTGTATAGAAGCTCCATCTGAAGTTACCTCTAGGATTAGCTTCCCCTCCCCAATCCTAACCTTAACCATTACTGCTTCCCCTCCCCAATCCTAACCTTAACCATTACTGCTTCCCCTCCCCAATCCTAACCTTAACCATTACTGCTTCCCCTCCCCAATCCTAACCTTAACCATTACTGCTTCCCCTCCCCAATCCTAACCTTAACCATTACTGCTTCCCCTCCCCAATCCTAACCTTAACCATTACTGCTACCCCTCCCCAATCCTAACCTTAACCATTACTGCTTCCCCTCCCCAATCCTAACCTTAACCATTACTGCTTCCCCTCCCCAATCCTAACCTTAACCATTACTGCTTCCCCTCCCCAATCCTAACCTTAACCATTACTGGGAAAATGCAAAATTGACCTAAGATCAGGGACTAGGGGAAACTTCAACCTACTGCCAGGCAGTCACATAACAAATGAGGGTAGTCCCCAAGTGTTATTAATGTATACAACAAGAGTGGGTTACCCATTAAGTGTTGTATATAAAGTCGGGCAAGCTTACTATTTTTAAGGCATCCTCAAGCATCAAAGTTTAGTCAGAAGTTGGAACCATGTAGAAGTGGAACCATAGAACAAAACAGTCTCTGTATGATTAGAGTTGGAGATGCCTTTGTCCATATCATTTTCTTCATTTTTTGTTGTTGAGATTTAGACACTTTATGAATACACGCCCTGGTCTGTGGAGTTGCTGGGATGTTTTTGTCTTTGTGTATGAGATTGGTCCTGAAAAAAATCTGTTCTGTAAAAAATGTTACACCCACCTACTTTTATCAAAGGGAAATGTGGTTTGTTGATTTCAACAACCTTTATCACTTTTCACTCGAACAAGCTCCTAATAGGGATTAGTGACACGAAAAGTCAGAGTGCACCAAGTGTTTCAAGTCCTCAGTGGGCCCCTATTTGTTCATTGAAACTTCATCCCAGGTTTCTGTGATCTAGTAGACTTTGTTTGCACATGCAGCCTAATTTTCATATTTTTTGCCACTAATTGGTCTTTTGACCAATCACATTAGATCTTTTCACATCAGCTCTTTTTCAGAGCAGATCTGATTGGTCAAAAGACCAATTCGTGAAAGAAATATCAGAATTAGGGTGCCTGTCTAAACGCAGCTTTAGACAACAGCTGGTGACGTCCCGATCTGTTCTATAAACAGGTTATTTTTACCGCCAAGCTTACCTTGACTCTGAATAGGCTCCTTGGAATGTTACATAAGCCACAGTGCTGAGTATGAATTGTCCTATACATTATAAATAAAACCAGCCCCATGCTATTTATCATCAAACAACAGCAAATGCAGGAGTGTACTTAAGAATAATGGATACAAATGTTTAATACATACAAATGCCCTTACTGACAGAGTTTGGTCTTCAGTGAATGTAGATGTTATGCACTGCGTTGCCATAATACATAGTTTAAGCAATAAATAATTTGAATATGACTATTAATAATTAATACATTTTATATTTCTAAAAATGTGGGTGTATGTTCACTACTGGAAGCTGATGTTTTGGCCTTCTACATATTTTATGAGCATAATGTTTAGTTCTAGAAGTTGCCTGGTGTTTGTTACTAGCTTCGTCTAGGTTGGAAGAAGTGAGATAATGCATATTTGAGTCTTATGAGGAGTATTGACTACTACAGTATTGTCCCTGGCTGTTAAGTACTTTCAAATATGTACGATTTGTACCACTTATAACATTGGTTCTACTGTGATGATAGTTGGAAGACTGGAGAACACTTATCTCGGCACAGGTTGGCATTTATTGGGATGACTCATGTAGTGGGCAGCTCTACAGCGTAGTCACTCAGATAATCAAATCAGATTTTAAACCTAACCTTAACCACACTGCTAGCCTTATTATGCCTAACCATGACCTTAATTTAAGACCAAAGAGAGAATTTTACAATACATATAGCCAATTTTGACTTTGCCGCTGGCCCATCTAGTGGAAATCGCTCAGCTCTGCTGTCACTCTCCAGCCTCTAGGTCATCAGGCTGCTGATTATCCTGCACACCTGTCACTATCGTCTCACGCACCTGCGCCTCATGACACTCACCTGGACTCCATCACCTCCTTGATTATCTTCCCTATATCTGTCACTCCCCTTGGTTCTTTCCTCAGGTGTTATTGACTCTGTTTTCATGTTGGTGTGTTGTACGTGTTTGTTTCATTTATTTATTAAAACACTCACTCCCTGAACTTGCTTCCCGACTCTCAGCGCACTTGTTACGTCTGCCTCCAGGACAAGATTAATCCCAATAAATGTCAACCTGCAATCTCGACACCCTGAACCAAATTGGCACCAAATTTTGGGGTGTTCACAAGAGATGAGGTGAAGCTCATCTCTGACTTTATACTACAGCCATCCCAGGAGACAAAGTGAGAAGCTACAATCCAAGCTCATTACTGTAAAATAGATAGTTCTGGAGTTGACAAGCGTGCTAGTCCCCTGACATGTACAGCCTTACAGATGAGAGCTAATGGTACTGTTTGCGTCCCAAATGACACCCTATTACCTATGTTGTGCTCTACTTTTGGGGCCCATAGGGCTCTGGTCAAAAGTAGTGCACTATATAGGGAATAGTGTGCCATTTGAGACATAACCCATGTAAAAGTGCCAGGGGACAGTACTGGAAGGAGTTGTCTACGTGGCTATATTAAATATTCTCAACCAACACTGCTTTGTGAAGACCTGGGCTATGGGCTGTAGTCAAAGGTAGTGCAGTATATAGGGAATAGGGTGCCATTTGAAACGCAGCTCTGATTTGCTAAATATAAAGCAGTACTGCTGCTTACGTAGCCCAGCCAGCCTTTAGTTTCCGGTGCTCTGACACACAGCCTGGATGGCAGACTGTTTCTGCACCCACGCCTCGTTGTTGTCATGGCAAGTCTTGCCAAGTTGGCTATTGCAGAAACAGACTGGCTCCCAGGCTGCTCTGACGGTATATTAGTTGCTGCAGGAGGTGGCACTTTTTCTTTGTCTCACTCTTTCTTGTACATGTAAGGTAGATTGTAGTCGTGCCACTCTTGGTTATGTGAAGAGGCCTATTCAACAAATGGAGGCTTTCGTTTTTGTCTTCGGATGCCCCTTCACGGAAAACATCTCACTGTATTTGCATAAACGTTGCTGCCTTATAACTGGCAACAATGCAAGGAAGACTTTCAATAGGACAAATTTATAGCTTACAGTGAAAAGACGACCAGAGACACAGTATTTGTCTCTACAGGCCAGAATCCCGGATACAGATTAATCCTAGTTCTAGACTAGAAATAAGACATAGCTATTTACGACTATGATTAGTCAAAGCACATTAAGGAACGACTCCGGGCCTTGCCATAACATATTTACTCTCATTGTTGACATAGTCAAATCGCATTAAGGAACGACTCCGGGCCTTGCCATAACATATTTACTCTCATTGTTGACATAGTCAAATCGCATTAAGGAACGACTCCGGGCCTTGCCATAACATATTTACTCTCATTGTTGACATAGTCAAAGCGCATTAAGGAACGACTCCGGGCCTTGCCATAACATATTTACTCTCATTGTTGACATAGTCAAAGCGCATTAAGGAACGACTCCGGGCCTTGCCATAACATATTTACTCTCATTGTTGACATAGTCAAATCGCATTAAGGAACGACTCCGGGCCTTGCCATAACATATTTACTCTCATTGTTGACATAGTCAAATCGCATTAAGGAACGACTCCGGGCCTTGCCATAACATATTTACTCTCATTGTTGACATAGTCAAATCAAATGTTATTTGTGACATGCGCCGAATACAACAGGTGTAGACCTTACTGTGAAATGCTTACTTACAAGCCCTTAACCAACAATGCAGTTTTAAGAAAATAGAGTTAATAAACTAAAGTAAAATAAAAGGAACACAATAAAATAACAAATAGTCTTTGCTGCTCTCTAGTGGGGGCTTCTATCTTTTTTCTGTCTGTTTACTGTCTGGTTGACTGTCAGTTTTTTTTACTTTGGTTTTCTGAGTTTGACATTGTGTGTTGTCTAAGTAATCAGATTGTCCTATTTGCTTTGGGATTTTGGGGAATTTGCTTAAATACCTTTTTTGGGACTTTTAAATTAACAACCCTTAAGTTTGGGGTCACTTAGAAATGTCCTTGTTTTTTAAAGAAAAGCACATTTTGTTGTCCGTTAAAATAACATCAAATTGATCATAAATACAGTGTAGACATTGTTAATGTTAAACTGTAGTTCTGATTAATGCTGATGCTCCAGATACTCAACTAGTCTAAAGAGGGCCAGTTTTATTGCTTCTTTAATCAGCACAAGTTTTCAGCTGTGCTAGCATCAATGAAAAAGGTTTTCTGATGATCCGTTAGCCTTTTAAAATGATACACTTGGATTAGCTAACACAATGTGAGTGATGGTTGCTGATAATGGGCCTCTATGTCGATATTCCATTAAAAATAAATCAGCCGTTTCCAGCTACAATAGTCATTTACAACCTTAACGATGTCCACACTGTGTTTCTGATCAATTTGATGTTATTTTAAATGGACAAAAAAATGTGCTTTTCTTTCAAATACAAGGACATTTCTAAGTGACCCCAAACTTTTGAACGGTAGTGTATAGCCATTGATTCTTGAAATATATAACTTCTAGATGGTCGGTCCTTGCATGCATAGCTCTGTCGAAGCATTTGAGAGGGGTTACATTTCTACAGCTCCATCCCTCAGCTTTTCACCGAAACAGTGGAGAGGTGCCTGAACACACACACACAGAGATCTCTGGTTGTGGTAAACTACACCTAACACTGTCTCTCTGTGGTGTGTTTCCCCAGCTAATCAAATCAAAGTTTATTTGTCACGTGCGCCGAATACAATAGGTATAGAACTTACAGTGAAATGCTTACTTACAGGCTCTAACCAATAGTGCAATAAAGGTATTAGGTGAACAATAGGTAGGTAAAGAAATAAAACAACAGTAAAAAGACAGGCTATATGCAGTAGCGAGGCTATAAAAGTAGCGAGGCTACATACAGACACCGGTTAGTCGGGCTGATTGAGGTAGTATGTACATGTAGATATGGTTAAAGTGACTATATGATGAACAGAGAGTAGCAGTAGCGTACAAGAGGGGTTGGCGGGTGGTGGGTGGGACACAATGCAGATAGCCCGGTTAGCCAACGTGCGGGGGCACTGGTTCGTCGGCCCAATTGAGGTAGTATGTACATGAATGTATAGTTAAAGTGACTTTGAATATATGATTAACAGAGAGTAGCAGCAGCGTAAAAGCAGGGAGAGCAGCCTACAACACACATTACACCTAACACTGTCTCTCTGTGGTGTGTTTCCCCAGCAGGGAGAGCAGCCTACAACACACATTACACCTAACACTGTCTCTCTGTGGTGTGTTTCCCCAGCAGGGAGAGCAGCCTACAACACACATGACACCTAACACTGTCTCTCTGTGGTGTGTTTCCCCAGCAGGGAGAGCAGCCTACAACACACATTACACCTAACACTGTCTCTCTGTGGTGTGTTTCCCCAGCAGGGAGAGCAGCCTACAACACACATGACACCTAACACTGTCTCTCTGTGGTGTGTTTCCCCAGCAGGGAGAGCAGCCTACAAAGCAGCCATGAGGAGGACTCTGCTCACTTCTTGACCCCTCATAGCCGGGAGGAGAGGTGTGTAGCGTGTTCATATTTGTGCGCGTGGGGGTGTGTGTTTGACTGCATGCTAGCGTGCATATGTATGTTCAAACATGCATGCTTGTGGGCAGCTGGGTGAATGCTTAAAAGACCATGAGAGAGCAAATAAAATGGTATGTATTGCTCATAAAGACTTTTGGAAGACGTTATGTTTTTAATGTATCGCCTATCAGCCAACTTAACCCAACTTGCTAGCGTGCAAAGAGATGTTGATGATGATGTGTGGTCTGAGGTCTCAGTAAAGTACCTGCATTGGTCTGATAATTCCACTAGAGGGCAGTGCTGCTACACAGGAGGACTGCTACACAGTAGTGCAGGTTTAGAGTCAATTAGAGAGGGGAGAATGTGCATGACTGAGTGTGAGAGAAAGGGAGAAGGAAAGATAAAGAGAGGGAGAGGAGAAGGGAGAGGGGGACTGTTTTAAAGAGGGATGTTCAATTCACAAGTGTTAAATTGGAGGTGTTAAGTTGCTTTGAAACAACGGTTCCTTTTTTTCTCATCAAATGTCTTCTGGGCTTGACCACAAGGAGGCTGTACACACTCCATCTCCTTCTCTCTACAACACAGTCTCAGAGAATGTCACCTAGTCTCCATCTCCTTCTCTCTACAACACAGTCTCAGAGAATCTCTCTCTCTCTGTTTCATTTCCTCACACTGAGCACTGGTGAGGTTGAATACACTTGACTGAAGGTAGTCTCCATCTCCTTCTCTCTACAACACAGTCTCAGAGAATCTCTCTCTCTCTGTTTCATTTCCTCACACTGAGCACTGGTGAGGTTGAATACACTTGACTGAAGGTAGTCTCCATCTCCTTCTCTCTACAACACAGTCTCAGAGAATCTCTCTCTCTCTGTTTCATTTCCTCACACTGAGCACTGGTGAGGTTGAATACACTTGACTGAAGGTAGTCTCCATCTCCTTCTCTCTACAACACAGTCTCAGAGAATCTCTCTCTCTCTGTTTCATTTCCTCACACTGAGCACTGGTGAGGTTGAATACACTTGACTGAAGGTAGTCTCCATCTCCTTCTCTCTACAACACAGTCTCAGAGAATCTCTCTCTCTCTGTTTCATTTCCTCACACTGAGCACTGGTGAGGTTGAATACACTTGACTGAAGGTAGTCTCCATCTCCTTCTCTCTACAACACAGTCTCAGAGAATCTCTCTCTCTCTGTTTCATTTCCTCACACTGAGCACTGGTGAGGTTGAATACACTTGACTGAAGGTAGTCTCCATCTCCTTCTCTCTACAACACAGTCTCAGAGAATCTCTCTCTCTCTGTTTCATTTCCTCACACTGAGCACTGGTGAGGTTGAATACACTTGACTGAAGGTAGTCTCCATCTCCTTCTCTCTACAACACAGTCTCAGAGAATCTCTCTCTCTCTGTTTCATTTCCTCACACTGAGCACTGGTGAGGTTGAATACACTTGACTGAAGGTAGTCTCCATCTCCTTCTCTCTACAACACAGTCTCAGAGAATCTCTCTCTCTCTGTTTCATTTCCTCACACTGAGCACTGGTGAGGTTGAATACACTTGACTGAAGGTAGTCTCCATCTCCTTCTCTCTACAACACAGTCTCAGAGAATCTCTCTCTCTCTGTTTCATTTCCTCACACTGAGCACTGGTGAGGTTGAATACACTTGACTGAAGGTAGTCTCCATCTCCTTCTCTCTACAACACAGTCTCAGAGAATCTCTCTCTCTCTGTTTCATTTCCTCACACTGAGCACTGGTGAGGTTGAATACACTTGACTGAAGGGCTCTTCACAGTCTACAACAGGGGTACTCAACTACTATTTGAGAAGGTCCAGTGACACATTTCTTAGGTGGCAAAGGTCAGGATGGGTATCGTCCTTTTTATCGGCTCTCTGGTACAGCGTAGTAACAAAGATAGTCGTCTATGACTTAGGAAACATGTTGTTATATGAAATGTACATTAAATGAGACTAAGAATTTGAATTAATTACAACTTACATTTGACATTTTAGTCATTTAGCAGACGCTCTTATCCAGAGCGACTTACAGTAGTGAATGCATACATTTCATGCATTTTTTTTTTTTTTTTTGTACTGGCCCCCGTGGGAATCGAACCCACAACGCTGGCGTTGCAAACACCATGCTCTACCAACTGAGCCACAGGGAAGCCCACTTAATTATTTTGAATGTAAACATGTGCAACATGCATCAACATTGCCGAAGAACGAAAGTGGTTGCAAAATTGTCTATGCAAAAGTGCGCTGTGAATCATTGTATATGGGCCTTGACACAAATGGTGTGAGAGCAACTCTGAGACACTGGTGCAGGTGTTCATTGGTGAGCCTGGTGCGGTGTTTGTTTGTAATAAAGTTCATTGTGGAGAAGCCTGATTCACAGCTGTATGTGAAGCCAAACATTGTCAGGATGTACAGTACCAATCAAAAGTTTGGACACCAACTCATTCCAGGGTTTTTCTTTATTTTTACTATTGCCTACATTGTAGAATAATAGAGAAGACATCAAAACTATGATATAACAAATCAAAATATATTTGAGATTCTTCAAAGTAGCCACCCTTTGCCATGATGACAGCTTTGCACACTCTTGGCATTCTCTTAACCAGCTTCATGAGTTAGTAACCTTGAATGCATTTCAATTAACAGGTGTGCCTTGTTAAAAATTCATTTGTGGAATTTCTATCCTTCTTAATGCATTTGAGCCAATCAGTTGTGTTGTGACAAGGTAGGGTACACAGAAGATAGCCCTATTTGGTAAAAGACCAAGTCCATATTATGGCAAGAACAGCTCAAATAAGCAAAGAGAAATGACAGTCCATCATTACTTTAAGATGTGGAAAATGTCAAGAACTTTGAAAGTTTCTTCAAGTTCAGTCGCAAAAACCAGCAAGGGCTATGATGAAACTGGCTCTCATGAGGACCACCACAGGAATGGAAGACCCAGAGTTACCTCTGCTGCAGAGGATAAGTTCATTAGAGTTACCAGCCTCAGAAATTGCAGCCCAAATTAATGCTTCACAGAGTTCAAGTAACAGACACATCTCAGCATCAACTGTTCAGAGGAGACTGTGTGAATCAGATCAGGCCTTCATGGTTCAATTGCTGCAAAGAAACCACTACTAGAAGAGACTTGCTTGGGCCAAGAAACACAAGCAATGGACATTAGACTAGTGGAAATCTGTCGTTTGGTCTGATGAGTCCAAATTTGAGATTTTTGGTTCCAACCGCTATGTCTTTGTGATATGCAGAGTAGGTGAACTGATGATCTCTGCATGTGTGGTTCCCACCGTGAAGCATGGAGGAGGAGGTGTGGGGGTGCTTTGCTGGTGACGCTGTCTGTGATTTATTTAGAATTCAAGGCACACTTAACCAGCATGGCTACCACAGAATTCTGCAGCAGTACGCCATCCCATCTGGTTGGCGCTTAGTGGGACTATGATTTGTTTTTCAACTGGACAATGACCCAACACACCTCCAGACTGTGTAAGGGCTATTTGACCAATAAGGAGAGTGATGGAGTGCTGGATCAGGTGACCTGGCCTCCAATCACCCAACCTCAACCCAATTGAGATGGTTTGGCATGGTTGAGAGAATGCCTAGAGTGTATAAAGCTGTCATCAACGAAAAGGGTGGCTACTTTGAAGAATCTAAAATATATTTTGATTTGTTTAACACTTTTTGGTTACTACATGATTCCATATGAAGATGTGTTTAGCTTCTTCTGACAATTCTGTCACATTTGTGACCAAGAACGGTTCTGGATGATCAGCAGCAGTTCTCTTCCAATAGTGAAGTCATCAAAGCGAGCCTTGAAGTTATCCATCAGCTTGTGGATGAAATCAACATGGTTGGGAACATCTTTGTCTCTGTGTGTTTACACCAGAATATTGGGGATGTGGACAAATTCTCCTTGGAGATTATTCTTGAAAATATCAAATTTCTTCTGGAAAGCCTGGACTGCTGTTATCATATCACACTGTGTTGTGCCGTCCCTACAGCTTAACATTCATTTGATTAAGGTGTGATGTATTGTCCGTAAACAAAATGCAACTGTTTCCATCTTCTCCTTATCTTCCAAAAACTCAAACTGAGTTGCCTTGTCACTCTTTTGCTCTGATAAGAAAGCTTTGATTAGAAAGCCTCTTGAATGGCCCAAAAGCATTCCATAACCCTGCCTTTGCTGAGCCATCAGACATTGCAGTAGTAAGTCATCAAAACTGGCATTGGCCTCTTTCAGAATGCCTCGTAGCAGGGAGTGTTGTAGGGATGATATTGCTCTCAAAAAGTTGATCAGTTTCCTCATTGTTGTCATGACCTGAGAATACTCTTTTCCCAAACTGGCACACAGGACAGACTGATGGATGATGGAGTGATCTGATGTCAGGTCAAATGTGCAACCAGGTCTTTCAAATGTGCAACCAGTCCCCTCCCTCTTCCTATCATGGCTGGAGCTCCATCTGTGGTGATGGAGACCTCTGACTTCAGATCTATCCTGCTTTTTGTCAGCATCCCTTTGATGACCTCATGGATATCCTCTCCCTGTGTGTGTGCTTCTCAATTTGTTAGGCCTAACAGCTTCTCACAGAATTCCTTCTTTGTTTCGTTATAAAATCTGACAAACACCAGAAGCTGGGCATTATCAGTGTTATCTGTTGATTCATCCACATATAATGAAACGCATGGTGCATTGTGAATGTCCTCTTCAAGTTCTGAAGTTAAATCTAGAGCTAATATTTCAGTTGTCCTCATTGCTGTGGAATCTGATCGTGGGATCTGTTTGACCTTTTCCCTGAGCTCATCTTTTTCTTTACCTTCAAGCAAGGTGTCAGCAACTTCACACATGCATTCTATTACCATTTCAGCGTCTGACATTTTTTGGGGGTGTTTTTCCAAAGCCCAAGCTATCCTCAGTGAACACTCCATTGCACGTTGTTGGGTTGTCAGGGAATTGACAAGGACTTTGGTGGACCTGTCATATTGGGATCTGAGTTGGTTAAACCTGTTGAGGATCCCTGCCCGGTATTGGGATTCATTGTCATGTGACCATGGCGGGGAATTCAAAACTGCAAGAGTCTAATCATTTCAAATACTCAAATAATCAACTATTTTCCTCCATTTGAAAGATACACATCTCCTAAATCTAACCACGCTGTCCGTTTTTCAAAGAGGCTTTACGGAGAATGCATAAAGTTAGGTTATGTTAGGAGAGTACATTGACAATAGCTGTGTGTAATGTTTAGCCAATATAAAGAAGGGCATCAACTGAGACAGAAAACCAGCTAGAATTATGCACTTACCTTTGACAATCTGCATCAGATGACACTCATAGGACATTATGTTATACAATACATGCATTTTTAGTTCCATCAAGTTCATATTTATATCCAAAAACAGCATTTACAGTCGCGGTGAAATTCAGAATTTTTTTCGGCTCGAATGCTCCCAGTGAATCCAGCGTTACAAATCACGGAATTACTATTCGAAAACATTGGTAAATTATAATATTGTCATTCAAAGAATAATATATTATCATCTCGTAATTGCTACCGAATGGCCAGATCTCAAAATAACTTTACTGGGAAATCACATTTTGCAATAAACGGGGTACTATGCTAATAACAACATGCTAGGCTATACAGTTAGCAGCATCTAATATCATAATAACATTGTAAATATCCCCTTACCTTTGATTATCTCCATCAGAAGGCACTGCCAGGGATCCCAGGTCCAGAACAAATGTGGTTTCTTTTGACAAAGTTCATAATTTATGTCCAAATAACACCTAGTAGTTTGCGTTCAGTAGGCTCCCACAACACGTGTGGGGGAGGGTGTAAAATCACGCCGAAAAGCTAAAAAAACCTAGTAAATAATCTATTTACATTCGTTCAAACATGTCAAACGTTGTTTAGCATCAATCTTTTGGTCCATTTTTAACGTGAAACATCAGTAAACATCAGTAATATTTTCACACAACCTATTCTTTGTCTAGAAAAACGATTATGACAAATGCACTCTTCTCAGATTTATGCGCAGGCATGAAAAAATGAAGTGACGACATGTCAACTTCCCTGCATTCTAATTTGCTCCCTGTTCATCACAGACGCTTCAAACAACTTTATAAAGATCGTTGACATCTAGTGGAAGCCGTAGGAGTTGCGAAATGAATCCTTTCTAACTGTGGTATCTATAACACAATGACACTAAATAGTACAGTCACAAAATTCACATTTTTTTTAAATCTATTTTTCACAGGTTTTTGCCTGCAATATGAGTTTTGTTATACTTACAGACACCATTCAAACTGTTTTAGAAAATTCAGAGTGTTTTCTATCCGAATGTGTTAATAATATGCATATCCTAGCTTCTGAGTTGGTGTAGGAGGCAGTTAAAAATGGGCACATATTTTTTTCAAAATTTCTCAATACTGCCCCCTAGCCCGTAGAGGTTTTAATCTTGTTTGTTCTCACCTCCGTGTTCAGGTGATACATCTGATCGAATTTACTATGCCTGGTGTCATAATAGCACTTAACATTGGCTCTTTTCAGGAGAGCTACGGACTCGCTGCATATCAGACACATTGGTTTTGGGCTAGTTGCGGGGTGAATACATACTGTTTCGTCCACTCGTCTTTGAATTTACGGTTTTCAGAGTCAACTTTTATTTTTTTGAACAAGCCATATTGACAAAGATACTGGTAACTAAGCTCCTTCTATATGTGATATTTACATTTGAACCGCAGTCAAATCTTTGTTACTTTCTACCAGCCTGTCCCAAGGTTCCGCAGAGGATATTTGGATTAATGTGATTGGGTAGGATGCGGCCTCTTGTATTTGCATATAACCAGACAATTGGATTAGACTGGGCACTAGTAGAGGTTGGCGTTGCTTCATGAGAGAGCGAGAAAGAAAGGTTGCTGAATTAGAGGCTGTTACGCCCGGTAGATTAAAAAAAAATCTAAAAATAATATATTACATTTTATATAACAAATGCGATGTCTGGTCTGGATTGACCCTTCTCTGGGTCCAGACCTGGACCGCGTCCGCCAGTTGAGTTTGGCTGATCTACGCGAACAGAGCCGTTGGAGGTCTGTTTGCTCGCGTTCCAAAAATCCAGCCGCACAAATATACGTAGAACTACGTAGAACGCGTCGCAAACTGACTGTTTGCGTAGACTGTGTAGACCCCTTAAAGGGAGTCATGTTCATTAGGGCACACCATAGCCAAACATTTCAAAACACTTTTTACTCTTAGCACCAGCTGTGGCAAGAACAAACTATTATTTTGTGTCAAAGGAGGGCATATAATGGTGTAACATCTCCTCTGCAAGCTTTCAGGTGTTGCAAGCTTGCCTTGAACTGGTATACCCTCTCCCATGAAGGCGTAGCACACGCCCCCTCAGTCCCCTGATTCGGGGTGCTTCCAAGCTCGAGGGGCCTTTGCTCACCTCACACATGTTTTTTACAACCTGTAATGAAGCTATTTAGAATTAGAAATAGATTTAGCACTTTTGGGACTATTTCATTAAACTTGGCTCTAAAAAACTTCAAAGGTTCCAACCCACCCACTTGAAATACACATCCACTCCTCAGGTCATTTTGGCCATTGCCAACATCACAGTGTGCCAGTGTACAGTAACAGAGCCCCCCACAAAATTAAACACCAAAACAGATCCATTTTCAATGGAACTTCTTGAATTATTTCTCCTCTTATCCCTTTTCTCATTAAACCCAACCAGTCTCCACTACTGTACAGTTGTGGCCAAAAGTTTTGAGAATGACACAAATATGAATTTTCACAAAGTTTGCTGCTTCAGTGTCTTTAGATATTTTTGTCAGATGTTACTATGGAATACTGAATTATAATTACATGCATTTCATAAGTGTCAAAGGCTTTTGACAATTACATGAAGTTAATATTTGCAGTGTTGACCCTTCTTTTTCAAGACCTCTACAATCCGCCCTGGCATGCTGTCAATTAACTTTTGGGCCACATCCTGACTGATGGCAGCCCATTCCTGCATACTCAATGCTTGGAGTTTGTCAGAATATGTGGGTTTTTGTTTGTCCACCCGCCTCTTGAGGATTGACCACATGTTCTCAATGGGATTAAGGTCTGGGGAGTTTCCTGGCCATGGACCCAAAATATCGATGTTTTGTTCCCCGAGCCACTTAGTTATCACTTCTACCTTATGGCAGGGTGCTCCATCATGCTGGAAAAGGCATTGTTCGTCACCAAACGGTTCCTGGATGGTTGGGAGAAGTTGCTCTCGGAGGATGTGTTGGTACCATTCTTTATTCATGGCTGTGTTCTTAGGCAAAATTGTGAGTGAGCCCACTCCCTTGGCTGAGAAGCAACCCCACACATGAATGGTCTCAGGATGCTTTACTGTTGGCATGACACAGGACTGATGGTAACGCTCACCTTATCTTCTCCGGACAAGCTTTATTCCAGATGCCCCAAACAATCGGAAAGGGGATTCATCAGAGAAAATTACTTTACCCCAGTCCTCAGCAGTCCAATCTCTGTACCTTTTGCAGAATATCAGTTTGTCTCTGATGTTTTTCCTGGAAAGAAGTGGCTTCTTTGCTGCCCTTCTTGACACCAGGCCATCCTCCAAAAGTCTTTGCCTCACTGTGCATGCAGATGCACTCACAACTGCCTGCTGCCATTCCTGAGCAAGCTCTGTACGGGTGGTGCCCCGATCCCGCAGCTGAATCAACTTTAGGAGTCAGTCCTGGCGCTTGTTGGACTTTCTTGGGCGCCCTGAAGCCTTCTTCACAACAATTGAACCGCTCTCCTTGAAGTTCTTGATGATCCGATAAATGGTTGATTTAGGTGCAATCTTACTGGCAGCAATATCCTTGCCTGTGAAGCCCTTTTTGTACAAAGCAATGATGACGGCATGTGTTTCCTTGCAGGTAACCATGATTGACAGAGGAAGAACAATGATTCCAAGCACCACCCTTATTTTGAAGCTTCCAGTCTGTTATTCGAACTCAATCAGCATGACAGAGTGATCTCCATCCTTGTCCTCGTCAAAACTCACACCTGTGTTAACGAGAGAATCACTGACATGATGTCAGCTGGTCCTTTTGTGGCAGGGCTGAAATGCAGTGGAAATGTTTTTTGGGGATTGAGTTAATTTGCATGGCAAACTGATCACTCTTCATAACATTCTGGAGTATATGCAAATTGCCATCATACAAACTGAGGCAGCAGACTTTGTGAAAATTAATATTTGTGTCTATCTAACCAGACAGGTATCACTCAGAGGCTCACTAACAGACCCCTGGCACACCTATGCATTTATTTATGGCCACCTACCACCTTAATGATTTATGACCATGCAAATGTGGTCACATCTGCACTTTTGCATCCCCCTTGAAGGTGTTTTTCACAGCTGCCCGGAAGACTGTGTGAGTGTGAGACGTCAGAGAAAGCGTGTGTGACTCTAGGGCTGGGCGAAATGGCCAAAATATCATATCATATTTGGTATTTTTCCAATTTCTGACGGTATTTGATGTTTTATGTTTTGGATTAATTAAGTTGTAAATTTGCTTTATGAGTAGTGCGTGACCCTAGGGTGGCAACACATATATTCTAAGTGAATTCAATGGGTCTTTTTCCTTTTAGATTGTTTTATACTGTTCAACTTCAATTTAAAATAATTTCCTGCATTAACATCAATTTCTGCATTTCCTGCACTCATTTGAGATCATTTCCATACTGCCACGATATGGGCAAAAATACTAGGCCTTATTTTTAACCAAATGTTGCAATTGCGATTTAGATCAAAACACTTGGGTGAAATTTGGAATCATGGAAATAGAATGTTTATTATAATTCTATAGTTAGAATATAAATAATAGTGGCCACTTTGAATACAGTGTTGTGTGACATGACAACGAATGAAAATGCCATGGACGAGTTATCGTGACAGGGTAGGAACCAAATTGACGTTCAGTGTTTCCTAGGGGACCCTATAATCTTTAGCTACATTAAATATTTATTCATATAGCGAACATATTCATGCTTCGCCTATTCCTCTTTGATTTAGCAGATACTGTTGCACAAACAACATGGTGATTTAAGCCTCCACCAGTACTGGCATCAGGCTGTATTAGCTAGCTACGTTTGCTCTGACTCAGTACTTTTATTAGCGCGTTAGCTAGATAGCTAACCTGATTTAGCTTAATTTACTAAGAAAATACGAACTAGCTGTTTGCAGATGTAAGAAACACAAACGAATATTGTAATTATAGAATGCTTGTGGATTTAAATGAAGATCAAAGTGGAAACAACATCGTTGTCATCAACATTGTTGCATGTGCTGCATTGAGCATGCAGACTGAACTAAAGTGTCTAGTGGTCAAACAACAACAAATGCGCTTCTTGAGTGACGGGATGGGACTAGGTCTGTGTGGAAAGCGGCATGGAGAGAGAGCAGAGAGGGATGACTGAAATAGCGGAGTAAACCATAAAAACGGACGTTACATACGGCGTATCACAGTTAACAAACCAAACATTCAAATACCGTTATAGAAGATAAAGTAAAAACCCAAGCTGGTCCGTGCGTAAATACCGGTGTACAGTAAAATACGGTATACCGCCCAGACCTATGTGACTCATAATTATGTTCTGGCTGTGCACCTGTCTTATGTTGTAAAACAGTGACTAGCTGCTAGAGTGTTTGGACTGATTCTAGTCACTCATCTCCGATATCTTCAGCTACTGCCCAAGACATGAATTTGATTTTAATGCCTACTTGTTGGCGGACATTTGAATACGTATTTAACCCAGGTCTGGGTTAACCTTAACCATTAGTGAGGAAAATGCAAAACTGACACAAGATCAGCATCTAGGCATAGCTTTATCCTACACCTTCAAATTAAGCTTTATTTATACAGCACATTTAAGACATGGAACGCAACGCAATGTGCTTTACAGGAAGAAAATAATAAAAACCGATGAAAATAAAAGCTGAAATATTTACTACACAACAAACACAAGACTATCACACTGCAGGGAAGAGCAGTCTAGGTGTCTACCTTTCTTGCCTTCTTGCATGTTGCCTATTAACGACCCATTGGAGTATTAAATTAAACGCTAGACAATTCACCGGGATGCTCATTTACCTCACTGGGTTGTACAGTATATCACTAAAACACCTCGGCCCTGAACCAACCAACCAGACACAACCCCCTGCATTAACACCTGCAGAGACAGCCATATGGGGGTTGGGGGGCATTGAGCACTACACATGTTCCCTCATGGTTAACTCCAATGGTCCCCTCCCCTAGCTCCACCTCCCTGGTGGACAGTACATGAATTATGTGGTGATTCTCTGGGAAGGCAGGCAGGGCGGCCCCCATGGGGAGAATATATCCACCCAGCACAGCGGACTATAGCCAGATATACAGGGTATCATAGTACAGGAAGGTACACCAGCAGAGCTGAACAGAGCAGGTGAGGAGAGGAACAAGAGAGCGGGATGGAAATAGTGGGGGACTGAGAAAATAATGTAAGACTGAGTTTGTGAAAGCATGTGTGAAGGCTGCTGGGTCAGAAGTCCTGCAGCCTGGGTGTCAGGCAGGGCTGTCACCTGCGGGTGACCTCAATGAGGAGACTGGCCTTCCGCAGGGTCAAGTGAGTAGCACTGACCTCTCTCACTCACTCACTCTGTTGTTGGACTCTCTGTTTCTCAACTCCCCACAGGACATGCCCATTTTATTTCCAGCACTAATCTACCGGATTCAACTAATCGAGCACTTGATGGTCAGTGGATGAGTTGAAAGCAGTGGGTTAGTGCTGGGCTGGGTCAAAAATGTGCGTTGTGAGGAGACCCAAACTTGGAGTTGAGGAACGTTGATTTGGAGCACATAGTGGCTTTGTTCAGAGAAAGCTGTTCAAATTATGCTTAATGTATGTCCACATTCCTTGTGCCATGTACTACTATATTATATTGTTTTTGATTAGGTGAATACAAGTTTTTGAGTTGCTATTGCACCTTGGACAACAGTTGGCACAAAGATGTGTGGTGCCTGGTATCGTTTTTTTATTGATGCATGGTTTTACTATGTACAGTACACCAAGGTTTAGGTGTGGCCTGCAAAGCTGTTTGAATCTGAATGAACAGGTTCATATTAGCTCATGGTTGTTGTTATTGATTCATATTGTTGTACACTGAACCAAAATATAAACGCAACATGCAACAATTTCAAAAATGTTACTGAGTTATAGTTCATATAAGAAAATCAGTCAATTGAAATAATCTATGGATTTCACATGACTGGGAATACAGATATGCGTCTGTGGGTCACAGATCCCTTAAAAAAAGGTAGGGGCTTGGATCAGAAAACCAGTTAGTATTTGGTGTAACCACCATTTGCCTTATGCAGCGCGACACGTCTCCTTTGCATAGAGTTGACCTCGTCGTTGATTGTGCCCTGTGGAATGTCCCACTCCTCTTCAATGGCTGTTCGAAGTTGCTGAATATTGGTGGTACCTGGAACACGCTGTCGGTCACGTCGATCCAGAGCATCCCACACATGCTCTATGGGTGACATGTCTGGTGAGTATGCAGGCCATGGAAGAACTGGGACATTTGCAGCTTCCAGGAAATGTGTACAGACGACGAGCATGCAGATGAGCTTCCCTGAGATGGTTTCTAACAGTTTGTGCAGAAAGTATTTGATTGTGCAAACCCACAGTTTCATCAGCTGTCCGGGTGGCTGGTGTCAGATGATCCCTCAGGTGTAGAAGCTGGATCTGGAGGTCCTGGGCTGGCGTGGTTACAGGTTAGACGTACTGCCAAAACAATGTTTATGGTAGAGAAATTAACATTCAATTCTCTGGCAACCGCTCTTGTGGACATTCCTGCAGTCAGCATGCCAATTGCACACGCCCTCAAAACTTGAGACATCTGTAGCATTGTGCTGTGTGACAAAACGTCACATTTTGGAGTAGCTTTTATTTTCAACAGCACAAGGTGCACCTGTGTAAAGATCATGCTGTTTAATCAGCTTCTTGATAATGCCACACCTGTCAGGTAGATGGATTATCTTGGCAAAGGAGAAATGCTCACGAACACGGATGTAAACAAATTTGTGCACAACATTTGAGAGAAATAAGCTTTTTGTGCATACAGTATGGAACATTTCTGGGATCTTTCATTTCAGCTGATAAAACATGGGACCAACACTTTACATGTTGCGTTTATATTTTTGTTCAGTGTATACAGACCCCTTGACTTTTCTACATTTTGTTACGTTACAGCCTTATTCTAAAATAGATTAAGTCTGAGGTTTTTCTCACCAATCTACACATAATGACAAAGCAAACAAAGGTTTTTCAATTTTTTTGCAAATGTATTAAAATTAAAAAACTGATGTCATTTACATAAGTATTCAGACCATTTACTGAGTACTTTGTTGAAGCACCTTTAGCAGCAATTACAGCTTCAGGCTTTTTGGCAATGACGCAACAAGCTTGCTACACCTGTATTTGGGGAGTTTCTCCCATTTTCTGCAAGATCTGTCAGGTTGGATGGGGACAGGTATTTTCAGGTCTCTCCAGAGATGTTTGATCGGGTTCAAGTCCGGGCTCTGGCTGGCCCACTCCAGGACATTCAGAGACTTGTCCCGAAGCCACTCCAACGTTGTCTTGGCTGCATGCTTAGGGTTGTTGTCCTGTTGAAAGGTGAACGTTCGCCCCAGTCTGAGGTCATGAGTGCTCTGGAGCAGATTTTCATCAAGGATCTTTCAACTAAAATGTTATTTGTCACATGCGCCGAATACAACAGGTGTAAACCTTACAGTGAAATGCATACATAAAAAGCACTTAACCAACAATGCAGTTAAGAAAATACCCCCCCCCACCCCCAAAAAGTAAGAGATAAGAATAATAAATAATTAAAGAGCAGCAGTAAAAAACAATAGCAGGGCTATATACAGGAGGTACCGGTACAGAGTCAATGTGCGGGGGCACCAGTGTCGAGGTAATTATGTACATGTAGGTAGCGTTATTAAAGTGGCTATGCATAGATAATAACAGAATAGCAGCAGCATAGGGGGGGCAATGCAAATAGTCTGGGTAGCCATTTGATTAGCTGTTCAGGAATCTTATGATTTGGGGGTAGAAGCTGTTTAGAAGCTCTTGGACCGAGACTTGGCGCTCCGGGACCGCTTGCAATGCGGTAGCAGAAAGAACAGTCTATGACTAGGGTGGCTGGAGTCTTTGACAATTTTTAGGGCCTTCCTCTGACACCGCCTGGTATAGAGGTCCTGAATGGCAGGAAGCTTGGCCACGGTGATGTACTGGGCCGTACACACTACCCTCTGTAGTGCTTTGCGATCGGAGCCCGATCAGTTGCCATACCAGGCAGTGATGCAACCCATCAGGATGCTCTCGATGGTGCAGCTGTAAAACCTTTTGAGGATCTGAGGAACCATGTCAAATCTTTTCAGTCTCCTGAGGGGGAATAGGTTTTGTTGTGCCCTCTACACGACTGTCTTGGTGGGCTTGGACCATGTTCGTTTTTTGGTGATGTGGACACCAAGGAATTTGAAGCTGTCAACCTACTCCACCACAGCCCCGTCAATGAGAATGGGGGCGTGCTCGGTCCTCCTTTTCCTGTAGTCCACAATCATCTCCTTTGTCTTGATCACGTTGAGGGAGAGGTTGTTGTCCTTGCACCACACGTCCGGTCTCTGACCTCCCTATAGGCTATCCCATCGTTGTCAGTGATCAGGCCTACCAGTGTTGTCATCAACAAACTTAATGATGGTGTTGGTCGTGCCTGGCCGTGCAGTCATGAGTGAACAGGGAGTACAGGAGGGGACTGAGCAGGACGAGGTTGAAAATGTCAGTGAAGACACTTGCCAGTTGGCCAGCGCATGCTCGGAGTACACGTCCTGGTAATCCGTCTGGCCCAGCGGCCTTGTGAATGTTGACCTGTTTAAAGGTCTTACTCTCATTGGCTTCGGAGAGCGTGATCACACAGTCGTCCGGAACAGCTGATGCTCTCATGCATGTTTAAGTGTTACTTGCCTCAAAGCGAGCATAGAAGTTATTTAGCTTGTCTGGTAGGCTTGTGTCACTGGGCAGCTCTCAGCTGTGCTTCCCTTTTGTAGTCTGTAATAGTTTACAAGCTCTGCCACATCCAACGAGCGTCGGAGTTGGTATAGTACGATTCGGTCTTACTCCTGTATTGACGCTTTGCCTGTTTGATGGTTCGTCGGAGGGAATAGTGGGATTTCTTATAAGCTTCCGGGTTAGCGGGAGCTCCTTGAAAGTGGCAACTCTACGCTTTTGCTCAGTGCAAATGTTGCCTGTAATCCATGGCTTCTGGTTGGGGTTGGTTGGGCTACAGTTGAAGTTGGAAGTTTACATACACTTAGGTTGGAGTCAAAAAAATAATAATTCAACCACTACACAAATGTCTTGTTAACAAACTATAGTTTTTGCAAGTCGGTTAGGACATCTACTTTGTGCATGACACAAGTAATTTTTTGAACAATTGTTTATAGACAGATTATTTCACTCATAATTCACTGTATAACAATTCCAGTGGGTCAGAAGTTTACATACACTAAGTTGACTGTGCCTTTAAACAGCTTGGAAAATTCCAGAAAATGATGTCATGGCTTTAGAAGCTTCTGATAGGCTAATTGACGTCATTTGAGTCAATTGGAGGTTTACCTGTGGATGTATTTCAAGGCCTACATTCAAACGCAGTGCTTCTTTGCTTGACATCATGGGAAAATCAAAAGAAATCAGCCAAGACCTCAGAAAAAAAATGTAGACCTCCAGAAGTCTGGTTCATCCTTGGGAGCAATTTCCAATCGCCTGAAGGTACCACGTTCATCTGTGCAAACAATAGTACGCAAGTATTAACACCATGGGACCACGCAGCCGTCATACCGCTCAGGAAGGAAATGCGTTCTGTCTCCTAGAGATGAACGTACTTTGGTGCAAAAAGCGCACATCAATCCCAGAACAACAGCAAAGGACCTTGTGAAAATGTTGGAGGAAACAGATACAAAAGTATCTATATCCATAGTAAAACAAGTCCAATATCAACATAACCTGAAAGGCCGCTCAGCAAGGAAGAAGCCACTGCTCCAAAACCACCATAAAAAAAATCATTACTAGCCAGACTATGGTTTGCAACTGCACATGGGGACAAATATACTTTTTGTAGAATTGTCCTCTGGTCTGATGAAACAAAAATAGAACTGTTTGGCCATAATGACCGTCGTTATGTTTGGAGGAAAAAGGGGGATGCTTGCAAGCTGAAGAACACCATCCCAACCGTGAAGCACAGGGGTGGCAGCATCATGTTGTGGGGGTGCTTTTCTGCAAAAGGAATTGGTGCACTTCACAAAATAGATGGCATCATGAGGTAGGAAAATGATGTGAATATATTGAAGCAACATCTCAAGACAACAGTCAGGAAGTTAAAGCTTGGTTGCAAATGGGTCTTCCAAATGGACATTGACCCCAAGCATACTTCCAAAGTTGTGGCAAAATGGCTTAAGGAAAACAAAGTCAAGGTATTGGAGTGGCCATCACAAAGCCCTGACCTCAATTCCATAGAATATTTGAGGGCAGAACTGAAAAGGCATGTGCGAGCAAGGAGGCCTTACAAACCTGACTCAGTTACACTAACTCTGTCAGGAGGAATGGGCCAAAATTCACCCAACTTATTGTGGGAAGCTTGTGGAAGGCTACCCAAAACGTTTGACCAAGTTTAACAATTTAAAGGCAATGCTACCAAATACAAATTGAGTGTATGTAAACTTCTGACCCACTGGGAATGTAATGAAAGAAATAAAAGCTGAAATAAATATTTCTCTCTACTATTATTCTGACATTTCACATTCTTAAAATAAAGTGGTGATCCCAACTGACCTGAGACAGGGACTTTTTACTAGGATTAAAAAAATGTCAGGAATTGTGAAAAACTGAGTTTAAATGTATTTGGCTAAGGTGTATGTAAACTTCCGACTTCAACTGTACGTACAGTGACTGTGGGGACGTCGTCCTCGATGCACTTATTGATAAAGCCAGGAGCTGATGTGGCGTACTCCTCAATGCAATCGGAAGAATCCCGGAACATATTCCAGTCTGTGCTAGCAAAACAGTCCTGTAGTTTAGCATCTGCTTCATCTGACCACTTTTTTTTTATTGACCGAGTCACTGGTGCTTCCTTCTTTAATTTTAGCTTGTAAGCAGGAACCAGGAGGATAGAGTTATGGTCAGATTTGCCAAATGGAGGGCGAGGGATAGCTTTGAACGCGTCTCTGTGTGTGGAGTAAAGGTGGTCTAGATTTTTTTTCCCTCTGGTTGCACATTTGACATGCTGATAGAAATGAGGTAACACTGATTTAAGTTTCCATGCATTAAAGTCACCGGCCACTAGGAGTGCCGCCTCTGGATGAGCGTTTTCCTGTTTGCTTATGGTGGAATACAGCTCATTGAGTGCAGGTTTTAGTACCAGCCTCGGTCTGTGGTGGTATGTAGGCAGCTGTGAAAAATACAGATAAACTCTCCAGGTAGATAGTGTGGTCAGGCGAGCAAAACCTTGAGACTTCCTTAGATACCTTGCAGCAGCTGTTGTTTACATAAATGCATAGGCCCCCACCCCGTGTCTTACCAGAGGCTGCTGTTCTGTCCTGCCAATAGAGTGTATAACCCGCTAGCTGTATGTTCTTATAGTCGTCGTTCAGCCACGGCTCCCTGAAACATAAGATATTACGTTTTTTAATGTTCGGTTGGTAGGATATACGTGCTTTCAGTTTGTCCCATTTATTTTCCAGCAATTGAATGATAGTTAGCAGAATGGACGGCAAGGGCAGATTAGACACTTGTCGCCTGATCCTCTCAAGGCATCCTGATCTCTTTTCGCGAAACCTACGTTTCCAGCGAGTCACGGGGATCTGGGCCTGGGTGTGTGTCTGTAGTATATCCCTCACGTCCAACTCATTGAAGAACTCTTCCAATTTCAGGTGAGTAATCCCAGTTCTGGTGTCCAGAAGCTCTTTTCGGTTATAAGAGACGGTAGCTGCAACATTATGTAGAAAACATGTTATGAACAACACGAAAAGACAAACAAAATAGCATGGTTGGTTAAGAGCCGATAAGACGGCAGCCCTACCATCCGGCACCATCTTCCATCTTTCTGTACTTTGCTCCGTTCATCTTTCCCTCGATCCTGACTAGTCTCCCAGTCCTGCCGCTGAAAAACATCCCCACAGCATGATGCTGCCACCACCATGCTTCACCGTTGGGATGGTGCCAGGTGTCTTCCAGATGTCAGACGTGACGCTTGGCATTCAGTCCAAGGAGTTCAAACTTTACTGAGGAGTGGCTTCCGTCTGGCCGGTCTACCATAAAGGCCTGATTGGTGGAGTGCTGCAGAGATTGTTGTCCTTCTAGAAGGTTCTCCCATCTCCACAGAGGAACTCTGGAGCTCTGTCAGAGTGACCATTGGGTTCTTGGTCACCTCCCTGACCGAGGCCCTTCTCCCCCGATTGCTCAGTTTGGCTGGGCGGCCAGCTCTAGGAAGTCTTGGTGGTTCCAAACTTCTTCCATTTCAGAAAGATGGAGGCCACTGTGTTCTTGGACTTTTTAATGCTTCAAAAATGTTTCGGTACCCTTCCCCAGATCTGTGCTTCAACACAATCCTGTCTCGGCGCTCTACGGACAATTCCTTCGACCTCGTGGCTTGGTTGTTGCTCTGACATGCACTGTCAACTGTGGGACCTTATATAGACACCCTCATGTCCAATCAAGTGAATTTACCACAGGTGGACTCCAATCAAGTTGTAGAAACTTCTCAAGGATGATCAATGGAAACAGGATGCAGTTGAGCTCAATTTTGAGTCTCGTAGCAAAGGGTATGTAAATAAGATATTTCTGTTTTTTATTTGTAGTAAATTTGCAAACATTTTCTAAAATGTGATACTGTGTGTAGATTGAGGAGAAAAATTACGATTTAATCAATTTTAGAATAAGGCTGTAATGTAACAAAATGTGGAGAAAGTCAAGAGGTCTGTATACTTTCCGAATGCACTGTATGTTTGTTTATGCACCTTGATAAGGGTCTTTACTTTACCAGGTCATTTGGATGAGTCAGTCACGGTTTATTTACATCTGATTGCCATGCTATGAGTTTCATAAATACAACCAGATTAATGAATGTGTTGTGGTGTTGTCTTTTTGAATTACGAGTTGATAGCCATGATGTGATAATAAGTATTCACCCAGAAAACTATTGTTTTTAGTAGTTTTACAAGCTAAAAAAAATGTTATTTTGTTTTCTTACAGGTCTGACGGTGGGACAGGCAAGCTGAGGTAAGAATTGGCTCTTTGTGCAGAAAATGTGCTAAAAGATGGTTGCTGAATCATGACTTCCGCTCCAAGATGATGAAAATGCCATTGTTTTAGTTTCCGGACAAACTACACCTCTTATTGTGTGAAGAGTATTCAGCCTTTTGTATTTGTCAAACTGTCTGTTTCTGGTGTTTTGTTAGGTCCAGGTGCTATTTTACCTCGGGCGACCTGAAAGCATTGTGTGTATGTGTGTGTGCATGCGTGAACATAATCTGGTTGATATGCAGAGCCGTGCCCATTAGAGAGAGTGTTCACTGTGGAAGCACCGGAATGGTTATGCAACGTTTAACACTAGAAAGGCCTTGAGGACCCCCGAGCCAATGATGCATCTTTTGGACGTCAACATTCTAACAGTCTAATAATGCTATTGGAAAAATATTCATTTGGTTGCATTTATGAAGGTTTTAGGTAACATTAGAATACGCAAATGTGTTACTGTAAGCCAGGGTTCCCCAATTGTTTCTGGCTGGCCAAATAAAATACTCATTAAATTAAAGACTCTAAAATCACCAAGAAATGAGCTTAAAGTGATTTTAATTTAGGAAATATGTTCCCAAGTATTCTCACTCATAAATAGAGAGGCATATCTGATCATATCCCAATGTAATCAAGGTTAGAAAATACTAATCAATGTTTTTGTCAAATACTACATCTGTATTTGCCAGCAGCATACCACCCTGCATCCCACAGCTAGCTTGCTTCTGAAGCTAAGCAGGGTTGGTCCTGGTTGGTAGACCAGATGCTGCTGGAAGTGGTGTTGGAGGGCCAGTAGGAGGCACCCTTTCCTCTGGTCCAATTTTAAGTGATTGGGGACATTGTCCTGTGTATGGTGCTGTCTTTCGGATGGGACGTTAAATGGGTGTCCTGACTCTCTGAGGTCATTAAAGATCCCGTGGCACTTATCGTAAGAGTAGGAGTGTTAACCCTGGTGTCTGAGCTAAATTCCCAATCTGGCCCTCATACCATCACGGCCACCTAATCATCCCCAGCTTACAATTGGTTCATTCATCCCCCCTCCTCTCCCCTGTAACTATTCCCCAAGCTGTTGCTGTGAATGTGTTCTCAGTCAATTTACCTGATAAAATAAGGGTTAAATAAAAATAAAATTAAAAATCTGTTTGGGATTCTTGCGGTCAATTTGCAGTGTACAAATTATTTATAACTAAGTTCGGGCCCCCTCACCATCCGCTAAAGGAGAAATCGACCCACGGCTGAATGTAATTGAGGCTACTGTAGGCTATATGTACAAATGAAAAACCATCACAAAGATAAACATTATAATTTTTGGGGCAGGTCTAAAGAAACATTATGGAAATAAGAAAATGTTTTTCAAAACACAAATGAAGTTTTATTATGCTACTACTCTTTGCTTAGTAGCCTGAGCTACACTTTATGACCAAAAGTATGTGGACACCTGCTCGTCCAAAAATCATGGGCATTAATATGGAGTTGGTCCCCCTTTGATGCTATAACAGCCTCCACTCTTCTGGGAAGGCTTTCCAATAGACTTTGGAACATTGCTGTGGGGACTTGCTTCCATTCAGCCACAAGAGCATTTGTGAGGTTGGGCACTGATGTTAGGTGAATACGCGTGGCACGCAGTCGGCTTTCCAATTTATCCCAAATATGTTCAATGGAGTGAAGGTCAGGGCTCTGTGCAAGCCAGTCAAGTTCTTCCACACCGATCTCAACAAAACATTTCTGTGTGGACCTCGCTTTGTGCACAGGGACATTGTCATGCTGAAACAGGAAAGGGCCTTCCCCAAACTCTTGCCACAAAGTTGGAAAAACCGAATTGTCTAGAATGTCATTGTATGCTGTAGCATTAAGATTTCCCTTCACTGGAACTAAGGGGCCTTGCACGAACCATGAAAAACAGCCCCAGACCATTATTCCTCCTCCACCAAACTTTACAGTTGGCACTATGCATTCGGGCAGGTAACGTTCTCCTGGCATCCAAACCCAGATTCTTCCGTCGACTGTCAGATGGTGAAGCGTGATTCATAACTCCAGAGAATGCGTTTCTACTGATTCAGAGTGTAATGGCGGCACTCTTTACACCACTCCAGCCGACGCTTGGCATTGCGCGTGGTGATCTTAGGATTGTGTGTGGTTGCTCGGCCACAGAAACCCATTTCATGAAGCTCCCGACAAACAGTTCTTGTGCTGACATTGCTTCCAGAGGCAGTTTTGAACTCGGTTGTGAGTGTTGCAATCAAGGACACATGATTTTTATGCCCTACGCACTTCAGCACTCGGCGGTCCCGTTCTGTGAGCTTGTGTGTCCTACCACTTCGCGGTAGAGCCGTTGTTGCTCCAAGACGTTTCCACTTCACAACTAACAGCACTTATAGTTTGTTGAACTGACTTGATGAAAAGGTGGCATTCTATGACGGTGCCACGTTGAAAGTCTCTGAGCTGTTAAGTAAGGCCATTCTACTGCTAATGTTTGTCTATGGAGCTGTGTGCTCGATTTTATACACCTGTCAGTAACGGGTGTGGCTGAAATAGCCGAATACACTAATTTGAAGAGGTGTCCACATACTTATGCAGTGCAGTTGGAAAGTATTCAGACCCCTTCCCTTTTTCCACATTTTGTTACCTTACAGCCTTATTCTAAAATGTATTTGTTTTTTTTTACCCTCAATCTACACACAATAGCCCATAATGACAAAGTTAAAACTGTTATATATAGAAAAAAAACATACCTTATTGACATAAGTATTCAGACCCTTTGCTATGAGACTCGAAATTGAGCTCAGGTGCATCCTGTTTCCATTGGTCATCCTTGATGTTTCTACAACTTGATTGGAGTCTACATGCGGTACATTTAAATAGATTGGACATGATTTGGAAAGGCACACACGTCTCTATTAGGTCCCACAGTTGACAGTGCATGTCAGAGCAAAAACCAAGCCATGAGGTCGAAGGAATTGTCCGTAGAACGCCGAGACAGGATTGTGTCGAGGCATAGATGTGGAGAAGGGTACCAAAAAATGTATACAGCATTGAAGGTCCCCAAGAACACAGTGGACTCCATCATTCTTAAATGGAAGAAGTTTGCAACCACCAAGACTCTTCCTAGAGCTGGCCGCCCGGCCAAACTGAGCAATCGGGGGAGAAGGGCCTTGGTCAGGGAGGTGACCAAGAACCTAATGGTCACTCTGACAAAGCTCCCAAATTCCTTTGTGGAGATGGGAGAACCTTCCAGAAGGACAACCATCTATGCAGCATTCCACCAATCAAGCCTGGTTGAGAGGCCAGACGGAAGCCACTCCTCAGTAAAAGGCACATGACAGCCCGCTTGCAGTTTGCCAAAAGACACCTAAAGACTCTCAGACCATGTGAAACAAGATGCTCTGGTCTGATGAAACCAAGATTCAGCTCTTTGGCCTGAATGCCAAGCGTCATGTCTGGAGGAAACCTGGCACCATCCCAACGGTGAAGCATGGTGGTGGCAGCATCATGCTGTAGGGATGTTTTTCCAGCGACAGGGACTGGGAGACTAGTGAAGATCGAGGGAAAGATGAACGGAGCAAAGTACAGAGCGATCCTTGATGAAAACCTGCTCCAGAGCACTCAGGACCTCAGACTGGGGGTGACCTTAAGCACACAGCCAAGACAACGCAGGAGTGGCTTCGGGACAAGTCTCTGAATGTCCTTGAGTGGCCCAGCCAGAGCCCGGACTTTAATCCGATCTAACGTCTCTGCAGAGACCTGAAAATAGCTGTGCAGCGACGCTCCCCATACAACCTGACAGAGCTTGAGAGGATCTGTAGAGAAGAATGGGAGAAACCCCCCAAAAACAGGTGTGCCAAGCTTGTAGCGTCATACCCAAGAAGACACGAGGCTGTATTTGCTGCCAAAGGTGCTTTAACAAAGTACTGAGAAAAGGGTCTGAATACTTATGTTTTGCTTTATCATTATGGGATATTGTGTGTAGATTGAGGGGGAAAAAACGATTTAATCAATTTTAGAATAAGGCTCTATGGTAACAAAGTGGAAAAAGTCGAGAGTTCTGAATACTTGTTTGGTTGTAGTGCGTAATAGTATCCGGTTTTCTCTTCATGTCCTGTCGATGGCAGCTGTCAGAAAAAACGACAGAAATGTTATTTCTTGCCTTGCACTGGTATAGTGTGAGTGTTGTCTTGTCATTCTTCAGCACCGTTGTGGAGTACAACAGCTGTGCAAGTGCATATTTTGCGCAGAGAGAGTGAGCTCCCATCTCGCTTTGTTCATGGTGCCGACTAGGATTGTTTTATTTGCAAGCAACTTGTTCGCCAATGACAGTGAAGTGAAGAAATTGTCCATGGTGACATTTCTCCCCTTGCCAGCATAAGGTTCCACAAGCCTAATCACCACATTCTCTTAAACTTGCTCACCTGCTGCCCAATGTGGATCTTTTCTGAAACGGTGCTGTTCCTTCCTCTCTCCTGTCTCACCATCTCATTTGTTGGTGGCCCGGGCATACCATTCTGGCTTTTTTAGGACTAGGCCTCGGAAGTGTAGATTCAGGCTGAGGCTCAGAATCAGAAGAATAATCATCTGAGATGTCATGATTCAATTCCTCCCCGCCGTCTGAGTCATTTTCCTTCAGATCTTGTAGCAGCGCTAACGCAGCATGTGCATCCATCCATTTGTCTTGGTGTTCTTGCCCTTCTAAATCACGCACGCTCTCACTGTGTACTCCAAGTAGGCCAGAGTAGACTGATGAAACTGCTTTGATTGGGTGGACTGATATAGGGTACATACCATTTTGAGATTAGAAATAGAATATACCAATTCAATAGAATGGCCCGCCCTGTTCTTCATTCTTAGTTATGCATTGTCTGTTTCCCCTCGCTCATCAACTCACCCATTCGTCCCCATCATACTTTACTTCATTTGTTATATGTGTAAAATTAGTTTAGGTTCAGTATCGGGGTGATTATCAACTGGCCACTGCACCTTCCAATGTCGGGAGAATAAGCAGAGCAGGTCCTACCATCAGGAGAAGGAAGGGCAACGGGGTTAAACCATTCAATAATGACAAAGACGGCGGGGAGCATGACTTGAAAAACGGCAGAGTAATAAAATAAATACATGAATGAGCAGTCAGAATACCTGCTTTAGTGGTTCTAGTGTTAAAGGGGTAAAGTAGCTTTCCTCGACTCCTTTCCTTGACTCCTTTCCTTCATGTGCCCTGATCTGGAGGCAGGTCACTGGATCAAATCACAGTGAAAACAATCTGTTTCTGTGCCCTTGAACAAGGCACTTAACCCAAATTGCTCCAAGGGCACTGGAGAATGGTGACCCTGGCCATGAGCCCACTCCCTGCAGGCATCTCAGGAGGAGTTGGGATATGCAAGAAACACATTTCCATGACACGCTAGTACAATTCTGTCACAGGTTAATGTCACATATTATTTGTTATTAATTATCTTAAGAAATGGAACAGGTGAGAGCAGATTTCCAATAGTCGTTCCCAATTTCTTTCACCTCTTTTCAGATCAGTGCAGAATATAATTCAATAAAATAGAACTGTATTGTCCATTTGTAAGGAAGAGCAGCATGGCCTGAGAGTCAAACCACATGGGACAAATGAGTGAGACCGAATAAAAGGAATTGTCATATGAAGAGAGAGAGAGTGGTTTTTGTGTGCATGCATCTTTGTGTGGTGTGCGCTTGTCTGAACGCGCGTATCTGTTCAGGGATCTCGGTTCAGAGGTCAGAGTGGTGTTTGGTGCTCTGATCTGAGGAGATAGATGGTGCTTCAGTGATGCAGCAGTAACAGCAGCAGCGGGGATTCATATTACCACATCTGATGATTCATCACCACCATACTGCAGCATGCAGCAGACCAGGGTTATCTGAACCCCTACACACACACACACACACACACACACACACTCCACTACAGCCAGACAAGAGTTAAAAGGTTTATAAGGTGTAACAGTTAAAACTCCCAACTGTTAACGTTTCTCTCGCCCTCATTCCAGCCCATGACTTTGTCTTTCACTAAACTCCTCTTTCCATCTCAGACTAATTCCCTCAGCCTCTCTTTGATGTGCTCATTTAGATTAAGGTGCTAGATAGCATATAATTATGTTGCTAATTATAGTCTTGCGGAGTTACTAATGTCTCGGTAGCCTCACTATATTGTGTTGGTGGCGTCGTGAGAGAAACTGTGTGCCGTGCTGAGTAGGGGGAAGTTTTCCCTAGACGCTGATTTTGTTTCAGTTTAGCGTTTCCCCTCACTAATGGTTTAGATTAAGAAAGGCTGATCCTAGATCTGTACCTAAGGGAAACTTCACCCCGGAGCAGTGTCAACCTTTCTATGGGAGTCTCACCCGGTGCAGATTGTAGAAGAGCAGATGCTAGGCTAAGGGATTCGCACCACAGCCTAGAGGCTCTGTTTCTGATGCTAACCGAGCCCGACAGGCACCCGTCTGTCACCTGACTTCCCGCGCCGCCCTCTCATTGGTTGGCTGATATAAAGCAGCATGGCTAAAAATAGCAAATAAGGTTATAGAGGGGACTGAGAGCCAGTGTGTGGGCGCTCTGGGGCCTGGCCCTTTGAACTCTGGCTTGGTGTGTGTCCCTGCTGCGCCAATCAAAGCATAGGAAGCTGTGTGTGTGTGTGTGTGTGTGTGTGTGTGTGTGTGTGTGTGTGTGTGTGTGTGTGTGTGTGTGTGTGTGTGTGCTGAAATAGCTGTGTTTGTGTTCGTATGCGTGCGTACATGCGTGTGTAAGGAGAGCCTTGGGTCCACAGTGATCTCAGCCACGTCTCCAGAGACCAAGCACAGGAAATCAGCAGGCCTGCATCCAGAGCTACAATTACAGTGACTATACAGCAGCAATGTAGGCCAGCTAGAACACCTTGCATGGCATACCGCAGTTCTGTCAGACGGGTTCGATTCACAGGTCCGCCCTTAGGGTTGAAAGAGAGAGACCTATATGTTGTTTTGTAATAATAATACATGGGACTTACACTGAGTATACAAAACAGGAACAGTTGCTCTTTCCATGACATGAACTGGCCAGGTGAATCCAGGTTAAAGCTATGATCCCTTATTGAAGTCACTTGTTAAATCCACTTCAAATCAAATTTTATTGGTCACGTACACATGGTTAGCAGATGTTAATGCAAGTGTAGCTAAATGCTTGTTTTTTTGTTCAGTGTAGATGAAGGGGAGGAGACAGGTTAAAGAAGGATTTTTAAGCTTTGAGACAATTAAGACATGGATTGTGTATGTATGCCATTCAGTGGGTTATTGAAGTGCCTCTGAACAGGGTATGGTATTAGGTGCCAGGTGCACCGGTGTGAGGGTGTCAAGAACTGCAACGCTGCTGGGTTATTCACTCTCAACAGTTTCCTGTGTGTACAGTATCAAGAATGGTCTACCACCCAAAGGACATCCAGCCAACATGACACAACTGTGGGAAGCATTGGATTCAACATGGTCCAGCATCCCTGGAGTCCATGCCCCGTCAAATATTAGGTCTTCCTAATGTTTGGTATACTCAGTGTATATAGCACTTTTCAATGACCCAAAGTCTCCCCCTCGCTTCACTGCTGTCTAAAAATATTAAGAATAATACTTTAGTGTTACCAGGGCTAAATGCAACACTGGTCAGTTGTAGCAGGTACATTATATTGTAGCAATACATCCTTGTCTGAGTACCAGTGTAATGTTTTTTTGGGACATTCAAGTCATCAATATGTTGCTACTAGATGTGTTGAGAAGCTATTCAAATGCAGTCAAAAGGCATTTTTCAATGTTAAATTAATCCAAATCGATTATGAATGTGTAAAAAATACAATCATTTTCAAACCCACTTTCTGTTGATTAAAGCGCAGTCAAACGTGTGGTGCGTGTTAGTAAGGGGGTACTCGGAAGGTTGAAGTTCAAAAGGGGTACTTTTTTTAGGTAACCACTGTGATTACATGGTAGGCTATAGGCACATCACTGTTGCAGTCCTCTCTGGTTACTATACTGTGGAATCGACCAGACTAGAAACACTCATACTGATATTTTATGTGTCTTACCAGATTAGGATGGATTGGTTTGCATTCATGAAACCTGAATGTACGTGACACAAGTCATTGGTTTTGAGTGGTTTGAATTCCTGTGTCATCGTGGCACTACCCGTGCGTCTAAGGGGAGGTTTCCATGACAACAGTCCTTGGCCATGTGACACCCAGCCTTGGCCCAAGTGCATTTTGGGTAAGGTGACTCTGCAAAACTTGACTGTAGCAGGAAAGAGAGGGAGAAGGAAAGAGAGAGGGAGGGAGAAAGGGAGGCAGCCCCGGTGCCCACTCCCTCCGTCTCTCTCTCTCCAACTCCCTTTTCAGTCCTTCTGCTTTTCCCTGTTGGCGTGGTGCCAAATGTGCTGGAGCAGGACGTATAGTGCAGGGAGCAAAGCAAGGCTAATTTCTGACCCAGAGCTCAATCCAAATGAGGAAGGAGTTTGAAAATGAAATGGGCACTTAAGGCTCCTGTTGATTTAAACAAAAACAGCATATAAATAGCTTCTTTAACTTAGACACACGTGCTGTAAGAAAATGGCCTGTAGTATTATTATAGACGATACAGGGATTGCATTGTGTGCTTGAACAGGGTAATCATCTCCTTCTCACAGACATTGATTAAGAAAAGTTTCAACAACAATTGTGTCACAGATGATAATTTTACTCCCCCTGTCTATATAATATGTTAGTTAGTTTGCGTGTGTCATTACGTTAGGAAAATGTTACCCAAGATGTCCGTAAATTACAATAGATTTTAACATTTTTAGTCATTTAGCAGACGCTCTTATCCAGAGCGACTTACAGTAGTGAATACATACATTTCATTTCATGCATTTTTTTTGTTGTACTGACCCCCCGTGGGAATCGAACCCACAACCCTGGCGTTGCACACACTATGCTGGCGTTGCAAACACCATGCTCTACCAACCGAGCCACAGGGAAGGCATATAGAATACTGACTTATAATATCAGTGGCTTAGCAGTGTGGTTAGGGTTAGCAGGGTGGTTAAGGTTAGCAGGGTGGTTAGTGTTAAGCATTAGAATTAGCATTGTGGTTAAGGTTAGGCTTATGATCAGATTTTATGAGTTTGTGGCTTTGCCAGCTAGTGATCACTCTTCAGTTTTCCCTCCAGGGCAAGAATCATGACAAAATATGCCGACCTGTGACAATGAATGTGACTTGACCAAAGATACATTTTTTTAATTGGAAATACGGAAATTGACTCAGCCACAGGCACATACAAGCACACACATATACAAAACAGTACAATTAGGTTTCCCTAATTTTCATTTATACACACACACACACACACACACACACACATTATCTTTCTCTCTCACATCCACACCGACACACACACGCAGTGTGCTCCATCTATCCCGCGAGATTAGAGAGCCAGCTGCTAGGACTGACGGACCCAGGAGTTTGTAGCCACACACACACTGTAATCCCCTCCGAGGGTCTGACTCTAACAGATGTGTGTGTGTGTGTGTGTGTGTGTGTGTGTGTGTGTGTGTGTGTGTGTGTGTGTGTGTGTGTGTGTGTGTGTGTGTGTGTGTGTGTGTGTGTGTGTGTGTGTGTGTGAAATAGAGAGGGAAACGGTACTGTTTGGTTGGCGCCACAGTACTGTTATGTTGGGGGGAGGAGCTAAGCTCATAGAGAGAAAGAGGGGGCGCGCTGGATTGGATGTGAGAGGAACGGAGCATGCCCAATAGGTCCCTCAGCCCTGCAAGCGGCTCAGTTCTTGCTTTCATCTGCAGAGCGAGAGAGAGAGTAAGTGAGTCTACTGCATATGGGAGAGTTTGCATGTGAGCAGCTGCCACCACCGTACTCACTCTGACACACACACACACACACACACACACACACACACACACACACACACACTCTCATCCACAAACACTCACAGATGAGGCTGAAAGTGTTTGGGACAGGCAGCAGGAAAGGACAGCTTTATTAGCACTATTAGCATTGTAGCATTTTGAGCTAGTTGAGCTAGCTGGCTCCTCTTCTCCTTCCTCCGTTTCTCTGTGAGCCAGGGCAAGCTCCCCTCTCTCTCCCCCTCGCATGGGCCCTGCGGACAGACCTAGGGCCCCAGGACTACCCCTCCTGTTGCCACTCAACATGGCAAGGAATGACTGGCCGTCCGAGTGGGGAGACCTCGCTATGGGCATTGGACAGCAACGCTTCTGCTCACCGCTGCACTAATGAAGGGCTTCAAGCTCGCCTGGTAAGACTAATATCTGTTTTTATTGGGAGACACTGATAATAGGGGGAGGAGGGAGATGATGAGGGTTAGGAGGAGGAGTAGCCGAGTGCTTCCCTGCCCTGACCTGTTATTTCCTCATTCCTTCCCTTCCTTCGTTTTCTCTCTCTCTTTCACACCATCTGTCCATTCCTGGCATCAAAGATGGGATATTTTTACTGAGCCCTTTATAATATGGCAGCCTTGAAGAGAGCATCATATTCCTCTCCTCTCGTTGGTTCGTGTCTCCTCTCATCAGCCTCTTCTAGTTTCTTTTCCCTGCATTTTTTCTCAGTTATCTTCATCTCTCCTGTCCTTGTTTCTCATGTCCTCTCCCCGGTTCTCATTGGTTCTCCTCTATTCTCCTCGATTAACTTCTATCTGTTTCCAGTGTTTTTGAATGTGTCTCCCTCCTGCCTCGTCTTATATAGTTATTTCTGGCCTCCACTGATTGTTACACTAGGGAGTGAGGGAGAGAGAGAGAACGCTAGCCTGATGCCATCATTGAGTCATTTGTGGTGAGGGGCATTGTATAAACCAAAGTCATCAGCGATTGGATTGTCTCTAACCAATCAGGGTATCAAAGCCAATTACAAATTTTCAAACCGCTGATTTACCCACGTGTGTTCTGGCTCTGGCCCAACCCAACGGTTTCTGGACCAATTAGACGGCCCTGAATGTGTTTGCATTCGGTGAAAGGTTGGGGAGGTTCTCTGATCCAGACTCATTGCGGAGATGAACTAACATCCGTGGGCGTGGTATAGCATTTGGCCGGAGCAGGGAGTCTGGTTAGCCAGGCAAAGAGAACAGAACAGTAACACCACAGTCAGAGTGGCATTCTGAGCCATCTTTTTCTCCCACAGTGTCCCGAAGCTTCTCCACTTAATTTTAGATCTCCGTGCCTCCTCCTCCTCTCCCCTTGTTGCTTCCTCAGAATCTGAGGATGTGCGTTTTGTTTTGAATACCCAAAATCAAATCAAATTGTATTTGTCACATGCTTCGTAAACACCAGGTGTAGATTAACAGTGAAATGCTTATTTACGGACCTTCCCAACAACGCAGAGAGAAAAATAAAATAAAAATGATAACACAAGGAATAAATAGACAATGAGTAACGATAACTTGGCTATATACACAGGGTACAAGTACCAAGTCGATGTGCAGAGGTACGAGGTAATTGAGGTAGATATGTACATAGAGGTAGGGATAAAGTGACTAGGCAACAGGATAGATGATGAGCAGTAGCAGCAGCGTATGTGATGAGTCAAAATAGTTAGTGCAAAGGGGGGGTCAATGCATATAGTTAACCAAATATCTACCAGGACTATTTAGCAGTCTTATGACTTATGGTAGAAGCTGTTCAGGGTCCTGTTGGTTCCAGACTTGATGCATCAGTACCGCTTGCTGTGCGGCAGCAGAGAGAACAGTTGACGTGTGGGTGTACATGTATTTGTGAATTTCCTTGCACTAGTGTGTACACTGTATGATGTGCATGTGTGCACATGGTCACATCTGAAATTATTGTCAGCATTGATAAAGATGAGCAAAAATGACTATAAAATAAATTATACAAATACTGAACTATATTGTATGTTCCAAACATTTTGACAATTATCTTATTTTATACTAATACAATTGCTCAGAGAAAGATTTTGTTTAACCAGTAATACTTTTTTCCTTCATACAGAATCTTTCCAGATCTTTGATATGCTTTGTCTGTGCTTATAGACTGCCCTCTTCAATTCAAACCACAGGTTTTCAATGGGGTTCAAGTCCGGAGATGGAGATGGCCATTGCAAAAGGTTGAGTTTGTGGTCAATTAACCATTTATTTGTGCTTGGGGTTATTGTCTTGCTGCCAGATATACTTGCAGCCAAGTTAAAGATGCACAAATATCATACCCACCAAAAAACCTAACCCTCCCGTTATTGTAATGTTTAGAGGTCAGCATGTCTTGGGGGTATGATGTTTGTGTCTGAAACTTTTTCACTCATCATTATTCACAAATCATTCAAGATTTTCCGTAATCATTGTAGCATCCACATTCATGCAGAAGTGTTTAGAAACATATTCCATTCTTATTTACAGTAAAAGTGACTCCAAACTGACATGTTATTTACCATTCATTTCTATTGGGTGCAAAATAATCTTAAACAAAACCAAGACGAGCAGCAAATGCAACCAACAAATTTGCAGAGTCACAAACTTGATATAGTCATTGCATGCTATAAATATGGGACCAAATACTTAACTTTTTAATACTTTAATACACATAAGGGAATTTATTCCAATACTTTTGGTTCCCTAAAATGGGGGGTACTATGTACAAAAAGTGCAGTCATTTCTAAACAGTTCACCTGATATGGATGGAAATACCCTAAAATTAAAGTTGACAGTCTGCACTTTAACCTCAGTCATTGTATAATTTCAAATCCAAAGTGATGGAGTACAGAGCCAAAACCCCAAAACAATTTCACTGTCCCAATTCTTTTGGACCTCAATGTACATTGGATGTTGTATATTAATGGGTCTGCATAGAACCATACCGTACATTTTGATGATGCGCACGCATGCACGCACACTCCACATTCCCTAAAACGGGAAGCCTAGGGAAGTTCCATGGCAGAAATCAGCTAAAGAGGGGTCAGAACCCGGTGTAAATCAGTGACGCCTCACAAAAATTCAAACCAACCAAATGCCTTTCTTGGACGGAGTTACAAAGGTGCTCACCAGATTAGTGCTGTGGGAGCAACAGTGTGTGAGGATAAAAAATGCCAACAAGCACTGGTGACAAAACATTTAGAATTTTTACAGCACACTGGTGTTCACAGCATTTCTGTTATTTTGAAATTAGCTAAAGCTGCAGCAAGAAGGGACAAATGGTCTACAATGCTGGCCATATCAATATTTTTTTATTTTGACATTTCTGAAGTGATATTTGGTTGTGATGGCTAGCATGACGGACAAGAAGTAGCTAGCCACAATGAGGTTTGTTTTGAGAAGTCGGCTAACCTTGTCAGCTACTAGCTGTCTCGAAGTATTGTTCGCCTGAGGTAGAGTACCTCATGATAAGCTGTAGACCATACTACCTACCAAGAGTTGTCAGACATATTTTTTGTAGCCGTCTATTTACCATCACAAACCAATGATGGCACTAAGACCGCACTCAACGAGCTGTATAAGGATATAAGCAAACAAGAAAATGCTCATCCAGAAGTGGCGCTCCTAGTGGCCGGGGACTTTAATGCAGGCAAACTTAAATCTGTTTTACCTCATTTCTACCAGCATGTCACATGTGCAACCAGAGGGAAAACAATTCTAGACCACCTTTATTCCACACACAGAGACTCATACAAAGCTCTCCCTCACCCTCCATTTCGCAAATCTGACCATTATTCTATCCTTTTGATTCCTGCTTACAAGCAAAAACTAAAGCAGGAAGTACCAGTGACTCGCTCGATACGGAAGTGGTCAGATGATGCGGTTACTACGCTACGGGATTGTTTTTCTAGCACAGACTGGAATATGTTCCGGGATTCATCCAATGACAGAGGAGTATACCACTTCAGTCAGGGGCTTAAGCAATAAGTGCATCGATGATGACCGTACGTACATATCCCAACCAGAAGCCATGGATTACAGACAACATACACACCGAGCTAAAGGCTACAGCTACCGCTTTCAAGGAGCGGGACAATAATCCGGACGCTTATAAGAAATCCTGCTATACCCTCAGACGAACCATCGAACAGGCAAAGCGTCAATACAGGACTAAGATTGAATCCTACTACACCAGGGCTTGCAAACTATACTAAGGGAAGCCCAGCGGTGAACTGCCCAGTGAAGCGAGCCTACTAAATACCTTTTATGCTCGCTTCAAGGTAAGCAACACTGAAGCATGCATGAGAGCACCAGCTGTTCTTCACTAGTATTTTTATCCTCTCCCTGACTGAGTCGTCTGTAAAACCTACATGTTTTACATTCTAAATGACTACCGCCCCGTACGAGTCACGTCGGTAGCCATGAAATATTAAAGGAGAGCCGCACACTCTAGGAGCTCAGATGCAATAATTGAATAACCTAATATCCAACGTTTCGACAGACTTCATCAGTGTATAATGACAAACACTGCGGGTCACTAGTTTATATAGTGTCAAATGACACACACAGGTGTCTGTAATCATGGCCGGGTGTGGTCTGATATCATTGGTTAATTCTCAGATATAAAAATAACATACAAAAAACATGAATGGATAGCATACGATCATAGATACAATTTGGCTACATAGGCCTACAAACATTTACAATGAAAAGCAAAATCACAAGAATGGCTTCAGATCAAAGTCCACGTTGAGACCAAAGGGAGCGAGGGTCTTTAAATTAAAGATCCAGGCAGCCTCTCGTTTTAACAATAAATTGTTGAGGTCACCCCCTCTCCTAGGGAGAGTGACATGTTCGATGCCGATATAACATAGGGACGAAATCGAGTGGTTCGCTTCCAAAAAGTGGGCCCCAACTGGGTATGTCAAGTTTTTGCACCTAATTCGCGCTTTGTTTTAACCACATACTTTTTACCACAAGGACAAGTTATAAGATAAATAACTGCCTTAGTGGAGCACGTGATAACACCTTTGGGGAAACAGATCCCAATCAAAGGTGTTATCACTTCTTGAAATGTAACATCCAATCAAAATCTTGCTGGTCCGCTGCCTCCCAGCATTCAAACTGTTTTTGCAATACAACATTCTCCAGACCTCCAAGGGAGGCGTGACACGATGTGATTTTGGAGGTTTGGCAACTTGAGACTATTTGTCTACCAATCAGTTCAGAGCCATTTGACCTTGTTGTGTTGGCTCTGCTGTGTGGTCATTGAATATAATTGATTGGACAAGAGACAGTGGGGTCATTGAACAGATGTCAGCTGTTTGCTGTCTAGAAATGGCACTGCATGGATTTTTCTCTGTGTGTGCATGTTTTTGTCAACTGACAAGGCATGCAGGCCAACATTCCACCATATTGTTAGTCCTGTTTTTTTGTCTACAATGTAGCAACTTGATTCTTCTATTGGTCTTAAAGCCGATGTTAAGCCGAATCCTGGACTATAAAATGATTCTCCAAGGAGCTTGCTTTTAGGTCCAGGAGTAGGCTTAATCCGGGTCTGGGAAACTGTCCCTTGATGTCTATATTAAATTACTGAGGATATCGCCATCAATATTACCTATTCCATTTTTTTTTTCACTGCCATAACAATCCTTGATTGAAACGTTACAATACTTCATTCTTAGCCGTGTTGTCCTCTTTGTGTCTCTCTGATTTAATCAACCTCCTGCAGAGAAGACACAGATATGGTTATCTATTTGGGATGTGCATCTTTCCCTTTTAAGACGATTCGATACGCATCTAGGTACATGGGCCCCGATATGATACAGGAACGATATGTTTTGTTTGAAACGATTCTGTGCGATTCGGTTTGATTAGAGAACGAATCGATGCGATTCAATGCACCAACATTGTTGAATTTTCTATTCCAAATTACAATTGGCTGCTGATGGAGCTCATGAGCTAGGCTTCTGAGCTGGATCTACTGCGCTGACGTGTGTGTGAACACGAGTTTATGCATATTTAGATAATTGACTATTTAAAAAAAAATATATATATATATATATATATACACATACACAACAATTTTAAAAAACCTGTTTGGAAGCTTTTAAATTATATCAAACTCAACCGTTTATTTTTTAGAATGATGAAGATATGGATTTCTCATGGAATGGTGGGGTATGCAAAATGGGTAAACTTAGAGGTGCTCAATCTCCTTTGGCATTCGGGTCCAAAAAGTCATTTTCAGCCATTTTTTCCATGGGCAAACGTATGGAAAGTTTTGTTTAAATCCTACGGGATGCTGTCAAAAAGGGATTGAATTCATATGAATTTACCCTGTAAAATAAGAATGGAGAACCTCTGTCTATGGAATTGCTTTATTACAGTGATTCTCCCAGGATAACGTCAAAGAAATGATAGCTTGGTGTTTTCTAAAATGGCAGACGAGCCCAACTACCACAGGGAGAAGAATCTGTGTGTACCCCCGACACTTTATCTTCTACATGTAAAGTCATCATACAGTTCACTATATCGCAGCTAAAGTAGAGAGCATATGTCTGCCTTGAAAACCTCCCCATCTACATTATATAGGCTACACCTCCACGGCCCATGATTGGCTGCATTTTGGCTCACTCAGCAGTTAGGTACTCTCGGATATGACGATTTGGTTCAGTGTGCTGTGCGCTGAGGTCTGATTGGTTGCTTTTGGCTCAGGCCACATAGTGCTATGTGCAATCAGCAGAATAGTCCCGTGGGGATTCATATTCAGCGTTACTCAACAGAAAACAGTCTCTACAAGGCACAGTGAATGGTTGGTAATGTGGAAGCTGAAGCTATGCACTCTGAATGAAGCATAACATAGTGTGACATATTTTAGTTTTTAGGTTACAGAACAGAATTAAGTATAACAAATCTCTTTGTGCTTCTGTAGGCTTTCATAATGTTTTCCCTTGTCTTTTTTATTTTCAAAAAAGTCAAAAGAACTTGCATTGTGAATGTGATGAAAAGAAAACAGAATTACCTGGAGATCTATTCCTCATTTAATGTTGAGGCCCTTTGAAATGATACTTGATCACGCATGTAATTAAATGAACTTGTTTAGAGTTGATTTAATGAGCTGAGATAAGCATGCGAAGGAAATGTATATTCACTGATGACAGCACAAATTGGAGAATATTGATTGGGAATGTGTTGAACTTGTTTTTCCCCAGGGAACACAGGCTTAGAATCCAGCTGCTTGCTTCCTCTCTGCAGGTAGCAACATCAGCCAAAGCAGGGTCATTATCATTAGGCACCAGTCGGAAGAAAGTGGACTGAACGGGGAGGGACTACCTGGACTTGTCCAATAAGAAATGCTTGATTTCGTTTTCTGTTACAAAACATTAAATTGTTTCTATTGCGGGCCCTAATGAACATGAGTCCTAGGCCCTGTCCCAAAACTTGTAAACTGCAGCCCTCCTTCCTTCCTGCAATTTTTAAGACTTGAACAGGGCCATAGAGTGGTAGGTGTAGTATGGCACTTGTCAGACAGCACCTACGGTCATAGATCAACTAAAGGTCACGGCGCCATCTTTTTGAAAACCCTGTCAGTCTCATTTCAGAGTAAAATTATCTGGCTTGTTTGTTTATCTTACTTTGCACTGTCCCCCCCTCTCTCCTTTCATGTTTTCTGGGCCTGGGAGGATGAGGGGATAGCGGGATGAAGGGAAGGGAAAGCTTGCGGTGTGTTCTGATGCCAGCTGTGTGCTTGTTGGGAGTAGTGTCAAAATGCCCCCCCGCTGACACATGCAGCTAGAACCTTCTCCTTCCCTTTCTCTCTTTGCCTCTACTGCTATCCATCCCTTTCTCTTCTCCCTCCCTCTCTCTCGTCCCCCCTGACTCTTTCTGCTTCCCAACCTGTTTTTTTCTATCCCCCTGTTTCATGGAATATTAGTCTGAACATTCAAGCATATCTGAGCATGTAGTGAAAGGAATATTGTTTTTGTCTCCACTATCACTGTGCAAACCAAAGCCTGGAGGTCTGATTTGATATTTTCCACAAATAAACGTTTCTGTATCGGAACAAAATAACATGTCATAGCTGGAGTATATCACCCTCCACAAAAAAAACATGGTTTCCTAACAACAGAGGAATACACTTCACTGGCAAACCGGGGTGTTAATGGTGCAAAAGTGTGAGTGAGAGAAGTGAGGTTTTGATATGTGCGCGTGAATTCTTGCAGGTGTATGCATGCGATCTTGCATGCGTGTGAGAGACAGACTAAGAGAGAGGAGAGGTTGTTTGTGTGTGTGTGTGTGTGTGTGTGTGTGTGTGTGTGTGTGTGTGTGTGTGTGTGTGTGTGTGTGTGTGTGTGTGTTTGGGGGGAGGGGTGGATGGGCTGACAGCGAGGGTTAGGTGACGTCAGCCAGTGCGGCTCCATTCATGAACAGCATGAATAATTGACGAGCCGGCCTCCGGAGCGGTGCTGCACCAAGCAGAAGCCATTATGCAAAGCAGCTAGCATCGGCAGCCATCTCCCAGCTTCAGCATCTTCCACACCAGAGAGAGGGAAGGGAAAGGCATGTAACGTAAGCAGGGATAACGGGAAGAGCGAACAAGAAGCCAGGGAAGGATAGAGAGAAAGGAAGAAGGAAAAGAAGAGGCTTTGCAATAGCCGAATAACGTGCCTGTGAATCACTGCAGGGAGAGGGAAAGAGGGGGCAAGAGAGGGAGGCCATCACGGTGTCTGTTTGAGAGAGGGCGTCCTCCGAAAGCCTGTATGCGAGTGATATCGGAGGGCTAGACGTTCGTGTCTAACCCAGACCCCACACACGAACCCCTGTCTGGGATGCAACGGGAGGCATTTTCCCCTCCTTCCCATCTCCTCTGCCTCTCCTCCTCGTGCTGGTCACTGAGTAAATGGATGAATGAAGCAGGTGGAAGCCAACAGGCGGGTTGAGTCCTTCATGGCTACCAGGTTAGTTCTTATCACTGCTTCGGGGGTAATTCACATTAGCATCCTCACCTTGCACTGTCTAGTAGAAATTAATAGGAGGGCTAATTAGCTTATGCTTATCAGAGCATCCGATGATGGAGGAGACCGTTATCTCGTCTGTAGACGTGCTGGCAATGTAATTTTTTTTTCTCCATTCCCAGCACTTCGACTGACCTGTCTCCATTATCGGACGCTCTGATTAGCATTAGCCTAGCGTGAGCTAATTAGCCACGTTAGCTCCCCTCCTGTTCATTTATACTGTACAGTACAAGGTGAAGACGCTAACGTACATTAGCATTGTAGCATCCGTAGCTATACGGACACATCAGGGATGTCTTGCATGAATGCCCAAACTGTTTAAGCTTAACTGTCTGGCTTTAGGGCCGATGCATGTTAAACAGAGTACAATCAAAGTGAGTGACTCGGAGCCTTAGCATTCTGTAGCACGCTAATGCTAACAACCAATCTTTTGAATAGCCAACTGATAACTATGATCGCTACAGAAAGAAAATGAGAGGAGAGAGATATTAAGGAATGCTGGCTGCATGATGCATCCATCATTCCGTATTCATATCACCTTCATTAATGAGCATATCTAAGCTGTCGGTATTGTAGCAATTCTTTGATGCATATTGGGAAAGCACCATGATGATCTTTTCACATTTTACACATTTCCTTTCTTTTAGTTGTCATGTTTTAAGCGTGACAACTCACTGTCTTTGCATGCCTCAATTGATCCATCCCACTTAGCTATACAATGACTCTCTTTTGTCACAGAATAACCTGAAACATAATCCATCGTTTCACCCTTTTCAGTGTTATTAGAAGTGTAACCTGTGCTGCTGGGCTCTTGTTTTCAAGAGCAGGAGTATGACCTTATGAAGGGTAGCTTGACCTGTGTGACGTCAGCATACATAGCAACAGTTGGCCTCCACTTCTCCCTCTCCAGTGGAAGTTGGGTTCAGTGTCAAAAAATGTTCTGTGTCTTTATACAAGGGTAAAATGCAGTTGCTAGTAGGCTCAACCTGAGATTTAGAAAATGGGCTTCACCTGTATAGCAGGTGAATAAGTGTCCTCATCTGAATGCTGTCAAGCCACAAAGCGGATGTGTAATGACTACTAATGGATGCCAGGACATTGTTGTTTCTAGGCACTGATCTAACATAGTTTTTTACTGATGGTAACACCCTTGAGAAGATGCAAAGTTACACACACACACACACCCTCGTCCTCCTACCCAGCTATAATAAGCATCCCAGTATGGTGTATCAAGCGGTCTTCCTGTGTGTAGTCTGAAATAGACCAGATAAGGATGGATGGAGTAATGAAATGATAGATGAGGGTTGTTCACTCATCCTCCCACCATCCCTTATGTAAGGCAACAGCACACACACACACACACACAATGTATTATACAATCACTACCAGGTGGGTACTGTTTCAATAACATCACTCTCACCTGCTGGAGTAAGGCGAGACACACCTGTGTGCAATTGTCTATGCCTGTAATGTTGCCCATAGCAGACCAACGTTCCATCAATAAACTGTAATCTACTGAATGCAAGTTAGATGTCTCAAGTGAATTAGGGAGTATTACTGAAGTGTTGTGTGTGTGCAATGACGTAGCAATTTAACAAGCATGTCTCAATAGTTGAATTGCACTATAATTTCTCATATTGTAGCAGTCTTGGACGTATCCTATGACCTCCCTCTCTCTTTGTTGGAATCTGTTTGCTTTTCCAGCCTGACACACACACAAACTCTGCTTAAATAATAGTCTTCACCCAAAGCCCTTGGGTGATATAGAAAGTGAACTGTCGAGAAAGAGATGGGAGGAGTGAGAGAGAGATGAGAGGAAAAGAGTGTGTGAAAGCTGATGGCAGGACACTCCACAGGGCACACTGCGTGGGAGCTTACTGTTGGGATAGAGAGAGGGTGAGAGGGGGCGCCAACACCTGGAGCAGAGCTGCTGTTCTCTCACCAACCATGAAGAGGGTTTAGTGAAGTTAGTGTTCTCTCCACTGAGCTACACCAACATGGCCAAAAGAGCCTCAGTTAACTGATATCAAATGAAGTACATCTGTTGAATCTGCCAGCACTTAGACCCGAAGTTCTGGGTCCATGTTCATAAAATATCTTAGAATGCTGATCTAGAATCAGATCCCTTCTCTTATTCATTGATTTTAAAAAGGCAAACAGATCCTCAATTAGCAGTCCTACTCTGAGACGCTTTATGAGTACGTGCCCTGCAGAATAGACTTTCTAGTCTGGATAGGAAATCAGTTAGTCAATAAATTGTCCTCTGTCGTCAAGGGCAGAGACAGTGCCTCATTGATGTGCTCTGTATCAAAGACTAATCTGGCCCTCTGGAGGAAGTGAACACATTATTGTCATTGGGAAGGTTGCTGCTATCTTAAATTGTCTGATGGTCAACCAGCGTAACTTGCAATGGAGTGGATGTTTTTTATAGGGTCTTTGTAAATCATGCATCATGTCAAGATTTATATTTGTTTGAGTACACCAGCCATACTGTACTCAACAGGAGGAACATGGTCCGGATCCAGAAACACTTTTCTTTCTGCTGTTGAGAGTTGTAATGGTAGAATGCACAAGGGGCAATTTTGAAATTTGGATAGTGCATGGGCAGTTTTCCTCTTATGTCATTCACTGACAGACCTCAGAGAGCTATTTATAACCTGTCAGAAATGTCCAGTTGATCAACTACTAGCCCACATTGATTTTCAGGGCATAAAATTCACTTTTTGGTCTACCAGCCAAATATTTTGTTGCTGCTTAAATTACACCAACAAACCACAAATTAACAGATAAGCATGCTTTGTAATGTTTCTAAAACAATACATGAATTACTAGTAAGAAGAAACTAATGTTTGTGACCTGTCTTTTATCCAAAATATCATGACTCCAGTCATGTTTGTGCCTGTGAGATTGACTAGTAGAAGCGTGGTCTTCTCTTCCCTAGCTGTTGAAACTCAACCATAGAAAAACAACCTAGCTTCTGAACAAAACCATGGAAATAGCCAAGAAACACAAGGACAAATTCTCACTTCAGTAGATTTTTGTTTCAAGTAAATTACACAAACTTTTATTCCTGTGCGCAGTGCATCTAAAAATGAATTTTTCACTCAGCTCTTCACATGCGCACAGCCCCCAGCCAGGCTGTGTTGCAGCGCAAGGTCGAATAGGTTACATACGGAACTTTTAAAATGGCTACCGCAGCATTTATTTGACTATAAATGTGATCATACTTGACTATTTATTCGCAAATGCGAGTGAAATGCTCGAACTGTGGAGACCTGACCACCCGCCAACGTGGCTGGTGAAATAGACATCTTACCCGCCAACGTTGCTGGTGAAATAGACATCTTACCTGCCAACGTGGCTGGTGAAATAGACATCTTACCCGCCAACGTTGCTGGTGAAATAGACATCTTACCCGCCAACGTTGCTGGTGAAATAGACATCTTACCCGCCAACGTGGCTGGTGAAATAGACATCTTACCCGCCAACGTTGCTGGTGAAATAGACATCTTACCCGCCAACGTTGCTGGTGAAATAGACATCTTACCCGCCAACGTTGCTGGTGAAATAGACATCTTACCCGCCAACGTTGCTGGTGAAATAGACATTTTACCCGCCAACGTTGCTGGTGAAATAGACATCTTACCCGCCAACGTGGCTGGTGAAATAGACATCTTACCCGCCAACGTGGCTGGTGAAATAGACATCTTACCCGCCAACGTGGCTGGTGAAATAGACATCTTACCCGCCAACGTTGCTGGTGAAATAGACATCTTACCCGCCAACGTTGCTGGTGAAATAGACATCTTACCCGCCAACGTTGCTGGTGAAATAGACATCTTACCCGCCAATGTCAAAATCCACCCGCAGATGGCAGGTGTTCATTTTAGGCCTTGTTGATTTTGTTGAGTCACTCGGGTATCATATGAACACACATAAGACATGGGAAAATGTGTTGAATTTATGGAAATTAGCTTTAAAACTGCAACATTTTCTTCTTAACCCCATGGCAAAAGGTGTAGAATTGCAGGAAATGACCTTTTTAAAAAGGCTAAATGTTCTCTCTGACATCAACAGGGGTGTGGGGTTGCAAGGTCGGGATTTGTTACTATGCTGATAAATTATCATATCCATCCCTACCTTTTACACCCCTGTGTGACTGAACCTTCTCAAACAGTAGTTGAGTACCCTTGGAGTACACATTTGGATCTCAAGGATTCAACCCATAAGTGCTGTGAGTATCGCAGAGTTTAAACAATTATTTTAATCATTCCCTCTCTCTCCATCTCTCACTGACAGCACTGCCAGCAATTCGAACCGGAGCACGCCTGCTTGCTCGCCCATCCTGCGCCATCGCTCTCGCTCGCCCACACCCCAGCAGAGCTTGGAGCACAGTGGTGAGAACATGGTGGAGAAGGGCCACTTGGACCCCGCCTCTGACAAGGACAAGTCCCCCTCCACCCCAGAGCAGGTGGTGCAGCGCACCTACAGCCAGTCGGTACACTCCGCCACACGCAGCAGTGGAGGCAAGAACTCCAAGGTGAGCCCATGCACCTGGACCGGACATACATTGGATTTAACACACACATGGGCCAAAACACAATTGTGTATAGGTGGTGAACATTTATGCAGTAACGCACATACACACACGCATGCATATCGTACACAGTACACACACACAAAAATACTCCACATTACATACCTATCATGCTCTTAAATCTCCATTGCAGGAGGGTTTCCCCCTATCTCAGTCCTGTAATCTTCGAGAAATAACCATGCTCTGGTCTGGACCAGGGGCCAATGGGCAGGTGTGGACACGCCCCAAATACATAGTCTCTCTTGCCCGTCCACTGCATATCCTCACACATTTGCTCTGCCTTTTAATCACATCTTCACAGGACAATAGAGTTGTTTGCCTTTTGGGCCTTCTGATCCGCTGGGGCTAAAAAGTAATCCACGCTCTCACAAAAGAAGAAACAGCAGAGATCTCTGTACAAATGGTAAACTCGATTACTTCATCCCAGTTGAAATGAATATACTGTAGAATGAACTTCAGTGCGGGCTGTCTGAATGAAATCGACAAAGTTCTTGTGTGAAGAATGTTTGTCTGCCACTCAGTAGTGGATTTTGAAAACCTGCTTCTTAGTCAAGTATCACCGTAAGGTTGTTCTCAACCTTTTTCACATCCCATTCCATCCTCATTTCCACCGTCAGGGATTGACTTGTCCGTCGGTTGTCATGCCATGTTACTACTCTGTTTTACTTTCGACACATTGTTACGTTTCTGCACCAGCTGCACCATGTTAAAACCACTCACAATCCAAGTCTTTAACTTGAAATTCTTATGGATTTCTTTTTTCTGCCTTAGGTGTTTGCTGTTTATTTGTTTTTGTTTTCTGATTTTCTTTGTTCTTCTTCTCATGCATGCTAGTCTCACAAGCGACTTTCCAAAGTAAGCATCAATCTTTTTCTGGTCTTTCTCCTCTCCTTCCTGCTAGCTTGTGCTCATGCCTGGTGACCTTCCCACTATCCCTGCAATACGCTAATTGTTTCTCCTCTATGCCACCCTACATTATGCTAAGTTAACGTATGCCTCTATCCTGTTTTTACCTATGCTACCTTACTCTACCTGATGAGACTGCCCAACCATCTCTACGCTAAACTATGTTAGCCTAATCTATCTTACCCCTTGCTAACCAACTGTATTAGCCTACCCCTTGCACTGACCTGATCTTGTTTCCCTCATGCCATGATAGCTAGAAGCGCTAACTCACTTCTTTGCCCTGTGTTTACCTATCCCACCCTGTAACACCTCTACTATTTTCTAACTAACCTTTTTATTTATTAGACTTAATAATCCTAAACTCCATTTCTCCTTACTCTATGCTGCTCTATATCAATACCAGTTACCAGCTTTTTTCTGGAGAACCTCATTTCTATACTGCTTGAGCACATGTTAAAATGGTTAACCATGGTAACCGGAAACCCTCAGTCTATTCAACATTATCCTAAATTACCATTACTTAACTTTCCATCTCTCTATCACACCACATTATCCAATCCTATCTTAAAGGTACGCTCATCAATATGATGTCATCATACAGCGCTGGGGACAACTTCCTGTTTACAGACAACTGAACTCAAATCTGCCTAGACTGACACTATTAGCTTTTTACAATTTATGCACTCCTTTGAGGCATGCCCACTTTGAAGAGTTTAGTTGTTGTTGACGTCTGTAAGCGGGAAGTGGCCCCGCTTCGTATGATATCATATTGCAGAGTGTACCTTTTACCCAACCATCCCCACATTTACCTTTCATCTGCATACACAAGGCTAACTTATTACTGACTAAAATCGAATGACTTTCTAAGAGTGGGCTATACTAAGAGTGGGGCTATACTAAGAGTGGGGCTATACTAAGAGTGGGGCTATACTAAGAGTGGGCTATACTAAGAGTGGGCTATACTAAGAGTGGGCTATACTAAGAGTGGGCTATACTAAGAGTGGGCTATACTAAGAGTGGACTATACTAAGAGTGGACTATACTAAAGAGTGGGGCTATACTAAAGAGTGGGGCTATACTAAAGAGTGGGGCTATACTAAAGAGTGGGGCTATACTAAGAGTGGGCTATACTAAAGAGTGGGGCTATACTAAGAGTGGGCTATACTAAGAGTGGGCTATACTAAGAGTGGGCTATACTAAGAGTGGGCTATACTAAGAGTGGGGCTATACTAAGAGTGGGGCTATACTAAGAGTGGGGCTATACTAAGAGTGGGGCTATACTAAGAGTGGGCTATACTAAGAGTGGGCTATACTAAGAGTGGGCTATACTAAGAGTGGGGCTATACTAAGAGTGGGGCTATACTAAGAGTGGGGCTATACTAAGAGTGGGGCTATACTAAAGAGTGGGGCTATACTAAAGAGTGGGGCTATACTAAGAGTGGGGCTATACTAAAGAGTGGGGCTATACTAAAGAGTGGGGCTATACTAAAGAGTGGGGCTATACTAAAGAGTGGGGCTATACTAAGAGTGGGGCTATACTAAAGAGTGGGGCTATACTAAAGAGTGGGGCTATACTAAGAGTGGGGCTATACTAAAGAGTGGGGCTATACTAAAGAGTGGGGCTATACTAAGAGTGGGGCTATACTAAAGAGTGGGGCTATACTAAAGAGTGGGGCTATACTAAAGAGTAGGGCTATACTAAAGAGTAGGGCTATACTAAAGAGTAGGGCTATACTAAAGAGTAGGGCTATACTAAAGAGTAGGGCTATACTAAAGAGTAGGGCTATACTAAAGAGTAGGGCTATACTAAAGAGTAGGGCTATACTAAAGAGTAGGGCTATACTAAAGAGTAGGGCTATACTAAAGAGTAGGGCTATACTAAAGAGTACGGCTATACTAAGATTCTATACTAATAGTAGGTATATACTAAAGAGTAGGCTATACTAAGATTCTATTCCAAGAGTACAGCTATACCAAGAGTACAGAGTATGGCTATACCAAGATTCAATACTAATAGTATGTGGTTGCAGTGTGATTTGCCAAGGCAGGATACTCTGAGTGCAGCCCAATCCAGAAATCTGGCAGTGGCTTCAGATTTAAATTCAATTTTCACAAAACCGCTTGTTGCAATTTCGATGAGGCTCTCTTGTTCAGATATCGGTAAGTGGACTGGAGGCAGGGCATGAAAGGGATAACAAATCCAGTTGTTTGGGTCATCCGTTTCGGAAAGTACCTGCGAAATTGCGCACCCAACTCATTCCGGTGCTTCGCTATATCACATTTGACATTGTCCGTAAGCTTGAGTTCATTTGCACATAAAACAATCATACAGTGATGGAAAGACCTGTGTGTTGTTCTTGTTAATGCAGACAGAAAAGAGCTCCAACTTCTTAATCATAGCCTCAATTATTTTGTCCCTCACATTGAATATAGTTGCGGAGAGTCCCTGTAATCCTAGATTCAGATCATTCAGACGAGAAAAAACATCACCCAGAGAGGCTAGTCGTGTGAGAAACTCATCATCATGCAAGCGGTCAGACTAGTGGAAATCATGGTCAGTAAAGACAACTTTAAGCTCGTCTCTCAATTCAATTAATGTGATTGGATGTTAATTATTTGTCTAGGCTACCTGTATTTGACATTGTGTTATTTCGCTGAACACTAGATTGTTTAATCAGAGCCGGTCCTGACCTCCATGGGGCCCTAAGCAAAATTCTGCTAAGGGGCCCTCCTACCTGACCCGTGAGAACATGTAAACCATTTACCATTGTCACACCTGACACCTCAGTGCTCCCACTACAATCCTCCCTCCTTTAAAACTGTTTGCTCCATCTGTCAGTCTAACAATTAGTAGACCAATACAGAACAGAATGAGGTATAAACAAACAATGTTTATTGAATAGAATATTTTCTATAGAATCTTAAGATAAGTGAATATTAACAAGAAATTGTAGAAAATAATACAATATAACACTGAGCTTTGCCTCTGCTGCCTGGTAATTAGTCCAATCCTCACAATATTATACAATTAGCTTTGTCAATACAATGTAAACACAAGTCTATAGGCTATGGCTGCAGCTATATGTCTTAAAATAGTCAAATAAAACCTATACATCTGTGTGATTAACTTTGGTTCCCTCTAAAGCCTTGGCATTTTCAGCATCAGCATGGGCACCAGTCTATCTGGACTGTCTGGAAGAAATTGAGGAAGTATGTCACATAGTTAAGCAGTCATTTACACAAATGCACTTCTGCCATACAATCTTAAATGTTACTAAGTGTATAAACATTTGAATGTTTGAATTAAAATCTTACCATCAAAATATTCCTCTTCACTTTATTGAGGCAAAATCATCAATGATGTCATCATAGGACGTGTTTCTCCACGTCATGATTAATGCTCATGATGGCCAGACCACTCAAACGTTCCTGTGACATGGAAGACCTCAGGTAGCTTTTGATGAGCTTTCATTTTGAAAAGCTCCTTTCTGCCGATGTTACTGGTAGGGTGACTGCAATTCTTAGAGCTATCCAAAGGTTAGGATAGATTTCCTCCAGGTTTTTCTCACAAATAAAGAAAAGCAGCTCAAAGGCAGTCATCTTGCCTGATGGCAGATCAGGTCAATTCTGAAATGTTGTGTGCCAGATCCATTCCACTGATGTCACAGTCATCTCTGAAGGTTACAGTGTTTTCAACTTCCATGCAGTGAGCCTTTAAAGATTCACTGGACATCTGAGAGGCAGTGCTGAAGTTCAGCAGCACTCCATATTTGGTTTTCACCTGGTTGAGTGTTTAGATCTCTCATCCATGGATGTCACAGCAGTCCATCACAATGTTGAAGTAGTTGACTTCAAGGTTTTTCAGTGCATCAGTCACTGGTTCATCAGGAGCATCATAGCTGAAAAGCCTCTTGCTGTTTCTCAGTCTCTTCTCTTTCAGAACAGCCTCCACATTCATTTCTTCACAAATGCTTTTGGCTGTTATCTGGGCCTCGGAGAATCCAGTTTCTCGGTATGTAGTGAGGGAGGCCTTTGCATTTGAAATTAAATTCACTGTGATAACCAACTGCATTGAGGCGGATTGGAGGAGCTTGTTCACCTTGTTTGTCATTGTCAGTATCTCACACCATACGACACAGCAAGTCAAGAAGCGGTAGGACCCAACTTCCTCTGCAAGTGCTCGTGCCTCCACTTTGGCCACAGGATCGTTGATCGTCTGTCTGGCTTCCAGTAATGCCTTCTGAACCTCAGAAACCTGATACCTGATTGCATGAACACTTTGGAGCCTACTCTCCCATCTTGTGTCACTCCATGACTTCATGGTTATGTTCACGTGTTTCTTCAAAACACTCCATCTTTGTGTGCCAGCTGAAAAGGTGAAGAGGTTTTGCACATGCCCAAAAAACCTAACTGCATCTTTTGAAGATTTGGCAGCATCTGCAATGACAAGGCTTAGAGTAGGTGCTCCACATGGGACGAACACGGCAGTCTGGCTTGTACTCCTTGGTGCTAGCCCTTCATGTTGGCCCCGTTATCATAAGCTTGCCCTCTGCAATCTTCAAATGGAATCTTCAGCTCGTTCAGCTTATCTAAGATGACGGTGGACAGATTCGAGCCTGTTGTAACCTCAACATTCACAAAGCTGAGGAAGTGCTCCTTGATCTCTGGCTTTCCCTATAAAGCCACGCTTCTCAGAATAATGGACATTTGCTCCTGGTGACTAATGTCATGTGTACAGTCCAAGATAATGGAGAAGTACTATGAGTCTCTTACTTGAGTCTCTTACTTGAGTCACTATTGCTTCCAGAATCTTGTCACTCACAATCTGTATCAGCTCATTCTGTGTGCACTTCCCAAGGTAATGAGCATGTCTCTCTCCATCTTTAATTTTGCTGCGATGATTTTCCCTAACGTGGTCAAATTTTGCCAGTAATTCAACCTCGTTTAAGGAAGTTTCCATTATCTGGTTGGAACAGTTTGTTTGTTTGAACCCCTGATTGCTAGGTTTCTTTTAGACAGACACTGGATGATACTTATTAAACGTGTAAGGACATCCCGCCATCTCTTTCTTTCAGCCTCCAAAATTGTCATTTGTATCTGGACAAGTCTGTCCCTGACTTACGTGCAGATCAAGTTCTTTCCACTTAATCATATTGTGTGTGTTCAGGACTACCCTCATGGTGTTTCAGAATGGCATTCATATTTGACCAGTCATTTACGCCTTCCTTTATTATTTTTGTAGTCTTTTGTAGAAAAGAGCTTACAGCAAAAACAATGGTGTTGTTTTTGATTGAGTTTGAAAGCCAGCTCTGTAATAAGCCTGAATGGAAACCTCTTCTAGACTTGTCTTTAGGGTAAGAAAAATCCAGTCCTGGTTTGAATGGACCTCAGCGCACTAACTCAGTCCTCATAAAGTCTGTGAAGACTGGGGGCCAATCTGGGTCATTTGGTGGAGCAGCAAATGTTCTAGTAGGGTCTGAGCTGCTTGTATCTGATGCTGGCTGTACACCTCTGGTTGTGATAGTACTGGCTGAGGCTGCCTGTACTTCACCTGGGTCTGTGTTAGTACTTGCTGAAGACGGCTGTATTGTATCTGTGTTAGTATTTTGCTGAAGCCAGCTGTACTGGGTCTGTGTAAGTATTTGCTGAAGCCGGCTGTACTGGGTCTGTGTAAGTATTTGCTGAAGCTGCCAGTACTGGGTCTGTGTAAGTATTTGCTGAAGCTGGCTGTACTGGGTCTGTGTTAGTATTTGCTGAAGCCGGCTTTACTGGGTCTGTGTTAGTACTGGCTGGATGTGGATCAACTGAGTCTGTGCTTGTACTGGTTGATGATCCAGCATCTCCCTCTACTGACAAACTTAAGCATAGCACCTGTAAATTATAGATAACAATAATTTTATCAGCTGCATCAGGCCCATTCAAACTGCCTCCCCCAGATTTCCTTTTATACATTCTCAAATATGAAATACTATTTATACTATGGCTTGGCTGAATACTTGATGGTTATTATTTACTGAGAGATGTGCATCCATATTGCCCAGTATTCCCAGCTAATCAACATTTTAAATTCAGTATATAAATCAATAGTCAATGTCAATCCATTTCTTTCCATCTTGCATTAGTCCAGAGTTGTAACTAAACCTTGACTGAGAGACTAGATAATCATTGTCTTGTTTTTAAACGATGTGCACCTATGAGAGGTGCCATCACGCCCATATATTTTCTGGACTGGTCCCCACAGAGGTTGCTGCTGGAAAGCTCAAGTTTCATTTTGTGCACGCACATATGAATGCATGTTCACGTGCAACGCGGTTATCTTTTCCGAGCTGCAGTTTATAAACATCGTTGCCCGTTGGCGTTTTATCCAAAGTAATAAATAGTTGTATTTCACTCTCACTTTTGTCAGGCACAAAGTCACAGAACACAGCCCTGGAAGTGGCTGGCAAGCAAGCAAGACACACAGACCAAGAGATGCACTGCCCAGCTAGGTTAGCTAGACAGACAGACTAGAGAGAGATGCACTGCAAGCTTGCACATCAACTTAATGTTAGTTATTTGCTGACATCAAACTTGGAGAGGAGAGAACACAAGTTTACCTGATTTCTGTTCACGCAATTCACTCTCATGGTGTTTTTTTCTCTCTCTTTTCGTGACCAGAAGGATAGTTCTGCTTCATCCTCTTATCCAAGTTGTAAACATTGACACCCGCTTTGACACGAGAGGGAGGCCGGGCCCTTGCATAATTTGCGGGGCCTTAAGCAAGTTGCGTAGTGAGCGTATAGGGCCCCCCGGCTCTGGGTTTCATTTTAGTTTTGGCAGTGAAATGAGGCTACTCAGGCGAGGGGGGAAAAACTAGCCCCGTTGGAAAATAGAAATGGACTGTTTGAAAATGTGAAGAAAAAAATAATATTTTAAAATGTTTTTATTTGGCGTACCCCCGACTGCATTGCGTACCCCAGTTTGGGAATACCTGCCTTACACTATTCTATGGACTTTGTTATCCTAACCTTCTTTAACTTCTTGACTTTGCCTTACCCCTTCTAAGGGTTGTGTTCATGTTGTTTTTACAACAGAAATGTGTGTTTCTTATTGGGCAAGGCCAGGTAATCCCTGCCGGTTTGAGTGAGTTTTCTTCTGTTTGATGCCTAATCAACATGACCCAGCCATCCAACTCTACTCTAACACTTTCCTGACAGCATCATCCATTCAAACATGATCCCCTATGTGCTTCTCTGTCTGAAATGTTCTGTGTTACTGGAGAAGTTAACCCTAGATGCTGATCTTGGGTCAATTTAGCATTTCCCCCACTAATGGTTCAGGTTAGGATTGCGGGAGGGGAAGCAGATCCTAGATCTGTATCTAGAGAGAAATTCACTTTAGCGCTACTGTTCATGCTGTTCTTTAACTTTGATGGAGGACCACACTGTACAAGTCTCTTCTGTGGTGTTTTGTAGCATTGCTGTGGTACCAGGACAAATCCCGAACATTAATATTTGAAGGCATGTATGCACACACACACACGTAGATATTGTACACACGGATGCACACAGCTCCCCCTCCACCGACCACCACTAGTTACTATTACTTCCTGAACACGCTAACTATGGAAGAGGAACAGTGAGGAAATTAGAGGAAATTAGGTGGAGAGACAGTCAAGTGGGAGAAACAGTGGGAAGGGTGGATGCAGGGATTGAACCCTGGTCTCTGGTGGGGAATTGTATATGTGACATGTACTGGGGAGTGTTACCACTACATGTCTCTGCACGTGGAAGGGGAAAAGAGATGGTCACTATCCTCTTATTTGGAACTAGAGGCCTTCACGAGGCCAAAAAGTTGTACCCATTCTGAAATGGACCTGGGGCTTTCCCATCTTGACCCGATATGCATCAATACATTTAAAAAATATAGAGCTCCATTGGAACGGACTAGAGGTCGACCGATTAATCGGCATGGCCGGTTTAATTGGGGCCGATTTCAAGTTTTCATCACAATCGGTAATCGGCATTTTTGGACACAGCTTATGGCCGATTACATTGCACTCCACGAGGAGACTGCGTGGCAGGCTGACCACCTGTTACGCGAGTGCAGCAAGGAGCCAAGGTAACTTGCTAGCTAGCATTAAACGTATCTTATAAAAAACAATAAACCTTAACATAATCACTAGTTAACTACACGTTTGATATTACTAGTTTAACTAGCTTGTCCTGCGTTGCATATAATCAATGCGGTGCCTGTTAATTTATCATCGAATCACAGCCTACTTCGCCAAATGAGTGAGATTTAACAAGCGCATTCGTGAAAAAAGCACTGTCGTTGCACCAATGTACCTAACCATGAACATCAATGCCTTTCTTAAAATCAATACACAAGTATATATTTTTAAACCTGCATATTTAGTTAAAAGAAATGCATGTTAGCAGGCAATATTAACTAGGGAAATTGTGTCACTTCTCTTGCGTTCTGTGCAAGCAGAGTCAGGGTATATGCAGCAGTTTGGGCCACATGGCTCGTTGCGAACGGTGTGAAGAATATTTCTTCCTAACAAAGACCGTAATTAAGTTGCCAGAATTATACATAATTATGATATAACATTGAAGGTTGTGCAATGTAACAGCAATATTTGGACTTAGGGATGCCACCCGTTAGATAAAATACGCTATGGTTCCGTATTTCACTGAAAGAAAAAAAACTTTTTGTTTTCGAAATCATAGTTTACAGATTTGACCATATTAATGACCTAAGGCTCATATTTCTGTGTGTTTTATTATATTATAATTAAGTCTATTATTTGATAGAGCAGTCTGACTGAGCGGTGGTAGGCAGCAGCAGGCTCGTAAGCATTCATTCAAACAGCACTTTCCTGCATTTGCCAGCAGCCCTTCGCAATGCTTGAAGCACAGCGCTGTTTATGACTTCAAGCCTATGAACTCCTGAGATTAGGCTGGCAATATTATAGTGCCTATTAGAACATCCAATAGTCAAAGGTATATGAAATACAAATGGTATAGAGAGAAATAATAATTCCTATAATAACTACAATCTAAAACTTCTTAACTGGGAATATTGAAGACTCATGCTAAAAGGAACCACCAGCTTTCATATGTTCTCATGTTCTGAGCAAGGAACTTAAACGTTAGCTTTTTTACATGGCACATATTGCACTTTTACTTTCTTCTCCAACGCTCCAAATTGAACATGTTTCATTATTTATTTGAGACTAAATAGATTTTTATTTATGCATTATATTAAGTTAAAATAAAGTGTTCATTCAGTATTGTTGTAATTGTCATTATTACAAATATATATATATTGGCTTTTTGTGGTCCTCCAATAATCGGTATCAGCGTTGAAAAATCATAATCGGGCGACCCCTAGAACGGACCCGAGGACAACTACACACATTTCCGTATAGACCTGGTCGGATCCAGATCCAGTCCGATCCGAGTGAGAGAAGCAGCAGACAAGTCCATTTTTAAGCTACTTTATTAACCAGAGCAGATAAAGCGTGAGGGAGAGGAGGTATAGGGAGTCGATGCTCTAACAGGGGCCGTGTGTGTAGGCTACTGTAAGTGTGAGTGAGTGACACGGTGCAGGGCGGAAGGAAGGAGGGAGGGAGAGACGGCCACCAACCATTCCAATTTGTGCTATAGTTGATAGCTGCCGTAGATGGGTTATTTATCATCCAATATGATTATGTAGTAGCGGTCTTGACTGCATCAAACTAGGAGAAGCTAGTTATGCTAGCTAGCTAGGCTAATTGACGTTGCATGCACTTTCTCATCCTACAGTTACAAACAACTCCATTCAGAATAGAAAGTAGCAGCCTACCTGTTGGCTCTTGGTCTTTGTAGCCTATCCTTCTACTTTAACTTTTAATTCCGTCTTCCATTGATTTAGATATCTCCCAATTTTTGCCACACAATGCCTGTAGCCTATTGCTGCTTTGATGACTTCAGATTGGCCAACAACAAGCTACATGCACCACTCTCGTGAAAAGCAAGAGCAGCAGCATAAATCATAATGTCTCTCTCTCTACTGCAGCAGTCGCATTCAGATCTGTACGGGTCCTTCTGGAAAAGTCAGTTTAAATGACCAACCCCGAGACCCGTAAAAATCATATGAGATTCGACATAGACGTGACATTATTTACAATTTTGGATCCGGACCCGCTCTGGCCCCGGATTGGGTCTTGGGTATTCGATTACAGGTGGATCTGTGAAGACCTTTATTTGGAGTACACACTCTCATATCTTCAGCCTCTCCAGCCTGAGTTATGACAAGCAGGACACAACGAACATAATCAACATATATGATCAACTGATTAGCAACCAACCAATGCTATATTATTATTATTATTATTATTGGACATCATTATTGAACAGCTACGCCATCATCAAGTGCTATCAATGTGTGACACAGTGCACACCAGCCCAATGCAGTAGATATATATATACATATACACACACACACACACACACACACACAGTTGAAGTCGGAAGTTAACATACAGTCTTGGCCAAAAGTTTTGAGAATGACACAAATATTAATTTTCACAAAGTCTGCTGCCTCAGTTTGTATGATGGCAATTTGCATATACTCCAGAATGTTATGAGGAGTGATGAGATGAATTGCAATTAATTGCAAAGTCCCTTTTTGCCATGCAAATTAACTGAATCCCCCCCCCAAAACATTTCCACTGCATTTCAGCCCTGCCACAAAAGGACCAACTGACATCATGTCAGTGATTCTCTCGTTAACACAGATGTGAGTGTTGACGAGGACAAGGCTGGAGATCACTCTGTCATGCTGATTGAGTTCGAATAACAGACTGGAAGCTTCAAAAGGAGGGTGGTGCTTGGAATCATTGTTCTTCCTCTGTCAATCATGGTTACCTGCAAGGAAACACGTGCCATCATCATTGCTTTACACAAAAAGGGCTTCACAGGCAAGGATATTGCTGCCAATAAGATTGCACCTAAATCAACCATTTATCGGATCATCAAGAACTTCAAGGAGAGCGGTTCAATTGTTGTGAAGAAGGCTTCAGGGTGCCCAAGAAAGTCCAGCAAGTGCCAGGACCGTCTCCTAAAGTTGATTCAGCTGCGGGATCGGGGCACCACCAGTACAGAGCTTGCTCAGGAATGGCAGCAGGCAGGTGTGAGTGCATCTGCATGCACAGTGAGGCAAAGACTTTTGGAGGATGGCCTGGTGTCAAGAAGGGCAGCAATGAAGCCACTTTTCTCTAGGAAAAACATCAGGGACAGACTGATATTCTGCAAAAGGTAGAGGGATTGGACTGCTGAGGACTGGGGTAAAGTCATTTTCTCTGAATCCCCTTTCCGATTGTTTGGGGCATCCGGAAAAAGCTTGTCCGGAGAAGACAAGGTGAGCGCTACCATCAGTCCTGTGTCATGCCAACAGTAAAGCATCCTGAGACCATTCATGTGTGGGGTTGCTTCTCAGCCAAGGGAGTGGGCTCACTCACAATTTTGCCTAAGAACACAGCCACGAATAAAGAATGGTACCAACACATCCTCTGAGAGCAACTTCTCCCAACCATCCAGGAACAGTTTGGTGACTAACAATGCCTTTTCCAGCATGATGGAGCACCTTGCCATAAGGCAGTAATGATTATGAAGTGGCTCGGGGAACAAAACATCGATATTTTGGGTCCATGGCCAGGAAACTCCCCAGACCTTAATCCCATTGAGAACTTGTGGTCAATCCTCAAGAGGCAGGTGGACAAACAAAACCCCACAAATTCTGACAAACTCCAAGCATTGATTATGCAGGAATGGGCTGCCATCAGTTAGTATGTGGCCCAGAATTTAATTTACAGCATGCCAGGGCGGATTGCAGAGGTCTTGAAAAAGAAGGGTCAACACCGCAAATATTGACTCTTTGCATCAACTTCATATAATTGTCAATAAAAGCCTTTGACACTTATGAAATGCTTGTAATTATACTTCAGTATTCTATAGTAACATCTGACAAAGATATCTAAAGAAGCAGCAAACTTTTTGTGTCATTCTCAAAACTTTTGCCCACGACTGTACACCTTAGCCAAATACATTTAAACTTTTTTTTCACAATTCCTGACATTTAATCCTAGTAAAAATTCCCTAGCTTAGGTCAGTTAGGATCACCACTTTATTTTAAGAATGTGAAATGTCAGAATAATAGTAGAGAGAATTATTTATTTCAGCTTTTATTTCTTTCATCACATTCCCAGTGGGTCAGAAGTTTACATACACTCAATTAGTATTTGGTTACATTGCCTTTAAATTGTTTAACTTGTGTCAAACATTTCAGATAGCCTTCCACAAGCTTCCCACAATAAGTTGGGTGAATTTTGGCCCATTCCTCCTGACAGAGTTGGTGTAACTGAGTCAGGTGGTGTAACTGAGTATGATGACACACCAAATGCTTTTAATTAATCATTTTTGTCTTCTAATTACTTGTAAAGGGAAAGTAATCCAAAAGTAATGGAAAGTAATCGGATTACGTTACTGAGTTTGAACTGTCCAAGAGTGACTTTACTGACCTACCCAACCCTGCTTGTGTTTTAAGGTGTGAAAGTTTTTTTCTGTGTATTTTTGTTGCCCTAGCACTAACCCATATCTCATCTTTCTCTCTTTTTTGTCTCCTTCTCCACCTTGATGTTCGACTCTTGTTTGTGAGCACAGAAAAGCCAGAGCTGGTACAATGTAAGTGTCTACCTCTTCTCCTACCTCTCCTTGGTGAGCTGTATGTAACTGTGGGTGATGTGTTGCATGTTCCGATGGCACAGTGGGTTGGAGCAAGGTGCTTGCAGTTGTGGGTTTGATTCTCACATGGGTCACATACAGCATAAGGGAGGGTTTGTTTGGAGTTGCTTGGAAGAAAAGCAACTGTTAAAAATACCATTATAACTATGGTATATATTTCAGTGATATGGGTAGGACCGGTGTTCATGTTATCAGACTGTGTTGCACTTTGTCATTTGGCTGTTGCAAGGTTTGGGTCTACCAGAGAGTTTATACATGTTGGGGTATCATGCTATACCTAAGCAGCATTTGAAGACCTATATTGGCTGAGCATGAGAACAGTTCAAGTTTTTAACAACGTTGATTTGCAACCGAACAACAACCCTAAACCGACATGAAGCAGAAGGTGTGAAGTACATTTTCCCATTTTAAAATCTGATTTCTGAGGAGGGCCATTTCATGGTGAATGATTTTAGGAAGTGCTGTATGGACACCACTTTGCTTCCTCTCCATATATCATTTTAAAAGAGAGCACATGGATAAACCGATAGAGCCAACAGTTGCTATGCAGATTTGAAAAGTCCTGCCTGTAAAGTACTTCCCCTACAAATGGTCTGTCAACACATTCCTGGTAATGATGGCATTCATATGAAATTATGAATGAACTTTTTATCCAAAGAAATGAATGAAAATCAGAGGCTAATTTAAAATGGCATCAAATGAATCATGAAATTGTCCTCAGTTGTGATTCGCATTGCTCCATGGTGAACCGTGAATACACATTTAACAATGCAGTTGCCTAGTGTGATTTTCTTTTCCCATGGGAAATGGAGAGATCTTAGAGACACATGGCATTCAGTATGAGGAAGTTGTTCAGCCATGTCGTGTGTGGGTGGGTGTGCATTTGGGTGGGTGTGTGTTTGCATATATGCTTGTGTGTGTGCTGTCCGTATTTGTACAAGTGTGTGTGTGTGTGTGTGTGTGTGTGTGTACGTTTGTGTATTCACTTTTGTGTTTGTATGCACTTGTGTGTGCTTGTGTGTATGTGCGCGTATGTGGGGCTTTTGTTGTATTTGGTTGCCTCTTGACTGTAACCAGGGCCTGTGTTCCCTGACTGTAACCAGGGCCTGTGTTCCCTGACTGTAACCAGGGCCTGTGTTCCCTGACTGTAACCAGGGCCTGTGTTCCCTGACTGTAACTAAGCAGTAGCTGACAAAAGGCCGATCTCTGATTTAATAGGGCTAGGGGGCAGTATTTACACGGCCGGATAAAAAACGTACCCGATTTAATCTGGTTATTACTACTGCCCAGAAACTAGAATATGCATATAATTATTGGCTTTGGATAGAAAACACCCTAAAGTTTCTAAAATTGTTTGAATGGTGTCTGTGAGTATAACAGAACTCATATGGCAGGCAAAAACCTGAGAAGATTCTGTACAGGAAGTACCCTCTCTGACCATTCCTTGGGCTTCTTGGCTCTGTTTATTGAAAATGTAGGATCTTTGCTGTAACGTGACACTTCCTACGGCTCCCATAGGCTCTCAGAACCCGGGAAAAAGCTGAATGATGTAATTCCAGCCGCTGGCTGAAAAACTTTAGCGCCTTCGGTAAGTGGTCTATCAGAGGACCATCAGACTGAGGCTCGTGCACGAGGGGATCCCATGTTTTTATTTTCTCTCTCTTTGAACGTAAACACGCTTTCCCGGTCGGAATATTATCGCTTTTTTACGAGAAAAATTGCATAAAAATTGATTTTAAACAGCGGTTGACATGCTTCGAAGTACGGTAAAGGAATATTTAGAAATGTTTTGTCACGAAACGCGTCGGGCGCGTAACCCTTATTTACCCTTTCGGATAGTGTCTTGAACGCACAAACAAAACGGCGCTATTTGGATATAACTATGGATTATTTGGGACCAAACCAACATTTGTTATTGAAGTAGAAGTCCTGGGAGTGCATTCTGACGAAGAACAGCAAAGGTAATAACATTTTCTTATAGTAAATCTGACTTTGGTGAGGGCTAAACTTGGTGGGTGTGTAAATAGCTAGCCCTGTGATGCCGGGCTATCTACTTAGAATATTGCAAAATGTGCTTTCACCGAAAAGCTATTTTAAAATCGGACATAGCGAGTGCATAGAGGAGTTCTGTATCTATAATTCTTAAAATAATTTATGTTTTTTGTGAACGTTTATCGTGAGTAATTTAGTAAATTCACCAGAAGTTTGCGGGGGGTATGCTAGTTCTGAACGTCACATGCTAATGTAAAAAGCTGTTTTTTGATATAAATATGAACTTGATTGAACAAAACATGCATGTATTGTATAACATAATGTCCTAAGAGTGTCATCTGATGAAGATCATCAAAGGTTAGTGCTGCATTTAGCTGTGGTTTGGGTTTATGTGACATTATATGCTAGCTTGAAAAATGGGTGTCTGATTATTTCTGGCTGGGTACTCTGCTGACATAATCTAATGTTTTGCTTTCGCTGTAAAGCCTTTTTGAAATCGGACAGTGTGGTTAGATTAACGAGAGTCTTGTCTTTAAAATGGTGTAAAATAGTCATATGTTTGAGAAATTGAAGTAATAGCATTTCTAAGGTATTTGAATAATGCGCCACAGGGTTCCACTGGCTGTTACGTAGTTGGGACGATTTCGTCCCACCTACCCTAGAGAGGTTAACCAAGCGGACAAAAGGCCGATCTCTGATTTAACCAAGCGGACAAAAGGCCAATCTCTGATTTAACCAAGCGGACAAAAGGCCGATCTCTGATTTAACCAAGCAGACTTTTGATCTGTGGACCAGGCTTGCGTCCCAAATGGCACCCTATTCCCTTTTTTGCTGTTTCTAGTTAAAGTCAAAAGGCTGCAGTATATTACTAACTAGATACAGATGAGGTGTTTCTGAACCTAACAGTTTGGCCTGTAAAACAAAACCAACATATGACTGAGCAGCTGAGAAGCCGTTTTAGGTCTAGTTTCTTTATTAGAATCCCTGTTAGCTGTTCCAGAAGATGTTCAGCTGCTCTTCCTGGGTCCACAACATCTTGTGTTTACTGTTTACAGGCTATTGTGGATAGCCTACATTATGACCGAGGTCATAAAAAAACAGACCTCTCCCGACAGCCAGAGAAAGGAAACGAAAGATACAGGGTAAAAGAAAAAGGGTTAAAACTAGGAAGGTGCAGTTGCACTGCATGACAATCCTAATACTTCCAGTCAATAGATGGGCAGCCATAGTCGACTGTAGCCTGTCTATCATAGCGTTGTTCACACACCTTAGAACCTGTTGTCCAGGGGCACTGTGGGAAAACCAAATGTTTCTATGCTCTGCAATGGATCTTGACTTCAACCAATCTATCATTGGCAGGCTTAAGACCAGGAAAAGGTTAGAGGATTTGAGTCACACTGGTATAAAGGCTGTAATCCAACACAGAGTCATGTTCAGTAGTGAGAAAACATTTTAAAATATAATGAAATGTGGAGGTACTACTTAAACTTGTCCAATAAGACACACTCATTTTTGTTTTCTGTTGCAAATGTTTTGCTACAGTGTGTCTTAATGAACTCATCCCTGGTTCCTTTGGGTAATGTCAGAGAGAGACTGCGAAGTCTCAGACAGATGTTTGTGTAGGGGGAGAGCCAGGGTGGGGAGAGCCAGGGTGGGGAGAGCCAGGGTGGGGAGAGCCAGGGTGGGGAGAGCCAGGGTGGGGAGAGCCAGGGTGGGATGCAGGAGTTGGGTTGGGAGGGCAGTGTAGCTGTGTGAATCACCTGTCTGGTATGAGAGTAAGGGCCTCTCACGCCCATAACCCAAATCAGCCCCGTGAGAGGGTCTTTGGAGTTAGAGGTAGAGAAACGGTGAGATCTGGCTTGGGCCTTGTCCTTGGCCATGCTACAATGTTTACACCATATGACACACACACACACACACACACACACACAAAGGGTTTTTCGGTTTGCTGCTCTCTCTCTCTGCATACAAAACCTCTGAATTAATGTTTGCCTCCCATACTTTTCCTGGAAGAGAAATGTATTTATTTATTAGCATTTTTGCAGGATGAAAGCTCTTGACGCACCATTGGGTTTTCAAATGTAAAATGTTTTACTTAGTAACAGTAATTATATGGCAACTACTGTCTAATAATAACAATTAAATAATAATAAAATCATTTTTTTTTACATAAATTAACAGCATTAAAACATTTTGTCCAGTTACTAATTTGTATTTTATTAGTGATCCCCATTAGTTCCTGCCAAGGCATATACTCTTCCTGGGGTCCAAACACACCAAAGCACCAACATTACATATAAAACAACAGATAAAACAGTGAACTATGTGTTCTGAATGAACTAAAGATAAAACAGTACATCATATAACATCCCTACATATCCACAACACAAAATGTTTAATACCACCATACAACAATGCCACAATGTGTCTGTACCATTTTGTGTGTATCTTCAGTCCCCGCTGTTCCATAAGGTGTATTTTTACCTACTTTTTAAACTGATTCTACTGCTTGCATCAGTTACCTGATGTGGAATAGAGTTCCATGTAGTCATGGTTCCATGTAGTACTGTGCGCATCCCATAGTCTGTTCTGGACTTGGGGACTGTGAAGAGACCTCTGGTGGCATGTCTTGTGGGGTATGCATGGGTGTCCGCGCTGTGTGCCAGTAGTTTAAACAGACAGCTCTTTACATCCAGCTTGTCAACACCTCTTACAAAAACAAGTAATGATGAAGTCCATCTCTCTTCCACTTTGAGCCATGAGAGATTGACCTGCATGCCATTAATGTTAGCTCTCTGTGTACTTTCAAGGGCCAGCCGTGCTGCCCTGTTCTGAGCCAACTGCAATGTTCCCAAGTCCCTCTTTGTGGCACCTGACCACACCACTGAACAGTAGTCAAGGTGTGACAAAACTAGGGCCTGTAGGACCTGCCTTGTTGATAGTGTTGTTAAGAAGGCAGAGACTTCTCCCCATCTTAGCTACTGTTGTATCTATATGTTCTGACCATGACCGTTTACGGTCCAGGGTTACTCCAAGCAGTTTAGTCACCTCAATTTCCACATTATTCATTACGAGATGTAGTTGAGGTTTAGTGAATGATTTGCCCAAATACAATGTTTTTAGTTTTGGAAATATTTAGGACTAGCTTATTCCTTGCTACCCATTCCGAAACTAACAGCAGCTCTTTGTTAAGTGTTAGTCAATTCAGTCGCTGTAGTAGCTGACCTGTATAGTGTTATGTCATCCGCATACATACACACTGGCCTTACTCAAAGGCAGTTGCATGTTGTTAGTAAAGATTTGAAATAGGTCTCCAACTAATAAACTACTGCTACAACTACTAATACAATTAAGTACCTATAATATATACATACATAATTACAAATATCTTCATTAGTTCTTAACATTTGAGAAAGGGCTTTCTTAAATTCACTGGGATTTTAATGCCCTGATTTCTATAGGTTAATGATTCCAGTCAGTTGGGTCTTTGTATCTGAAACATCTTACTCCAACCTCATGATGTACCCTTGGAATTTCTAATTGCTGCTGTTGAAAGGACTAGTGTGAGTCTTGTAAGGGACTAGTGTGAGTCTTGTAAGGGACTAGTGTGAGTCTTGTAAGGGACTAGTGTGAGTCTTGTAAGGGACTAGTGTGAGTCTTGTAAAGGACTAGTGTGACTCTTGTAAAGGACTAGTGTGAGTCTTGTAAAGGACTAGTGTGAGTCTTGTAAGGGACTAGTGTGAGTCTTGTAAAGGACTAGTGTGAGTCTTGTAAAGGACTAGTGTGAGTCTTGTAAAGGACTAGTGTGAGTCTTGTAAAGGACTAGTGTGAGTCTTGTAAAGGACTAGTGTGAGTCTTGTAAGGGACTAGTGTGAGTCTTGTAAGGGACTAGTGTGAGTCTTGTAAAGTTAGGTGTTCCTTAATATATACAGTTGATACATTTCAAAATAAATTGGTACCAATGCAGTTGTTTTCTGTTTGGGAGGGACAGCCCATTTAGTGATTCAGACAGTGTGCAATGATGTCTTATAACGGCATCCAAGAATGAATCTGAAAAGATTGTTATAAATGACAAAGTAAGGTCTTGGTTGTGTTTTAATAGATGACGTCACCATAGTCTAGGATAGGAAGCAGTAGTTAGGTTACTAAACTACTAAATTCACAGCGGGTATCATAAGAAAAGCCTTTGTGGTTCAAGTCAGGACTTCAGGATGGACACACACAACACACACGTGGATACATGACAGGTGCGTACAGTGTAGCCTTAGGGTCTTCACAGAGAACCATAGAGGTCAACTCTGTTTATGGAGGAAGCAAAGAAAGGGCTTTTTCAGGCTGAGAGAGAGGAGAGAGGGTTTTTGGAGGTGCTTTATAGCCTTAAAAACTTACAAGCAGGTACAGCAGGCACACTTCTGCTGCACTCAAGTGCACGCTAGGCCCTCCCATTTCCCCTCCCTCTCTCTCTGCCACTCTCTCCTTCCTTTTTCTCTCTCAACGCTCCTCCAACACCACTTTCCTCAAGAATAGATTTCAACAGTGGGACTAGAGTCCTGGTTGTGGTTTGCCTGGTCAGTACTGTGCAGTGGTCCTTTTTGGTCAGTCACAGGGGTTCCACTCTGTCCTGGGACGCACTGTTGACCACTTTTATTGATGAGCATTCTTCTCTTCACTGGACAAGCTAAAGCATCCCGGACTGGTCAAGCGGATTGTTCTTTTTTCCGCTCTCACTGAGGACAAAGACTGTGTGTGTGTCCATTTTAGAGAGAGGGAGCAGTTGGACTTTGAGACTGCTTGAGCTGGGCTTATATGGTTTATGTTAGTGCAGGAAGAGAGCCTTTTTTTTTCTTCATGTGGATTGTGTGTGTTGATATAGATATATATTGCTTTGAGAAATCATTTGAGGAGACCATGCCATTCTGCAGCACCTTTGGAGGTATCACTATCTGAAATGACTATGGGGATGACTGCAGTGCCTTAACTCTAGGCTTCTCGATCCTTGATGTATAAGTGGGATTGTTTTATAAGAGGATTGTTTTTGAAACCAAGCTTTTCCGTCGATTACAGACTGCAAAGCGTCTTTTCTGGAGTCTTTATCTGACTGGAGTCTTTTTCTGTGTCCCAGGTCTTAACCTTGTCTTAACCCTGTTTAAACCTGGTTCTGACTTGGTCTTAGCCCGTTCTGAAGCCAGACCAACCAGTGCACTTGGCCCAACTGGCCTATTAAGACTTACAAGGGGGATCAACTATTTTTCAAAAACAGGAGGGAGGGGACATTTCCATTCCAGAAGAAGGGGGCTCCTGCTGTCCTGTGTAAATCAATATTTCCTCCCGCCCTCCACCCAGTTTCTCAGTTTACTTTGGGGACACACTAACTGTACTCTATGGCTTTATGACAGTAATCATTGACTCAGGCTGTCATCTGGAGTTCTCGCTATCTCCGAGCCTGGACTTTTAGCTGGATGAAGCAATGTCCCCCCATGGGGTTACATTAGTAACATCTCAGTCAAATAGGAATACTGGTGTGTGTGTGTGTGTGTGTGTGTGTGTGTGTGTGTGTGTGTGTGTGTGTGTGTGTGTGTGTGTGTGTGTGTGTGTGTGTGTGTGTGTGTGTGTGTGTGTATGTGTGTGTGATAGTAGGTTACAGCTTTTAGTTTCTGAGTTCTGTAGTTCTATATTTTGGGGTTCTTTAGATAAACAGTTTAGAGTTAGGAAACGTTCACATTCCTTCATTCTTTAGTAATGTTAAATATGCTCATATTAATTCTATATTGTTAAGTTCTAGTGAGCTCTTAAGCTCTGCTAGCTACCTGTAGTGGTGAGAGATATTATTCCAGGTATCTCTGTCTCCCCAGCCTCTTTGGGAGGGTTCAGAGAAGTTCTCTGTTCTACCCAGGAGAGAGGAGCGAGAGACGGGGAGGGAAGGAGAGAGACGGGGAGGGAAGGAGAGAGACGGGGAGGGAAGGAGAGAGACGGGGAGGGAAGGAGAGAGACGGGGAGGGAAGAGAGAGAGACGGGGAGGGAGGGAGAGAGACGGGGAGGGAGGAGCTGATGACAAATGACCAGTCCCCTGAGGGCTGAGGTTACTGCAGGTCAGCTGCAGCCTAGGCGCTGTGTGTAAGAGGAGCCAGGGCTAAACAACGCTTGGCTCTTAGACGGAGAGGAATTCCATTCCTTCATCGACAAAGGGGGAATACCAGACCAGCACCAGACCACTCGCCGGGCTGAAAGACCCTGCTCACACCTTCCACCTGAGGAAAGAAAGAAAGAGAAAGAAAGAAAAAGAGCGGCACCCGGGCCATGGACATTGCAGTCAGCATGGACACTGAGACAGACCAGGTGTCTCTGTCTGAAGATGCCCAGGCCCACTGGGAGACCTGGGACTGGGAGTCAGAGAGGGTCCCAGCCGTAAGTCACCCTCTCTGGAGCTGGGGTGGAGACAGGTGTGGGGGGGGTGAGTGGGTGAGGGTTACAGTTTGAAAATCCCAAGTTTATAATCGGTTTCTAAAGTAGTATGTGATGTTTTTGTGCTGTGCTGCAAAGTGACTTGTGGTCGCGGTCATTGTCTTGCACGTTTTTTGGGGTTGATACAGGACTAGGGGTGAGGGTAGGCTGGACAGCGAGTGGAGTGGATCTAGAAGATTCGCTTAGGCGCACTGATTTGGGGCGGCAGGTAGCCTAGTGGTTAGAGCATTGGGCCAGTAGCCGAAAGGTTGCTAGATCGAATCCCTGAACTGACAAGGTAAAAATCTGTCGTTCTGCCCCTGCACAAGGCGGTTAACCCACTGTTCCTAGGCCGTCATTGTAAATAAGAATTTGTTCTTATCTGACTTGCCTAGTTTAAATAAAAGTTAAATAAATAAAAATATAGGGTAGACAGTGTTGGGAAAAGTACCCAATTGTCATACTTGAGTTAAAGTAAAGATGCCTTCATAACAAATTACTGAATTAAAAGTGAAAGTCACCCAGCATAAAACTACTTAAGTAAAAGTATTTGGTTTTAAATCTTCTTAAGTATCAAAGGTAAATGTAATTGCTAAAATATAGTTAAGTATCAAAAGTAAAAGTCATTTCAAATTCCGTATATTAAACAAACCAGACGGCATGATTTTCTTGTTTTTAAAATGTATAGATAGCCATGGTCACACTCAAATAATTTACAAACCAAGCATGTGGGTTTAGTGAGTGCTTGTGTGTGTTTAGTGAGTGCCAGATCAGAGGCAGTAGGGATGACCAGGCATGTTCTCTTGATAAGTGCGTGAATTGGACCATTTTTCTGTCCTGTAACAAGTAATTTTGGGTGTCAGGGAAAATGTAAGGAGTAAAATGTACATAATTTTATATAGGAATGTAGTGGAGTAAAAGTAAAAGCTGTCCAAAATATAAATAGTTAAGTACAGATACCCCAAAAAACTACTTAAGTATTACTTTCAAGTATTTTTACTTAAGTACTTTACACCTGCCTATAGAGATGTACTGGAGAGATCATCTATCTGTAAAGGCCTCTTCTGTGACAGCATGGCCAGCGGTATTGAGACCAGTGCCAGTCTCCATTTTAAAGTAGTGGTACCCTCTATCCAACTCTATGGGTTGACCTTATGCCCAACACATTAACACTGCAACTCTAGCTTTAGTTCTAGGCCATAGGCTCTTCCATTGCTGTGCACTGGGCTGGTTAGAATAACCCAAGGCAATGTTAGTGTCCAGTCTACCACCAACATCACCACCACACAGAGCTAATTGGCTGCATTCCCTCCCTTTTCAGGATAAAGAATGCAGTGTTTGTGTGGAGAGACAGGCGGACTGGCTGTGGTCTGCAGCACTGCCGATAAGAGAACTCTCTTTCTCTGGCCCTGTAGAAGGAAATGTGTTTATCTGAATGTGAGGGAGAGAAAGACAGGAGGAACTCCAGCTGAAGTATTATTAGCATCAGCGTGGATCATTTAGCATATTTTAAAGTGTTCCCGTTTGTGATAGGAGCGTCTATGTTATTTCAGACTCTGACAATCTGTAGAGAAAGAAAAGAGAGACAGAGTTTGATTCAATTTCTGCAGTAGCCATGGTCAGATAACATCACTGAATGGGGGTGGCGGCAAGCCTGGTGGTTAAGAGCGTTGGGCCAGTAACTGAAAGGTCGCTGGGTCGAATCCCCAAGCCGACTAGCTGAAAAATCTGTCGGTGCCCTTGAGCAAGGCACTTCTCCCTAATTGCTCCTGTAAGTCACTCTGGATAAGAGCGTCTACTAAATGACTAAAATGTAAATGTAACTGTGGAATAAAATATATATTCATGTCTACTAACATTTTCATTAAAAAACTGGACAGTCATGTTATACAGATAAGTAAATGAGTTCCCTGTCTGTTTATTGCTGTCAGTGGGGGCATTACACTTGTTTGCGTATATAAAATATTTTATATTTGTATTTATGTTAATGAGTAGACTACTTTTGTGTAAATGAGTTCTCTCGCGCTCTCAAAGTGTTTGTTTTCCCTCCCCGCTACAGGTATTGAGCCCCACGTATAAGCAACGCAATGAGGACTTCAGAAAACTCTTCAAGCAGCTACCCGACTCAGAACGCCTCATCGTGGGTGAGTAAGATGGAAGGATCAATGAAAACTATATTCATATTTATTCTTGAACACCTTGGTGGTGTTCAGCAGGGCACACTGTACAGTAGCAAAACATATTACAACGGAATAAGAAAGACTGTTTTCCTAAATTCAGATAGTGACTCCCTGTTTCAGTTGTTTTCTCCCCGCTTAACATGACCTAGCTTTTTCTTTGTGTCCTCAACAGTACAGATCTTTTAAATTATTTAAAATCTTCATCTCCCTTGACTTCTTTTGATGTCTGCAAAGTATGACAAACTGAGTTAGGAGTGATTTTAATGTGCAATGTCACCCCATCACAAGTATATTCAGAGATGTGAAACATTTAGAACGTTGAAAATGGAAATGTAACCAGTAGAGCTAACTCAAGTTCTCAAACAATAACAACCATACATAAACAAAAGACAATAAACACAAATTTCAACGAACATCAATGACATCACCTGCTCAGACCCATATGTTCCCACCGCAACTCTACACATCACGTATGTCTCACAACCACACTCCCCCTCAACCTCATCCCCTGGAACTTTCCGGTGCTTGTAGTTCTATTTTTCTCAGTAGCCCACACCTTCTTCAAGATTTCAATAATAATACATTTTATTCGTTCACTGTCGTGGTGATGGAGGATCATTTTGATTTCTAGTTTTTAAGTAGACATTTTCTCAAAATTGACAAAAGTATGGTCCGTCCTGTTTTGGGTATCTCACCGCACCCTCATATGTGACCCGTTTCAGGAAAGTAGGCGTATGTCGCGGGTCACTACTTCACAGGAAAGCCGTTTAAACGTAAACTTCTTTACGTCACCAACGCTCTGGATAACATGAAAACAGCCTATTCGGCTCTGCTAGGGCGAGTAAAATGGTCAGTTTGGCTGGGGGCTGAAGCTTAAGAAGGTGTGAACGATGCTGAATGGGTGTAGACAAAGAAGAGCTCTCCAGTAGGTACAAAAACATTCAAAGGCCATTTTCTGAAAAGTGAGGTTACAAGTTTATTAACTTTCAAAGCAGAATTACTTTCCCATTATTCCTCAAATGCAGTGTATGATATACCATTTTGTATCTATGTGTCTCTGGATAAAAGCAATGTAAAAAAAAAAATTTTTAAGTTGCTACGTAAGACCGAGTCAAGGCAGTTGGTCGCATATGCCATGTCTTGAAATATGCAGAGACTGATTTTAAAAGTAAACTTACATTGTAAAACTTCTGACAGCCAACTTTCTAACTCCGCCCATAACTTTTGGACTTTATAGCACTCCCAGAAGGCATGGATTATTGAGTCTTTATTAGTTTTATACTTAAGACATGACTGCCTTTGTGCTGTAGAATTTCCGAATTTTGTCTCTTGTATAATAAATACGTTAGTTTATATTGGATTAAGCGTACAGTCGTGGCCAAAAGATTTGAGAATGTCACAAATATTAATTTTCACAAAGGTTGCTGCTTCAGTGTCTTTAGATATTTTTGTCAGATGTTACTATGGAATACTGAAGTATAATTACAAGCATTTCGTAAGTGTCAAAGGCTTTTATTGACAATTACATGAAGTTGATGCAAAGAGTCAATATTTGCAGTGTTGACCACCCTTCTTTTTCAAGATCTCTGCAATCCGCCCTGGCATGCTGTCAATTAACTTCTGAGCCACATCCTGACTGATGGCAGCCCATTCTTGCATAATCAGTGCTTGGAGTTTGTAAGAATTTGTGGGGTTTTGTTTGAACACGCCTCTTGAGGATTGTCCACATGTTCTCAGTGGGATTAAGGTCTGGGGAGTTTCCTGGCCATGGACCCAAAATATCGATGTTTTGTTCCCCGAGCCACTTAGTTATCACTTTTGCCTTATGGCAAGGTGCTCCATCATGCTGGAAAAGGCATTGTTCGTCACCAAACTGTTCCTGGATAGTTGGGAGAAGTTGCTCTCGGAGGATGTGTTGGTACCATTCTTTATTCATGGCTGTGTTCTTAGGCAAAATTGTGAGTGAGCCCACTCCCTTGGCTGAGAAGCAACCCCACACATGAATGGTCTCAGGATGCTTTACTGTTGGCATGACACAGGACTGATGGTAGCGCTCACCTTGTCTTCTCCGGACAAGCTTTTTTCCAGATGCCCCAAACAATCGGAAAGGGGATCCATCAGAGAAAATGACTTTACCCCAGTCCTCAGCAGTCCAATCTCTGCACCTTTTGCAGAATATCAGTCTGTCCCTGATGTTTTTCCTGGAGAGAAGTGGCTTCATTGCTGCCCTTCATGACACCAGGCCATCCTCCAAAAGTCTTTGCCTCACTGTGCGTGCAGATGCACTCACACCTGCCTGCTGCCATTCCTGAGGAAGCTCTGTACTGGTGGTGCCCCGATCCCGCAGCTGAATCAACTTTAGGAGACGGTCCTGGCACTTGTTTCCTTGCAGGTAACCATGTTTGACAGAGGAAGAACAATTATTCCAAGCACCACCCTTCTTTTGAAGTTTCCAGTCTGTTATTCGAACTCAATCAGCATGACAGAGTGATCTCCAGCCTTGTCCTCGTCAACACTCACACCTGTGTTAACGAGAGAATCACTGACATGTCAGCTGGTCCATTTGTGGCATGGCTGAAATGCAGTGGAAATGTTTTTGGGGGATTCCGTTCATTTGCATGGCAAAGAGGGACTTTGCAATTCATCTGATCACTCTTCATAACATTCTGGAGTATATGCAAATTGCCATCATACAAACTGAGGCAGCAGACTTTGTGAAAATTAATATTTGTGTCATTCTCAAAACTTTTTGCCCCGACTGTACATTAACTGTAATTTTGTTTACGTTCCAACACTCCCTCCATCTTATGCAAATGTCAGGTATTAAAAATGTTGTTGTATATCCTACCTATTATTTGAGCGAGTATCTTTTCCTGACTCAAATAGGATTCCCTCAACATTGCTCTGATGACCAAAAGCTATCAGATCAAAATGTTGTAAAATACAACTTTTAAGTTGTATATATTTGAAAATGTCTTCATTGGTCAGTCCAAAGTAGATTTTTAAATTCTGTTATGAAAATAATTGTATTTTAGAATCCGTTTCATTTTCTCCCATTTTGTTATAGTGGTCTTAACTATGAAGTTGTCAATATTCTTAGCTCCATCCTTTGAAAACAAACAAGTGAAATGATTCTGGGGATGAGCATGCACATCTTCAACATTGAAAAATCGGGGTATGGTTGTAGAGAATCGAAGGACCATGAATATAATAAGAAACCTTAGGTGCTGGTTTAAGACTGGTAGCAACCACTGTAGAATATCCAGTCAGAACAAGGATGACGCGGATGTCCAGGTTAAGGGGAGTTTAATTGAAGAAGACGTCCACATTCACACATCACACATCTGACCACTCATGTTTCAGATAACTGAGAATCATGTCCCTTGATAACTGACATTAACTATGGCTCTGAAAGGAAAGAGGAGAAAGATAACTTAGGCTATAGCACTGCTATAATATGAATGAAATGGCTGTATACGCTAGCACAGGTAAGTATATAACAGCAAGGGTTATACACTACAGCAGGCATAAGGCCTAGTCACATGGCAATAGACTAAACAACCTATTGGACTTGTACACATGAAACTCAGGCAAATGTACTCAAATAAACAGTACAGTAATCTTGAAATGTATACATAATATAAATACAATGAGCATGAGTGAGATGTATATCTATATAATAGAAAATAGCCTAGCACCATAAATGAGAAATTCTAATAAACGGCTAATCGCTAACAGTCATGCTAAAATGCTCATGCATTCCAATGCTAACAGTAGTGCTAATGCTAGCGCGAGCTAGCTAACAAGCAAAACACACGGTAAGTATACACAATTGACCACAAAACTTAGCTCCACATAATAGGATACAGATCTCAAGGCACTTACATTTAGATGCATGCACAATTAAACATCAGACATACAGGGATTCAGTCCACAGTAGCAAAAGTTCAGCAGGAGGGAAACTGTGGAAATACTCATCAGGATGGGGATAGCACGTTTCTGACCACACAGCGTGCTGGGGTCATAGAATAACTGAAACAGAAGTCCCAGGAATCAAGGCCACTGATAAGCTGAATGCGATGCGATAAGTATTTGGTGTAACCTTGACCAATAAGACACTAACAAAAGTGGGGCTCCTCTGAATGGAAGACAAAGCTGCCCGACTAGAACTAACCAGACGGGATGGCTAGAATCAGCTGACGGAAGTTGTCCGTTTTAACATTGTTCCTCTTTAGAGTATTTAACAATATATACCTTGGGTGGCGAGTTAATACAATTCCAAATTTGGAAGTTTAAAAACATCATCAGGTTATGGGAAATGTTCCTATTTATTCTGAGTTTTATTTGCCCAAATGAAGTCTGTTATTGGTATTACCGAAAATAAATATAAAACATTTGGGAGCCATGCCATTCTAAAGCGGTTTATTCTCCCTGTAAGATTTATGGGGAGATTATTCCATTTAATTATATCTGCTTTCATGTTGTTGAGTAATGGGTTAAAGTTATCTTTATGTATTTGTTGTTTGTCACTTATTAAGCATCTTAAGTATGTCATATTTTTGTGGACCACTTAAAGTATTGCTGGAGATCATGAGTTATTCGTTTTCTTTTTCCTATTGCCAATATTTCCGTTTTTTCCAGGTTCATTTTATATCCTGAGATTTTTAGATTATTCCGGAAATATTTTTACATTGAGTTTTCAATATTAGTCCGGTGTAGCAGAAGATCGTCTGCAAATAAGTTTAGTTTATATACATGTTTACAAATACTGATATCTGTTGCGTTTGGGTCCTGTCAAATTCTTTTTATTTTTTATTTTTTTATTTCACCTTTATTTAACCATGTAGGCTAGTTGAGAACAAGTTCTCATTTGCAACTGAGACCTGGCCAAGATGAAGCAAAGCCGTTTGACACATACAACACAGAGTTACACATGGAATAAATAAACATACAATCAGTAATACAGTAGAAAAATCTATATACACCATGTGCAAATGAGGTAGGATAAGAGGGGTAAGGCAATAAATAGGCCATGGTGGCAAAGTAATTACAATATAGCAATTAAACACTGGAATTGTAGGATGTGCAGAAGATGAATGTGCAAGTTGAGATACTGGGGTGCAAAGGAGCAAGATAAATAAATAAATACAGTATGGGGATGAGGTAGTTTGGATAGGCTATTTACAGATGAGCTATGTACAGGTGCAGTGATCTGCAAGTGGTTCAATTGCCAGTGGAAACAGGAGGGGGGAGAGAGGACTTCCCTGTCTCGTACCCCTTTCTAAAGCAATTTTATCAGATAATGTATTATATTTGTATATTTCTGCTTTTAGGATATTTATATATTTTTGACATTTCTTATTTCATCTGGAAAGTTGAATGTTTCCAAAGTTTTGATTAGAAAAGGCCACTCGATTGTCAAAAGCCTTTTCGGCATCAACAGCCATTTTTGGAAAATGTGCATCTTGTTTTTTAGCGCGTTGTATTATACTAAAACATGTTCTTGTATTTGTTTGCATGTGTGTATTTTGAATAAACCCTGTTTAGTATGTATCAAGTCTGGTAATAATTTTGCCATTCTGTTGATTTATGAATTTTGTTATTTTATTGTCTCAAGTTTAATACATTATCACTCTGTAATCTGCTGGGGACTCTCCTGAAATAACTGTTGATACATGGAACTCAGAAGCACTGCATTGAGTGGCATGTGTGTTTTGTCATTTGCGTAAATAGGGGTGCTACTTTGTCCCAGAATATCAAATAAAATTCAATGTGAAAGCGGTCCATCCCTGGTGCTTTCTCTGAGCGAATGTTTTAACGGTGTCTATTATTTATTTTTGGGTGAGTTCCATTTGCTGATCTCTGCTTTAGGGTTATTGAGTCTAAGAAGGCTGTAGAATCAGTCCAACTGAAATATAATTCTTATTTTATATAGATTTTCATAGAAGCTTTTATAATTGTTATTAGAAGCATTGTTGTTTAATTAAAGCAATTGTATACTTAACTTCTATGGCGTCCCACCCTAGTCAACAGCCAGTGGAATCGCATCGCACGAAATACAAAACCTCATAAATGCTATAACTTCAATTTCTCAAACATATGACTATTTTACATCGTTTTATAGATACACCTCTCCTGAATCGAACCACGTTGTCCGATTTTCAAAAAGGCTTTACAGCAAAAGCAAAACATTAGATTATGTTAGGAGAGTAACCAGCCAGAAATAATCACACAGCCATTTTCAAAGCAACTAGATGCATCACAAATACCCAAAACACAGCTAAATGCAGCACTAACCTTTGACAATCTTCATCAGATGACACTCCTAGGACATCATGTTACACAATACATGCATTTTTTTGTTCAATAAAGTTCATATTTATATATAAAAACAGCATTTTACATCGGCGCATGACGTTCAGAAAATCTTTTCCTTCAAATGCTTCCGGTGAATCAGCGCTACAATTTACAAAATTACTATTCGAAAACATTGTTAAAATGTAATATTGTCATTCAAAGAATTATAGATTAACATCTCGTGAATGCCACCGCTTTGCCAGATTTAAAAAGAACTTTACTGGGAAATCACACTTTGCAATAAACGACTGGTATGCTCAGAAAAATAGGCTAGGCAATTCATGTTAGCGCCATCGTGGAACCATCAAAAATACTATTGTAAATATTCCCTTACCTTTGATTATCCTCATCAGAAGGCACTTCCAGGAATCCCAGGTCGACATCAAATGTAGTTTTGTTTGAAAAAGTTAATAATTTATGTCCCAATAGTTCCTTCTTGTTAGCGCGTTCCGAAGGCTACTCAAAATGTACCGTAGTGCGCGGGACTTGTCGTCACGAATGTGCAAAAAATATATATTTAAGTTCTTTCAAACATGTCAAACGTTGTATAACATAAATCTTTAGGGCCTTTTTCAACCAGAGCTTAATAATATTCAAGGCGGACGATTGCATTGTCTTACTAAACGTTTCGAAGGGGGAGGATAGCCATGGGCGGCCGTGTCATTGTAGTAAATGGCCCTCCCCCTGTGACCAAGTTCCACAGCCTCTCTTTGGGTCAGTTTGTACCATAGAAGACTCAAACTACTTTGTAAAGACTGTCGACATCTAGTGGAAGCCCTAGGAAGTGCTAAATGATTAATAAGCCCCTGTGTGTTTCAATGGCAAAGGTTAGAAGTGATTTCTACACATCAGATTTCCATTTCCTGTTAGGATTTGTCTCAGGGTTTTGACTGCCATATGAGTTCTGTTATACTCACAGACACCATTCAAACAGTTTTAGAAACTTTAGGGTGTTTTCTATATGCATATTCTAGTTACTGGGCAGGAGTAGTAACCAGATTAAATCGGGTACGTTTTTTTATCCGGCCGTGCAAATACTGCCCCCTATCCCCAACAGGTTAACTTAAAAAATGATTACTTGTTTGGTGTGTATTCATTTTGTGTGGGCTGTGTGGTGTTTACCGGTTTCTTTTGCCATTTTTATTTATTTATTTTATTTCACCTTTATTTAACCAGGTAGGCTAGTTGAGAACAAGTTCTCATTTGCAACTGCGACCTGGCAAAGATAAAGCATAGCAATTCGACACATACAACAACACAGAGTTACACATGGAATAAACAAAACATACAGTAGAAAAAAGAAAACAAAAAGTCTATATACAGTGAGTGCAAATGAGGTAAGATAAGGGAATTAAGGCAATAAATAGGCCATGGTGGCGAAGTAATTACAATATAGCAATTAAACACTGGAATGGTAGATGTGCAGAAGATGAATGTGCAAGTAGAGATACTGGGGTGCAAAGGAGCAAGAGAGAGAGAAATAAATAAATACAGTATGGCGATGAGGTAGATAGATGGGCTGTTTACAGATGGGCTATGTACAGGTGCAGTAATCTGTGAGCTGCTCTGACAGCTGGTGCTTAAAGCTAGTGAGGGAGATATGAGTCTCCAGCTTCAGTGGTTTTTGCAGTTCGTTCCAGTCATTGGCAGCAGAGAACTGGAAGGAGAGGCGACCAAATGAGGAATTGACTTTGGGGTAACCAGTGAGATATACCTGCTGGAGCGCGTGCTACGAGTGGGTGCTGCTATGGTGACCAGTGAGCTGAGATAAGGCGGGGCTTTACCTAGCAGAGACTTGTAGATAACCTGTAGCCAGTGGGTTTGGCGACGAGTATGAAGCGAGGGCCAACCAACGAGAGTGTACAGGTCGCAGTGGTGGGTAGTGTATGGGGCTTTGGTGACAAAACAGATGGCACTGTGATACACTCTACTCAACAAATTGGATGCAGTCTATGAGGCTATTTTATAGATGACATCGCCGAAGTCTAGGATCGGTAGGATGGTCAGTTTTACGAGGGTGTGTTTGGCAGCACGAGTGAAGGATGCTTTGTTGCGATATAGGAAGCCGATTCTAGATTTAATTTGGGATTGGAGATGCTTAATGTGAGTCTGGAAGGAGAGTTTACAGTCTAACCAGACACCTAGGTATTTGTAGTTGTCCACGTATTCTAAGTCCGAGCCGTCCAGAGTAGTGATGCTTGACGGGCGGACAGGTGCGGGCAGTGATCGATTGAATAGCATGCATTTAGTTTTACTTGCATTTAAGAGCAGTTGGAGGCCACGGAAGGAGAGTTGTATGGCATTGAAGCTCGTCTGGAGGTTAGTTAACATAGTGTCCAAAGAGGGGCCAGAAGTATACAGATTGGTGTCGTCTGCATAGAGGTGGATCAGAGAATCACCAGCAGCAAGAGCGACATCATTGATGAATACAGAGAAGAGAGTCGGCCCAAGAATTGAACCCTGTGGCACCCCCATAGAGACTGCCAGAGGTCCGGACAACAGGCCCTCCGATTTGACACACTAAACTCTATCAGAGAAGTAGTTGGTAAACCAGGCGATGCAATCATTTGAGAAACCAATTAAATAGTATGCTTTAACTTGTAGCTTAACTTGTAGGCTCTCTTCAAAAGTAAATGGGTTCTTTTTTTTGTAAATATTTTTTATGGTATTTTTCTAAGATAATGATTTATTTGTATTTCATTTTAATTTCTAACTCTGATTTAACTTTTGCCAAGTATGAGATTATCATTCCCCTAATGTATGCCTTAAAATCATCCCAAATTGACCTCTCGAGCGGCGCAGTGGTCTTTATTTTTTCGTTTACATATTTAATACATTACTTGTCTTGAAGATGCGCTATGTTCATTCTCCATATTCTGTCACTAAGTGTATTTTCTACTGGTGTAATTAAGCATGATTCATGAGAATGATCCGATATCACTATATCATGGATTTTAGAACCAGTATATTGTTGTGCTTTTTTTTTTTTGTAGTTGGGAATACAAATCTCCAGATGTCCTGTAAAAATATTTGTAGAGTCCCTATTCGATTGACGGGTTGGTTGTTTAGCAACCACACCGACGCCTGTACAACTATGGGACAAAACAGACAGGGTTGGCTTAGATTGTTGACAACATGTTAACAATATTTTCTCTCCAATGTTTGTTGATAACAAATCAATTTGCACAATGAGCACTTGTTGTCTCTAGAATACATCATTACAGTTGTTGGTTGGCTAACTAGTGAATTTGTGGCATATTAGCATTGACATCAAATCAGTCAAACACCTCAAAACAAAACACAGTATAAAGAACAAGATGAAACTAGCTGAAACAAGTTACTTACGATTCCCCACATGGCAGTTTCTTGTCATTGTTTGTAGCTATCTGGCCATCCAGAATCCCATCGTTTTTGTGACGTCAGCTAACCCATCTATACAACAGACAATCATACCTGTTCTACACAACACATTTCTGAATGTTCTATAACTTTTCACACAACCTGAACAGGCCCCAGGTTTCGATTCATACGCTCAGCTGGCTTTTCTGCCATGGGACTTGTTTTGAAGCTCAAATGCACATAAACTCAGCAAAAAAAGAAATGTCCCTTTTTTAGGATCCTGTCTTTCAAAGATAATTCGTAAAAATCCAAATAACTTCACAGATCTTCATTGTAAAGAGTTTAAACACTGTTTCCCATGCTTGTTCAATTAACCATAAACAATTAAGGAACATGCACCTGTGGAACGGTCATTAAGACACTAACAGCTTACAGATGGTAGGCAATTAAGGTCACAGTTATGAAAACTTAGGACGTTAAAGAGTCCTTTCTACTGACTCTGAAAAACACCAAAAGAAAGATGCCCAGGGTCCCTGCTCATCTGCGTGAATGTGCCTTAGGCATGCTGCAAGGAGGCATGAGGAATGCAGATGTGGCCAAGCCAATAAATTGCAATATCCGTGCTGTGAGACGCCACAGACAGTGCTACAGGGAGACAGGACGGACAGCTGATTGTCCTCGCAGTGGCAGACCACATGTAACAACACCTGCACAGGATCGGTACACCCAAACATCACACCAGCGGGACAGGTACAGGGTGGCAACAACAACTGCCCGAGTTACACCAGGAACGCACTAGCCCTCCGCCAGTGCTCAGACTGTCTGCAATAGGCTGAGAGAGGCTGGACTGAGGGCTTGTAGGCCTGTTGTAAGGCAGGTCCTCACCAGACATCACCGGCAACAACATCATCTATGGGCACAAACCTACCATCGCTGGACCAGACAGGACTGGCAAAAAGTGCTCTTCACTTATGAGTCACGGTTTTGTCTCACCAGGGGTGATGGTCGGATTCGTCTTTATCGTCGAAGGAATGAGCGTTACACCTAGGTCTGGAGCGGGATCGAGGTGGAGGGTCCGTCATGGTCTGGGGCCGTGTGTCACAGCATCATCAGACTGCCTGCAATGAGAACAAGCTCAATCTCAACACTGTGCGTTACAGGGAAGACATCCTCCTCCCTCATGTGGTACCCTTCCTGCGCTCTCATCCTGACATGACCCTCCAGCATGACAATGCCACCACACACATAACGAGCAGTATTGCTGATTTCCTGCAGGACAGGAATGTCGGTGTTCTGCCATGGCCAGCGAAGAGCCCGGATCTCAATCCCATTGAGCACGTCTGGGACCTGGTGGATCAGAGGGTGAGGGCTAGGGCCATTCCCCCCAGAAATGTCCGGGAACTTGCAGGTGCCTTGGTGGAAGAGTGGGGTAACATCTCACAGCAAGAACTGGCAAATCTGGTGCAGTCTATGAGGAGGAGATGCACTGCAGTACTTAATGCAGCTGGTGGCCACACCAGATACTGTCTGTTACTTTTGATTTTGACCCCCGCTTTGTTCAGGGACACATTATTCAATTTCTGTTAGTCACATGTCTGTGGAACTTGTTCAGTTTATGTCTCAGTTGTTGAATCTTGTTATGTTCATACAAATATTTACACGTGTTAATAAGTTTGCTGAAAATAAACGCAGTTGACAATGAGAGGACGTTTCTTTTTTTGTTGAGTTTAGATGCAGCCTTGCCCCAGATCTGTTTGTGCTCATATATTCTATCCTTAATGAGGGCAGACTGTTTGGCATGATAATGAGTGACAAGGAGTTGGCATGCCAGCATAAATAGACTGGATAGATGTACACTGACGGGTAGGCCATCATTATAAGTAAGAATTTGTTCTTAACTGACTTGCCTAGTTAAATAAAATGTAAAATAAAAATTTGATCTGCAGATGTTTTATATTTGTTGGTAGAGCCATGACTTCTTATAAACCCCATGACCTTTAATAACCTGATGACCTTTGACCCTGTGTGGCAGACTACTCCTGTGCCCTGCAAAGAGATATCCTGCTGCAGGGGCGCCTCTACGTCTCAGAAAACTGGATTTGTTTCTATAGCAACATCTTCCGCTGGGAAACGCTGGTACGGACTTTAGTTTCCTTTACCATTCTCTACGCTGGGTTACTCTGTCCCTTAATGCACAATGTGCCAAATTGCCCTCGTGCTTATGTATAGGCCATCTATTTTCTCTTAATAGAAGGTATTTGACTTCAAATTAAACTGATTTGCTTGGTTTGTTCCATATACTGCAGTATTAAAGCTACAGTCTAGGATTGGTGAGTCTGTAAAATCATATGTCTTATCAGAACCCAAAATATAAGGTTTTATTATTTCATGTTAACAAGCAACATATCTTCAAAATATGGTTAAAACCATAGAATCTTTATGATGCCAATGACTTGCAGCTAGAGCACTGTCTATCAATTTGAGTAGTGTTATCTTTCCCTCCGCTGTATACCAGAACAAGTCTGGTTGAGGACCCCATTCTGTTGTTTTTCCAATCAGACTGTAGCTTTAATGATAACATCTTTCATTTGCAGTAGTTCTAGGCTTTTCAGTAGTGATGTTATCTGTAGTCTTACACAGTTTCGCCTCTCTCTAGCTGACAGTCCGGCTGAAGGATATCTGCAGCATGACAAAGGAGAAGACTGCCCGCCTCATTCCTAACGCCATCCAGCTGTGCACAGACAATGACAAGGTCAGCACTGGACGCACACATGCATATATACACAGGCATGGACGATTGACACTCCTATTTGTCATATCTTTTTATTTGAGTCGAGAAAAATGTGTCCTCAGACCTGGAGCGAAGCCAGTCATTTAAAAAAAAAAAAAAAACATTATTTCACCTTTATTTAACCAGGTAGGCTAGTTGAGAACAAGTTCTCATTTGCAACTGCGACCTGGCCAAGATAAAGCAAAGCAATTCGACACATACAACAACACAGAGTTACACATGGAATAAACAAAACATACAGTCAATAATACAGTAGAACAAAAGAAAACAAGAAGTCTATATACAGTGAGTGCAAATGAGGTAAGTTAAGGCAATAAATAGGCCATGGTGGCGAAGTAATTACAATATAGCAATTAAACACTGGAATGGTAGATGTGCAGAACACAATAATGGTAAAGCACCCTTTACTGGCACCCTTTACTGGTTCTAATAGTTTACCAATCAGCTTGCTGCCGACTCTTAGCAAATGTAAAAATGATGACCAGATACAATGCTATTGCTCTCTAAACAAATTAACAACAGACTTTCAGCATGCTTATAGAGAAGGGCACTCAACATGCACTGCACTGACACAAATGACTGATGATTGGTTGAGAGAAATTGATGAGAAGAAGATTGTGGGAGCTGCACTGTTAGATTTCAGTGCATCCTTTCATATTATTGACCATAACCTTTTGTTAAAAAAATGTATGTTATTTTTTTTTTCTTCAACCTGCTGTATCGTGGATTCACAGCTATCTATCGAAAAGAACACATAGGGCTTTCTTTAATGGAAGCATCTCTAATGTTAAACATGTAAAGTGTGGTGTACAGTAGGGCAGCTCTCTTTGCCCTCTACTCGTCTCTATTTTCACTAATGACCTGCCGCTGGCATTAAACAAAGCCTGTGTGTCCATATATGCTGATGATTCAACCATTTACGCTTTAGAAACCACAGCTAGTGAAATCACTGCAACCATAAACAAAGAGTTTTAATAAACTAGTCCTGAACATCTCTAAAACTAAGAGGATTGCATCTGGTACAAATCATTCCCTAAATTCTAGACCTCAGCTGAATCTGATAATGAATAATGTGGCTATTGAGCAAGTTGAGGAGAATAAATTACTTGGTGTTACTTTAGAATGTAAACTGTCATGGTCAAAACCTATTGATTCAATGGTTGTAAAGATGGGAAGAGGTCTGTCCATAATTAAGAGATGCTCTGCTTTTTTGACACCACACTTCATAAAGCAAGTCCTGCAGGCTCAAATTTTATGTTATCTTTATTATTGTCCAGTCATATGGTCAGGTGCTGCAAAGAAGAAGGACCTAGAAAAGGTGCAGCTGGCGCAGAACAGAGCGGCACGTCTTGCTCTTCACTGTAATCAGAGGGCTAATATCAATACAATGCATGCCAGTCTCTCTTGGCTGAAAGTAAGGAGCGACTGACTGCATAACTTATTTTTATCAGAACCTCCGTGTTGAAAGTTTGCATAGTCAACTTGCACACAGCTCTAGCACACACACTTACCCCACCAAACATGCCATCAGGGGTCATTCCACAGCCCCCATATCCATAACATATTCAAGAAAATGCACAGTATTAAACACTGAGTGTACAAAACATTAGGAACGCCTTCCTTATATTGAGTTGCAGCCCTTTTTGCCCTCAGAACAGCCTCAATTTGTTAGGGCATGGACTATACAAGCTGTCGAAAGCGTTCCACAGGGATACTGGCCCATGTTGACTCCAATGCTTCCCACGGTTGGCTGCATGTCCCTTGGGTGATGGACCATTCTTGGGACACATGGAAAACTGTTGAGCATGAAAAACTCAGCAGCGTTGCAGTTCTTGACACACTCAAACCGGTCCGCCCCTAGCACCTACTATTATACCCCGTTCAAAGGCACTTAAATCTTTTGTCTTGCCCATTCACCTTCTGAATGGCACACATACGCAATCTATGTCTCAAGGCTTAAATATCACCTGGTCAGTCTGCGTCATGGAAAGTTGTTCCTAATGTTTTGTACACTCAGTGTATAGCGCCATGATTGCATCGAATGCCCTTCCATCTCACATTGCTCAAATGAACACCAAACCTGGTTTCAAAAAACAGATAAAGCAACACCTCTCGGCACAACGCCTCTCCCCCATGTGACCTAGATATTTTGTGTGTATGTACTGATACACTATATATACAAAAGTATGTGAACACCTTCAAATTAGTGGATTTGGCTATTTCAGCCATACCTGTTACTGACAGGTGTATAAAATCAAGCACACAGTCCATAGACAAACATTGGCAGTAGAATGGTCCGTACTGAAGAGCTCAGTGACTTTCAATGTGGCAATCTTAACGCTACAGCATACAATGACATTCTAAACGATTCTGTGCTTCCAACTTTGTGGCAACAGTTTGGAAAAGGACCTTTCTTGTTTCCGCATGACAATGCCCCGTGGGCACAAATCGAGATCAATACAGAAATGGTTTGTCGAGATCGGTGTGGAAGAACTTCACTGGCCTGCAAAGAGCCCTTACCTCAACCCCATTGAACACCTTTGAGAGAAATTATATTGCCGACTGCGAGCCAGGCCTAATCGCCTAACATCAGTGCCCGAACACTGTCAATGTAAATAGTCCTGGTGGTCATTTCATTAATTGTTCAGAAGTCTTATGGTTTGGGGTAGAAGCTGTCAAGGAGCCTTTTGGACCCAGACTAGGTGCTCCGGTACCGCTTTCCATGCGGTAGCAGAGAGAACAGTCTGAGTTGGGTGACTGGAGTCTTTGACAATTTTTGGGGCCTTCCTCTGACACCGCCTAGTATAGAGGTCCTGGATGGCAGGAAGCTTGGCCCCACTACCCTCTGTTGCGCCTTACGGTCAGATGCCGAGCAGTTGCCATACCAGGCGGTGATGCAACCGGTCGGGATGCTCTCGATGTATGGAGTTCTGTCCTTGAGCTGTTCTTGTCTATTAATGTTCTGTATTATGTCATGTTTCATGTTTTGTGTGGACCCCAGGAAGAGTAGCTGCTGCTTTCACAACAGCTAATGGGATCCTAATAAAATACCAAATATAAGACCAAATGCACACACAAACATATGCATGCACATACCTGTATTTGCGCCTGTGTGTATATAAAGTATGTGTACATACACAACTATTGAACTTTTTTTATGACAGACAGATGGCTTTCCTATCAGGTTGGTGATGTAGTATCCTGACCTTTTCTTGCTTCCTCCAGCACTTTTTCACCTCGTTCGGCGCAAGGGATCGGACATACATGATGATGTTCAGACTATGGCAGAATGCTCTGCTAGAAAAGGTACGACTGTTACATGTATGACTGTTCACTTTTAATTCAAATAAAATACTGTGGAGAGTGTATTGTTGCCAATTTAGTCAAAGCTCACCTTTTCTCCCTTCTATCACTTCTCCCTCTTTCATCTATCTCCTTTCTCTCTCCTTTCTCCCTCCTCCCTCTTTCATCTATCTGCTTTCTCTCTCTCTCTCCTTTCTCCCTCCTCCTTCTTTCATCAATCTCCTCTCTCTCTCTACTTTCTCCCTCCCTCTCTCCTTGCTCACTCGCTCTCTCTCTTTCTATCTATCTCAGCCTTTGTGTCCCAAAGAGTTGTGGCACTTTGTCCATCAGTGTTATGGTAATGAGCTGGGTCTGACCAGCGACGACGAGGACTACGTGCCGCCAGATGATGACTTCAACACCATGGGGTGAGTTTTGACCCCATAGTCACACACACCATGATCATGGATAAAGCGCTGGCACCGTTCCCCGTGCTGATAACGTTGACTTACAGCTGTTGCGCGTCCCCGTGTTTTAGGTATTGCGAGGAGCTGCCCGTGGAGGAGAACGACGCCAATGACGCCACCACCCTCGCCAAGACGCCAGACGTCAAGGGCGACACCAGCCCCCTGTTGTCCCGCAGAGTCTTCCCCGACAACGTCCTGCCCTGCCCGGGCATCATCGACCCTCTCCTTCCCGTGAGTACCACTAGATATTAGACCAATTCTTGCTTTGCATCACCTACAGACAAAACATTATAGAGTGTTCTAGAGTCAGCAACTTAGTCAGCTAGCCCACCTCAGACTCTGCTACCCAAGCCTGATGGGCCCCAACACTATACATTGGGTAAGGGCTGCTTAGGGCCTGTTTTTACATCAATATCTAGAATACGGGCAGGGCTTAGTTATCACTAAATTGATCTCTAACTGTTTAAAGCTGAGCCATTTGCTTGTGCTCTGCTGTACAGTACTGTCACATCTGACTAAGATCAACTTCAACCTCGTCAAATATAAGACCAGAACATTGTCTAAGTCGAGAGGAGAGATTATTTCACAGAAAAGAATAACGTTCCTTGAATAATCTGAGATTAGAGTAATGAAATGTAACTAACTAACAGCTAACTGCTCGAGCCCTTGCTATGGATACTCACACATAGACTAGCAGAAGAGCGGGAGCAGCCCAGGGAGCGAGGGACAGAGACCAGCAGATAATGGATACTAACAAAGGAAGGGCCTAAGTAGGGCAGGGCCTGAATGTTGCATGCATGGGTAGGGCTCAAGCTTAAAATTCATGCCCATGCAGGGCCCTCCCAAGATCACACCAGTGGCATTTCAAACATATTATCCCTTGCTGAGCTTTCAGTTTTACAAGTAGGTAGAGCAATGATCTGTGATTATGTTTTGACTTGACCCTTCGCTCATGACCCCCTCTTCCTCTGTAGTTTGATTTGGCCGCCGTGGACGATTTCCCCCTGTGTCTCCCTGATGACGAACTCCTGACCCTCCAGTTGCCGGGGTTGGACAACCGGAGCAGTGGTCACAGTAGTCCCGCCCCCTCGCCCTCGCTGGACTTCAACGACAACGAGGACCTCCCTACTGAGCTCAGCGACTCCTCCGAGACGCACGACGAAGGTTTGGGTCTCTTAAACATGCACAAGTGCGCTCACTGGCACACATGTGTGCATACACGATGACTCATTCACTCACTCACACACACAGTCACTCACTCACACACACTCACTCACTCACTCACTCACTCACTCACTCACTCACTTGCTCTCCTTCCTCTGTGTGTGCAGCAGGGGAGGTGCAGGCCTTTCATGAAGACCTGCATGGGAAGCAGTACATGAACGAGGTGTACGAGTTCAGCGTTGACAAGATGTACGATATCCTCTTCACCGAGTCCACCTTTATGAGGGACTTCCTAGAGCAGAGACGCTTTTCAGGTGAGACCACAGTACCCAGACCAGTTTTACCTTTTAGATCTTAATAATTAAGATTACATGGATAGGGAGGGACCTGATCCTTGATCAGTTTTTCTCTCCTTCCTCCCTTGAGGTAAATCCTTATCTGACATGTCTGGATTGGTAAAGTGGACACCTTGCTTTCGCTTATCTAATAACTCACAGATCAGAATTGTAAGAAGGCTGGAAGGATGCATTTTGAAAGAATTCAATGTGTGTCAGACTAAAACCTGGGCAAATGTTAAAGGAGTAAGGGCTGATCTTTGTGTCTGTCTTCACTCTTCGTCTAGACATAGTCTATCACCCCTGGAAGAAAGAGAAAGACGAGGCAGGCAACCAGACCAGAGAGATCATGTACACCGTCTCCCTCACCAACCCCTTGGCCCCCAAGACCGCCACCGTCACTGAGACTCAGGTGAGTGGAGCCTCCCAGTGGCAATGCAGGTCATAGAGGTTTTAAATGTTGTACATAGTTTGTTTTCATGCTTTGTTTGTGTTTGACGTAACGTAACTACAGTCACTGTTATGATCACCTGTGTGTAATGCATTATGAATGCTATTACGGTTATGAATGTATTTACAGGCTGCTTTTGGGAGCCACGGGTTGTTATGAATGCTTATAGCAATAGTTTTATTATTGATTATTTATAGAAGGTACTAAAACATATAGAAAAACCGCCACATTCATTTTCAGATGACAAATGGCTGAAAGTAGTTTGCAGCCTTCCAATTGCCAGAATCAGCCTTTTTTTGTCTGTTAACACAACTATTCCATATTTGTGTGGTTTAGACGCTGTACAAGGCCAGCCAGGAGAGCGAGTGCTACATCATAGATGCCGAGGTGATAGCACACGACGTCCCCTACCATGACTACTTCTACACCCTAAACCGCTACATGCTCACCAGGGTGGCCAGGAAGAAGTGTCGGCTAAGGTGAGAGATTTCCGTCTGTTCTTCCTATGATTGGAGATGGGGTGCTCCACTCTGTTAAAATGTGCTATATTAAAATTCCAACCAGGGTTGTGTTCAGTGGGGCACACTGTAGCAAAACGCTTTACAATGGAAGACAATAACAAGTGTTCTGATTGGATATGTTTAGGTAGTACCTCTCCATTTCACTCTGTTTAAAAATGTTTTCTCCTTACTGAACACAACCTTGATAATGCAGTACTTGACTCCTTGGGTGAAATGTATTCAAAATGTATTAAAAGAATAAGTCAAATTTAAGGTTGACCAAGCAGGTGTAATGACGGTTGAAGTGTGTGTGCGTGTGTGCGTGTGTGTGTGTGTGTCCTGCAGGGTATCCACAGAGTTGCGCTACAAGAAACAGCCGTGGGGGCTGGTCAAGGGCTTCATCGAGAGGAACTTCTGGAGCGGCCTGGACGAGTACTTCAGACACTTAGGTGGGCTATAGTTTCATGTAGAATATGAGTGGTATGACGCCTGGGGTCCAGTCTAGTATTTGTTAGCCTGATCCACCATCTTGCCAGCTGTGCTCTCGTTTCACTTTATCAAGAATCCGTGTAGCGGAACAGAAGTAAGCTCGCGAGATCAGGATGGTGGTGAGAGGCTAGGGATATGTCTTTCTTAAAACATTTAAATCAACTGCATGTGTTTGTATTCTCACTTGAGAAACTAGAATGAGTACTCTTTAGATACTGCTTAATCACCAAGATAAATTATTGAAGTAAATATTTAACTCAAAGAATGAAGTCATTTACTTTGCTTAAACCTCTAGTTTGCATGCCGGTCTGTTTAAGTGGTCTACTTAAGTGGGTCCTTTTGTAGTTGCCTTGCCAACAACTCACAACAAAGAAGTAAATGGCAGAAACATACTGGCACCCTGGCTATTGAATCTCTCCATGATTTAGGACCCAGCTTCTGAATACCATACAGTGTCATACTGGTTGCATCCCTAATGGCACCCTATTCCCTATATAGTGCAGTACTTTTGACCAGAGCCTTAAGGGCCCTGATCAAAAGTAGTACACTGTCTAGAGAATAGGGTGCCATATGAGAGAAACTGTGTTATACAGCTTGTGAAATAAGCATAAACCCTTTCCTTTAACTCTTTCCAGAGCTGGAGCTGAGTAAAGTGGAGGTGGTCCTGGTTGAGCCCCACAGACAGTCCCCCAAGGCCAGGGCTCTACGGGCAGGGGCGTTGAGGCGGCGGAAACGGCCCTTGGTCCACCTGCGGCCCCCCCACATGGACGAGGCCCTCAGCCCCGTCACCACCCCCGAGGACGAGGAGGAGGTCATCCACCGCCATCGCATCAAACAAGTGGCAGGTCAGACTGACTGCTGATGACTGTTTGACTCAGAGTATGGTGTACATTTTAGGACAGTTTTCAATCAGACCTGGGTTCAAATAATATTCAAATTCTTAAGAGGCTTGTGATGTGTGTTTTCCTGGCACAATGGAACAACTGTCAGAACAATTGCCACAATTTTTGTGTATCACTGCGCTGTAGCTTTTCCTAGCGATAGTCATCACAAAGACCTGTACTGTATCAGGGTTGTGAAAAACAAAAACTTTTATTACCTGCAACTGTAGTGTTTGATTAGGGCAGGAATTAAGCATTAGGTATTGCGTGGCTTTTTGTATTGATCCAAAATGGTCGCCTGTCTTCCTGCAGGTTCCACTCAGACCAGACACATCCCGGACCATGTCCCAGGGGGCCTAGCGCTCTACAGCGTCTCCAAGCTACTCCTCATCATCAGCTTTGTGTGAGTATCCTTCCACCGCCACCCTGGGGGCTGTCACCACAGCAACACCACGGCTGGTTGTTTGAGATTCTCTTTCATGTGTTTACTGAGAGGTACAACCGTAGAAATATAATTACTAGAAGGGCCAAAGCCCCTCAAATGTCCATTCTAGTAACTCTAATTCTATGGGTGGAGAACTATCCATTGAAGAACCCATAGATATCTCTGGTCTCTACTTTTCTCAGTTGATGTTGAATGTTTTGGGTGTCATTTATGTGTCAAAGTTGCCTGTGGTGACTCATCTGATTTTAAATCTGTCCACTTCAACACTTCTTGTTCTTGGTGTACTAAAGTGGAGAATGTCAAAAGGTTAACATTAATGGAGACACCTTTTGAAGAACACGTTGTATTAGCTAGCAAAGAGTGGTGCTGTTGCTAATTAATTGTTACTGCTTCTACACTCTTTAGCTAACTACCGTAATAATATTGTTTTTAAAAAATAAAACAATACTGACGAGGTGTCTCAAGTTGTGATAACATTTTGACATTGTGACAGGCCATGCGTTTCCACTTTCTAGGCGTACTGAAACCAAACATTGATAATCTAATATATTTTCCGTTTCCCCCTCTCCTACTACTCTAAAGCAGAAAAACACTGTCTTCTTGTCTGGTGGTGTGTGTAATTGTCCTCTCTCTCTTTCCCTGTCTCCATTCATGCATCCTATAGGATCTGTATAAGGTATTCAACTTTTTTCATAAAACCATGTTGATGATTAGATATGTGTTTGATGGTCTTGGTTCACCCCATACATACACTAGACAAGAGTGTTAACATATCCTTCCTTTGCAGTAGTTGATTCCAGGGGAATCCTGCTATCCTTAGTCTAACATAGATTTATGTTATCTCTACCTCTCTCTCTCTCTTTACTCTAAATATCTCTCTCTACTCTAAATATCTCTCTCTACTCTAAATATCTCTCTCTACTCTAAATATCTCTCTTTACTCTAAATATATCTCTCTACTCTAAATATCTCTCTCTACTCTAAATATCTCTCTTTACTCTAAATATATCTCTCTACTCTAAATATCTCTCTCTACTCTAAATATCTCTCTCTACTCTAAATATCTCTCTCTACTCTAAATATCTCTCTCTACTCTAAATATCTCTCTCTACTCTAAATATCTCTCTCTACTCTAAATATCTCTCTCTACTCTACCTCTTTCTCTCTTCTCCACATCTCTCTACTCTAAATATCTCTCTTTACTCTAAATATCTCTCTCTACTCTAAATATCTCTCTCTACTCTAAATATCTCTCTTTACTCTAAATATCTCTCTCTACTCTACCTCTTTCTCTCTTCTCCACATCTCTCTACTCTAAATATCTCTCTCTACTCTAAATATCTCTCTCTACTCTAAATATCTCTCTACTCTAAATATCTCTCTACTCTACCTCTTTCTCTCTTCTCCACATCTCTCTACTCTAAATATCTCTCTCTACTCTAAATATCTCTCTCTACTCTAAATATCTCTCTCTACTCTAAATATCTCTCTCTACTCTACCTCTTTCTCTCTTCTCCACATCTCTCTACTCTAAATATCTCTCTCTACTCTAAATATCTCTCTCTACTCTAAATATCTCTCTCTACTCTAAATATCTCTCTCTACTCTAAATATCTCTCTCTACTCTAAATATCTCTCTCTACTCTAAATATCTCTCTCTACTCTAAATATCTCTCTCTACTCTAAATATCTCTCTCTACTCTAAATATCTCTCTCTACTCTAAATATCTCTCTCTACTCTAAATATCTCTCTCTACTCTAAATATCTCTCTCTACTCTAAATATCTCTCTACTCTAAATATCTCTCTCTACTCTACCTCTTTCTCTCTTCTCTACATCTCTCTCTCTCGCACTGTCTACTCTCTCGCACTCTCTCTCTGTCTTCACTGTCTCTCTCTACTATCTCTACTCTCTCTCTCTCTCTCTCTGTTTACTCTCTCTCTGTCTCTCTCTCTATCGACTCTCTATATCTACTCTCTCTCTCTGTCTACTCTCTCTGTTTACTCTCTCTCTCTACAGTCTAGTATTGCTGGTGTTTCTGAACATGATGCTGTTCTATAAGCTGTGGATGCTGGAGTACACCACACAGAGTCTCACCTCATGGCATAGCATACGACCACAAGAAAGGTACTTCACACAAATACATACCAGCCCTGTGGAATGACTTTGGAATTGTATGTTAGTCACTTTTAGAACATTTATTCAAGTGTCACTCCACAGTATGACAGTAATTGACAAGACAGATTACAGATTAAAAACAGTGTTTGTGTGTGTTTCTCTTTCTCCTTCTCTCAGTAAACTGCCCCAGACCCAGCTGGAGTGGGCCCAGCTCCTGGAGTCGCAGCAGCGTTACCATGACGACGAGCTGCAGAAGTGGAAGGAGATCATCAAGTCGTCTGTGATGTTGCTGGATGAGGTGAGACAGCCAATCAGTAGAATACTGATGACCTTCGCATAACTGACCAATTAGGTCAGAGAAGGATTGTTCATTCACGAACTTTACCATTTGAGAATGTGTGTGTGTCTGTGTTTGTGTCTGTGTGTCATAAATGGTTGTTCAAACACACATGCAGTACTGTATTCAATGTGACGGCATGCAATGTGTATTCAATGTGATGTGAATTTAGGAATCAACTTGATTTACGAATGCTAAAAAACTTTGACATTGCATATACTTCCTATTGACTTCAATGCATGATTTAAAAAAAATATATATATATATATTATAAACAATGCATGATTTTTGCAAAAAGGTTTGTGAAGTCGAGCTTGTGAAGTTGAAATGTTTCCTTTGTCCCTCTACAGATGAAGGACTCGTTACTAAACCTGCAGAAGGGCATGGGTTTAAAGGACTATAACTCTGAATCGGAGGAGAAAGGGAGTCGATATCACTGAGAAACAATCCCAAAGCCACCAGCCGGGACATTATGTGCAATATCTAATCAACCATTCATGGGAACTCTTGGGAAAAGAACAGAAGGATGTTCTATTGCAAGGTGGACAGGGCCACTCTCCCACTGCCTAATTTCTGGCATGAAGTGACCTCATCACCATCAGGGCCGGAGTGGGACGGCAGCCATCGTTGCATCATGTGAAAAGACAGCAGTGATGGTCCTTGTTATCCGGGATCCTTGGGACGCCCCTACCACATTGAAGTTTAAATTTGAAATTGTTTAAGGTAATGGTTAAGGTTAGGTAAAGGTTATTGCGAAGGTTAGCGTTAGGGGTTAATGTTAGGGATTAGGGTAGGAACATCCCAAGGATTCCGGATAGCACTAACTGTGCCATGACCCACCTTGGCCTGAACTCTGAACTTTTTATCACCTTGTTTTCCGAGAATGTCGTACTGTAAAGTGTTTAGTTTTTGGTTTTGGGGGCCACGTACGGACATATAAGGGATGGCGTGGGGGGGCCAGTGAAAGCATGCAGTTTCTTGTCTCCGTCTGAAGAAAAAAATGCTTTCCTGGTGGAGATGTGTATTGAAACCTCGGTGTACTCGGTCTCAGACTGGGTAAGGGGTTCGTCCATTGCCTTTTTAGGAACTCTTGGACAAAGTTGTGGAGCTGCAGTATCCTTTTTTTAACAGACCTTTGGACTCTGGGAACAGGTTACGACCGTACCGGAAACATAATCAGCATGCAGTGTTTCAACACAATCCATCATTTCTAGGATAGAACCACAAAGAATCAAAGTATATTATAAATTAAAATATAATTACGTATTTATTTTTTTGTAGAAGTCAATTGCAGTCAGGGCCCATTTTTACCAGGCTTCCATGGTGTATCAGGGCAGGTTTCCCTGAGAGCTTGTGCCATGGCTTTGTGTTTCTATGTTTATGTGCTTGTCGTTTTCTAAGGCATGTCCTCTACTGTGTGTAGAGTAGCCCTACCCCTTTTGATTTGTGGACAGGGGAGCTAGCTATAGCTGTTAGCAGCAGTGAGAATGTATTGGTTAACTGGTTGTTACCATATATGGATGAGGTACACAGTATGTTTTGATGATGTAACCCTCTTCCATAAACAGGGCATTCTTTGCTCTAGCCAAACCTAAACGTTATCTCAACGTTGTGCTTAGGTTTTATCCAAACATGTCTCCAACCTTATCCTTCAGGATGATTTGTTTTAGGTTATGGATACACCTATTCATTGTTGCCAAGATTTATGTGTCAACTTTTATGCTAACGTCTGTTTTTTCAATTTGGGCAGTATTCTTGTCATCTTTTATTTGGCCACTTTGTGTTGTATCAATTCATCTGTGGCTGTCCTGTCCTTGGCTTGAATAGAATGTGCTCAGAGTGTACTGTATAGGCCTTGGTCTGTTCCCTAAGTGATTTTACACATGCAATGGAGCTTGAATGTGTCCCTACCTGCGCTACATAGATCATTCATGTTTTTCCCCCAGTATTTGTTACCAGCCTAAATACTGTCAGACAGAGAGCATAATGATCAGTGTTATGATAGTGTAGATGTTATACTCTGTCACTATATGAACTTTAAAGTGTTCAGCTTTTAACCAGAGGGAGTAGACAGTATTTTAGGGAGGGTATTTTTTCGTAGAGACGTTTACAAAGGGATACTGCAGCCGAACTGAAGTACGGCGACTACTACGATGTATTTGATGATTAAAACTGTGAAATTCCTCATTGAAAAATATGCTTGAAGCTGGAAAAAAAGAATCATGTATATTGTACAGTTCAGATATTTATTGATTTATTTATGTACAGTGTATACAAAAAATGTAAAACAAACGTTTGGGGAAATGATCAGTATTCACCCTCTGCAGACCTGTATTCAAATACCATTTCAAATCATTTCAAATATTTCAGCTTTGCTTGATTGAGCTTGCCTAGCTTTATGGACCAATTGAAAAGTCCTAAAACTGCAAACCCCAACCATTTGGTGTTCTAGGCAGGCTAATGCAAACACTCAAAGTATTTGAAAAATGTCTAAATGTATTTGAACTCGGGTCTGACCTTCTGTAGTCCTTTGTGTCGTCCTAAAAATGTCTGCCGTGGGCTATATTCTGGCATATTGGATGTGTCAAGTTGACGCTATCCACCATCCCACTTTGTCTAATGATTTCTACTGTGGCCGAAACTATCTGTTTAGCATCTCCCCCATCTTTCTATGGAAGCATATAGCTACCAAATATATTTTATTTTCAAATTGAATTTTGACAGCTATACACGTCCGTATTTGCCTGCCACCCATGTATTTATCATTGACTCTCTAGGATTCTTGTGATGACTTTGGAAACAAACAAAGCCATGTTCAACAGTTGATTCAGCCACTAACTGGTGTGTTTGAGGGATTTGGATGCAGGCATACAGTTCACGGTGTGCAGAAATAACATTTGAGCCAAAAGAATGTCAGAATTGAACAATGTTATACATTGGGATACAATGCTTTAGACATGGGTTGTATTCAGTAGGAAGCAAACGAGCCAAAACAGGGAGGGACCTACCTGAATTTGTCAAATAAGAAACTCATTTTTGTTTTCAGTTGTAAAACATTTTGCTGTGGTGTGCACTAATGAATACGACCCTGGACTCATTAGCATTGCACAGACAGGGGATGGGTACAACTCACGTACATTCCAAAAAGAGGAGGGTTTCATCTGAAAGAAGAAAAAAAACAATATGGATTGATACAGTCGGTAGCATTTCATACAAACTTTTGATTGCGAGTCATTTACGTTATTGCAGAATGATTTTCCCCGACACCCATGCGCTATGACATGGGTTAATGTTACTAAAATGGCCATTTGACCTAGTTCATGTCAAATTGCCCAATTTTAACAATGACAACGTGACAATTCAGGGCAGATGTATTCTTGAGAGAAAGAGCCCATGATGAGATTACAATGACCTGTACTGTACTTTACATTTTTTGCCTGTATCTCACCATGGCAATCATTTCTGTTGACATTGTGGCCCTTAGAAGAGGAGTAGAAAGCGGTCAACCAATGTGAGACGATGTGCAACTAAAAGAGTATTTGGGAGGAATAGCAAGGTATTCTGAGGTAATAGTAATCTCTTCCAAATGACTTGGTGACCCTTAAAGAAAACACTATTAATCTTATGCAATACATGTATTTAATGAATTCACTAACATTTTGACAGCAAGCTGCCTATGTTAGGGTTTCTGAAAAACGTAAGAGACCCTTCTGGACCCTTCTATAGTGAATGCATGCTAGCTTCCTGTCCCATTTGATTTCATTCACAATCTGATGTGTTCTATGCATGGGTGCTTTATATTGCAGGAATGCCTCAAATGGCACAGAAAAAAATGTACTCTGGTCAGTAAGCATGTTTGAGTGTCTGAGAAAACAAAAAAAATGTATTGCACCCAAAGAGTAGTGTTCTTCAAAAACCTGAAACTGAAAGAGCTTTACTCATTTGAATGCTCACAAAGCCACAGACCTGTTCATGTTTGCCTAATTGTAGAACATTCTAAATCAATTCTTAACAATTTGCAGAATATAGAGAATGTGTTATACTGAGTATGAGACATAAATAGCTAATTGAAAGGATGTATTTTAGAGCTTGTGTTTGTGGTTATGTTTCCTGACGACTCAAACTGAATTCTTCCACTGCTCTGTGTTCGCTACATACTTCAGTCTGAGACTTCCATCGTTGAAGTCGTTCGTGGTTACGTCAAAATGAGGGGTGTTGTACCAAACAGTCATCAGCGATCGGATCATGTCTAACCAATCAGATTATTTTCAAAACGCTGCTTTACCCGTGTGTTCTGGCTCTGGCCCAACCTGTCTGTTTCTGGGACCAATCAGAACAGTTAGAATGTGTTTGCATTCTAGAAATCGTCGGAGAGATACTCAGATCCAGACTCATTGCGGGGAAGAAACTATCGTCCGTGGGCGTGGCGTAACGTTTGGCCGGAGCAAGGTGTTTGGGTAGCCAGGCAAAGAAGCCTGAACTCCAATTCCTTCAAACCCTTCACTTCATTACACACACACACACACACACACACACAGAGAAAGACAGGTGCAATTTCTTCAGAACTTTTTCCATCTCAAACACTGTGGTATTATATCGTCTGTATCAATACCAGATGTTTTTTTTAAAGCCTTCTGATCTCCGATATATGACTGAAATATTCTGCTGAGTGGAGGACGGCTCATAATGTCTGGAACGGAGCAAATGGAATGGCATCAAACACCTGGAAACCATGTATGATACCATTCCATTGATTCCGCTCCAGCCATTACCGTGAGCCTGTCCTCTAAGGTGCCACCAACCTCCTGTGTTATACAGATAATATATTGTATTTCTATGTTGTGTATAGTTTCAGTGTACACAGACTAGTGAAACCCTTCTGCGCTGGCCGTGGTTTTGGGAAAAACTTTGAAAGAAAAAAAAAGATTCTGAAGGCTTTATCGGTTTGTGGAGGAGAGCTGGAGGGAATGAAATAAAGTAATTAAAAAATATGTATTTCTGTCTGACTCATCCCTGCTGCTGTCTGTTTCTGTCCATACCAATGAACTGTGATATTTTTTCAATAGGGGATTCTTCAGTACCCCCATGAGCAATGTTCACATTGCTTCCAATTTTGTCAGTGCTACATTTGGTCGTTCATCCAATTAAATTAATTTATAGTCACTATTTTCATTCATGTCATTTAATCTAATAATGATGCTGCCATGTTACTAAGTCATTTGTAAATGAGATGTATTTTATAGCCCTATTAAATAAGTGAGAGGAGGCATTTTGAATATCAGCTGTTAATCATTGTTCCTTTGTGTCCTTGCTTGTTATATCTGAGGTTGTTTAAGGTTATCTGAGGATGCGTAGCAAATGGCACCCTATTCCCTATACAGTACACTACTTTTGTCCAGAGCCCTACATAGACATACACTCTGAGACATACTGTACATTCCCTACACAGGAAACAGGGTGCCATTTGTGAAGCAACTAGCTATAACCCAGCAATGTTTAGGTGAGAGGTGTGGACTCTTCAGGCTCCACGCTCCATATAGGCAAATGTCCCAGACACCTAAAGGTGGGATGAGGAAAACAGTTGATATGTACACCCAAGCTGTTATGGAGCACTAATGTGATTTAAGTCTCATTTCATCATCAATCTGCTATGATCTGAAAACCGATTCCATCACTGTAGATGAGCAGATCCCACGTTTCAACTGTCCACAGGTCCAAAGGAAAAGGAAGACTATATAGGACTATTGAGATGCTACGCTGTACTCTAGACTGGGTCTTGCATAGACTTATAGTTCATACTAAAAGAGGGTGGCCATGCGTGTGTGAGGGAGAAATAAAAAAAGGAGATGCATGTGGCCACCAGATGGCGCCTTCCCCTTGTTAGGCTGTAATGTACACAATCTACAGGCAGGCAGTATGTCTCCAGTAGCCTACTTATCAGTGAACTTTGCAACCAACCTTTATTTGTTTCATGTATAAATAGCGTATAGAACCGTCGGTCTCCCTTGCTACTAGTCATACGATATCACTGATTCCGTTTTAACTGACAACAATGGGTTTATAGGCGAGGTAGCCAGAGGTGCTTGGATTTTCATGAAAGGCTGGTACAACTTGATCAACGCGTCACGATCCCTTGGTGTCAACTTTTAGGCATTAATGAAAGATTAATTCACTGAACTGGCTGGGTGAATGTGACCTTGCGCGTTTAGGAATACAAAGGAGAGCTTGTTGTCCAATCACATCTTGAAGAGCAGAATACCTTATGAATATTAACTATTGTGGGTTCTGGGTAACCAATGGTCCCTCTGAAAAAACCAGGCATGCTAATGTACAATTGACAGCTACGGAATTGAAATCCAGAACATCATTGAGCGAGCACTAGGTATGGGTTCGGTTCTGCATACAATGATTCGCAGCTGTATGTATAGTTTACTGTCGCTACTTCGCTTTAAAACATGTATATCAAAACCAAAGAGTAAAGTCACTTTGAAATGAAATATGCAGTCAATTTAGCCTCACTTGGATACTAGTGGGAAGGAACGGCCAACGGCTGAGAAACGATCAAAGAAAAGCCAAAGAGTAAGCCACTCTCAGAGCAAGGGAGAACGATGTACCGAGCGTTTTCTTTCCCAATGACAGCGGAGCGCAGTCGGAATAAGGAGCGCCTTGAGGCGAGTTTGGCCGGTCTGTGTGAGTTGGAGCTGCTGAAACAGAGGCAGGAATGTCTGGTGCTCAGTGCCCTCTCCCTCGGGGACTCTGTCCCAGGACGCCCGGCATGGGGCGATGTCCGGCCCGCTCCGGAGACAACCAACTGTGCGTCAGACGACTTTAGTTATAGGCGCCATACGGTAAGACGACTTTCATATTATTGTACTTAAAATGCATAAGTTGCATAATTGATCGCAAGTAACGGTCATGTAGTCTATAGTTGTACATTTCTATAATTTGGTATTACTGCGCGTTCATGGAAAGCTGTAGAAGGGGATTTGTTACGCTTTTAATGCTCTTGGAATGATGGCCGTGAAATTCTAAATCTATCCTATATAGCTAACCTATATAGAGTGGATCTGTGCCGAATAACGGTACGATCCGAAATGTGGACCAGACTGCCCCATACTGTGTGACCGGAGCGCGCGTGACCATTTAAGGCAAACTTCGGTGCTTGAGTTTTTCATTCCATTGTCCCTTGACGGTGTTTCGAAAAAATAAAAGTATATCAGCCAGCTATATTGTCTATATCGAGTTAGTGATAAATGATCCATTGTTCTGAAAAGGTCGGACCGTGCGCAACCTAACAGGTAAGGAATTTTTTTTGCAATTTTGCAACAAGTATTATTTTCTCTATGCATGAAATTGTTGATGTGGGGATAACCTGGACATGCATGGCCTTGCACATTTGCTACGAAAATTTTGATCCATATATTTTATGGTAAATACATTTACTTCCGCCGGCAATGAACTATCTAGTTTAAAAAATTAATCCTGCTACATCTTTGCCTCCAGCATCAAGCGAGAAAGTGTATGTAAATGCATCCTAAACTAAACGGTAGCCTAGCATGGCTGCTCTCCATTTATTAGGCTATCTAGACTGAAAAACGATGCGCATGACTTGCACACGACCCCTATAAAGAGGTCACTTTAAATCGGTGATAGATATAAATGGATGGCCTTTCTTTCTCTCTCTCAGTCGCTTCAGACCACTGTGTGAACAATGGCCTCGGGTTAAAAGGAATATTGATGGGCCTACAATTGGGCCATTGCTCTTGTGTTGTGACACATTGATAACCTTGTGGACCATTTGGTAAGGCGTTAATGGTTGAAATATTGTTTTGGATTGTCTTCGTGGGTTTTGAACATTATGTTTCAATATCTTCAAAATGTTAATTATGATGATTTTATGTGACTATTTTTACATAAAATAAAGATAGGGCCATGCAGTTTCCTGATTGATTCTCAATTCAAGGTAATTGTTGGTCCTTGTCCCATCATGCTCTAGCGACTCCAGTCTAGCAACTCCTATGGCAGGCCGGGCACATGCACGTTGACACAGTCACGGGTTGTGCCTAGAAGGCCAGCATCCTGAAGTCGCCTCTTCACTGATGACGTTGAGACTGGTGATTTGCGGGTACTATTTAATGAAGTTGCCAGTTGAGGACTTGTGAGGCGTCTGTTTCTTAAACTAGACACTCTAATGTACTTGTCCTCTCACTCTGCACCAGGGCCTCCCACTGCTCTTTCTATTCTGGTTAGAGCCAGTTTGCGCTGTTCTGTGAAGGGAGTAGTACACAGCGTTGTACGAGATCTTCAGTTTCTTGGCAATTTCTCGGTTGGAATAGCCTTCATTTCTAAGAACAAGAATAGACTGACGAGTTTCAGAAGAAAGTTCTTTGTTTCTGGCCATTTTGAGCCTGTAATCGAACCCACAAATGCTGATGCTCAACTAGTCTAAAGAAGGCCAGTTTTATTGCCTCTTTAATCAGCACAAGTTTTCAGCTGTGCTAACATAATTGCAAAAGAGTTTTCTAATGATCAATTAGCCTTTTAAAATGATAAACTTGGATTAGCTAACACAACGTGCCATTGGAACACAGGAGTGATGGTTGCTGATAATGGGCCTCTGTACGCCTATGTAGATATTCCATTAAAAATCATCCGTTTCCAGCTACAATAGTCATTTACAAAATTAACAATGTCTACACTGTATTTCTGAGCAATTTGGTGTTATTTTAATGGACAAAAAATGTGATTTTCTTTCAAAAACAAGGACATTTCTGAGTGACCCCAAACTTTTGAATGGTAGTGTGTGTATATATATATATATATATATATATATATATATATATATATATATATATATATATATATATATTATATACTGCTCAAAAAAATAAAGGGAACACTTAAACAACACAATGTAACTCCAAGTCAATCACACTTCTGTGAAATCAAACTGTCCACTTAGGAAGCAACACTGATTGACAATACATTTCACATGCTGTTGTGCAAATGGAATAGACAACAGGTGGAAATGATAGGCAATAAGCAAGACATCCCCAATAAAGGAGTGGTTCTGCAGGTGGAGACCACAGACCACTTCTCAGTTCCTATGCTTCCTGGCTGATGTTTTGGTCACTTTTGAATGCTGGCGGTGCTTTCACTCTAGTGGTAGCATGAGACGGAGTCTACAACCCACACAAGTGGCTCAGGTAGTGCAGCTCATCCAGGATGGCACATCAATGCGAGCTGTGGCAAGAAGGTTTGCTGTGTCTGTCAGCGTAGTGTCCATAGCATGGAGGCGCTACCAGGAGACAGGCCAGTACATCAGGAGACGTGGAGGAGGCCGTAGGAGGGCAACAACCCAGCAGCAGGACCGCTACCTCTGCCTTTGTGCAAGGAGGAGCAGGAGGAGCACTGCCAGAGCCCTGCAAAATGACCTCCAGCAGGCCACAAATGTGCATGTGTCTGCTCAAACGGTCAGAAACAGACTCCATGAGGGTGGTATGAGGGCCCGACGTCCACAGGTGGGGGTTGTGCTTACAGCCCAACACCGTGCAGGACATTTGGCATTTGCCAGAGAACACCAAAATTGGCAAATTCACCACTGGCGCCCTGTGCTCTTCACAGATGAAAGCAGGTTCACACTGAGCACGTGACAGAGTCTGGAGACGCCGTGGAGAACGTTCTGCTGCCTGCAACATCCTCCAGCATGACCGGTTTGGCGGTGGGTCAGTCATGGTGTGGGGTGGCATTTCTTTGGGGGGCCGCACAGCCCTCCATGTGCTCGCCAGAGGTAGCCTGACTGCCATTAGGTACCGAGATGAGATCCTCAGACCCCTTGTGAGACCATATGCTGGTGCGGTTGGTCCTGGGTTCCTCCTAATGCAAGACAATGCTAGACCTCATGTGGCTGGAGTGTGTCAGCAGTTCCTGCAAGACAAAGGCATTGATGCTATGGACTGGCCCGCCCGTTCCCCAGACCTGAATCCAATTGAGCACATCTGGGACATCATGTCTCGCTCCATCCACCAACGCCACATTGCATCACAGACTGTCCAGGAGTTGGCGGATGCTTTAGTCCAGGTCTGGGAGGAGATCCCTCAGGAGACCATCCGCCACCTCATCAGGAGCATGCCCAGGCGTTGTAGGGAGGTCATACAGGCACGTGGAGGCCACACACACTACTGAGCCTCATTTTGACTTGTTTTAAGGACATTACATCAAAGTTGGATCAGCCTGTAGTGTGGTTTTCCTCTTTAATTTTGAGTGTGACTCCAAATCCAGACCTCCATGGGTTGATAAATTGGATTTCCATTGATTATTTTTGTGTGATTTTGTTGCCAGCAAATTCAACTATGTAAAGAAAAAAGTATTTAATAAGATTATTTCTTTCATTCAGATCTAGGATGTGTTGTTTAAGTGTTCCCTTTATTTTTTTGAGCAGTGTATATGTATATATATATATATATATATATATATATATATATATATATATATATGTGTATGCACAATTCATGGATTATGTTTTAAATGCTCCTAAAAGTGCATTGAATTTATACATTTTCCTGTTTCAAAAATATATTGTTCAAAACAAACTGTTCAGCTACTTCCTACTCTGCCCCTCAGTGACTGCCAATAGCAGCAGCAGCTCCCCTTCCGTGGGCACATAGGCCTTTCTAACATTGCTTGGGTCGTTTTGCCTGCTATTTGCCCCAATGAAATAGCAGGATTTCATAGCATAAATTATAACAGCACAAGTTAAATGGACCGTCCTGGGCTGCTCAAATGTGTGTCCATTCAGTCAGATCTTCTGGGTCTGCTCTAGTCTCCATCCCAGTGAGTCTCTCATTGTCAGATGGCTTACTTCCTTACGCGAGACTAGATCTGCTCTATCAGGTACAGATGGCGCTAAAGCAAAAAGCTAATTGTAATTAACTTGTAAATAAATAATCAGAACAGTCATGGGACATGATAAACCAGACAACTACTTCCAACAAGAGTCAAGGGAAAGAGGGATACACTAGCTAGAACCTTCTCATCGTAGATCTGGTAGGACAAAAAAGCATGGCCAATTTGATTTTGTCCCCACCCCATGTTGTTCATCATGTTCTACTGTTGGTGAGAGGGCAACATGTTGTGTGGACTAAAACAGCATAAAACCGGGTGTATTACAAAGCATGATGCAATTAATTAGCCAGCTAAAGTAATTTTGAAAATCATTGAGAAATTGTTTGGTCGATTTTTGGTATGGTTAATTAGCCAGTTATATACCTTTGATAAGCAGCTAGCTAGCAATAGCTAGCTGGTAGCTTGCTAGCTAATTAGCTCCAATGCCAATTTCATGGCTTTCTAAACTAATATGACTAACTCGGAAATATGAAGTTATTTGAGAATAAAAGTTAATTGGCTAGCCCATCATGCTTTGTGACATTATGTTAGCTAGCTATCCCCAGTTAGATAACCTGTTTTCACTTATTGTGTTCTCCCTGGTGCACTCGTTTGTTCATGATGTGAGCTGGCTGGTTGCAGTGGTCATTCGTTTTTTGACATGCAAAAGTTAAATGGGTGTGTCTATGCTGTTGTTCCAGTGCAGAGATCGATTATATATTCTCAAAGAAACTACCAGTAGTTTGAAAAAATGGCCTCATATTTCTGTCATGCTGCTTTGTTTACAACTCCAACCACCTTGCGCCACAGGTATTGAGCCAATCAGCGGCTGCCACTGACTGACAGGTAATTTCTGGAGCACAATATATGCACCAAGCAAAAGATTGACTATCATTCTGTCTTCAAATGCTTTCCTACCTAGATATGTTACGAATTCATCATTGGGAGCAGTTTTCCAATGAAAGAGGGATTCATTAAGCAAAGTATAGGCCAATCCATAGGAAATAATGATTTTGCCATTTGATCTCCTCCTCACACTAAGGGTTCCTCCTAAATGATACCCTATTCCCTATATAGTGCACTACTTATGACCAGAACTTATTGGGCTCTGGTCGAAATTAGTGCACTATATAGGGCAAAGGGTGCTATTTGGGACGTACAAAGCTGACCCTTTGCCGATAGCCTGCTCTAAGACCAGACCTCACATCTGCCTGATTGTTAACTAAACAGTGCTTGATTCTCCCTCTGTAGTGGGATAAAGATAAGGCCAGGTGTAAAGATGTAAAGATAAGTTCAGGGCCAGGTATAAGGGGTTGGTGTGTGTGTGTGTGTGTGTGTGTGTGTGTGTGTGTGTGTGTGTGTGTGTGTGTGTGTGTGTGTGTGTGTGTGTGTGTGTGTGTGTGTGTGTGTGTGTGTGTGTGTGTGTGTGTGTGTGTGTGTGTGTAGCCTACAGTGTGTGTGTGTGTGTGTGTGTGTGTGTGTGTGTGTGTGTGTGTGTAGCCTACAGTGTGTGTGTGTGTGTGTGTGTGTTTTCACGCCTAACTGTGAATGGGTAAACATTATGGAGTGTCAGGCGAATGTGGGCACAGAGTCAAAGTGGGGAGTAAGTGAGAGACAGAATGTAGGTTCTTGTCACGTCTCTCTTGTTGTGGGGTTTCTAGACAAGCTCTGGGGTGACATTTTACTTAGGTACAGATCTAGGATCAGATTTGTATTTGTATTTATTATGGATCCCCATTCAGCTACTCTTCCTGGGGTCGTGCAAAATTAAGGCAGTTTATACAATTTTAAAACATTACAATACATTCACAGATTTCACAACACACTGTGTGCCCTCAGGCCCCTACTCCACCACTACCACATATCTACAGTACTAAATCCATGTGTATGTATTCCCATCCCCCATACCTAAACTTAACCATTAGTGGGGAAAATGCTAAACTCACCCAACATATGCCTCTTGGGGTAACTTCACCCTAGTCCCTCTACACACAGTCCCTGGGATGAGGAGAGGGTAGAAGTGGATAGAAGCCCCTAACCACTGATGTAGGGTCAGATCTTTTTCCTTCCCACTAATGGTGTCACACCCTGATCTGTTTCACCTGTCCTTGTGCTTGTCTCCACCCCACTCCAGGTGTTGCCCATCTTCCCCATTATCCCCTGGGTACTTATACCTATGTTTTCTGTCTGTCTGTGCCAGTTCCTTTTGTTCGTTCAAACCTACCAGCGGTTTCCCTTTCTCCTGTCTTTGCTATTGTCCCTGTTTTCTAGTTTCCTGGTTTTGACCTTTCCTGCCTGCCCTGACCCTGAGCCTGCCTGCCATCCTGTACCTTTCCCTCTACTCTGGATTACCAACCTCTGCCTGACCTGACCCTGAGCCTGCCTGCCATCCTGTACCTTTCCCTCTACTCTGGATTACCGACCTCTGCCTGACCTGACCCTGAGCCTGCCTGCCATCCTGTACCTTTCCCTCTACTCTGGATTACCGACCTCTGCCTGACCTGACCCTGAGCCCGCCTGCTGTTCCGGTGCCTTACACCCTCTCTGGATCATTGACCCCTGCCTACTTGACCTGTAGTTTTCCCACCCCTGTTTAAAGAATAAACGTTAGTTTCTTCAACACTGTCTGCACCTGGGTCATACCTTAAAACGTGATAGTAGGAACTGGCCATGACTGACCCAGCAGACTTGGACCAGCTCTACAATGCCATCTCCTCCCAAGGAGCCACCATTGGAAGGCACAAGGAGTTGCTTTGCAGTCTGATGGAAGGGTTCCAGGACGTGGCCGAAAGTCACGGCCTAGCATTGGACACATTGCGGGAGCAATTCCATGGGCTGTCTACTAAGCAGCCTACCACGACGGTACCCTCCCAGCCCCTCAGTAATCCGGCTGGTAGCAGTGCTGTCACCCCGGTTTCCTGGGAACCCTGCTTACCTCCCCCGGGGCACTTTGATGGAGAGTCGGGCACCTGTCGGGCATTTCTCGCTCAGTGTTCCCTCGTCATGGAGCTGCAGCCTTCCTCCTTCCCCTCGGACCGCTCTAAGATAGCGTACCTCATCACGCTGCATACCTCATCAAGCATCACGCTGATGCCTGCCCCGGGACGTCTTCCTGGGGGCTTGGAAATTGCCCCGGACCTCTTCCTCAGCCCCACGGAGTACCAGGCCCGGGCCACTTCGCTTCCGCAGCACCGACCAGTATCCAAGAAGGCCAAGCCAAATGCGCTGGCATGCCGCTATAGCCCCGCGGCTACACCCCCTGAAGCCGAGACCTTTCACCCCCGCTCCAAGATCATTAGCCCCTCTGCTGTTCGTCCTCTGTAGCCCCGTACCCGCCTTATAATTCCTACCTTTCCTGTGTCTAGTACTAAAACCATGCCTCAAAGCCCTTTGTCTCCTGTTTCCAGGAGGAGAGGTGCTGGGTCTCCACTAGGGACATCCTGGACCCAGGCCTCATCTGAGATCCAACGGTGGCACCCTGCTCAACCAGGTATGCGCCCAGGTAGGATGCCAGGTGGTGTCCCTTGGGGGTGGTACTGTCACGCCCTGATCTGTTTCACTTGTACTTCTCTCCACCCCCCTCCAGGTGTTGCCCATCTTCCCCATTATCCCCTGGGTACTTATACCTGTGTTTTCTGTCTGTGCCAGTTCATTTTGTTCATTCAAACCTGCCAGCGTCTGCACCTGGGTCATACCTTAAAACATGATAAATGGTTTATATAAGGGGATAAGGTTATCTGATCCTAGATCTGTGGCTAAGGACAACCTCGATTTTTTTACCCCACACCATCTCCAACCCCCTGAAAATAACCCCCATGTTGGCTTCTTTCCACCACCACAGAGCTCCACGGAAGCCGACTACCAACCTCCATACCCAGCTTCGGTGCTCCCTGCTGGGCTTCGCTGAGCAGAGGGTTGGCCTGTCTTCCCTGCTGGGAGTTGGAGGATCCAGCAGGGGCATAATTAGCCGTGCTCAGTGCTGAGGGACGCTGTTAGCGGTTGTTAGCAGTTAGCTGCAGCGCAGGCTGTTAATAATTGATGGGAACAAAAGGTTTAATTGCACAGGAATCCTGCCTGAGGAGAGACATGAGTGAGAAGCTAGGGATGGGGAGTGTGCGTGTGGACTCGTGTTTGTGTGTGTGTGTGTGTGTGTGTGTGTGTGTGTGTGTGGGTCTATTGTAGCTGGGTAGAAAGGGAGTTGTAATGTAGTGCTGGTGTCTGTCTGTTAGCGTGAGTGTTTTGGTAGTGTGAGAGGGATGGGAGAGGGCTGAATAATTCATCCAGAGAGATGGAGATGCCTGTGGAGATTGATTGATTAAGTGTTGCTCTAAGGCAGTGGTAACCAACCTTTTCTGAGGCAAGATCACGTTCTGAATCAAAATTCAAGCCGAGATCTACCGCTCTGATTTTTTTTAACAGTGTAAGCCTATGCAACATTAATAACCAATTAAAAACAGTTATGTAGCAATGAGGTTTGTGCAGTAGGCTATAGGCCCAATATGTTATCACTGCATATTGGCTATGCTTGAATTGTCCTGCCAATGTTTTTCTTCTCAGACCATTTTGAAATGACAGTGCCTTCGGAAAGTATTCAGACACCTTGACTTTTTCCACATTTTGTTACGTTACAGCCTTATTCTAAAATGTATTAAATAGTTTTTCCCCCTCATAAATCTACACACAATACCCTATAATGACAAAGCAAAACAGGGTTTTAGAAATGTTTGCTAATTTATAAAAAAGTTACTGAAATAATACATTTACATAAGTATTTAGACCCTTTACTCAGTACTTTGTTGAAGCACCATTGGCAGCGATTTACAGCATCGATTCTTCTTGGGTACAAGCTTGGCACACCTGTATTTGGAGAGTTTTTCCCATTCTTCTCTGCAGATCCTCTCACGCTCTGGCAGGTTGGATGGGGAGAGATGTTCGATTGGGTTCAAGTCCGGGCTCTGGCTGGGCTACTCAAGGACATTCAGAGACTTGTCCCGAAGCCACTACTGCATTGCCTTGGTTGTGTGCTTAGGGTCGTTGTCCTGTTGGAAGGTGAACCTTTGCCCCAATCTGAGGTCCTGAGCACTCTGGAGCAGGTTTTCATCAAGGATCTCGCTGTACTTTTCTCCGTTCATCTTTGCCTGTATCCTGACTAGTCTCCCAGTCCCTGCCGCTGAAAAACAACCCCACCGCATGATGCTACCACCACCATGCTTCATTGTATGGTGCCAGATTTCCTCCAGACGTGACGCTTGGCATTCAAACTCCAAGCAGGCTGTCATGTGCCTTTTACTGAGGAGTGGCTTCCGTCTGGCTGCTCTACCATAAAGGCCTGATTGGTGGAGTGCTGCAGAGATGGTTGTCCTTCTGGAAGGTTCTCCCATCTTCACAGAGGAACTCTGGAGCTCTGTCAGAGTGACCATCGGGTTCTTGGTCGCCCCCCTGAGCAAGACCCTTCTCCCCCGATTGCTCAGTTTGACCGGGCGGCTAGCTCTAGGAAGAGTCATGGTGGTTCCAAACTTCTTCCATTTAACAATGATGGAGGCCACTGTGTTCTTTGGGACCTTCAATGCTGCAGAAATGTTTTTGTACCCTTCCCCAGATCTGTGCCTCGACACAATCCTGTCTCGGAGCTCTACGGACAATTCCTTCATCCTCATGGCTTGGTTTTTGCTCTGACATGCACTGTCAACTGTCGGAAAATTATTTCCAAATCATGTCCAATCAATTGAATTTACCACAGGTTGTTGTAGAAACATCTCAAGGATGATCAGTGGAAACAGGATGCACCTGAGGTCAATTTAGAGTCTCACTGCAAAGGGGCTGAATACTTATGTAAATAAGGAATTTCTGTTTTTTATTTGTAATACATTTGCAAACATTTCTAAAAACCTGTTTTCGCTTTGTCATTATGGGGTATTGTGTGTAGAATGCTGAAGATTTTATTTATTTAATACATTTTAGGGCTCCCGAGTGGCGCAGCGGTCTAAGGCACTGTATCTCAGTGCAAGAGGTGTCACTATAGTACTTGGTTCGAATCCAGGCTGTATCACATCCGGCCGTGATTGGGAGTCCCACAGGGCGGCGAACAATTGGCTGTAATGTAACAAAATGTGGAAAAAGCCAAGGGGTCTGAATACTTTCCAAAGGCACTATATATTTAAAAAATGTAGGTATATGATCACACTGGTAATAGATCATTTGTTGTATTACTTGTGAGGCAGAGCTGGGTGAGCATAATAATTAGATTTTTTTTTTCTGGACTGATGGCCTGCTTCTGAGGGGAGGGAGAGAGCAGTGGTGAGGCTGAAAAGGAGACAGTCTTCCAGCTTATTGCAAAACTCAAGTCGCATTGCATTATTTATGCCTCATGCACCAATTCATGTTACTTCTATGACCAGAAAAAGTGAAATATTCCTCAATATTAAAAAAGACACAAGATGCTAATAATAACAACGCAAGCTTATCTAAACACTTTGCTATACTCATTCATTGCACCTGCAGTGCTGGTTATAGCGTGAGTGGAAGTAGGGAGAACGCACATTTTATGGCTACTAAAAGCATGCTGCTATTGGGCACGCAGTCAGAATGCCTGAGTGTGATTAACCTTTCTTCACGTCCCATCACCACTTCTTTCGTCCCCACTGCATCATGTAATGACTTTGACACCACAATAGAGTTTTAGAAATGATTTAGTATATTGAGACTTAGGGAGTTCTTCTGTCCTATAAATGATGAGTGTGAATGTGTCAAGTATGGGTGAGACAAGTGTTCAGACACAATAGAGAATGACATTTCCCACAGAACGAATAACCCTGTTCGAGCCAAATCCACCTTTTGTCTGCCCAGATACAGAAATCCCTCCCTAGAAACATACTGCAGATTGGTGGAAAAAGATGTCTCTGATTCTGAATAAAAAACAAGAATACAGAGTCTATAATAATCTCCCTAAAGAACAGAGACAAGCATTGGATGATTTAAAAAAGATTCCACTTTGATAGGGCGTAATGCTGATAAGAGCGCAGCTGTGGTGTTGTTAAACCGTGATGACTACCGTAATTTCCGGACTATTAAGCGCACCTGAATATAAGCCGCACACACTGAATTAAAAAATATATATTATTTTGAACATAAATAAGCCGCACATGTCTATAAGCCGCAGGTGCCTACCGGTACATTGAAACAAATGAACTTTAGTTGTCTTTTTGCACTGAGTAAATTCCTCACGCTGCTGTTTCCAACGTCTTATCATCGACTCATTAAGACCAAGCTCCCGTGCAGCAGCTCTATTTCCTTTTCCAACAGCCAGATCAATCGCCTTCAACTTGAAAGCTGCATCATATGCATTTCTCCGTGTCTTTGCCATGATGAGGGTGACAAAATGACTACCGTAATCAGAATGATGGGAAGTTTGAGAGCGCTCGATTTAATCTAAACAGTAAACAAAAAAGTTGTTTGACCTTAACCCGTTCGGCAATTTCATTGGTCTAATGAAAGCTTCATGCCGCCAAAAAACTGAGCACGTCACAGAATGTTTTTTTGGAAAAAAAAAATTGAAAGCGGGAAAAATCCATATATTAGCCGCGTCATTGTTTAAGCCGTGAGGTTCAAAGCCTGGGAAAAAAATTGCGGCTTATAGTCTGGAATTTACGGTATGTGAATAAGATCCGGGGACAATTGAACACCACCACTTTCTATCAGAAATTGTCACGTGACCCCACACCACTGTTCAAAGATAAAATTCACTGCAAGCTGAAGTCTCTTGTGGAAAGGTGAGACATTATGCAAAAAGAATATGAGAATATGAAAGTAGACTATCCAATCAGGAGCATTATTCATGCCTTACCAAAAATCCACAAACGATTGGATAAGCCACCAGGGAGACCTATTGTGGCCTCCATTGGCTCATTGACTGAAAATATGTCTGCTTTTGTGTCGGCTCGACTGGTTGGTTACCACGGCTCTCAGGGGATCGCTGTGTCTTGCTTTCAATCGCACTCTCTCTCACTCTCTGTCGCTCTCACTCTTTCTTTGTCTCTCTCTCTCTGTGTAACTCACTCAGTCTCTGTTTCTCTGTCTCTCTCTCTCTCTCTGTCTCTTTCTGTGTCTCTCTCACTCTCTGTGTATAACTCACTCAATCTCTCGGTCAATTCAAGAGGCTTTATTGGCATGGGAAACATATGTTTACATTGCCAAAGTAAGTGAAATAGATAATAAACAAAAGTGAAATAAATCACACTGCTGCTCTCTCATTCAGCTATTTGTGCCTTACGGATTGTGGTTGTTGTGGATGGCTCTTCACAAATTTAAATGTCTATTTGAAACCAATAATGGTTGAATTCAAGAAGTTTAATGTACCTATCAGTCATTGTTTTTCTAACCAGTGGACAGCCAGTGAAAAATGCGCTCTTGCAACAGCTGCATAGTACGGATCCCAGCCTACGGAATAAAAGTGTGGCTTTTATTTCTCAATCTAATTCATGCTGTTAAAAAAAATCCATTGTCTTAATGGACACATACTCAAACTCACACACTTTTGATAGACTTAAAGGGGCAATCTGTAGTTGCTACATCCATTTTTGGACTTATAAATTATAAACTGAAGATCTCGTACAACGCTGTGTACTACTCCCTTCACAGAACAGCGCAAACTGGCTCTAACCAGAATAGAAAGAGGAGTGTGAGACCCCGGTGCACAACTGAGCAAGAGGACAAGTACATTAGAGTGTCTAGTTTGAGAAACAGACGCCTCACAAGTCCTGACTGGCAGCTTCATTAAATAGTACCCGCAAAACACCAGTCTCATCGTCAACAGTGAAGAGGCGACTCCGGGAAAGAAAAAGCCATATCTCAGACTGGTCAATAAAAATAAAATATTAAGATGGGCAAAAGAACACAGACGCTGGACAGAGGTACTCTGCCTAGAAGGCCAACGTCCCTGAGTCGCATCAATTTTATGTTATTTTAATGGACAAAAAATGTGCTTTTCTTTCAAAAACAAGGACATTTCTAAGTGACCCCAAACTTTTGAATGGTAGTGTATGTTAATGAGGGTGGGGCTTAAGCTGCATCCCTGTCTCACCCCCTGGCCCTGTGGAAAGAAATGTGTGGCAGCGCATCAAGCAAAGTTGGTGAAGATGAATGTTCTGAATAGACAACAGTAGTATCAAAAACTGGAACAAAAAGCAAATTGTCTAAAATTGGAGTGGATTGGCCTCAGACTCTTCACGGAGCAGCCTGTGAATTACAAACAAAACAGCAAAAGCTTTGTATTGAAGTGGGATTGCACATTTTGCAACTCATGATTAAATCTTCGGGCATCGTGAGAAAGACGCATCATTAAAAACATTTGTAAACAACTGGCTGCAGTTCAGAGCCAACCTGGATACTAAGGAGATCCTGATGGAAATCGACGAGAATCAACAGCTTCATGCTATAGAGGAACAACATACTCCATCGTGGAAAGATCTGGCTACTGTACCTCACAAAATAACTCTAACTCGACAAAAAAAAGAGACAGATTAATCTACAGACACGGACGATGTACTTACGTTGAAGTAGAGGCTAGTGCTCTTGCTGGAATCCATGCAACACTTGAAAAATTGTGTTTGTAGGTAGGTAGCAGGGCTGAGGGGAAGTTTGGAGTTTAGCCAGAGTGAAATTCTCCCACTCCAAGGAGAGAACAAGGCACTCACAGCCAAGGTAAAATCCCTCGATTCCAACATGGATTGTCTACTCAGGGAAAACAGGGTGATAAGTGGGTCGCTACTAGACATACACACCCGGAGCATGTGTGAAAATATAATATTTTCTTGGATTACTGAGGACTCATCCAATAATCCAGAGGGAGCGATTAGAGAGTTCATGCAATTTGCTTTGAAACTTTCTCTAGAGACTGTAAACAAGGTTGCTTTCCACTAGTGTTGCACATTTTGGTGAACATTCAGAGGTGGAAACTTTTCGTGGGAAGAAATGGGAATTAACGGGAATATATTGCAATTAAAGGAAATATATGCAAATTAATATTAAAACCATTTAAATGTAGATGTTTTTTGCATTGGATATATTTACCATACCATATGGAGACAGAAACATGAACATTTTACCTTATCATAAGTAGAAATAATTGCAAATGATTTAAATCCTTCCAATAGAAATAAAAACACATTTATTTATGAATTGAACTTTAATTAAATGAGTTGACTCTTCACATGGGATGTTTTCACTGAACAACAAAAGAAAGGGAATATTGAATGATTCCCAATGATCCATCGCATCTCCCAAAAACGTTTTCAACATACATCTGTAAAAAGATAGTCTAGAAACTAAAGCTTTGGTTGTCTTCCTCTCAGGCTTCCATGTCTTCTCCCTGGACCTCCTCAATGTCCACCTCTTGAACATCAGAATCTGAGGCCTCATCTTCACTGTCACTTTCCAACCTAGTTGAGGATGGCTCGTTGTCAGGCTCAAAAAGCCTCAAATTTACCCAGATGGCCACCAATTTTTCAACTCTTGTATTGGTCAGCCTGTTGCGTGCTTTTGTGTGTGTGTTCCCAAACAAGGACCAGTTGCGCTCTGAGGCGGCTGATGTTGGTGGGATTTGGAGGATGATGGAGGCAACGGGAAAGAGCCTCAGATCCACAAAGTCCCTTCCTTCAGGTGGCTGATGAGATATGTTGGCACGACTGCCATATTGCATCTCCATCCCAAAGCCCTTGCTTGGAAGTGTACTTCGCCAGACTGCCAAGAACCTTGCCCTCATCCAGGCCAAGGTAGCGAGATACAGTAGTGATGACACCATAGGCCTTGTTGATCTCTGCACCAGACAGGATGCTCTTGCCAGCATACTTGGGGTCCAACATGTACGCTGCGGCGTGTATGGGCTTCAGGCAGAAGTCTTCACGCTTTTTGATGTATTTCAGAACTTCAGTTTGCCCCTGCTTGGAGCAACAGTGAAGTGGGCAGGGCAGTACAGATTTCTTCTCTTACTTCTGCAAGCAGAGTCTGAACATCAGACAGGATGGCATTGTCTCCTTCAATTCGTGCAATGGCTACTGCTATAGGTTTCAGGAGTTTCAGGCTGCTTACCACTCTCTCCCAAAATACAACATCCAGGATGATCCTCTTGATGGGGCTGTCCATATCGGCAGACTGTGATATGGCCATTTCTTGGAGAGACTCCTTCCCCTCCAGGAGACTGTCAAACATGATGACAACACCACCCCAACGGGTGTTGCTGGGCAGCTTCAATGTGCTGCTCTTATTCTTCTCACTTTGCTTGTTGAGGTAGATTGCTGCTATAACTTGATGACCCTTCACATATCCAACAATTTCCTTGGCTCTCTTGTTGAGTGTATCCATTGTTTTCAGTGCCATGATGTCCTTGAGGAGCAGATTCAATACATGAGCAGCACAGCCAATGGGTGTGATGTGAGGGTAGGACTCCTCCACTTTAGACCAAGCAGCCTTCATGTTCATAGCATTGTCTGTCACCAGTGCAAATACCTTCTGTGGTCCAACGTAATTGATGACTGCCTTCAGCTCATCTGCAATGTAGACTGGTGTGTCTGTTGTCCCTTGTGTCTGTGCTCTTGTAGAAAACTGGTTGAGAGGTGGAGGTGATGCCCACGAACATTCAACCACCCATCAGAGGATTGCAATACAGTTTGCTTTCTCTATGATTTGCTTAACATTCACTTGAACTCTGCATCCAGCAAATTAGTAGATAAAGCATGTCTGGTTGGAGGAGTGTATGCTGGGCGAAGAACATTCAGAAATCTCTTCCAATACACATTGCTTGTGAGCATCAGAGGTGAACCAGTTGCGTACTCAGCTCGAGCAAGACATTCATCAGCATTTCTCTGACTACGTTACTCCATTGAGTCAAAATAACTTCTGATTCCAGGAGAAGCATCGATAAGTTGTCATTCATCATTTTCACCTCGAATAGAAGTAGAGGGACTTTTGTCAGAGGTTGCTTGTTGTGAGCGCTGAGGGAACATTATGCACTTGGCCAGATGATTCTGCATCTTTGTTGCATTTTTTACATATGATTTGGCACAGTATTTGCAAATGTACACAGCTTTTCCTTCTACATTAGCTGCAGTGAAATGTCTCCACACATCAGATTTTCCTGGTATTTTCTGTAAAGATTAGGAAAAAATGTGTTAATTAAAAAAAATATATATACAATTCCAGGTACATATAAATAGTTAAGCAGTTAGATTAAACAACTCCTTTATAAGATAAATGTTTTAAAATGAAGCATGTATGGAAACAGGTGAATTACCACTCCACAGAGCAGGCTCAAGCAAACTAAAATCCACATGGTAGCAAAACCTAACTAGCAGAAATTGTTAACAAGTTAGAAATGATTTAAACACACTTTGCAGTAGGCTACTATTTACTACACTGCTCAAAAAAATAAAGGGAACACTTAAACAACACAATGTAACTCCAAGTCAATCACACTTCTGTGAAATCAAACTGTCCACTTAGGAAGCAACACTGATTGACAATAAATTTAACATGCTGTTGTGCAAATGGAATAGACAACAGGTGGAAATGATAGGCAATTAGCAAGACACCCCCAATAAAGGAGTGGTTCTGCAGGTGGGGACCACAGACCACTTCTCAGTTCCTATGCTTCCTGGCTGATGTTTTGGTCACTTTTGAATGCTGGCGGTGCTTTCACTCTAGTGGTAGCATGAGACGGAGTCTACAACCCACACAAGTGGCTCAGGTAGTGCAGCTCATCCAGGATGGCACATCAATGCGAGCTGTGGCAAGAAGGTTTGCTGTGTCTGTCAGCGTAGTGTCCAGAGCATGGAGGCGCTACCAGGAGACAGGCCAGTACATCAGGAGACGTGGAGGAGGCCGTAGGAGGGCAACAACCCAGCAGCAGGACTGCTACCTCAGTCTTTGTGCAAGGAGGAGCACATCCAGAGCCCTGCAAAATGACCTCCAGCAGGCCACAAATGTGCATGTGTCTGCTCAAACGGTCAGAAACAGACTCCATGAGGGTGGTATGAGGGCCTGATGTCCACAGGTGGGGGTTGTGCTTACAGCCCAACACCGTGCAGGACTTTTGGCATTTGCCAGAGAACACCAAGTTTGGCAAATTCGCCACTGGCGCCCTGTGCTCTTCACAGATGAAAGCAGGTTCACACTGAGCACATGTGACAGACGTGACAGAGTCTGGAGATGCCGTGGAGAACATTCTGCTGCCTGCAACATCCTCCAGCATGACCAGTTTGGCGGTGGGTCAGTCATGGTGTGGGGTGGCATTTCTTTGGGGGGCCGCACAGCCCTCCATGTGCTCGCCAGAGGTAGCCTGACTGCCATTAGGTACCGAGATGAGATCCTCAGACCCCTTGTGAGACCATATGCTGGTGCGGTTGGCCCTGGGTTCCTCCTAATGCAAGACAATGCTAGACCTCATGTGGCTGGAGTGTGTCAGCAGTTCCTGCAAGAGGAAGGCATTGATGCTATGGACTGGCCCGCCCATTCCCCAGACCTGAATCCAATTGAACACATCTGGGACATCATGTCTCGCTCCATCCACCAACGCCACGTTGCACCACAGACTGTCCAGGAGTTGGCGGATGCTTTAGTCCAGGTCTGGGAGGAGATCCCTCAGGAGACCATCCGCCACCTCATCAGGAGCATGCCCAGGCCTTGTAGGGGGGTCATACAGGCACGTGGAGGCCACACACACTGCTGAGCCTCATTTTGACTTGTTTTAAGGACATTACGTCAAAGTTGGATGAGCCTGTAGTGTGGTTTTCCACTTTAATTTTGAGTGTGACTCCAAATCCAGACCTCCATGGGCTGATAAATTGGATTTCCTTTGATTATTTTTGTGTGATTTTGTTGTCAGCACATTCAACAATGTAAAGAAAAAAGTATTTAATAAGATTATTTCTTTCATTCAGATCTAGGATGTGTTGTTTAAGTGTTCCCTTTATTTTCTTGAGCAGTATAGTTAACAAAAATTAATGTATGTCATATAAAATATATTCACCCCACCCAGTATTGTAATCAAAACTTACCAGAAAGCATGTAGTCCTTGGCTCAGACAGTGTAGTAGTGTGGGCTCAATAGCATCTCATTAGTGTGCAAGATCTTGAGAATCAGCTGTACATGTGATGGAAGAGTGCACTGCACATGTGATGGAAGAATGCACTGTGCATGCAGAGGGTTGCAATTCCATTGAATTGGGGATAGTTTAACCAAAATATGCCACAAGACCTATAATTGCCTTATGTGATTCCCACAAAAAAAGGTTAACTGTTATAAGCTAACTGTTTTGATGAATTTAAGCAAAATTCCCCAAATTACCGGGCTTAACTTCCCATGGAAAATTTACCGGAAAGTTTCCGACACGCCTACCACTTAGAAGATACAAATATTTTCTATTGTGAAACAAACAATAAATAAGAAAAAAACTGAAAACCTGAGCGTGCATAACTATTTAACCCCCCTCCTCCCCAAAGTCAATACTTTCTTGAGCCTCCTTTTGCAGCAATTACAGCTGCAAGTCTCTTGGGGTATGTCTCTATAAGGTTGGCACATCTAGTCACTGGGAGTTTTGCCCATTCTTCAAGGCAAAACTGCTCCAGCTCCTTCAAGTTGGATGGGTTCCGCTGGTGTTCAGCAATCTTTAAGTGATATCACAGATTCTCAATTGGATTGAGGTCTGGGCTTTGACTAGGCCATTCCAAGACATTTAAATGTTTCCCCTTAAATCACTCAAGTGTTGCTTTAGCAGTATGATTAGGGTCATTGTCCTGCTGGAAGGTGAACCTCCATCCCAGTCTCAAATCTCTTGAAGACTGAAACAGGTTTCCCTCAAGAATTTCCCTGTATTTAGTGCCATCCATCATTCCTTCAATTCTGACCAGTTTCCCAGTCCCTGCTGATAAAACATCCCCACAGCATGGGGGTGGTGTTCTCGGGGTGATGAGAGGTGTTGGGTTTGCGCCAGACATAGTGTTTTCATTGATGGCCAAAAAGCTAAATTCTAGTCTCATCTGACCAGAGTACCTTCTTCCATATGTTTGGGGAGTCTCCCACATGCCTTTTGGCAAACACCAAACGTGTTTGCTTATTTTTTTCTTTAAGCAATGGCTTTCTTCTGGCCACTCTTCTGTAAAGCCCAGCTCTGTGGAGTGTACGGCTTAAAGTGGTCCTATCGACAGATACTCCAATCTCCTCTGTGGAGCTTTGCAGCTCCTTCAGGGTTATCTTTGGTCTCTTTGTTGCCTCTCTGATTAATGCCCTCCTTGCCTGGTCCGTGAGTTTTGGTTGGCAGCCCTCTCTTGGCAGGTTTGTTGTGGTGCCATATTCTTTCCATTTTCTAATAATGGATATAACGGTGCTCCGTGGGATGTTGAAAGTTTTGGATATTTTTTTATAACCCAACCCTGATCTGCACTTCTCCACAACTTTGTCCCTGACCTGTTTGGAGAGCTCCTTGGTCTTCATGGTGACGCTTGCTGGTGGTGCCCCTTGCTTAGTGGTGTTGCAGACTCTTGGGCCTTTCAGAACAGGTGTATATATACTGAGATCATGTGATAGATCATGTGTCACTTAGATTGCACACACAGGTGGACTTTATTTAACTAATTATGTGACTTCCGAATGTAATTGGTTGCACCAGATTTTATTTCGGGGCTTCATAGCAAAGGGGGTGAATACATATGTGCGCATCACTTTTAAATTTTTTATTTTAGAGAATTTTTTTAAACAAGTAATTTTTTTCATTTCGCTTCACCAATTTGGACTATTTTGTGTATGTCCATTACATGAAATCCAAATAAAAATCAATTTAAATTACAGGTTGTAATGCAACAAAATAGGAAAAACGCCAAGGGGGATGAATACTTTTGCAATGCACTGTACAAACACACACACACACACACTTGATCTCTCTCCTCTCACTCAATCTATCCCTCTCCTCTTCTCTCCCTCTCTCCCCTCTCTCTTTTTGAGGCTATTAACTTCTATGGGCTAGGTGGGATGCTAGCGCCACCTGCGGGACACAGCCAGTGAAATATCAGGGCGGCAAATTCAAAACAACAAAATGTCATTATTCAACTTTCTCAAACATACAACTATTTTACACCATTTTAAATATGCACTTCTCCTTGATGTAACCACATTGTCCGATTTCAAAAAGGCTTTACAGCGAAAGCAAAACATTAGATTATGTTAGGAGAGTACATAGACAAAAATAATCACACAGCCATTTTCCAAGCAAGGACATGTGTCAATAAAACCCAAAACACAGCTAAATGAAGCACTAACCTTTGACGATCTTCATCAGATGACACTCCTAGGACATTATGTTACACAATACATGTATGTTTTGTTTGATAAAGTTCATATTTATATCCAAAAACAGCATTTTACATTGGCGCGTGATGTTCAGAAAATGTATTCCCACCAAAACGTCCGGTGAATGTGCACATCAATTTACAAAAATACTCATTATAAACGTTGACAAAATATGTGACAATTATTTAAAGAATTATAGATAGACTACCCCTGGATGCAACCGCTGTGTCAGATTTTTGTCACGTCCTGACCAGTATAAGGGTTATTTGTTATTGTAGGTTGGTCAGGACGTGGCAGAGAGTATTTGTTTTATGTGGTTCGGGGTGGTGTTTTTGTAGAAGGGTATTTGATTTATGTATTACGGGGTTTTTGGGCACTGTTCCTTGTTAATGTATTTCTATGTTTAGTCTAGTTAGAAATACAACTATGTTTAGGTTAATGGGGGGTTGGACTCTCAATTGGAGGCAGGTGCTTTCTCGTTGCCTCTGATTGAGAGTCCTATATATGGGTATGTGTTTGGTTTAGTGTTTGTGGGAGATTGTTTCTTGTTTTGCCTGTGTGAGCCTTACAAGACTGTTTTGTTGTTCGTGAGTTCGTTGTTTTGTTCTTTTGGTGTTCACTTTGATTTCAAATAAATATCAAGATGAGCATCCACATTCCTGCTGCGTTTTGGTCCTCCATTCCAGACGACAACCGTGACAATTTTAAAATAGCTTTACGGAGAAAGCACATTTTTCAATATTCTGAGTACATAGCTCAGCCATCACGGTGAGCTATTCAGACACCCACCAAGTTCGGGGCAACCTAAACTCAGAATTAGTATTAGAAATATTCTCTTACCTTTGCTGATCTTCGTCAGAATGCACTCCCAGGACTGCTACTTCCACAAGAAATGTTGTTTTTGTTCGAAATAATCCATATTTATGTACAAATACCTCCGTTTTGTTCGTGCGTACAGATCACTTATCCAAAGGCATAACGCGCGAGCGTGGAACGAGAGACGAAAAGTCAAAATGTTCCATTACCGTACTTAGAAGCATGTCAAACGCTGTTTAATCTTACATCTAGATGTTCCGCTAGCGGAACGTCTGCTCCAATATCCAATGATGGGCGGGGCGCGAAATACAAACTCCTCTAAAATCCGAAAACTTCAATTTTTCAAACATATGACTATTTTACAGCTATTTAAAGACAAGACTCTTGTTAATCTAACCACACTGTCCGATTTCAAAAAGGCTTTACAGCGAAAGCAAAACATTAGATTATGTCAGCAGAGTACCCAGCCAGAAATAATCAGACACCCATTTTTCAAGCTAGCATATAATGTCACAAAAAACAAAACCACAGCTAAATGCAGCACTAACCTTTGATTATCTTCATCAGATGACACACCTAGGACATTATGTTATACAATACATGCATGCCTGTTCAATCAAGTTCATATTTATATCAAAAACCAGCTTTTTACATTAGCATGTGACATTCAGAACTAGCATTCCCACCGAACACTTCCGGTGAATTTACTAAATTACTCACGATAAACGTTCACAAAAAGCATAACAATTATTTTAAGAATTATAGATACAGAACTCCTCTATGCACTCGATATGTCCGATTTTAAAATAGCTTTTCGGATGAAGCACATTTTGCAATATTCTAAGTACATAGCCCGGCATCACAGGGCTAGCTATTTAGACACCCAACCAGTTTAGCCTTCACCAAAATCACATTTCCTATAAGAAAAATGGTCTTACCTTTCCTGTTCTTCGTCAGAATGCACTCCCAGCACTTCTACTTCAATAACAAATGTTGGTTTGGTCCCAAATAATCCATCGTTATGTTCCATCAGCGACGTTTTGTTCGTGCGTTCTAGACACTATCCCAATGGTAAATCACGGTCGTGCGCATGGCGCCGAATGTGACAAAAAATTTCGAAATATTCCATTACCGTACTTCGAAGCATGTCAACAGCTGTTTAAAACCAATTTTTATGCAATTTATCTCGTAGAAAAGTGATAATATTCCGACCGGGAATCTGCATGTCTGTAAACTGAGGGAAAAACCGAAAGACGGGGGCGGGGCAGGTCGCGAGCGTAAGCATTTCTCCACTGATTGACCACTTAGCTTTTGCTCTCGTGTGCTTCAGCCAGGGCTTTGAATTACGTCATTCCTGTTTTTCCCGGGCTCTGAGACCCCATTGGAGACGTGGGAAGTGTCACGTAAGAGCAGAGATCCTTTGTAATAGATAGAGAGAATCAACAAGGGCAAGAAATGTTCAGACAGGGTACTTCCTGAACAGAACCTTCTCAGGTTTTTGCCTGCCATAGGAGTTCTGTTATACTCACAGACACCATTCAAACAGTTTTAGAAAGCTAATAATTATATGCATATTCTAGTTTCTGGGCAGGACTAATAATCAGATTAAATCGGGTACGTTTTTTATCCAGCCGTGAAAATACTGCCCCCTAGTCATAAGAGGTTAAAATCAATCTTTATGGTATTTTTAACGTAAAATTGCGATAATATTCTAACCGGAATAGCATATTCATTCAAGAAGAAAAAGAAGGAACGGCGTGCTCGCGTGACCGTGCATATCCAATCCCTTTGTTGCCAGGCAGACCACTCAGTAACTGAGCTCCTATTATCTGCCCAGTGACAGGAAAATGCTCAAACCACTTTCTGAAGGCTTTAGACAGGCAATGGAAGCCTTAGGAAGGGCAACGTCCCCCACAGACACTGTAGCTTCGATAGAGAATCAAAATAAGAACTACAATTCTCAGACTTTCCACTTCCTGCTTGGAATTTTCTCAGGTTTTTGCCTGCCATATGAGTTCTGTTATAGTCACAGACACCAGTCAAACAGTTTTAGAAACTTCAGAGTGTTTCCTATCCAAATCTACTAATGATATGCATATTCTAGTTTCTGGGCCAGAGTAGTAACCTGTTTAAATTGGGTACGTTTTTCATCCGGCCGTGAAAATACTGCCCCCTAGCCCAGACAGGTTAAATCCTTTCAGTCTGGAAAAACCCCAGGGCTTAATGGCATACCAGTAGAGGTATATCAAGATTTTCATTGATATACTCAAAGCTCCATTGTTAGCTTGTTTTACCTACTCCTATAGAAATGGTAGTCTGTTAGACACTCAGCAGGAAGGTCTGATTTTCACTATTATTAATACAAGACCCAGATGGCAAATATAAAGACCCAGTCTATCTTAAAAACTGGAGACCTCTTACACAATGCATAGCACTCAGAATTAAAAAGGTTTTACCAGGTATTGTTCATCCTGAGCAGACAGGTTTTTTACATGGACGATACATTGGAGATAATATACGACATCTACTAGAATAATAGAACATCATGTAACATCTAAGAAGCCAGGCCTGGTATTTATAACGGATTTTGAAAAGGCTTTTGATAAAGTAAGACTGGATTTTATTTATAAGAGTTTTGAATTGTCAAAAGGAGTAAAATAAGGGTGTCCGCTGTCACCATATCTATTCGTTATGGCCATTAAAATGCTAGCTATTAAAATCAGATCAAATAACAACATTAGAGGATTAGAAATCCAAGGCTTAAAAACAAAGGAGTCCATGTATGCCGATGACTCAAGTTTTATATTAAGTCCGCAAGCTACATTCCTGCAATGTCTCATTGAAGATCTAGATAACTTTTCTGGAATCTCTGGACTAAAACCTAATTAGGATAAGTGTACAATATTATATATGGGATCTTTAAAAAATACAACTTCTACATTACCCAGCAGTTTACCTATAAAATGGGCTGACGGTGAAGTAGAAATACTTAGTATTCATGTCACAAAATATATAAATGAGCTCTCCACAATGAATTTCAATAGAAAATAGACGAGATCCTGCCACCATGGAGAGGTAAATACCTGTCTATTTATGGAAACATTGCCCTAATTAACTCCTTAGTCATTTCTCAATTTACTCACTTACTTATGGCGCTGCCTACTCCTGATGATTCATTTTTATAATCATATGAGCAAAAAATATTTAGCTTTATCTGGGACACTAAACCAGACAAGTTAAAGCATGCCTATCTGTATCATGAATATGAATTGGGGGGGGGGGTTGAGATTATTAAATATAAAAGCATTAAACCTCTCTAAAAGCTAAACGTATTCAAAAGTTTTACCTGAACCCTAAATGGTTCTCAAGTAGATTACTAAGAAAAGCTCATCCATTGTTTAAATATGGCCTTTTGCCTTTGTGCAGATTGCCATGTCTCATTTTCGATTAATTGAAAATGATACTTTTTTCCAAGTATCTCTCTTTTTCAAACAAGCATTGCAGAGCTGGCTACAATTTCAATTTCATCCCCCTGAAAAGATAGAACAAATATTACAATAAATATTATGGCTGAACTCAAATGTGCTGGTTGATAAAATACCTGTATTTATGGGAAAAAAGGGTATTTTGTTTTTAAATTATATTGTAAATTGGAATGGTAGAGTTATGTCTGTCATGGAGTTATCAGAATTGTATGGGAAGGTCTGCTCAATCCAAGATTACAACCAATTGATTACAGCATTACCCCAAAAATGGAGGAGGCAGGGTAGCTAATGGAAGCTGAATCGTATGGGAAGCTGAGAGTTGGGATGTGGAAATGGAGACAAGTGGGAATGGAGTTGCTGGGCGGGGGATAGAATGACGATCAAAGATAAAAGTACCAAAAAAATAAAGTCAAAATAAAACATAACAAAAAGTGAGTTTGAATGACACTGAGGGGCAGTGTTGTTACAGCTAATGCCTGTTTGCCTGAGGCTGATGCCGTGCAGGTGTTTGTACACATGCAATATACACACACTCTCATTCAAATGCACACATGTGCACATACATGGACACACACACATGTAAATAGTGCTATACATGCACTCAAACATATTCAGTTGGCCTTGCTGTTAGTATTTTTGTTGTCCTTGATATCTTTTGTTTTTTGCATTGTTGTTTTCTGTTTTCCTTTGTCTTTCTCTTTTTTCTCTTTTGTTCATTTTGTTGGTTGTTGGTGCATTTGGGAGGGGTCTTGGGGGTGGGGAAAGGAATTATTGTATTTTTCTCGGTGGGGGGGCAGCTCTTGGGGAACTGTGGGGGGGGGGTCTTGGAGGGCTGGTGGCCTGGGGGTTGGGAGCTTGGGCCGATGGCTGATGGATCGCTGATTCGGGTCCCCGTTATTGACCTTGTGGGAGATCTGTCGACTTGCCCTAGAGCAGGGCGTTGACCCTGGTTGCTTCTGTGTGTCGCTCTGGATGGGAGTCTGTTAGATGACTAATGTGATGTAGTTGTTGAGTGGCTTCACTGCAAATATATTGTATGTTTTAAATATTTAAAAAAGAAATGTGTGTGTTTTTTGACCATTTTAACCGCACACTTGTTGTTTGTGTAAATGGATTTTATAATGTCATATGTTTTTCCCCCAACACCACCTTTCCATCAATTTGTATAGCAGACCCTCATGCCAAGTTGAGTCAAAGGCTTTTTTGAAATCAACAAAGCATGAGAAGACTTTTCCTTTGTTTTGGTTTATTTGTTTGTCAATTAGGGTGTGCAGGGTGAGTATGTGGTCTGTCGTACGGTAATTTGGTCGAAAGCCAATTTGACATTTGCTCAGTACATTGTTTTCTCTGAGGAAATGTACGAGTCTACTCATAATGATAATGCAGAGGATTTACTCAAGGTTGCTGTTGATGCATATCCCTGGGTAGTTAACTTTTTAAGGTATAGGGGGCAGTATTATCATTTTCGGATGAAAAGCGTGCCCAGAGTAAACTGCCTAATACTCGAGCCCAGAGTCAAATATTTGCATAGTATTAGATTTGGATAGAAAACACTCTGAAGTTTCTAAAACTGTTTGAATGATGTCTGTGAGTATAACAGAACTCATATGGCAGGCAAAAACCTGAGAAAAATGTGGGAAATCTGAGAATTGTAGTTCTTCTTTTGAATCCCTATCGAAACTACAGTGTCTGTTGGGTCACGTTGCACTTCCTAAGGCTTCCATTGGCTGTTACTGGGCAGAAAATAGGAGCTCAGTCAATAAGTAGACTGCCTAAGGACAAAGGACTTGGTGATGCCAGCACGCCGTTCCTTCTTTTTTCTTCTTGAATGAATATGCTATTGTCCGGTTGGAATATTATCGACATTCTATGTTAAAAAGACCCTAAGGATTGATTGTAAACAACGTTTGACATGTTTCTACGAACGGTAATGGAACTATTTGACTTTTCGTGTCTGGATTTACACTATGCCTTTGGATAGTGATCTGAACGCACGAACAAAACGGAGGTAGTTGGACATAAATATGGAGTATTTCGAACAAAAAGAACATTTCTTGTGGAAGTAGGAGTCCTTGGAGTGCATTCTGATGAAGATCAGCAAAGGTAAGAGAATATTTATAATACTAATTCTGACTTTAGTTGACCCCAGAACTTGGCGGGTACCTGTATAGCTTACTTTGCTGGTTGAGCTATGTACTCAGAAAATTGAAAAATGTGCTTTCTCCGTAAAGCTATTTTAAAATCTGACACAGCGGTTGCATTAAGGAGAAGTATATCTATAATTCTTTCAATAACTGTTGTAAATTTTATTAACGTTTATGATGAGTATTTTTGTAAATTGATGTGCACATTCACCGTGGGTTTTGGTGGGAATACATTTTCTGAACATCACGCGCCAATGTAAAATGGGGATTTTTAATATAAATATGAACTTTATCGAGCAAAACATACATGTATTGTGTAACATGAAGTCCTATGAGTGCCATCTGATGAAGATCATCAAAGGTTAGTGAATATTTTAGCTGTATTTTTGGTTTTTGTGATGCATGTCCTTGCTTGGAAAATGGCTGTGTGGTTTTTCTTGTGAAGTTTATGTCCTAACATAATCTAATTTTATGCTTTCGCCGTAAAGCCTTTTTGAAATTGGACAATGTGGTTAAATTAACGAGAAGTTTATCTTTAAAATGGTGTAAAATAGTTGATTGTTTGAGAAAATGAAATTGTGAGATTTTTGCTGTTTTGTATTTCGCCCCATGCTTTTTCACTGGCTGTTGAATAGTGTCCCGCAGGTGGGACGGTCACTTTGTTGCCATGGTGAAAGTAGGGGGGTTACATAATTGGGTTTGCTAACAGGTTTAAGGCTGTGTTTCAAATGGCACCCTATTCCCTTTATAGTACACTACTTTTGATGGGCCCTGGTCAAAAGTAGTGCACTATATAGGGAATACGCTGCCATTTGGGATGCAAAGTTAGAGTTGATTTTATTTTGGGGCCCCCCGCGTCAGCAAACACAAACACACCACAGTGAGTTGACCTGTCAGAGAGAGGGCCCCGCACAAAGGCCTCCCGCTTACTCACACACACTACACAACTCCACTGCACCACAGCACACTACACAGTGTGGGGGCTACTGTTTGGACTGGGGGGTTTTGTGCCCTCCAATGGGGTGTGTGGTGTGGTATATATATATGTGTGTGTGTGTGTGTGTGTGTGTGTGTGTGTGTGTGTGTGTGTGTGTGTGTGTGTGTGTGTGTGTGTGTGTGTGTGTGTGTGTGAGAGCACGGGTGTGTGTGAGCACTACTGCACAACTCGCAATACAAAAAAGTCTATACAGTTAAGCACAATGTGACTTCATTCAGCTGCACCACTCTGGAAACCCTGTGTGCCTCCCAAATGGTACCCTATTCCCAAAATAGTACACTCCTTCTGACCAGGGCACATAGGGCTCTTGTAAAAAGTGGTCCACTACATAGGGAATAGGGTGCCATTTGGGACACAAGTCTCTAAATGGCAGGCTTGTCTTCACGGAGTAATTTCAGAAAGTGGTGCATTCACATGGAATACATGGAATAATGAGGTAATGCACCAAACTGATGATGTTCAGTATACCATTGATAATCCATTAAAATCAAATCAAATCTTATTCGTCACATGCTTCGTAATCGTAAACAACAGATGTGGACTAGCAGTGAAGGCCCTCCCCAACAATGCAGAGAGAAAGAAAGAAATAATAGAAAAGTAAAACACGTAATAATAAAAGTTATAATAAATACACAAAGAGTAATGATAACTTGGCTATATTCAAGCTGTTCAGCATCCTGTTGGTTCCAGACTTGGTGCATATGTACAGCTTGCCATGCGGTAGCAAAGAGAACAGTCTATGACTTGGGTGGCTGTCTTTGACAATTTTTAGGGTCTTCCTCTGACACTGCCTGGTATAGAGATCCTGGATGGCAGGGCGCTCGGCCTAAGTGATGTAATGGGCTGTACGCCCTACCCTCTGTAGCGCCTTGGTGTCAAATGCCAAGCAGTTGCCATACCAAGCGGTGATCCACCTCACTGCCAGGTCTCTGACCTCCCTATAGGCTGTCTCATAGTCGTTGGGGATTAGTCCTTAGTCCTACCACTGTTGTGTCGTCAGCAAACTTACTTATGGTGTTGGAGTCATGCGCGGCCACGCAGTCATGGGTGAACAGGGAGTACAGGAGGGGACTAAACACGCATCCCTGAGGTGCCCCTGTGTTGAGGGTCAGCGTAGCGGATGTGTTGTGTCCCTACTTTCACCATGGCAACAAAGTGAGGTGCCTTCTCCAGGAGTGAGAGAGAGGGAGAGAAAAAATGGGAAGAGAGAATGAAAACACCATAAATGCTACCACCAAAGCCCACTCCTGGGCTACAATATCCAGACCCCTTCGACTGCCGGTACGGGGCACGGAACCCCGCCGATCCTCTATGACTGGAATACCGACATAAATTGCCCGAGGATTCCAACAGGCCCCTCAGGCGCAACCCCCGCTGAAGGCCCATTCTGCTAACCGCGGCCTACTAGCTACCTAGAGCTACTTGGAACCCTACTAATTCCACGACTGGTCTATCGACGTCACCGCACGAAGAGGCAAATACAGACCTACCCCCTTCGCGACGTCCCCCAAAGGCTAACTTGCTAGCCCCGGGCTGTTAACTGCTAGCTTGCTTGCCCCGGTCTGCTAACTGCTAGCTTGCTTGCCCCGGTCTGCTAACTGCTAGCCCCGGTCTGCCAACTGCTTGCTTGCTAACCCGGTCTGCTAACTGCTAGCTTGTTTAGCCTCGGCCTACTAACTGGTAGCTTGTTAGCATCGGCCTGCTAACTGTCTGAATCGCCGTGTCCCCAGTCAGCCCAAACACTCACTGGACCCATATGTTCACTTGCCTCTCTCTAATATCAATATGCCTCGTCCATTACTGTCCTGGTTAGTGATTACTGTTTTATTTCACTGTAGAGCCTCTAGCCCTGCTCAATATGCCTTAACCAACCATGTTGTTCCACCTCCTACATATGCGATGACATCACCTGGTTTAAACGTCTCTAGAGACTATATCTCTCTCATCATTACTCAATGCCTAGGTTTATCTCCAATGTACTCACATCCTACCTTACCTTTGTCTGTACACTATGCCTTGAATCTATGCTATCGTGCCCAGAAACCTGCTCCCTTTACTCTCTGTTCCGAACGTGCCAGACGGCCAGTTCGTAGAGCCTTTAGCCGTACCCTTATCCTACTTCTCCTCTGTTCCTCTGGTGATGTGGAGGTTAATCCAGGTCCTGCAGTGCCTAGCTCCACTCCCACTCCCCAGGTGCTCTCATTTCTTGACTTCTGTAACCGTAAAAGCCTTGGTTTCATGCATGTTAACATTAGAAGCCTACTCCCTAAGTTTGTTTTACTCACTGCTTTAGCACTCTCTGCCAACCTCGATGTCTTAGCCGTGTCTGAATCCTGGCTTACGAAAACCACCAAAAACCCTGAAATCTCCATCTCTAACTATAACATTTTCCGCCAAGATAGAACTGCCAAAGGGGGCGGTGTTGCAATCTACTGCAAAGATAGCCTGCAGAGTTCTGTATTACTATCCAAGTCTGTACCCAAACAATTCGAGCTTCTACTTCTAAAAATGCACCTTTCCAGAAACAAGTCTCTCACTGTTGCTGCTTGCTATAGACCTCCCTCTGCCCCCAGCTATGCCCTCGATACCATATGTGAATTGATTGCCCCCCATCTATCTTCTGAGCTCGTGCTACTAGGTGACCTAAACTGGGACATGCTTAACACCCCGGTCATCTTACAATCTAAGCTTGATGCCCTCAATCTCACACAAATTATCAATGAACCTACCAGGTACAACCCCAAATCCGTAAACACGGGCACCCTCATAGATGTCATCCTAACTAACTCGCCATCCGAAGACACCTCTGCTGTTTTCAATCAAGAGCTCAGCAATCACTGCCTCATTGCCTGCATCCGTAATGGGTCTGCGACCAAACGACCACCCCTCATCACTGTCAAACGCTCCCTAAAACACTTCTGCGAGCAGGCCTTTCTAATCGACCTGGCCCGGGGTATCCTGGAATGACATTGACCTCATCCCGTCAGTAGATGATGCCTGGCTATTCTTTAAAAGTGCCTTCCTCACCATCTTAAATAAGCATGCCCCACTCAAAAAATGTAGAACTAGGAATACATATAGTCCTTGGTTCACTCCAGACCTGTCTGCCCTTGACCAGCACAAAAACATCCTGTGGCGTTCTGCATTAGCATCGAATAGACCCCGTGATATGCAACTTTTCAGGGATGTTAGGAACAAATATACACAGGCAGTTACAAAAGCTAAGATTAGCTTTTTCAAACAGAAATTTGCATCCTGTAGTACTAACTCAAAAAAGTTCTGGGACACTGTAAAGTCCATGGAGAATAAGAGCACCTCCTCCCAGCTGCCCACTGCTCTGAGGCTAGAAAACACTGTTACCACCGATAAATCCACTATAATTGAGAATTTCAATTAGCATTTCTCTACGGCTGGCCATGCTTTCCACCTGGCTACCCCTACCCCGGTCAACTGCCCGGCACCCTTCACAGCAACCCGCCAATGCCCCCACCATTTCTCCTTCACCCAAATCCAGATAGCTGATGTTGTCATGATCGTCAAAAGGAGGGGACCAAAGCGCAGCGTGGTAGGTGTTCATCGTTGTATTTATTTTAAATCAGAACACTACAAACAAAATAAGAAACAATGATAACGACCGTCACGTCTTGCAGGCTTAACAAGCAGTACAAAAATAAGATCCCACAACTACAGGTGGGGAAAGGCTGCCTAGGTATGATTCCTAATCAGAGACAACGATAGACAGCTGCCTCTGATTAGGAACCATACTCGGCTCAAAACAAAAAAATAGACACCATAGAATGCCCACCCCACACCCTGACCTAACCACTTAGAAAAACAAACCGTCTCTCTCAGGTCAGGGCGTGACAGATGTCCTGAAAGAGCTGCAAAATCTGGACCCCTACAAATCAGCCGGGCTAGACAATCTGGACCCTCTCTTTCTAAAATGATCTGCCGAATTTGTTGCAACCCCTATTACTAGCCTGTTCAACCTGTCTTTCGTATCGTCTGACATTCCCAAAGATTGGAAAGCTGCCGCGGTCATCCCCCTCTTTAAAGGGGGTGACAATCAATTGAGCTTCAATGCCATACAACTCTCCTTCCGTGGCCTCCAACTGCTCTTAAACGCAAGTAAAACTAAATGCATGCTATTCAATCGATCACTGCCCGCACTTGCTCGCCTGTCCAGCATCACTACTCTGGACGGCTCTGACTTAGAATACGTGGACAACTACAAATACCTGGGTGTCTGGTTAGACTGTAAACTCTCCTTCCAGACTCACATTAAGCATCTCCAATGCCAAATTAAATCTAGAATCGGCTTCCTATATCGCAACAAAGCATCCTTCACTCATGCTGCCAAACATACCCTCGTAAAACTGACCATCCTACCGATCCTCGACTTCGGTGATGTCATCTATAAAATAGCCTCCAACACTCTACTCAACAAACTGGATGCAGTCTATCACAGTGCCATCCTTTTTGTCACCAAAGCCCCATACACTACCCACCATTGCGACCTGTACGCTCTCGTTGGTTGGCCCTCGCTTCATACTTTTCACCAAACCCACTGGCTACAGGTTATCTACAAGTCTCTGCTAGGTAAAGCCCCGCCTTATCTCAGCTCACTGGTCACCATAGCAGCACCCACTCGTAGCACGCGCTCCAGCAGGTATATTTCACTGGTCACCCCCAAAGCCAGATCCTTTTTTGGTCGTCTTTCCTTCCAGTTCTCTGCTGCCAATTACCGGAACGAACTGCAAAAATCTCTGAAGCTGGAGACTCATATCTCCCTCACTAGCTTTAAGTACCAGCTGTCAGAGCAGCTCACAGATCACTGCACCTGTACATAGCCCATCTGTAAACAGCCCATCTATCTACCTACCTCATCCCCATACTGTATTAATTTATTTTCTTGCTCCTTTGCACCCCAGTATCTCTACATGCACATTCATCTTCTGCACATCTACCATTTCAGTGTTTAATTGCTATATTGTAATTACTTCGCCACCATGGCCTATTTATTGCCTTAACTTACCTCATTTGCACTCACTGTATATAGACTTTTTGTTTTCTTTTGTTCTACTATATTATTGACTGTATGTTTTGTTTATTCCATGTGTAACTCTGTGTTGTTGTATGTGTCGAATTGCTATGCTTTATCTTGGCCAGGTCGCAGTTGCAAATGAGAACTTGTTCTCAACTAGCCTACCTGGTTAAATAAAGGTGAAATTAAAATTACAAAAATAATAATTATTGTGTACAGGAACAATGGTGGACATCTTGAAGCAAGTGGGGACAACAGACTGGGATAGGGAGAGATTAAATATGTTTATAAACTCCAGCCAGTTGGTCTGCACATGCTCTGAGGACCCGGCAATGGGATGCCATCTGTGCCCGCAGCCTTGCGAGGGTTAACACACCTAAAGTTATAGCTGGACTATTTGTACTCGCCCATGTTCTCAGTCACCTTGCCGTGGTTAAATGCAGTGGTTTTGCGCTTTCAGTTTTGCTCGAAAGCTGTCATCTATCCACGTTTTTGGTTTGGGTAAATTCTAATCGTCACAGTAGGAACAACATTCTCTATGCACTTCCTGATGAACTGAGTCAGTGTATACGTCAATGTTATTCTCAGAGGCAACCCGGAACATATCCCAGTCCACATGATCAAAACTTGAAGCATAGATTCTGATTGGTCAGACCAACATTGAACAGTCCTTACCACAGGAACTTCCTGTTTAGGTTTCTGCCTATAGGAAGGGAGGTGCAGAATGGGGAAAGGGACAGGGAAAAGGGGATACCTAGTCAGTTGTACAACTGAATGCATTCAGCAGAAATGTGTCTCAATCAGAGAGGTACGGGGGGCTGCCTTCATTGATGTCCACGTCATCGGAGCCCGGGGTGCAGGTGTTGTTGGGGGTTAACATCTTTGCTCAAGGGCAGAATGGCAGATTTCGAACCAACGCTCTTAACCGCTAAGCTACCTGAGCTTTGATCTGATTTGTCGAAGGGAGTGCGTGGGAAGGTTTTGTATCCGTGCTGGAAGGGGGAATAGCAATGGTCAAGAGTTCTCGATGAGCGAGTAGCGCAGCCGATGTGTTGATAACTTTGGTAGCGTTTTCAGAATTGCTTTATTAAAGTACTCAGCTACAATAAATGCAGCCTCAGGATATGCGGTTTCCAGTTTGCACAAAGTCCGCTGTAGTTCCTTGAGAGCCGTCGCGGTGTCGGCTTTAGGGCGAATAATCACTGCAGTGTCATGGGAAGTAACTTCAGAGCAGCTCATAAATGAGTCAGGAGTTTAAGTCATATTTAATGACTTTTTAAAGATGGCTTGAATCATTTAGAGAGAAAATAATCACTTAGGGTGATGAAGTGTAGGGGAGAGAGGGACTTGGAGTAATGCTTTACTGCAGTTAAGGGTGTAACTCAAGGCAATTTCTGTTTAATACGTTTTAGTGGTTCACATGATTTGGAGTTATACTGTGTGCTTATATATACTGTACGACATACAAAAAACATGGGATACACTTAAGATTAACTGAGTTACATCCAAACTTTACTTCAACAACATTGGAAATTAGTAAAGGGTTTGTGCTCTCGGTCGGGCTGCCCTCTTGTATCCGCTATTTTACTTTGAAAACTGAACTCTTGTATCATGTCTTTACTAACAGTGATGCCAACATGACACGTGGCCTTGAACCTTACCAGACTAGCATAATCAAATGAATGAAGAAGTCATCCTCTTATTGTGCCATTATGTAACAAGCTTTAGACATGCACAGGGTGAGCATGGCTTGGGCTTATTCTATAGCTTGTTTGTGTCTATGTCTGTGCAAATGAACTGGGCTAATGTCATGCATGCGCTGGATGAAAGGACCTGTGTGTGGGTTTAGGAGCCACTCAAATGAGACAACACCGGCTCAATGAGCATGTTTCCTCTGCACACACACACACACACACACAGCCACTGTGTGTATAATCCCTGAGATCAAATCGCTGTTAACCCTATATCAAACTACAAAGGCTCTGGCCCTATATCTTCTGTATTATGGGATTGCCACTCCAAGTACACCAGTCAACTCCACTTCCATTCCAGTCCATTCAGGAGGCATGGAGAAATCACCGTAAGGAAGGGTCACCAAACTTTAGTCCCCCAATCCTAGCAGGCTTTTGTTCCAGCTCAGCACTACCTGTCGTACTACTACCCTGATAACCCTCAAATTAGTGAATGTATTCATCCCCCTCTCTAACATCTTTACCCTCCCTCTTCTCTCCCCTCCTCCTCATTCCCCTCCTCCCACTCTTCCCTAATTCCCCTCCTCCCCCTCCACCTCAGCAGTTAAAGTTCCTGAGAGCACAAAGCCTGACTCAGTCTTACTAGAGAGAGAGATGGGGGTGGGTGAGAGACTGACAGCCCAGGGTGGTATGTTTACATCCCCTGTTCCCCCCCCCCCTCTTCCCTGAGGGTGTTGGACTGACCCTGCCCCTGGCCTGAGTGACGGGCCTGCTCCCTGACCGACGGGTCGCTCAACTATGGACCCCTGGAAGGGGGAGAGGGAGGGGGAAGGGAGAGGCCACTAGGGCAATAGAAAGAGAGTGTCTGTTTTCGAGCTGGCATTTTGTCAGGGTGATTGACACTCACAGACTGAACGGAAAAAGACTCATTCGTGATGACAAGATGCATGGTGTGCAGGGACTAGTGGTGATTGTGTATGCTGTTCCTCCCTCATTTTCCCACTCTTTCATGCTGTCTGGATCTCTCTCTCTCTCTTTCTTTCAATTCAATTGTTTTTAAACATATTGATATGGAAAGTAAGAGCACTTACATTCAGTGGTGGTAAAAGTACCTAATTTTCATAAAAGTAAAGATTCTTTAATAGAAAATGACTCAAGTAAAAGTGAAAGTCACACATGTAAAATACTACTTGAGCAAAAGTAAAAAGTATTTGGTTTAAAATATACCTAAGTATCAAAAGTAAAAGTATAAATCATTTCAAATTCCTTATATTAATCAAACCAGGCGGCACCATTTTCCTGTTGTTGATTTATTTATGGATAGCCAGGGGCACTTTCCAACACTCAGACATTATTTACAAACGAAGCCTGTGTGTTTAGTGACTCCACCAGATCAGAGGCAGTAGAGAAGACCAGGGATGTTCTCTTAGTAAGTGTGTGAATTGGACCATTTTCCTGTCCTGCTAGGCATTCAAAATGTAACTATTACTTTTGGGTGTCAAGGAAATGTATGGAGTAAAAAGTACAATATTTTCTTAAAGAATGTTTATTTATTTAATCTTTCTTTAACTAGGCATGTCAGTTAAGAACAAATTCTTATTTACAATGACGGCTAAACCCTAACCGAGACGACACTGGGACAATTGTGCGCCACCCTATGGGACTTCCAATCACGGCCGGTTGTGATACAGTCTGGAATCGAACCAGGGTCTATAGTGATGCCTCTAGCACTGAGATGCAGTGCCTTACACCGCTGCACCACTCGGGAGCCCTCTCAGGAATGTAGGGAAGTAAAAGTATTCCAAAATATAAAAAGTAAAGTACAGATACCCCAAAAAACTACTTAAGTAGTACGTTAAAGTATTTTTACTGAAGTACTTTACACCTCTGCTTACATTGTCAAAGCAAACATAAAACAGCGATGGTTGAGTAAGACAGAAATCTTTTCCTTTTCTCTCCCTGTTATCTCTCTCTTTCTCCTCTCTCTCTCTGTCTCTCTCTCCCCAACTCTTCCCATCTTCCCCCCTTTCTCCTTCCCCCTCTTTCCAGTAAGTTCACCATGTTTTCATGGACAGGTCAGCATGTCTGTGTTTTTAACCCACAGCTTCCCTGCCTTTATATGGTATTTTTTTACTGGGTGAGAAGCCCTGATTTACACAGGGAGACCCATTGAGTAAGGCTATGGGTTGTTAGGGAGTTAGTTTGTTCTTAGCTGCACTGTGGAACCCCCCCCCCCTTCCATCAGATGTTTAACTTCAGTTTCACAGCAGGCTCCCCCAGCCAGTCTAGTGTGTGTGTGTGTGTGTGTGTCTGTGTGTGTCTGTGTCTGTGTCTGTGTCTGTGTGTGTGTGTGTGTCTGTGAATTTTTTTGGGTGGGGGAGTCAAAATATGGTTGAGTTTTTCAATCAGTTTGTGGGTTTTCAGTGTGTGTGAGTTTTCATTCGAAGTGTACAATTTGTGTGTGTGCAGGTGTGCTTTGTCAGTGTCAGCTTGTGTGCCCACACACACAGACGTCTCAGCGTTATTCCCAGAGTCCTCCTCTCTCCTCTGAATTACTGTATGGAACCTTCTCTACCACATGACCAGCAGGCTTTTCTGCCTTCTCAGCTAGTCGAACCACACCCAATGTTATAAGCCAGCAGAGTGTGTGTGTGTAACTCTGTACACCTCTATAGCACAGGAGGCTGCTGAGGGGAGAATGTCTCATAATAATGGCTGGAATGGAGTAAATGGAATGGCATCAAACACATGGACACCATGTGTATAATTTGTTCAATACCATTCCGTTAATTCCGTTCCAGACATTACTATAAGCTCGTCCTCCCCAATTAAGGTGCCACCGCTGTCTCTTATTTTTCATCTCTCACTCTCTGTCACCCTTTTTATCTCCCCCTTTCTCTCTCTCGCTCTTTGTCGCTCTCTCTCTCTTTCTTTTTTCTTTCTCTCTCTCTCTCTCTCTCTCTCTCTCTCCTTCTGTCTGTAATATATTCGGTTCTTCACTCTCGCTGAGGGCTGTTGTTTTGACAGCTTTAACCTCCACCAAAGCCGATGCTGTTCCTATCCTTCACTAGCCATTTGAGATTTGGCAATGTGTGTGTGTGCGCTATGTGTGTGTGTGTGTGCAAATCCGGTCTTTAACCCTGATTCTATGTCTCTCATTGTGTTCCAGAGCAGTCTACAGTGTACTCCATGTGGTCTGATGGCATCTGTAGAGCAGCAGGTTGGGGAGCTGAGGATGGATACAGAGGATACTGTGCTGGAGGCCACTACTGAGCTGATGGACAGTCGGCCCCGCTCAGGTAACACAACACTGCACAAATTGGACCCTTAAGTAGGGAGGGTTGCAAAATTCCCAGGTTTTCCAGATATTCCGGTTGGAAGATTCCTGGAATTAGCTGGCAATAAGCAGTAAATATGGGAATCCTCCATCTGCGATTTCTGGAGAACATGTTTTGGGGGAGGGGGAGTTACCAGAATTTTGCAACCTTACCATTAAGCCATTGCTTCAATCTATCATATTTCTGCTAAACACAGCATAGCTATAGTCGGTAGTATGACTGTTTGGTGTTGGAGAAAGCAGTGTTGTACTACCTGAGTCTCGGACTCTAAACACGATATTCATGACTCGTGACTCGACTGACTCTCATAAAGCCTTTCTCCCTTGCATAATTCAACATGCTAGATAGCCACTGTACTAGCAGCTAGCCTTATCAGCTAGCGTTCTACATGCCAAAATATAGTTTATAATATTTTTAGACCTCATCCTAGGGAACCGTGACTCAACTCTGGACTCAAGTCAAGGGCTTGAGCCTGCTCTAGTTCCAGGCCTTTATGCTGTAGTTCCATCAGAGAGAGTCGTCACCGAGGCCCATTTAGTTTCTCTCCTTGGCTCAGAGGCTGACATCATTATATGAGGTGGTTTGGTAGCCTGGCAGGAAAAATTGCAGGCAGACGCGTCGGCGCCATTTTAGAATGGTTAACTTAAATGACCCCACAGTAGGCCCGTTACTGCTCCGTACAGATGTAGGATCTTAATTTGATCACTCTTTTGTTGCAGAGAATTTTCCTGGACAGAAGGAAATGCAAACTTGTAGTGTATTTGAGTTTCAAAAAGGCTTCAAAAGTTTGTCATTTCTGCATTGAAAAATGTATCAACCCCTACAAAAATGTCTATGAATTATAATCCACATAATCATTAATATTTCCTGTTGCTGCAGTATTATTTTCCTGCTGTATCAAACTGGCTCAAATAAAGATCCTACATCTGTTTAGCTATCTCACCCTTATCTCACCACATTCTTACTATATTGTACTGTATATTTCATGCTAGTCTTTTTGGAGAGAGAGCCAAAGTCGTATCTGATATAGAGGGATTTGTTGAGGGCTGCGTAGGTCATGTGCTTTATGAATCAGTGCAGGAAATGTTTCCAAAGCCCACATTAAATTGATAAATGCATTCCATTTTCAGAGGAGAATTTTTGCTAGGAGTTGAAAACTACTTGGCTTGGAGAATTGTGAGCCGTCCAATGAAAATGTACTTTCGGCTCCCCGAAGATGGCAGGAGTTTTAAATCCATGGCTAATGTTGTGCCATTTACCTCAAAATATACACAGATGGCTGGCTATTTGGAGATTGAGGGTGGCATGTTGAAAAAACGCTTTGAGAAACCTTCACAGGTTAAGAAAAGGAAACCTTGAGAGGCATCAAATGCCTTCAGGAATGACTAATGTGCCATTCGCTTTCAATGTGAAAAACAACACAGTATATCTCCCTTAGAAAAAGCCAAAATGAACTGGAACAACACTAGACTCTCCTTCATTCCAAGCTAGGCTAGTAATGCTGTGCTACCAGTCCTCTCTTCATAACTGAATGTTCCTCAGCTACAGTCAAATGAAAGAGATGCTTTGTAAGTCTTTTAAGAGTGGATACTCTTCTGTAGTTATTTTCGGAACCCAAATGTACTTACTTGCTTACTATACTTTTATTATTTCATAGTAACATAACCTTAAAAAAATGCACAGACCTAAAATGACTCTTGATGGCATGCAGAGAAAGACCATAACAAATTAAAAAGGAAAAGCTCACTATTACACTAAAGAGATTACAATGAAATCTAGAGTGAGAGGCCAATATAATATAAGGGGGACCCACCCATCTACGGCTGACAAAGTCACACAAGTGAAGGTGGATATAAGTTAACATGGCAGTCTCTTTCTATTCAGATCAGTTAGTGTTCCGGTTCATAAGGAAAGTAAGCAAGACACTGTATGCATACCCAATGACTGTAGAAACAACCATCCACAGGAAACACAGACTGTTGCACTTGCATACCAGTACTCCCAAAGGTCATTTGGCTGAGACTTGAGTGGTATTGGTCCTGTGTGGCTCAATTGGTAAGAGCATCAAATCAAAATCAAACCTTACCGTGAAATGCTTCCTTACAAGCCCTTAACCAACTCAAATCAAATCAAAGTTTATTTGTCACGTGCGCCGAATACAACAGGTGTAGATCTTACAGTGAAATGCTTACTTACAGGCTCTAACCAACAGTGCAAAAAGGTATTAGGTGAACAATAGGTAAGTTAAGAAATAAAAACAACAGTAAAAAATAACAGTAGTGAGGCTATAACAGTAGTGAGGCTACATACAGACACCGGTTAGTCGGGATGATTGAGGTAGTATGTACATGTAGATATGGTTAAAGTGACTATGCATATATGATGAACAGAGAGTAGCAGTAGCATAAAAAGAGGGGTTGGCGGGTGGTGGGTGGGACACAATGCAGATAGCCCGGTTAGCCAACGTGCGGGGGCACTGGTTGGTCGGGCAAATTAAGGTAGTATGTACATGAATGTATAGTTAAAGTGACTATGCATATATGATAAACAGAGAGTAGCAGCAGCGGAAAAGAGGGGTGGGGGGGCACACAATGCAAATAGTCTGGGTAGCCACTTGATTACCTGTTCAGGAGTCTTATGGCCTGGGGTTAAAAACTGTTGAGAAGCCTTTTGTCCTAGACTTGGCACTCCGGTAACACAACTATGAAGTTTTAAGAAAAATAAGAGTTAAGAAAATATTTTCTAAATAAACTAAAGTAAAAAAATAACAAGGCTATATACAGGGGGTACCAATGTGAGGGGCATGGTAGCAATGCTACGGTTTTGTTGGTTTATGTCCCACATGGATCCAAAATAGGCAGACGAAAAATGTATGCATTCACTGTACTGTAAGTTGCTTTGGATAAAATCGATTCTTGCTGGGGCCACCAATATGAAAATGTATGCACTCACTGTTGTAAGTCTCTTAATGGTTAATGGTATACAGTACATGTGTTTGCAGGCTTCTATGAGCTGAGTGAGGTCCTTTCTCCTCTGGGTCTCTCTGATTCCTCTGGGTTTGGAGAGCTGTCCTCCAGCGCTACCCGAGCCATCCGCATGGACTATGCCAACGACCGGCCCAAATCAGCCGGTGAGTGACCACACACACATACACAGTCGTACATTCTCACACGCTCGCACACACACACACACGTGTCATACAAATGCAGTACAGTCAGTGTACAGTCAGTGTAGCCTACACACACACCTATGTGAACCATTGATGTCATTATTACCTTCTTGTATCCAATTTCTGTGTGTGTGCGTGTCATTTCTGTGTGTGTGCGTGTCATTTCTGTGTGTGTGCGTGTCATTTCTGTGTGTGTGCGTGTCATTTCTGTGTGTGTGCGTGTCATTTCTGTGTGTGTGCGTGTCATTTCTGTGTGTGTGCGTGTCATTTCTGTGTGTCTGAAGTTTGTAATTTTACAACAGTGATGCACTAAGTCCCCTACAGAGCAGCCGCCAACAGAAGCTCATTAGAGCCAGACACCATCAAATCAAATTTTACCAAATAGAAGTGTAGACTTTAATGTGAAATGCTTACTTACAAGACCTTAACCAACAGTGCAGTTCAAGAAGAAGAAAATATTTACCAAGTAGATTAAAATAAAAAGTAATAATAAAAGTAACAAAATAAGAATAACAATAACGAGGCTATATACAGGGGGCACCGGTACCGAGTCAGTGTGCAGGGGTACAGGCTAGTTGAGGTAATCTGTACATGTAGGTGGGGGCGAAGTGGCTATGCATAGGTAACAGACAAACAGCGAGTGTACAAAAGGGAGGGGGGTCAATGCAAATTGTCCGGTGGCGGTTTTTATGAATTGTTCAGCAGTCTTATTGCTTGGGGGTAAAAGCTGTTGAGGAGCCTTTTGGTCCTAGTCTTGGCACTCCGGTACCGCTTGCTGTGCGGTAGCAGAGAAATCAGTCATCGCTCCCAAATAGTCCCAACCATAACGACTAATAACAAGCACAAACTCATTTCTTTCCAATTGCATTAAGGTGAAGGAAATATACTAATGGATTATCTTTTGAGTTCCCCGCCGTATAGGGCTTCCAGCTATTAGATTAGGAAGATGTGCTCTTTAAAATAAACGTGTTTCATTTGTATAGTATTGTGTTGTGCTTTTTATTTTCTGGACACTACACTACAAAAAAGTGGTAATTTGATGAGATAGATCCATGTCCCAGGCCATCTGTTTTGTAGATCCAGCTATGCCACTATCTAAAATGAATGAAAAAAGATAAGCATTATGTAATTTTCAGATTTGCTGTGCATATTCCATTCATTTGATCCACACAACCGATGTATACCTTTATTTAGCCAGGTACTGGATATATGATAATAACCTGGTTGGTCAAGAAACCAGGCATGGGATGTGGACATATCTTGGCATTAAGCCCCTTATGATATGTCTGCATCCCACATGGAACCCTATTTCCCACATAGTGCACTAAATAGGGAATATGGTGCCATTGTGGAGACATGCAGTGTGTTGTACAAGGCAGTGGTTCCCAAACTGTGGGGCATGCCCCCTAGGAGGGGCGTGACAGGTCAGCAGCTGGGGCGCGGGGGTCCCCTCCCCCCCAAAAAGGGAACTCAGCCCGGCTTTCAACTTACTCTTGAAAGTGGGAATAGTAGAATGCACAAGGTGCAATTTGGATATTGGGAAGGACATCATCAGTTCCTCTTGTCATACCAGTAATTGCACACCTTAGAGCAGGTATCATCAACTAGATTCAGCCGAGGGTCAATTGTTTCTTGAGCGGATGGTTGGGGGGCCAGAATATAATTACAAATAATTAGCAAACTGACTGCAAGAGTTGGAAACAGATAATATTTGACTAAAATATAATCATTTCAAACCTTGCTTACATTTGTATATGATCACATCTCTCTATTATGCCTAGGAATACTTGGGAACAGTTCCTCAATGCTGGAAGGGAGGCCTGAGTGAAAAAGTTTGGGAGCCCCTGGTAAAAGAGGGGACTGCCTGTGCCCAGTGACATAGATAAATGAGGGTACTGGGTGTGCTGGTGGAGGGGTGAAAGGAGAGACTGGTTGTTCATGTTTTGATGTGTAACTGCATCAGTGGACTGTCCTGTGGTGATTATGCAGGGGCCTAGATTACAGTCATGGGATTAAGACAAGGCTGCTCTGTACAGACTCAGTCAGAGAGAGAAAAAGACCCACTGTACCATGTTAGAGACACACACAAGCACACGTGCACACACACACACTTACAGACTCTCTCTCTCACACACACACACACTCTCTCTCTCTCTCTCTCTCTCACACACACACACATGCTTGAACAAACACACAGGCAGAGAGACTCTCAAACATTAACACTCACACACCCACACATACAGTGGGGGAAAAAAGTATTTGATCCCCTGCTGATTTTGTACGTTTGCCCAATGACAAAGAAAGGATCAGTCTATAATTTTAATGGTAGGTTTATTTGAACAGTGAGAGACAGAATAACAACAAAAAAATCCAGAAAAACGCATGTCAAAAATGTTATAAATTGATTTGCATTTTAATGAGGGAAATAAGTATTTGACCCCCTCTCAATCAGAAAGATTGAGAGGGGAGATTGTCTTTTATACAGGTAACGAGCTGAGATTAGGAGCACACTCTTAAAGGGAGTGTTCCTAACCGCAGCTTGTTACCTGTATAAAAGACACCTGTCCACAGAAGCAATCAATCAATCAGATTCCACTCTCCACCATGGCCAAGACCAAAGAGCTCTCCAAGGATGTCAGGGACAAGATTGTAGACCTACACAAGGCTGGAATGGGCTACAAGACCATCGCCAAGCAGCTTGGTGAGAAGGTGACAACATTTGGTGCGATTATTCGCAAATGGAAGAAACACAAAAGAACTGCCAATATCCCTCGGCCTGGGGCTCCATGCAAGATCTCACCTCGTGGAGTTGCAATGATCATGAGAATGGTGAGGAATAGCCCAGAACTACATGGGAGGATCTTGTCAACAATCTCAAGGCAGCTGGGACCATAGTCACCAAGAAAACAATTGGTAACACACTACACCGTGAAGGACTGAAATCCTGCAGCGCCCGCAAGTCTGCCAATGAACATCTGAATGACTCAGAGGACAACTGGTGAAAGTGTTGTGGTCAGATGAGACCAAAATGGAGCTCTTTGACATCAACTCAACTCGCCGTGTTTGGAGGAGGAGGAATGCTGCCTCTGACCCCAAGAACGCCATCTCCACCGTCAAACATGGAGGTGGAAACATTATGCTTTGGGGGTGTTTGTCTGCTAAGGGGACAGGACAACTTCACCGCATCAAAAGGACGATGGACGGGGCCATGTACCGTCAAATCTTGGGTGAGAACCTCCTTCCCTCAGCCAGGGCATTGAAAATGGGTCGTGGATGGGTATTCCAGCATGACAATGACCCAAAACACACTCGGCCAAGGCAACAAAGGAGTGGCTCAAGAAAAAGCACATTAAGGTCCTGGAGTGGCCTAGCCAGTCTCCAGACCTTAATCCCATAGAAAATCTGTGGAGGGAGCTGAAGGTTCGAGTTGCCAAACGTCAGCCTCGAAACCTTAATGACTTGGAGAAGATCTGCAAAGAGGAGCGGGACAAAATCCCTCCTGAGATGTGTGCAAACCTGGTGGCCAACTACAAGAAATGTCTGACCTCTGTGATTGCCAACAAGGGTTTTGCCACCAGGTACTAAGTCATGTTTTGCAGAGGGGTCAAATACTTATTTCCCTCATTAAAATGCAAATCATTTTATAACATTTTTGACATGCGTTTTTCTGGATTGTTTTGTTGTTATTCTGTCTTTCACTGTTCAAATAAACCTACTATTAAAATTATAGACTGATCATTTCTTTATAAGTGGGCAAACGTACAAAATCAGCAGGGGATCAAATACTTTTTCCCCCCACTGTACATAGACTCTCAATGACACACACATACTGTACATAGACACTGTTAGAGTGCATCTTACCCAGTCTGGCCATGGCTGTGCTAAACTGACATTCTTAAAAGGAATGCATCCCTATGGGATGCAGCAGACTTAGTTTAGGGAAAACAGAAATTGTGTCCCAAATGGCACGCTATTCCTTTTATAGTGCACTGCTTTTGACCAGAACCCTATGGGCCCTTGTCAAAAGTAGTGCACTCAAAAGGGAATAGGGTGCCATTTGGGACACAAGCCAGACTTCAGTTTGATGTACAGTAGAGTAGAGCCCTGGTGGTCAACCTCTTGTTACCTCAGCTGCTCATTCTATCTGAAGGATTCAACAGAAAACTGTCTATGCCCCAAATGGCACCCTGTTCCTTGTATAGTGCAGGACCCTGGTCAAAAGTAGTGCACTATGTAGGGAATAGGGTGCCTTTTGGAACAGAGCCTGTGTTGTGTCTGTAACCGCCTGGTCACAATAAACAGCGTCTGCTGTTTCTGCAGCTGTGTATTGTAGGTACAGCCAGAGCTACGTCCATGGTGCCTGGTGTATGTTTGCTCATTCACCTGAGTGGGTTTGTATACCCATTTCCCATAACGTGCTCCTTTTCAAGGATAGTTTGTCAGCAATGCCTCACAATACTGTAAGTGCAACTGCAGGCTAGTGACTAGAGATGGCATTTCTTCAGAAGCGCCATAGACCATTTGAGCAGTGGTCTAATTTCATCTGGGATAAAGGTAAAGTCTCAGTTTTGGATAGAAACATTTGTTTACCTGCAGGATTACAATAACATTTTTGAGGGTTTAGGTGGGTCAGGAGTCAGGACACAAAATGAGGGAACCACTCTCTTAGGCAAAGACCAAATTAGCAAAAACTATTGGTTTGAGATGAGTGGGAGCGTGGTTCCACCATTTTGTGTCCTGACACACTCCAACATCCATTAGGCTGTATAATAGATAGTGTGTTGGTCCCTCAAGTGTACGGCATATTGCACTTTCACTTTAAATGTGTAGCTATAGCACTTTGAATGAATTATTTTGTGTAGTTTCTGTGTTTTCATGTTTTATGTACGTCTTTTTGTATGTCTTTTTAAGCACATGACCAAATAGATTTTTCCCTGGTGGGATAATAAAGTTGATCTGAATGACAAAATCTCACTGTAGATGCATCATTAGCCTATGTCTGTGGGTTCTCATGTCTGTGGGTTCTCTTGTCTGTGGGTTCTCTTGTCTGTGGGTTCTCATGTCTGTGGGTTCTCTTGTCTGTGGGTTCTCTTGTCTGTGGGTTCTCTTGTCTGTGGGGTTGACCTCTGCTTTGTCTGATTTATAACTGTGTTATTGGTTCTGTTTTCCAGGGGAATTCTTCGTGGCCAATCGGGAAGGACAGTCAGAATCCGGGTCCCGCAACACAGTCCCCCGCTCTTTCTCGGCCCCCTACCCCTCCCTGGAAGGCATCGCCGAGGGGGCCGGTGAGGGGGAAGACGAGGCCTGGGCCTGGGACCACAGCTCGGGGCCAGGAGGAGGGCTGGATGTGGAGGGGGAGCCCACGGAGGAGGACTATCGTCAGGCCCAGCGCGTTGAGACATATATCCTGAGCCTGATCCAGCGGCGCGCCCTGCCCCCTCGGCCCTGCAAGCCCCGCACCGCCATCACCGTGGCCCGCCAGAGCAGCCTCTGCCGCAAGGAGCCCCAGCCTCCACCAGCCGCTGCCTCCACCCCTGAGCACCACCCCCACCACCACCAAGCCGCTGGTCCCCCTCCCTCCGAGGGTCCCCCTGCTTCCTGGGCCTGCCACAGCCTGGACCAGGAGCCGTATGCTTGCATTGCCTTGCTCCCTGATGACTCCCCTCTACCCCATCACCACCCTCACCCTCACTACCCCCAACCAAGGCCCAGACAGCCGTTGGCCAACACCCACTCTGCTTCCCTGGACTCCCCCTGCAGCATACCTCCATCCCAGGACCCCAGCAGCCACGAGCCCGACTCACCCCATCCCTTCCACCACGGCTACCCGGCCCCTCCCCCGCCCCGTTCGCCTCCCTCGCCTGACGAGCAGCTGGTCAACGCCCAGTACATCCCCGCCCAACCCCTCCGGGCCCCCACCGCCAGGGCCTCCGCACACTCCCACTCCCATAGGGGGGCCCCTGGGGGACCCAAACCCAGCCGGGGCGCCTATTCTCCAGAGAGGGGTTCTCAACAGCAGCCGGCCCCACAGCAGCTGCAGCAAGTCAAGTCTAAAGCCACCCCCAAGAAGTGTCGCTTTAGCGAGGAGAGGGAAAGGGAAAGGGAAAGGGAAAGGGAAAGGGATAGGGAAAGGGAGAGGGACAAGGAGAGGGACAAGGAGAGGGACAAGGAGAGGGAGAGGGAGAGGGAGAGGGACAGAGAGAGAGAGCGGGAGCGGCCAGTAGGTTCCAAGAAGCCTGGAAGACGAGCCTGCAGGTCCCAGTCTGAGAACAGCCTCAATGGGCAACGGGGCGTCCCTGAACGCAAGTACAACACGGTGGAGAGAGACGGGGGAGGATCAGGGTCAGGGAGCGGCCGCGGAAGCCAGTCCAAGGGGAAGAGGCCCCAGCCGGGCAGCACAGGCTACCGCCGCTGGCGCTCCACCCTTGAGCTCAGCCAGGATGAAGCTGAGCAGCCTTCACAGCCGCCCCCAGCTGACCAGGGCTCCAGGCGCACCCGCAAACCCCGGCCGCCTCCCCCACCTTATGCCTACATCAACCCACACCCGCATCATCACCCCCATCTGGAGTACCTGGACCGAGAGCTCGCAGCCCTGTGTCGGCCCGAGGAGCGCTACCCCCACCCGGGGCAGGGCGAGTCCGAGTCGAGCCTGAGTGAAGACTCGCCGGCCTCCAGCACGCTGTCAAGCGACTCAGACGAGAGCGGGGGTCTGGTGTGGCCCCAGCAGCTCCCCCCTCAGCTCTCCTCCCCCCCGACGACCACCGCTCCGGCTGGGGCCCCCCTGCAGCCCAAAGCCTTCGTCAAGATCAAGGCCTCCCACGCGCTCAAGAAGAAGATCCTGCGCTTCCGCACAGGCTCCCTCAAAGTCATGACCACCGTTTAGAGTGCCGCACAGGATCCGTATTTAGCAGTTGGGGGTTAAGATAATTTAGTGTGTCTCTCTATATGCACCTGGTTTCCTTTGAGGAGAAGCGCCGTCTGTTTTGAAGAGCAGCAAGTACAGAAGACAGCCAATTTAACTCACTGCACTGCCTAACTGTACATACATACATAGACTCTTTGGCTTTCAATGCATCCTTCATAGGCCTCAGATCTGCCATAAACCCTCCTGAACAAGCAAACAGAGCTGAGCCTGAGCTCTAAACTATGATCCCAGATCTGTGAAGCTTTCGGCTATTGCCTGAGCCTAGCCAGGCGGGGTCTGAGACAAGATAATATGCTATGGGGCTTGAGTTGGGGCTAGTGGTCACTTCGGTGGCTAAAGTAAACATAAAACTGGGACCCAGAGCCTAAGAACCCCCCCCACCCCCCCTCCAAAAAAGGCCTTATCCCCCTGTTATCCCCCTTTCCCTCCCCCTGACAGAGAGTACTGTGAGCATGATATGTCCCGTCATGTGACCTGTGACTCAGCATCAACGTGTCTGTAGTCTAGGTTGCGTTCCAGGCAGACTACATTGCAGACATTGTATCAACCAATGGATACATGCCATGTTATTAACTGCATAACGCAGTTGGGTATCAGACTGATAAATCATATAATGTGGTTAGGTGATACGTTAAACACCTATCTAGCTGGGAAATCTGGCGTTGTCATATCTGGAGGGTGTATGCAATGTAGCCTGGAACGCTGCCCTCCTCTGCACATGACCACCTGTGTGGTGTGATTGACCCACTCCTGTATTTATGAATGTAGTCTGTAAATAAAATGAGCTGGGACCATGTAACCTTAAGGGGACCACAGAGGTCTTGTCTCTCAACCACCGGCTGTCAATGTGTGTTTCATTGGACGGAGAGAGAGAGTGAAAGTGAGTGACTGTGGGTGTGTTTGCCTCTCTAGCTCTTTAAAGCTCTCAAGCTGTGACGCATAATTAGTGTTGTTAGTGTTCCATCCTGATTCACACCAAGGTTTACCACGCAAAAGACCATGCATGGGCTGTGTCTGAAAACATTACTGGCTGTCAAATCCTTGCTGTTCCTGTTTACTCAATTCCTCACCTTCATCTCAAAGCTCTTTGGAGGAGAAGGCCCAAGGGGAGGGATCTTGGGTACTCTGTTCCAATGCACTTTGAGAGGGAGGAGAGGACTGGTGGAAACAAGGACGGAGGATGCAAGGATTTGTCAGCTAGAAATGTTTTCAGACACGTCCATGGATGGGCTCTTTCTAAAATTCCATTTCAGAGCAAGGATAAAGCTATGACGTGATGAAAGACAACCTTGCAATAAAGGTACCGATAACATGATTGATTTTAAGAGAGATACATGATACACATTTTCCTTCTGACAATTCAGACCACATGTGGCATATCTGACACTGTAGCCAGTCCAGTTGCTCTATCTCATGGAGATAACATGTAAACTACAGTGGGGGAGTCCCAAATGGCTCCCTATTCACTACATAGTGTTCTACTTTTACCAGAGCCCTATGGGCCCTTGTCAAAAGTAGTCCACTATATAGGGAATAGGGTGCCATTTGGGACATAACCAGTATCTGCTGTGCTGGGTGGTACCAGTGGAGCCAACCGCGCAAATAACCTTTCACTGAGGTAGGTGGTGGAACACACACAGGCAGGGAATCACACACACCCTTTTAGCAGTGAAAAGCCTGGTGCTGCAGGGGATGTAGGTGTTAATTGAAAGAAAAGAGGGAGTTGGGGGGGTAAAGGAGGGTAGTTGGGGGGGTAAAGGAGGGTAGTTGGGGGGTAAAGGTGACAGAGGGTGGAAGGAGGGAAAGCGGGGTAGATGGACATGGAAAAGCAGAGGGAGAGCAGTGGTGAAAGCAAGGGAGGGGCTGGTTTCTGGGTTAGAGATGTTATCTTGTTTTTGTTGTTGTTGTCATGCAGGTCTAGTCTGGCGTGTCACCAACATGGCTGCAGGCTGCAAGCCAGAAGACAGGAATTCACATAAACACTTAATCAGTTTCTTCCCCTGGAGAACTAACAAGATCATTAGCCCCAGACGTAGCGGAGCAACTTCCTACAAACACAGACAATTACACATACAAACACACACACACACACATACATACACATACACATACACACACACACACACACACACACACACACACACACACACACACACACACACACATACACATGCTTGAGCAAACACAAAGGCACTGGCACACACACAGACACACATTCAGGCACTGGCATACATATTCACAGGCACTGCCTTAGGCACACACATGCATACACACATGCATACACACGCGCAGACACATACACATAAACCGAGTGGGAAAGAAGGGCAGGAAAGCTTCATCATGTAAGATGCTGAGAACTCCTATGACAAAACTTTGACAGACACCCATTCTTACACACACATTTACACACTTCAAAAAGGCCCTTGCCCTAAGACCTTTCCTTCCATTGCCACATTCTGGTACACACACACAAATGCACATGTCTTAGTGCAGCTGCAGAATACAGCACTATTGACTAAATGAACAGGGAGTGTGTGAGGCTGGGGGAAGAGAAGAGGACATGGATTTCTGGGATATGGGTTGGGCATTATGACACTGTTCCAGCTGTGTCAGTCATCCGTCCTGCTGCAACAGGAATAGAAAAGAGAGTGCAGGAGAGGAGAGGAAGGCTCTAGAAAAGAAGATGGGCGGTTGAGAGAAACTAGCTGAAACTACCCTAATCAGTCCTGCTGGAAATAGAGAGGGAGGAGAGATAGAGGGAGAGAGACGGAGAGGAAGAGGGAGAACTCAGGCAAAATAAAGAACTCTCTGCAGCCTCCCTCTCTCTTCACTCGTTCACTGTCTCGCTCTCAGCCATTTCCCCACCCACCACCCCCTCTCTTTCTCACCCTCCCTCTCTATACCTCTCTCCCTCCCTCCATCTGGATTTGGTTAGAGAAGCATGCTCCCTTCAGGGCTAGGAACCTGGGGTATTTCCTGAGAAGCAGTGATACAAGAGAGGGGGCCAGTCAGCCAGCACTGGGCCAGAAGAGGAAACCAAAACACAGAAAGAGAAACAGAAAAGGAGGGAGGGAGAAAGGGAAAAAAGGAGAGTCAAACTCAACTGAATGGAGGCCTGGCCGGCGCCACATCTGGGTTTGATTTGAGGGAGAGGGAGGGAGTGAGAGTTAGAGAGAGAGGAAAGAACAGGGATGGTGTTGAGTGAAGGAGGAGAGAGAGAGAGAAAAGGGGCTTTATTTTTGGCACTTGGTTAGATTCAGAGTGATTGACCTATTTTCTCTTTTTATCTAGTTTTTCTTGCTGTCTTTATCTCCTTGCGCCCCGACTTTGATGACTGAGCAGCCGTTCACTCCTTTTCTCATTTTCACTCTGTCTGTCTTTCCTTTCTCTACTCCTCACCCTTCCAAATTCACACACATACTCACAAGGCAATTAGAAATGCCAGACGGGCTCATTTCTCTAACTTGATCACTATAAATCAGAATACTTAGAGAGTGCTCTTCTCTACCATTGATGGCCTGATAAATCCTACCCCCGCAAACCTATGTGAACTTTCCTCTACATCTAAATGTGACGGGTTTACGGCATGTTTCAGAGATAAGATAACCTACATTAGGCTGGGTATCAGTCAAGCAAGACCTGATGAGAAGTTTGTTGATATGTACTGTATCCTAGCCTACCATGCAAAAGCAGTATGGTTTTATTTTCCCTGGTTGGCACAGAAGTTCAGAAGTGATATCTGAAGTAAACATTAGGAATGTGACCAAAATGTATTTTTAGGTGGAACATTGCTAAGGGGCGGCTGTTTCTCTCTCAGACTGATACAGAGAGACTCATCAATGCTTTTATTACAAGCAGGCTGCTCTCCTGTCTGGTCTACCAAAGGAAGCCATCGGTCAACTGCAAAACATACAGAATGCTGCAGCACGGGTACTGACCAAGACCAGATGGAGAGCACACATTACAACGGTTTTAAGGTCTCTGCACTGGCTGCCTGTGAGTTTTAGAATTATTTAAGATTCTTCTATAGGTTTTTAAATCAATCCACGATTGTGCACCGCAATACATGTCAGACATGCTTTTAAGTTATGTACCCAGTAGGTCCCTCAGTTACTGACCTTTTAACTATCCATGGAGAGTCAGCCTTTAGTTACTTAACCTTTATTTAACTAGGCAAGTCAGTTAAGAACAAATTCTTATTTTCAATGACAGCCTAGGAACAGTGGGTTAACTGCCTTGTTCAGGGGCAGAACAACAGATTTGTACCTTGTCAGCTCGGGGATTCAATCTTGCAACCTTTCGGTTACTAGTCCAACGCTCTAACCACTAGGCTACCTGCCGCCCCTATTATGCCCCCAGCCTCTGGAATAGCCTGCCAGAGAACCTGAGTGGTTCTGTGGACATATTTAAAAGAGATCTTAAAACACATCTTTTTAGCTTTGCTTTTCCTCAGGGTGCTTTTTAGTTGTTCAGTTTGTGTCATTCTTTTGTTTTTTATCTTATGCTTGTTGTGTAGTAAATACTTCAGCTTATATTTTCTTCATTTTTTCCTGTAATACACATTGAATTGCATTCCATGTCTGAAATGTGCTGTATAGATAATGCTTGATTTGATATACTCACGCACACACAAACACACACACCCTCAAACCCCCATAAATCATGCCTGCCCTTTCCACATCCATAACCCAACACAAAGAGGGGCTCACACACAGGAGCTACAGTGGGGAGAACAAGTAGTTGATACACTGTCGATTTTGCAGGTTTTCCTACTTACAAAGCATGTAGAGGTCTGTCATTTTTATCATAGGTACACTTCAGCTGTGAGAGACGGTATCTAAAACAAAAATCCAGAAAATCATATTGTATGATTTTTAAGTAAATCATTTGGATTTTGGATACCACGGTCTAGGAGCCCAGCCAGCAATGTTACAGAGAGAGCTGGGGTATGAAGGAGGAGACTGGGTGAAAGTGGCTTGTTTGACGGGGAGGGGGCAAGATCTTTTGTGGACAGACACCCCAACCTCTGGGATAACTCATACCCCCCTCCCATGACAGACAGCTCCCCCCAGGGTCCAGCCCTATAGCTGGCCCCCAAACCCTCTTCCCTCCAGTCCATGCGGTCAGACAGACAGACCGGCTGATGAAGGACAGAGCCCAAAGCAGCAGGCACATAACAGAAACACTGGTGGCCCGCATCGGACACAAAACAGCCACTGTGACGCCACGCCAGCGGTGCAGCACAGGGTTGTGTGTGTGCGTGTTTGTGTGCATGCATGCATGTGTGTGTGTGTGTGTGTGTGTCTATGAACACAGTCCCACAATCAATGTCCATCTCACATTTCACGCTGATGTACTGTAGATTTTGCTTGCATGTACAGCGCAGGAACTTCGCCTTTAATGGTACAGACACACAGAGAAATGTGACTGCTGATATATACTTAGCACAGTAGGAGGCCGTTCCTGCTTTTGCTAGAACAAAAGATGTTCCTCCTGTGTATCGTCCTGGTACCGACGAACCAGCCTTTTGTACTTGTAGAATCACAATGCTTGTCAGTGGCCGAGAACTTGAGAGCACAAACCTCCACGTGGGTGAGCCGACAGATGTGACAAGAACAATGAAAAAAGAAAAAATAGGACACTTTTCCCTTTTTATCAGAATGTTCTAACTAAAACAAGAAAGCTGCATCTAGCTTTTACATCTTGTTAGGTTCAGTTTGATAATGTGCAGTTTGATAATGTGGCGCCGACAGGGATGGTCGCCTCGCTTCGCGTTCTTAGGAAACTATACAGTATTTCGTTTTTTATGTATTATTTCTTACACTGTAACCCCAGGAAATCTTCAGTCTTATTACATACAGCCGGGAAGAACTACTGGATATAAGAGCAACGTCAACTTACCAACATTACGACCAGGAATGCGACTTTCCCGAAGCGGATCCTCTGTTTGGTCCACCACCCAGGACAATGGATCGGATCCCAGTAGGCGACCCAAAACAACGGCGCCGCAGAAGGGGCAGACTGAGCGGTCTTCTGGTCAGGCTCCGTAGACGGGCACATCGCTAACCGCTCCCAAGTATACTACTTGCCAATGTCCAGTCTCTTGACAACAAGGTAAATGAAATTCGAGCAAGGGTTGCCTTCTAGAGAGACATCAGAGATTTAACATTCTCTGTTTCATGGAAACATGGCTCACTCGGGATACCTTATCAGAGTCGGTACAGCCACCCAGTTTCTTCACGCATCGCGCAGACAGAAACAAACATCTCTCTGGTAAGAAGAAGGGTGGGGGTGTATGCCTTATTATTAACAAGTTGTGGTGTGATCATAACAACATACAGGAACTCAAGTCCTTTTGTTCACCTGACCTAGAATTCTTTACAATCAAATGCCTACTGCATTACCGAGAGAATTCTCTTCGATTATAATCACAGCCATGTATATCCCCCCAAGCAGACACCTCGACGGCCCTGAAAGAACTTCATTGGACTCTATGTAAAATGGAAACCACAGATCCTGAGGCTGCATTTATTGTAGCTGGGGATTTTAACAAGGCTAATCTGAAAACAAGGCTCCCTAAATTTTATCAGCATATTGAATGCACATCCTGGGCTGGCAATATTCTGGATCATTGCTACTCTAACTTCGGCGACGCATACAAAGCCCTCCCTCGCCCTCCTTTCGGCAAATCTGACCATGACTCCATTTTGTTGCTCCCAGCATATAGTCAGAAACTGAAACAGGAAACGCTCGTGCTCAGGTCTGTTCAACGCTGGTCCGACCAATCTGATTCCACGCTTCAAGATTGCTTCAATCACATGGACTGGGATATGTTCTGGATAGCCTCAGACAACAATATTGATGTATACGCTGATTCGATGGGCGAGTTTATTAGCAAGTGCATCGGTGATGTTGTACCCACGGTGACTATTAAAACCTTCCCCAACCAGAAACCGTGGATTGATGGGAGCATTCACGCAAAACTGAAAGCGCGAACCACTGCTTTTAATCATGGCAAGGCGACCGGAATCATGACCGAATACAAACAGTGTAGCTATTCCCTCCGCAAGGCAATCAAACAAGCTAAGCGTCAGTACAGAGACAAAGTAGAGTCGCAATTCAACGGCTCAGACACGAGATATATGTGGCAGGGTCTACAGTCAATCACGGATTACAAAAAGAAAACCAGCCCCATCGTGGACACCGATGTCTTGGTCCCAGACAAACTAAACAACTTCTTTGCTCGCTTTGAGGACAATACAGCGCCGCTGACACAGCCTACCTACCACCACTACCAAAACCTGTGGGCTCTCCTTCACCGCAGCCAACGTGAGTAAAACATTTAAACGTGTTCACCCTTGCAAGGCTGCCGGCCCAGACGGCATCCCTAGCCGTGTCCTCAGAGCATGCGCAAACCAGCTGGCTGGTGTGTTTACGGACATATTCAATCAATCCCTATCCCAGTCTGTTGTTCCCACATGCTTCAAGAGGACCAGCATTGTTCATGTTCCCAAGAAAGCTAAGGTAACTGAGCTAAACGACTATCGCCCCGTAGCACTCACTTCCTTCATCATAAAGTGCTTTGAGAGACTAGTCAAGGATCATATCACCTCCACCCTACCTACTCATCATTAAGCTCGAGACATTGGGTCTCGACTCCACCCTGTGCAACTGGGTCCTGGACTTTCTGACGGGCCGCCCCCAGGTGGTGAAGGTAGGAAACAACATCTCCACCCTGCTGATCCTCAACACTGGGGCCCCACAAGGGTGCGTTCTCAGCCCTCTCCTGTACTCTCTGTTCACCCATGACAGTGTGGCCATGCACACCTCCAACTCAATCATCAAGTTTGCAGATGACACTACAGTGGTAGGCTAGATTACCAACAACGGCAAGACGGCCTACAGGGAGGAGGTGAGGGCACTCAGAGTGTGGTGTCAGGAAAATAACCTCACACTCAACGTCAACAAAACAAAGGAAATGATCGTGGACTTCAGGAAACAGCAGAGGGAGCACCCCCCATCCACATCGACGGGACAGTTGTGGAGAAGGTGGAAAGTTTTAAGTTCCTTGGCGTACACATCACGGACAAACAGAAATGGTCCACCCACACAGACAGTGTGGTGAAGAAGGTGCGCCTCTTCAACCTCAGGAGGCTGAAGAAATTTGGCTTGTCACCAAAAACACTCACAAACTTTTATAGATGCACAATCAAGAGCATCCTGTCGGGCTGTGTCACCGCCTGGTACGGCAACTCAACTAACATTGAATGGCTGCTGCCAGCATAATGACTCAAATCTCTAGCCACTTTAATAATAAAAAATTGGATGTAATAAATGTACCACTAGTCACTTTAAACAATGCCACTTTATATAATGTTTGCATACCTTACATTACTCATCTCATATGTATATACTGTACTCTATACCATCTACTGTATCTTGCCTATGCCGTTCGGCCATCACTCATCCATGTACTTATATGTCCATATTCTTATTCATTCCTTTACACTTGTGTGTAAGGAAGTTGTGTGAAATTGTTTGATTACTTGTTAGATATTACTGCACGCTCGGAACTAGAAGCACAAGCATTTCGCTTAACACTCGCATTAACATCTGCTAACCATGTGTATGTGACTGTAACGCCCTGGCCATAGAGAGGGGTTTTTGTTCTTTATTTTGGTTAGGCCAGGGTGTTACATTGGGTGGGCGTTCTATGTTCATTTTTCTATGTTTTTGTATTTCTTTGTTTTGGGCCGTGTGTGGCTCCCAATCAGGCACAGCTGTAGTTCATTGTTGCTGATTGGGAGTCACACATAAGGAGCCTGTTTTTCCTTTGGGTTTTGTGGGGGATTGTTTCTGTTTAGTGTCTTGCACCTGACAGTACTGTTTGGCTGTCGGTTTTCTTGTTTTTTGTATCGTGTTCGTTCGTAAATTAAAACTCAAGATGAACACTAACTCCACTGCACCTTGGTCTACTTCCGCTGACAGCCGTTACAAAATCACCCACCAAAAACGGACCAAGCAGCGGAGGAAGGAGAAGCACCAGGAGAGGGGTAATATGGACTCATGGACTTTGGAGGAGATGGAAAGGTGCGTTCAGGATTCCTGGAGATGGGAGGAATTGCTCGACAGAGGTGGACCGTGGGCTCAAGCTGGGGAGTATCGCTGCCCGCAGTGGGAGATCGAGGCGGCGATAGCTGAGAGGTGCTGGTACGAAGCGAGGGAGCGCAACAGGCATGAGAGGCAGCCCCCCCCAAAAAAATTTGGGGGGCACACGGGGAGTGTGGCAGAGCCAGGATTTAATTCTGGGCCAACTCCCTGTGCTTACAGGAGGCAGCGCAGTACTGGTCAGGCACCGTGTTATGCAGTAAAGCGCATGGTGTCCCCAGTACGTGTTGATAGCCCGGAGCGCTATAGGCCAGCCCCCCGCAAGTGCCATGCGAGTGCAGGCATCGAGCCAGGACGGATTGTGCCGGCTCAGCACGTCTGGTCTCCAGTGCGCCTTTTCGGTCCAGGTTATCCTGCACCGGCTCTGCGCACTGTGTCTCCAGGGCGCTGGGAGGGTCCAGTTCGCCCAATGCCTGCGCTCCGCCCGTGCCGGGCCAAAGTGGGCATTCAGCCTGGAGTGTGGGTAAATAGCCTAAGTACCAGAACTCCAGTGCTCCCCCACAGCCCGGTTTATCCTGTGCCTCCTCCTCGGTCCAGGCCTCCAGTGGGTCTCCCCATCCTGGTCAAGCATATGCCTCCTCCAAAGGCCAGGCCTCCTTCATGTCTCCCCAGCCTGGTGAGTCCAGTGCCTGCGCCCAGAGCCAGGCCTCCTTCATGTCTCCCCAGCCTGGTGAGTCCTGGGCCAGAGCTGCCAGAGAAGCCCGCCAGTCCGGAGCCGGCAGAGCCGCCCGCCAGTCCGGAGCCGCCCGCCAGTCCGGAGCCGCCCGCCAGTCCGGAGCCGCCAGAGCCGCCCGCCAGTCCGGAGCCGCCCGCCAGTCTGGAGCCGCCAGAGCCGCCCGCCAGTCCGGAGCCGCCAGAGCCGCCCGCCAGTCCGGAGCTGCCAGAGCCGCCCACCTGTCCAGAGCAGCCAGAGCTGCCCGCCAGCCTGGTGAGTCCTGTGCCTGCGCCCAGGGCCAGGCCTCCTTCATGTCTCCCCAGCCTGGTGAGTCCTGTGCCTGTGCCCAGGGCCAGGCCTCCTTCATGTCTCCCCAGCCTGGTGAATCCTGGGCCAGAGCCGTCAGAGCCGCCCGCCAGCCCGGAGCCGCCAGAGCCGCCAGAGCCGCCCGCCAGCCTGGTGAGTCCTGTGCCTGCGCCCAGGGCCAGGCCTCCTTCATGTCTCCCCAGCCTGGTGAGTCCTGTGCCTGTGCCCAGGGCCAGACTTCCTTTATGTCTCCCCAGCCTGGTGAATCCTGGGCCAGAGCCGCCAGAGACGACCGCCAGCCCGGAGCCACCGGAGCCGCCCGCCAGCCCGGAGCCGCCGGGGACACCCGCAAGCCGGGCACAGCCAGGGTCGCCCGCCAGCCGGGCGCAGCTAGGGGCGCCACTTAAGTGGGCTACGCCGAGGGTGGAGCGGAGGCCACGTCCCGCACCTGAGCCGCCGCCGTAAGAAGGCCCACCCGGACCCCCCCCTTCAGAGTCAGGTTTTGCGGCCGGAGTCCGCACCTTTGGGGGGGGGGGGGTACTGTAACGCCCTGGCTATAGAGAGGGGTTTTTGTTCTTTATTTTGGTTAGGCCAGGGTGTTACATTGGGTGGGCGTTCTATGTTCATTTTTCTATGTTTTTGTATTTCTTTGTTTTGGGCCGTGTGTGGCTCCCAATCAGGCACAGATGTAGTTCGTTGTTGCTGATTGGGAGTCACACATAAGGAGCCTGTTTTTCCTTTGGGTTTTGTGGGGGATTGTTTCTGTTTAGTGTCTTGCACCTGACAGTACTGTTTGGCTGTTGGTTTTCTTGTTTTGTTGTATCGTGTTCGTTCGTAAATTAAAACTCAAGATGAACACTAACTCCGCTGCACCTTGGTCTACTTCCACAGACAGCCGTTACAGTGACCAATAAAATTTGATTTGACCTACTCATTAGTTCGCTAGCTAGCTAACGTTAGCTTACTAACTAAGCCACAGTCACACACGTAATATGAATGGAAATGGGTGGTAAGTGCAGCACAATGAACACAACAAGAAATGCTTTATCAAGATAGCTATCTAGCAAGATGATGAAGAAATTATTTATATACAGTACCAGTAAAAAGTTTGGACACATTCAAGGGTTTTTCTTTATTTTTACTATTTTCTACTTTGTAGAATAATAGTGAAGACATCAAAACTATGAAATAACACAAAACTATGAAATAACACACATGTAGTCACCAAAAAAGTGTTAAACATATTTTAGATTCTTCAAAGTAGCCATCCTTTACCTTGATGACAGCTTTTCACACTCTTGGCATTCTCTCAACCAGCTTCATGAGGAATGCTTTTCCAACAGTATTGAAGGAGTTCCCACATATGCTGAGCACTTGTTGGCTGCTTTTCCTTCACTCTGCGGTCCAACTCATCCCAAACCATCTTTATCCTGTTAGGGCTAGGGGGCAGTATTTACATGGCCGGATAAAAAACGTACCCGATTTAATCTGGTTATTACTACTGCCCAGAAACTAGAATATGCATATAATTATTGGCTTTGGATAGAAAACATCCTAAAGTTTCTAAAACTGTTTGAATGGTGTCTGTGAGTATAACAGAACTCATATGGCAGGCAAAAACCTGAGAAGATTCTGTACAGGAAGTGCCCTCTCTGACCATTCCTTGGGCTTCTTGGCTCTGTTTATTGAAAACTTAGGATCTTTGCTGTAACGTGACACTTCCTACGGCTCCCATAGGCTCTCAGAACCCGGGAAAAAGCTGAATGATGTAATTCCAGCCCCAGGCTGAAAAACATTAGCGCCTTTGGTAAGAGGTCTATCAGAGGACCATCAGACTGAGGCTCGTGCATGAGGCGACCCCATGTTTTTAGTTTCTCTCTCTTTGTACTAAAACACAGATTCCCGGTCGGAATATTATCGCTTTTTTACGAGAAAAATGGCATAAAAATTGATTTTAAACAGCGGTTGACATGCTTCGAAGTACGGTAATGGAATATTTAGAATTTTTTTGTCACGAAACGCGTCGGGCGCGTAACCCTTATTTACCCTAAGGATAGTGTCTTGAACGCACGAACAAAACACCGCTATTTGGATATAACTATGGATTATTTGGGACCAAACCAACATTTGTTATTGAAGTAGAAGTCCTGGGAGTGCATTCTGACAAAGAACAGCAAAGGTAATAACATTTTTCTTATAGTAAATCTGACTTTGGTGAGGGCTAAACTTGGTGGGTGTCTAAATAGCTAGCCCTGTGATGCCGGGCTATCTACTTAGAATATTGCAAAATGTGCTTTCACCGAAAAGCTATTTTAAAATCGGACATAGCAAGTGCATAGAGGAGTTCTGTATCTATAATTCTTAAAATAATTGTTATGTTTTTTGTGAACGTTTATCGTGAGTAATTTAGTAAATTCACCGGAAGTTTGCGGGGGGTATGCTAGTTCTGAACGTCACTTGCTAATGTAAAAAGCTGGTTTTTGATATAAATATGAACTTGATTGAACAAAACATGCATGTATTGTATAACATAATGTCCTAGGATTGTCATCTGATGAAGATCATCAAAGGTTAGTGCTGAATTTAGCTGTGGTTTTGTTTTTTGTGACATTATATGCTAGCTTGAAAAATTGGTGTCTGATTATTTCTGGCTGGGTACTCTGCTGACATAATCTAATATTTTGCTTTCGTTGTAAAGCCTTTTTGAAATCGGACAGTGTGGTTAGATTAACGAGAGTCTTGTCTTTAAAATGGTGTAAAATAGTCATATGTTTGAGAAATTGAAGTAATAGCATTTCTAAGGTATTTGAATAACGCGCCACAGGATTCCACTGGCTGTTACGTAGGTGGGACGATTTCGTCCCACATATCCTAGAGAGGTTATTGGGTTGAGGTCGGGTGATTGTGAGGCCAGGTCATCTGATGCAGCACTCCATCACTCTCCTTCTTGGTCAAATAGACCTTACACAGCCTGGAGGTGTGTTTTGGGTCATTGTTCTGTTTAAAAACAAATGAGTCACACTAAGCGCAAACCAGATGGGATGGTGTATCGCTGCAGAATGCTGTGGTAGCCATGCTGGTTAAGTGTGCCTTGAGTTCTAAATAAATCACTGACAGTGTGAAAAGCAAAGCACCCCCACACCATCACACCTCCTCCTCCATGCTTCACGGTGGTAACCACACATGCGGAGATAATCCGTTCACCTACTCTGCGTCTCACAAAGACATGGCTGTTGTAACTAAAACTCTCACATTTGGACTCATCAGATCAAAGGACAGATTTCTCACCGGTCTAATGTCCATTGCTCGCGTTTCTTGGCCCAAGCAAGTCTTTCTTATTATTGGTGTCCTTTAGTAGAGGTTTCTTTGCAGCAATTGAACCATGAAGGCCTGATTCACGCGGTCTCCTCTGAACAGTTGTGTCTGTTATATGAACTCTGTGAAGTATTTATTTAGGCTGCAATTTCTGAGGCTGGTAACTCTAATGAACTTATCCTCTGCAGCAGAGGTAACTCTGGCTCTTCCTTTCCTGTGGCAGTCCTCATGAGAGCCAGTTTCATCATAGCGCTTGATGGTTTTTGCGACTGCACTTGAAGAAACTTTCAAAGTTCTAGAAATGTTCCATATTGACTGACCTTCATGTCTTAAAATAATGATGGACTGTCATTTCTCAAATGTCATTTCCCAAATAGGGCTGTCTTCTGTATACCCCCCTACCTTGTCACAACACAACTGATTGGCTCAAACGCAAGAAGAAGGAAAGAAATTCCACAAATTAACTTTTAACAAGGCACACCAGTTAATTGAAATGCATTCCAGGTGAATACCTCATGAAGCTGGTTGAGAGAATGCCAAGAGTGTGCAAAGCTTTCATCAAGGAAAAGGGTGGCTACTTTGAAGAATATCAAATATAAAATATATTTTGATTTGTTTTTACTTTTTGGGTACATGATTCCATATATGTTATTTCATAGTTCTGATGTCTTCACTATTATTCTACAATATAGGAAATAGTAGAAATAAAGAAAATCCTTGAATAAGTAGGTGTGTCCAAACATTTGACTGGTACTGTAATTCACTCTCCATTATCCCATACTACCAGTGCCAGTTCGCTTGCTAGTGTCATGACGTTGCCCTCTTTGGGGATAACGAGTACCATCCCCCTCTCTCTGCCCCATCCCCCTCTCTCTCACCACCTCTCTCTTATCCCCCTACCAACAGGCTCTGTTAGGCAGGTCATAAATTCCTAGCGGAGTTCTCTCCTCATTGCCAGAGTATAAGAGAGAGTGAGTTTTCATAGAGAGAACAAAGGAACTTCTTCCACATCACAGAACTTGAGAACTGAACAATATTCATGTTCTGGAGAATGTATAAACTGTCGGTGAAGTAGCCAGCTACGAACTGGTCCATTTTGTACAATTTGGTGACCTCAGGAAAGACAATACAGCCACATTACCATAACTCTGTTTATACAAGATTCTCAGTTGTGAGGCTTGCATCTAATTGTTGTATAAAATGAATGAGTAAAGATGAAACTATTTGTGAAATTATGTAATGTGATTTTAAACTGTTTAATGAAGGAAATTCCAATTCCCTTTGGAGTTTAACTAAATCATTGGCCCGCCCCATGAGAACAGACATTGATCTGCCGTCATGGGACAGCACCTTTCTACTGTTACGAATATAACCCCCACCGGGAGGAGTTCCCTTCAGACCAGTACCTCATCACAGAGATTTTAAGGTTTGAGTAGATTGCTGAATCTTTTAACCATACCACGTGGTTAAACTCTGAGACTATCGATCCAACAGAATAAGAGCTACTCTTCGATACTAATTACTAGTCTGCAGCTAGAAATGATGTACCCGTGAATGCGAAGGCCGACAACCGCCGAAACATCTATCTATAACAACATTGCTGAATGTTACTCTGAACTATCCATTCTAACCACGGCAGAGAGAGAGAGGGCGGACAAACTCTCCAACAGAAACTAACTTTCCAACAGAGATCACAATGACACACTGAGCGTAAATATATATATTGATTGCAATTATTCCCGAATGAGTGAGCGTTCATGTGCAAAGGGTTAGCATTTAAATTGTTAGAATTATCAAGTGTGTAGTGATTCATTTGCGTAATTCCCGCCTTTCTCAGTCTACACCCACTTCCCTTTTTTCTACCAAGCCCCTATACCGGTTTAGAACACTAGGGCACATCTCCTATCATTTCCTTATAACCATATCTACTTTGTTTGTATGTTCATTTCTGTGATTATTTAGTTAGTTAATAAATAAATGATTGAGACAATTGATGTATGGATGACTCATAGTGAAGACTGGGTTCGTGCAGATAACCAACAATTTATGACATTTGGAATGAGACTAACGTGAGGTAAAGAATAATTCATTAATTAGAAGACTAATTGATCAGATATTAAAATATCTGAAAGTTATATTATAACTTTGTAATCTGAATATTTTCCTTGGTGCCCCGACTTCCTAGTTAATTACATTTATCTGATTAGTTAACAAGTAATAATATTTACAGAGAATTGATTTGATAAACTAACAGTCTTCAGTTTAATGATGCCAAAGACACAACACTAGCTAACGTTAGCTAAACAGTTAGCTAGCTATGTTGTGCTAAATGGTGATGCTAGCTACTCCACCGACTCAACTGCTAACAGGCAGCTGCTTCATAAAAAAATTAATCCATTGTGATTTAATTGTAATGCTGCTAGTTATCTAGTTGTGGCAATCTGGTTATTATCAACAAGGGCTTAATGCAAATTCTAGCTAGCTTAACATACACTGTGTGAACATCGATCTCTTCACTTGGTTTCCAATGGAGCCTCACTGCTTCTTTCTTCTTTCTTTCTCTCTCTATCTCTATTTCTCTCTTTCTTTCTTTCTTTCTTTCTTTCTTTCTTTCTTTCTTTCTTTCTTTCTCATTCTCTCCCTCTTTCTCTCTCTCTCGCCTGTTCTCTCCCAGAGGTTGCCTAATTTTTTAATCTCCGTTGCCATGGAGTGCTTTTATATTTAGCCCGCTTCTGGTAGAGGGACCTGTGGTTTCCTTGTCTGCTAGGATTTAATGTTCAGAGGCGATGTGCTTTGCAGGTGTTGCTCTCTCTGCAGCATGGACAGCAGCTCTCACCCACTGTTTAGACTCCTGTGACAGCGCAGTTGATATGTGTGGTTTACAGACGAAACAGTATCAGCACAATGTCCCACTGAGCCTACTGTGAAAGCAGCATTGTGAAATGTTGTGAAAGACGCCACAAAAATGCACTTCAGCATGAGGTCATGTGAGATCCGGATCTCTGTCAGTAGTAGGCCTATTGTACAGGAGGTTGGTGACACCTTAATTGGGGAGGACGGGCTCGTGGTTATGGCTGAAGTGGAATGGTATCAAACACATCAAACACATGGTTTGATGCCATTCCATTTGCTCCGTTCCAGCCATTATTATGAGCCTTCCTCCCCTCAGCAGCCTCCACTGGGCCCTACTGCATGCTCTGACAACAACTGCCAACTGAGTTTTTTTTTCTCAAAACTGACAGATTTGTCTGAATTTTTCTATTTATTTAGATTTAACCTTCATTTATCTAGGCAAGTCAATTAGGAACAAGTTCTTATTTACAATGACGGCCTACCACATCAGGACACGAGAGACACCACAACACTACACAAAAAAGTGACCTAAGACAACAACACAGCATGGTAGCAACACAACATGACAACAACACAGCAGCAGCACAACATGGTAACAGCACAAATATGGTACAAACATTGTTCGGCACAGACAACAGCACAGAGGGCAAAAAGGTAGAGACAACCATTCATCAAGTGGAGCAGCCACAACTGTCCTAATATGGATGTCGTACATGTAGTTGTTCCTTCAAGTTCCAAGCTCCATGTTGAGTACCACTCAGAGTTAATCTATGAGATGAGAGTTGGTTGATACTTTTTTACATGTGGAGGACCACTGTAAACATAAGATTAAAGGGATGAATTGCTACTCTTCAACTATTAAAATGGCAGTAATGCAATTGTGCTACTTTTGTGCCTCGTAACAGAGTTTTGTTTCAGAAATGGACATCTGGGAGGTCTAGACTCAATAATTTGAGACATGCTTGAACATTTGTAACCCACTGTAGCTTACAGATCCTGCTTTATAAATAATGCACGAGGATGCAGTTGTCTCGTGCATCTTCAGTGTCATTTTAGTAGCAAAATTCCAAGATCCTTTGTTCTAAAATGCCCTTATGCTCAAGTAGTGATTGTGTAATTGTAGCTTGTTGGAAATTGCATTGGAGTTATTGGGCGAGGATTGGAGAGCGGAGTGGAGTTGGCCTGCTGTTGTGCTGCCCACGTGAGGTCTGGTAGTGTAACTGCATCGTTACAGCCTTGAAACACAAACACAGAAATATCTAATTTACTTATGTATTCACACCCCTGAGTCAATACTTTGTAGAAGGACCTTTGGCAGCGATACAGCTGTGAGTCTTTCTGGGTAAGTCTCTAAGAGCTTTCCACAGCTGGGTTGTGCAAGGTCCATTATTATTTTCTAAATTCTTCAAGTTCTGTCCAATTGGTTGTTGATCATTGCAAGACAAGACCTTTCCAGGTCCTTTCAAGTAGATTTAAGTCAAAACTGTAACTCGGCCACTCAGGAACATTTATTGTTTTCTTGGTAAGCAACTCCCGAGTGGGAGCAACTTGGTAAGCAACTTTAGGGCTTCTGAGTGGCGCAGCGGTCTAAGGCACTGCATCTTAGTGCTAGAGGTGTAACTGCAGAAGCTGGTTTGATTCTGGGCTGTATCACAACCGGCCGTGATTGGGAGTCCCATAGGGCGTCGCACAATTGGCCCAGCGTTGTCCGGGGCTGGGCTGCCATTGTAAATAACAATTTGTACTTAACTGGCTTGCCTAGTTGAAAAAAAACCCCTAAAAACTCCAGTGTAGATTTGGCCTTGTGTTTCAGGTTATTGTCCTGATGAAGGCAGTGGTTCATTTGTAAAACGGGAGGTGCCGGAACAAAAAGTGAGCACAAGAGGGGGGTGACCTGGGAAGTTGTGAGGTACCGGATTGCATGAGAAAAAAATGATCATCTTTATAATAAAGCATGCATATCATCACATTTGTGTAGTGACAGAGCAGTAGAGTAGAAGCATTTAAAGAACTTGCACACATGGGGAACATTTTTAGTGGCCAAGGGCCTGGGAAAAATGTGGCCTTTTATAAATGCATTTTATGCAATTCTACGTCATTTTACATGACTGGAGACTTTGACAAAATCTTTTTTAATAGAGCACAAATTATCGAAATGGCAGGCTACTTTTACACTGAAAAACTGAGAATCTGAGATCAATGAAAACTACCATGTCTTGAATCCACCATCCGCCTAGGCATAGGTGTGTGGAGACACACTGTAGGCTACAATATTAGGAGGAAATTATAGTCCTAAAAATGCTTTCCAGTTTCACTGACTCACCCAGTGATGCACAGCTCATTCACTGGTGATGGCCGATGCGCTTATGCCGAAAGCCTATCTCTCTCTCTCTCTCTCTCTCTCTCTCTCTCTCTCTCTCTCTCTCTCTCTCTCTCTCTCTTGTTACAGTTTTTCTCAATTGCTAAAACACTAAAACCCATTGGCTGAACAAAGTTCTCAGTTGCCTGGACTCATTTAGCTAATTATGCAGTCTGTTGTCAATACCTTAAACCATTTCACATGGTAAAACACAATTTGCAGATCTCACTTAGACTTTTCAACAAAACTCTAAACACATTCTCATTCTCAAAACACATTCTGCACTCTAATGCACATGTCATCCATACTGGTAAACACAAGTGGCAACAATCAAATACAAATAGAGAACACATGTCATTGATTGAACACAACCACTCAAAATTGATTTAACCTGTTTCAAATGATGCGACACAACCAATATAAGCCAGTTCAGAGAGCAAACAGGTTGTTGAAGGTGGGAAGGAGAACGTTTGAGAATGGATAGAAGAAACAATGTGAGAGGACGAGGACGAATGCGTATGCGAGGTGGGCGACGAGGAGGAAGACGAGGGCAAGAAAGAGGAAGAGGAGGATGAAGAGGAAGACAGAGTGGAAATATCTGATGAAATTCGAGCAACAGTTATAGAACATGTTCTTGTCCATGGACTGACAATGAGGGAAGCAGGACTTAGAGTGCAACCCAATTTGAGCCGATTTTCTGGGTCCACCATAGTAAGGACATTCAGAGAAGAGAACAGGTACAGTATACTACTGTATTTTTGTAATTACAAATTTACTGTACTACACTATATGCAGCTGTTTCAATAGACATTTGTAAAGTTAATCACTGTGTGTATTGTACTGCATGAATATGTTTTGTAATTGCACAACTACTTTTTGTAGAATTGCAAGGCTGCCACATGCAGGTGGAAGGACAGCTATATTCACTCGGGAGCAAGAGGCCGTTATAGTTGGCATGGTCCTTCAAGATAATGCAATACGACTCAGAGAAATCCAGGAACGAGTGAAACAAGACAACACACACTTCCAGGGGATCGACAGTGTGAGCATTTCCACAATTGACCGTGTCCTCCATCGTAACAGGATGCGAATGAAACAAGTATACACAGTACCTTTTGAGGGCAACTCACCAAGGGTGAAAGAACTGCGAGCTCAGTATGTGCAAGTAAGTGTACATTCAGAAACATTTACTGTAATCCAGATTGTCTACAGTACTAACACATACTATGTGAATGACATTACTCTTCAGTACATACAATGTATGTGAATCAGAAGTGCATACAGTAGGCCTAATTGTACTCTACAGTATAGCACTGTCTCTGTACGACTTACAAAATCCTACATACAGTATATTGTATTTCTACACAGACAATATTTGACTTGGAATCCTTGGACAGACCCCATGAGTTCATCTTTGTCGATGAAGCAGGCTTCAATCTAACAAAGAGGAGAAGGAGAGGCCGAAACATGATTGGACAGCAGGCCATTGTTGAAGTCCCTGGTCAACGAGGTGGCAATGTCACAATCTGTGCTGCTATCAGCAGCCATGGTGTTCTACATCACCATGTTACACTCGGGCCATATAACACCCAGCACCTTCTAAGATTTATTGCCAATCTAAGAGATATTTTATTTGAGCAGCATGTTCAAGAGTAGCAGGGTCAAGAGCTAAATGAGAATCCCATTCCCACCTATTGTCACGATCGTCAAAATGAGTGGACCAAAGCGCAGCGTGGTAAGTGTTCATCCTTGTAATTTATTTTACCTCAGAACACTACAAACAAACAAATAAACAATGAAAACGACAGGCACGTCTTGCAGGCTTAACAAGCAGTACAAAATTAAGATCACACAACTACAGGTGGGGAAAGGCTGCCTAAGTATGATTCCTAATCAGAGACAACGATAGACAGCTGCCTCTGATTAGGAACCATACTCGGCTCAAAACAAAGAAATAAACATCATAGAATGCCCACCCCACCCCACACCCTGACCTAACCACATAGAGAAACAAACCGTCTCTCTCAGGTCAGGGCGTGACACCTATGTGACAGTGTGGGACAATGTCAGTTTCCACCGAGCTGCTCAGGTAAGGGAATGGTTTAACATCAATGGGCAGTTTATGAACTTGTACCTCCCTCCATACTCGCCTTTCCTGAATCCGATTGAGGAGTTTTTCTCCTCTTGGAGATGGAAAGTGTATGATAGACAACCCTACACCAGAGTAAATCTGCTGCAAGCCATGGATTTAGCCTGTGGTGATATAGGTGAGGAATCATGTCAGGGCTGGATACGGCACACAAGAGGCTTCTTCCCCCGTTGCCTCAGGAGGGACAATATTGGTTGTGATGTCGACGAAGTGCTCTGGCCTGACCGAGCTCAAAGACAAGAAGAAGCACATTGATCACATGTTTACTCCTTTGATTTTTGTCCCTTTTAGTATTGTATACTGTAGTACAGTGCATTGTAGGCTGTATATTGTACAATGGACAAATTGTATGGCCCTGAACATTGTGCTTTCCATTTATTAACAGTACTGACTGCTCAATAGATTTTGGCTGGTTGTAGGTTCATATCAACAAAGAACAAGAATTACAGTATCACAGAGACAAAGGACAAGTTTGTGAGATGCAGGGTACAGTACTGTAAAAATAGGGGTACAAGAAGGAGGAAGAACAAAAAACTAAATTGCAAAGAGCAAAGCAGAGTAGTAATTTCTGATCAATTTTGAGCTACTATGATAGAACGTGTTTTCGTTCATCAAAAGACAATGACGGAAAAATATGAATATTTTTTTAGATTAAAAATGTACTTCTCCCTGAGAATTGTATGTTTTGAACAATGTGTTTTCTATTTTTCGGTGTATTGTTTACTGACTGCTTGAGAGTGTATATCATTTTGATCACTTTGTTTCTGATTTGAGAGCAGTGTCTGATTTTGAACACAGGTAAAACTGTTTTGAGGTGAATGTTTCATTTTGTGAGAGGAGTCAGAGGTTATGTAAATAGTGCTTGAAGATGAGGTTTGGTGTTTAATGTTTTCAGGAAATGGAGCAAGGTTTCAGAAATTGTGTTTTAGCAATTGAGAAAAACTGTAAACAATATTTGGAAGTTGATCAAATATTTTGGTAGCCTACAGCATAGAGTCTTCGCTTTTCAGCAGAAGCCATTTACTTTCCAACCTGTGTTTTCCCTCGATTGTATTTGAAATATTGCGAAAGGCCTGTTTTGTCTGCATGATGTTTTTTCACTGACAGATTTGTAGGCTAATCCTTGTTATTGGGCTACAATCCACAGCTAGGCTATTTTTAAAAATAAGCTATTGATCGTCTGTGTCTAAATTATAGGCCTTCTCATGGTGTACAGTAGTAGTAGTAGTAGTAGTAGTAGTAGTATTCTGAATGATTTCATTAACAGACAGCAATAATTCAATAATTTTGGCACATGTATTTTAATATATCAGAGGTGCTGCAGTGCTTCATTAAGGAAATGATTAAGTGCATGAATTGCAAGCTCATGTCTATCAGAGCAGTGAGGGAGAGGGATCATATAAATGGAATCTCATTCTAGTTATGTGAGAGATACTGGTGCGTTTCTCACACAGCCACCGCCAAGCGTTGGTCTCAAACAGGTTACAATGTTGCGCAAACCATAAGCCCGGGCCGGCCCAACACAAATCAACTCTTAGAATATCAGGCCCAGGCTGAAAATGTACTTTTTCACGTTTGTTTTTTTTTGAGGTAGGAGAATGAATGAAGAGGCAACTCGAATTAACTTTGATCGCTTTTTAAAATAATTTTTACATTGAAAAAAGTGAATTATTTTTCATGCCACGAGAGGTACAGGATCCAGCCAAATAGGTTCCGGAACAAAACAGTCCAAAACAGAGAGGTGCCAGATCCTGTTCCGGCAGGATCTGGCTCAAATGAAGCACTGACTAAAAGGTGAAAGGTGCTTCACTGGCTCAATGGTGCTTCAACAAAGTACTGTGTAAAGGGTCTGAAGACTTACGGAAATGTGATAGACCTTTTTTATTTTTTGTAAATTCACAATAACAAGTTTTTGCTTTGTCATTATGAGGTATTGTGTGTAGTGTCATGACGTTGGCCTGTGGGTAAGGTTTATGACCCCCCCATAAATACCTTCTCCCTTCCCCTCTCTCTCTGACCCTACTGAAGGACTGGAATAGCCTGTGTTAAATATAGAGAGTCTGGGAACATCAAACAAATGGGGAAAGGAACCATCTTTTGCTAATAAAACCAGTTGGAAATATGCTTGATAACGTAATGAGTATGTATGTCAGTTCATTGTTATCTGAGACATTATGATTGATGGCAGGACAACATAAACTGTACCGGAGAAAGTATACACCCTCTAGTTATCAGAGTCACATGGAATTGTTATGCAATTGAAATGTTTGATATTGAAATTGTTTGTTAGGAGATTAAATGTAATTTTAGCTTCCAAATGAGAGAATTGGGTTTTCATAGGGAAAGTGCCCTGCCGATCAGTGGCCAACCCTGTGAAGAGACATGGGGTTATAAACGATGAAACCCCTCCTTTCCCCTCTCCACTATATAAGTCTTTGACGAAAAGACATTCCGGGTTCCAGTACGAGAGGTCTGCAGCCTCGACGTTATAAGGACAGACATGTTAACTAAACCATATCAAGGACAGAACTAAGCCAACCTCGGCGTGAGCTTTGATGGCGAACTGGTATGAACTTTGAGCTTATTCACTACAGAAGTGATACTTCCTAGCCGTTGAGTTAGCCGCTGCTAACGTGGGCTAGGAAAGGACGGACGACGGATCCAGTCTAACAGACGGACGAAGATACCACCACGTATCTAATTTACCACCATTGACATTCTTCCACTACACAACAGGAAGATCTGTTGGCCAACCACGGCCAGCATCTACGACCAATCTACCGAAGCGCAGCTCAGAGTAAATATTTATTGCATTTTCCTTTTCCAAATGGGCGGTAATTTAGAATGCATAAGATAATGTATTTACGATAGCATAGCTGCTGTTTCTGTGTTCCTAAATCTTCCCGCTCTTTCATTCAAGCCCAACCCCCTTTTCCTTTGTGTAACCAGCCATGATACAGGCTCAGTCCACCAGGACGTTTTCTGTATGACATCATATGAATTCTGTGTATTTGTAATTCTGTGTGATTAGTTAGGTATTTAGTAAATAAATAATTAAACCCAATTTTGTATTGCTGATTCAACTTGTTAGCCAGGGTTCGTGAAGATAACCAAGAATTTATAACTTTCATGATGAGATTGAAAATAAGATTAGATTGACTGCTATCGATGTAAAATATTACTAAGTATTTTAAGAGTTTATTCAGAAGATAACAGCTCTATAAACGTTCTTCTGTGGTGCCCCGACTTTCTAGTTAATTACATTTACATGATTAGCTTAATCAGGTAATATTAATTACAGAGAAATAATTTTATAAGTTAGCATGTCATATCACTTAATCCGGCATAGCCAAAGACACGACAGTAGATTGACGAAAACAACTAAAATGTTAATCAATTTTAGAATAAGGCTGTAACATAACAAAATGTGGAAAAAGTCAAGGTGTCTGAATACTTTCCCAGTGCACTGTAATTGGATGGATTCACAGAAATGCTGTGTTTTCTTGAGTTTCAGTGCTCTTGTTTCACATAGGGAAAGACTATGCCAGACCAGTATTCGATAAGAAGGTGTTTACTAATATCTTTGATGAAATATTACACATAAATGCAGAGTTTTACTCAATATGGGCCATTTGGGTTTGCTCCAACTTATACTATTCAATGGTGCCTGGCCTGCAAAATATTCAATAATCCTAAAAGGAATTTCAACCCAAGGAGAAAATGTACGAACACATCTGTGTTGCCACAATTAGAAGATGCATGCATTCGTGATGAATAAAAATGATCTGGTGAATATTCATGATGAGCTATGTTCATGTATTCATTTATTTTCCTTTTTGTGCCAGAGAGAAGTGCAACATCCTCATTTGAATGTCCCAATCAATGGCACATGCTCACAAAAAAGTACTTGTAGTATGGTAATAAAAAAGCTATCAAAATAGTATAGTAGTCCTACACATTACCATGTAGCATCATTCAATTATTTCTCAGCCTCTTTTCAAAATGGCTCCAAACAAGTGATTTCTACCTTTTAATTCTACTGTGCAGCTGCTGCGTCTCAATAAAATCCAAACGTGTCTCTACAAGATTATCAACAGGGAGATGCAGTAGTAACTATGCAGGGGTAACTACACAAGCAGCTTGTAGAACTGATGTACAACCAATTTGACAAAAGTGTTACACAACTGTTGTGGAGACACCACACAATGGTTGTGTAAAATAATGTGTGCACACAAACTCTCAGTTTGATCACAAAAATAAAGAGTGTGTCAAATGTGCTGTACATCAGTTGTAAAGTACCAGTCAAAAGCTTGGCCACACCTACTCATTCAAGGGTGTTTCTTAAGTCTTACAATTTTCTACATTGTAGAATAGTAGAGAAGACATCAAAACTATGAAATAACACATATGGAATCATGTAGTAACCAAAAAAGTGTTGAACACATCAAAATATATTTTATATTTGAGATTTTTCAAAGCAGCCACCCTTTGCCTTGACAACAGCTTGCACAATCTTGGCATTCTCTCAACCAGATTCATGAGGTAGTCACCTGGAATGCATCTCAATTAACAGGTGTGCCTTGTTAAAAGTTAATTTGTGGAATTTCTTTCCTTCTTAATGCGTTTGAGCCAATCAGTTGTGTTGTGACAAGGAAGGGGTGGTATACAGAAGATAACTCTATTTGGTGAAAGACCAAGTCCATATTATGGCAAGAACAGCTCAAATAAGCAAAGAGAAATGACAGTCCAGCATTACTTTAAGACATGAAGGTCAGTCAAAATTTCAAGAACTTTGAAAGTTTCTTCAAGTGCAGTCGCAAAAACCATCAAGCGCTATGATGAAACTGGCTCTCATGAGGAACACCACAGGAATGGAAGACCCTGTGGAATGGAAGACCCAGACCCACCTCTACTGCAGAGGATAAGTTCATTAGAGTCTTAGAAATTGAAGCCCAAATAAATGCTTCAGTTCAAGTAACAGACACATCTCAACATCAACTGTTCAGAGGAGACCGCATGAATCAGGCCTTCATGGTCGAATTCCTGCAAAGAAACCACTAATGAAAGGACATCAATAATAAGAGACATGCTTGAGCCAAGAAACATGAGCAATGGACATTAGACCGGTGGAAATCTGTCCTTTGGTATGATGAGTCCAAATTTGAGATTTTTGGTTCTAACCGTCATATCTTTGTGAGACATAGAGTAGGTGAACGGATTATCTCCTGATGTGTGGTTCCTATCGTGAAGCATGGAGTAGGAGGTGTGATGGTGTGGGTGTGCTTTGCTGGTTACACTGTCAGTGATTTACTTAGAATTCAAGGCACACTTAACCAGCATGGCTACCACAGCATTCTGCAGTGATACACCATCCCATCTGGTTTGCGCTTAGTGGCACTATCATTTGTTTTTCAAGGGCTATTTGACCAAGAAGGAGAGTGATGGAGTGCTGCGTCAGATGACCTGGCCTCCACAATCACTTGACCTCAACCCAGTTGAGATGGTTTGGGATGAGTTGGACCGCAGAGTGATGGAAAAGCATCCAACAAGTGCTCAGCATAATGTGGGAACTCCTTCGAGCATTCCAGGTGAAGCTGGTTGAGAGAATGCCAAGAGTATGAAAAGCTGTCAGTGTTTAACACTTTTTTGGTTACTAGATGATTCCATATGTGTGATTTCATAGTTTTGATGTCTTCACTATTATTCTACAATGTAAAAAATAGTAAAAATAAAGAAAAACCCTTGAATGAGTAGGTGTGTCCAAACTGGTACTGTACAACTTAAGTGTGTACAGGGCTTATTTGTTTCAGGTAGCTAATAATGTTGTGACCTCCATGACGGCGATAGAGGACACCATAGTCTTCTATCGAATGTTATTACTTGGCGCGGGCGAAACTGCACTGCACTGTAGCATCGCTCAGACCTAGGTTGCATCTCAAATTGCACCCTATTCCCTATATAGTGCATTCCTTTTGACCACGGGCCATAGGGCTCTGGTCAATAGTGCACTATATAGGGAATAGGATGCCATTAGCGAGGCAGCCCTAGCCAGTTGCTTGTTTCCATGTTGTCACATAGCAACAGATTTGTCTCTTGAACACAGTCTGAAAACTACAGGTAGCTAATATCTTTTTGTATTTGTGTTCTATGTACACATTTTTACTAGTTTCCCAAGAGGGGAGACCCTAACGTTTCAATTAATATCATATGGCATTTTAAATCTTTATTATTGTTTACTGTTAAAATAAAAACCCATTAAATGAGAAAAAACCTTTCCATCTATCTTGAAATATGCCATCTTATGTCACATAAGATATTGGAGAGGTAAAAATCCACAGGCTGTATGTCCGGATGATGTCAGAGAGAGTTCCGATGGTGATGTCAGAAAGAGTTCCGTAGTTTTGTCATTGTGCTCCACTCCTATTGGCTCATCTCCTCAGGCTTGGGTGGGGCAGTCTCGCGGAGGGGCGAATGGGGAGGAGTTAAAAGGGCGACGTTGAGGGATTGAGCCGTAATAGAACTCTTTCGTCTTCTGTGAGAGAGAGAGAGTTATGGTGAGTGGGTGGGTGGGTGGGTGGGTTGAGGGCAAGCATCCACTAGCGCTTGTGCTTATCTGGAAGAATTGTATAGGTACAAGCAATATGGTGGCAGCTCAACCTGCCGTTGTGCTTACACCTATCCAGGCCTCTCAGATCTACACATGTGCCTAAGCCTAGGAGCTTTCCCTGAGTGGGCCTTCGTCCCTCTTAGTTTTATCTCTGGTTCTTACCCCTGTAGCACCACCATATCCTCCTGGTTGTCCCCACTGATGCAGCTTTCTGTCTGGGGGAGGCTCTGTTCATTGAAGAGGTCCTTCTCCTCCGCTCCCTGGGAGCAGCGCCGCTCCCCCATCTCGCTCGCCTCGTCAGTCTGCACCACGATGGAAGGCAGCCGCCCCCTGCGGTGAATAGGGTCCTCTGCAAACAACTCTGACTCTGTGGCCATGGGAGTCAGGGTGCAGGGGAAGATCTGGGGGAGAGAGGGGTGGCAGGGAGAGAGAGGCAGGGGGAGAGAGGCAGGGGGAGAGAGGGGTGGCTGGGAGAGAGGCAGGGGGAGAGAGGGGTGGCAGGGAGAGAGAGGCAGGGGGAGAGAGGGGAGGCAGGGGGAGAGAGGCAGGGGGAGAGTGGGGTGGCTGGGAGAGAGGCAGGGGGAGAGAGGGGTGGCAGGGGGGAGAGAGGGGAGGCAGGGAGAGAGAGGCAGGGGAGAGAGAAGGGTGGCAGGGAGAGAGGGGGGAATGTAAATATAACCTTCATTTATAAACCATTCCGGTGATGAAGACAGCAGTGACCAGGCAAGTTTGTGGGTCACTTTGTCGTGAGTGTGAGTGTGAGTGTGAGTGTGAGAGAGAGAGAGAGAGAGAGAGAGAGAACCTGGAAGACTCTGCTCCCTCTCCTCTGCACTGGATTTGCTGAATCCACTGGAGCAGTCATCACATTCACACTGCACAGACACAAGAAGAGTGTGTTAAAACACAGCAAGATACCACCACATAGCACACAGATATCATTTAACACGAGTAACACAGCCACACACACACACAAGAACATACAGAGTCATGTTCCGTGCGGTTGTCGACAACATGCCTTTGATTGAATCCCGGCCATAGGTTAAAATATAATTTAGGTTAATGCAAGTTCTTGTGCTGTTAGGGGAATAACCTATGTGTAAATGTAATCTGCTCGTTTTGTTTGTCTTGTTTAGTTTCTTAATCATTGTACCTAAACTGTATGTGTAAACATGTATACGCAGGGCCCAGCTGTAAAAGAGACCTTGGTCTCAGTCTGTGTTCCTTGTTGAAATAAAGGTATAATAAATACATATAATTTGAAAAGCTCACTGCTCAGGTGACATTATGTCCCCAAACAACACATGCTGTTCTACAGGGCAATTGGGGGCTGCCCTCTTCTATATGTAGAGTGGAGGCTGGTGGGAGGAGCTATAGGAGGATGGGCTCATTGTAATGTCTGGAATGGAATTAATGGAACGGAGTCAAATGTGGTTTCCAAATCACAGGCTGTAGCTTTAATGGCGAGGGGGAGGAAGTCTCTCCTTCTCCTCGTTAGCTAAACCCCCACAGTAAGACCTTAACGAGGTAACAGGCTTGCACGCCCAATGACTCATCATTGGGGAAAGAGAAAGTGAAGGGGGGAGGGGAGGAGAGCGGGATGATGAGGCAGAAAACAAGGACACAAAGCCACAACACAGATGTGGTTCCATTGCCAGTGGGGGTGGGACCCCAATCCTGGACACCAGAAATACTGAATGGAGTTAGGATCGATTCTATTTTGGATTCATTTGAAAAAGTGACTTGAATGATCCTCATTGAAGAGGAATTTCCCTTCCGATATCGTGAATTTAATTTGAATTCGTATCCTGAAGGAACTGAATTGAAATTGACCCCAACTTTAATACTGCCCAATTCTGTTGTCAATGATCGCTTACTGACCGGTAAACGTTCAAGAACACAAAATGAGGAACAACCGTTCTGCGCTCAACATCATCAATGTAACAGGAACCAACAGACACTAACCAACATAACCACATTTACATCAACAATTTGTGGTTCCCTGAACAGTTTAGTTTTCGCTCTAGATATTGTCACAGTCCCTCATTTTTTGGGATGCATATTATAGAATGATAGTCAGTACTAGGCTGCCAATGCCAAGCTTGCTTGTTACTGCTCTAGCATTGGCCCACGCTCCGGGGTGAAGTTTCTCCTAGGTGCAGATCTAGCTTCCCCTCCCCGAATCATAACCTTAACAATTATTGGAGGAAAAGCAGCCCAAGATCAGTGTCTAGGGGAAACGTCACCCCCCCGGGTCTTACCTGTGGGGAGAGGGTAACCGGGTTACCATTTCCAACAGAGAGTCCTGGAAATGGTTGTTCTGAGTTCAGAAGATAGTCCAAACCTTCAAATCAAATAAATCAGGAACATCACCCGAAAACTGAAACCAAGTCTGATGCTCTTTTGGATTTTGTTTCTGTCTTTCTTCTGTTATTTTACTTCTATCTCTCTCTTTGGACCTCTATCCCTCTCTCTTCTCTGTCTCCCATTCACTGACAGATGCATACAGTGAGTACCTACACCCTCATGCACTCACACGATCCCAAGCCAGCTTTACCGACTGACCAGCTTAACGTCACTTTAAATTAAAAACGAGCAGGTGACATCATGGTGACTATCGTTGCACGGGGTTGGCCACTAAGGAGCCACGGGAAAAATGGCCACCGCAGACAGAGAGTCCAGGGAAGTATTCATTAATGCAGAAGTTCAGGTAGTCCTGTTTCAGCTTGTTTGATTCCTTTTGTGTCCTAGTAAATACGACCCAGCTGATACAGCACCCCATATTTTACATCACACAAAATAACTGTGTCTAAAATGGCTCTCTATTCCCTTTATAGTGCACTACTTATGCAAATCATACTTCTATGATTACTTTAATTAATAGGTATAGATGTCTTTTAGTGATGGAGGGTAAACACAAATGAGTATATCCCCAGATCAGAGTAGAGCTAGAGCATAAGCTGCAGTAAAACAGCACATGGACACAGACACAGTCTGATAATACTGCTAGCGAGAGCATGCTATACCTCTGAAATGTACTTGAATTGACATGTTAAAGCCACGGTTACTGGTATTTTGTTGGTTGCCATTTCTTGTTGTAGGGGGAAGTGACCTCTAGACACTGATCTTGGTTCAGTTTTGCATTTTCCCAACTATGAAAAATGCATGATGATGTGGCAAGTGACACTTTGCTTCTTGAAAGTCCAATATCTTGAAAACTTGACTGCTGACATGCTAAACATTTCGGGACTGTATCAACAGTGGACAAGAAAATCTGTGAAGGTTAGGATTGGGGAAGCTGATCCTAGATCTGTACCTAGAGGAAACTTCACCCCGGAGTCCATTTCAGATTTCCAGAGAATAAATGGATGTAAAGCGTTTTGTCCAGCGGCTTTATGCTTCTGTTATTGATAGTGCATGTGATTGTGTTGCTAGTCTGTAGGTTAGAGTTGCTCTGCCCAATACAGTTCAATTCATGGGTCATTCTTGCTTTTCACCACCTGGCGGCACTAGTACATGTAAATGATTATAGGTGAGCCAGGGTTGCAAGTTTGAATAACACGACTGACAGGGGTACTTCTGACAGGATTTCAGGTGACACTTACTACCGTTGTACCCTTGAGCAAGGCATCTAACGCCAAAGCAACCCCAGGGGCACTGCACTGCGGCTTACCGTTGTCAGCAAAATGTCACATTTCTGTTGTAATGGACATAAATATCTATTCTATTCTAAATAACTATTATATTTTCTTAAATTCTGTTCTATTCTGTGTGCAGTGGTACTCTATTGTGACTGAACAGCACTTCTCTCTCCTGCTGTACAATAGACCGGCAGGTAGCCTCGTGGTTAGAGCGTTGGACTAGTAACTGAAAGGTTGCAAGATTGAATCCCTGAGCTGAACAAGGTAAAAAATCTGTTGTTCTGCCCCTGAACAAGGCTGTTTACCCACTGTTCCTAGGCTGTCATTGAAAATAAGAATTTGTTCTTCACTGACTTGCCTAGTTAAATAAAGACCTAGACAGTGTCTCATAGTGTGTGCTTGATAATGGATGCCTCTGAAATGGCACACTGGGCCTGGTTAAAAGTAGTGTACTGTAAAGGGTGCCATTTGGGGGACACCCAATGACTCATGGGCTCTACTGTATTGTGGCTCACATGTCAAGATGTGTCCCTCAAACAGAGTTTTAACTCCTCTTTTCACAAGGGGATTCTGTCTGTCTTTGCATGAGCGCCCACACTGTGCCTGGGTAGAAGTCGTCTCTAGGCACAGATCTAGGGTCAGATTACTCTCCCCCAAATCCTAACCACAACCATTTAGGGTAAAATGCAAAAACTGATTATAAATCAGCATCTAGAGGCAACTTCCCTTTACTCTGTGTGGTCTATGTGGGCAGCAACCAGGGTTGGGGTCAATTCCAATTTAATGAAACTATTCAAGGAGGTAAAGTGATATTTTGTCAACTGAAAAAAGGGAACATTGGGATTGGAATTTCAGTTTACTTTCTGAATTCAACTAATTGAAATGGAAATTAAACCCAACCCTGGTGCCCACACTACTCTCCCAGCATGCATTGGTTCTGGACAGAGCTGACCCTTGAAGCAGATCTAGGATCAGTTTACCCCGTCCCAAATTAACCAGTCAATGCTAACGTTAGATCAGCATTGGGTCTGACCAGGGTGAAGCTTCTTTTTTCTTTTTCTTTTTTACATTTATTTAACTAGACAAGCCAGTTAAGATCTTAAGAACAAATTCTTATTTACAATGACGGCCTACCAAAAGGCAAAATGCCTCCTGCGGGGAGGGGGGCTGGGATTAAAAATGTAAAATAAATAAAATATAAATATAGGACAAAACAACACATCATGACAAGCTAGCTGCCCAGTGTTCTGTGCTATTCCCTGGCGTGTCCCAGAGCACCACTTCCTTAGGAAAACATTCCACTGACACCGTCTGCACCACACTGCTATACTGTTGTTGCTGTGGGCTCCTATACAGTACACAAACCCTTTCACATGGGCACCACACACTTATTCACTAAGTCTAAGATATGCTATGCACACATAATTCAAACACACACTGTGCACATACGGATATGCTACACTGAACAAAAATATTAACACAACATGTAAAGTGTTCATCCCAGAAAATGTTGATACGCACAAAAAGCTTATTTCTCTCATATTTTGTTTACATCCATGTTAGTGAGCATTTCTCCTTTGCCAAGATAATCCATCCACCTGACAGGTGTGGCATTTCAAGAAGCTGATTAAACAGCATGATCATTACACAGGTGCACCTTGTGCTGGGGACAATAAAAGGGCACTCTAAAATGTGCAGTTTTGTCACCTAACACAATGTCACAGATGTCTCAAGTTTTGAGGGACATTCTTGCTGTTGCCAGAGAATGTGATGTTCATTTCTCTACCATAAGCCGTCGTTTTAGAGAATTTGGCAGTACGTCCAACCGACCTCACAACTGCAGACCACGTGTAACCATGCCAGCCCAGGACCTCCACATCCGGCTTCTTCAACTGCGGGATCATCTGGGACAAGCCACCTGGACAGCTGATGAAACTGAGGAGTTTTTCTGTCTATAATATAGCCCTTATGTGGGAAAAAAACATTCTGATTGGCTGGGCCTGGCTCCCAAGTTGGTGGGCCTATGACTGCGGCCCTACCCAGTCATGTGAAATCCATAGGTTAGGGCCTAATTGACTGATTTCCTGTAACTCAGGAAAATCGTTGAAATTGTTGCATGTTGTGTTTATATTTTTGTTCAGTATAGATGTGCACCAACAAAAGACAGAAATGCATGTACAGTGCACACAGGAACGCACGCAGGCACATGCACACTCCACATGCACACACACCTACACAGCAAATTGACCAGTGTTACCTAGTGTTGATTTTCCAGTGTAACATTTCTAGTATTGATTCAGGAGTTAAATGAACTCTGTAAGTGTTAAATTAACACTCAGTGGTGTTGGAGCGGGCAGGCCTTCTCCTGGGCCTACCCCAGGAGGAAGAGCAGCTCCCTCTTGACAAGGGTGAGATATCTGTCAGGCACGCAGAGAAGCGTGTCACCACCTGGGTGTCAGAAGGCGGGAAGGAGAAAAGTAGTTGAGTGTCATCCGCATAGCAATGATAGGAGAGATCATGTGAGGATATGACGGAGCCTATCGACTTGGTGTATAGAGAGAAGAGAAGAGGGCCTAGAACCAAGCCCTGGGGGACACCAGTAGTACGAGTACGTGGTGCAGACAGAGATCCTCTCATTAGGAGCGATCTGCCAGGAAGGATGCAATCCAGGAGTGTGCAGAACCTGAGACACCCAGCCCTGAGAGGCACGAAATGCATTGTCATATGTGCACAATATGCAAGTGTGCACCCACACACTCACAAACACAATTCAAAACACACTTATCAATATGGAGTTTAAATGAACACCGTATTGAATTATAAACTGGGTAGTGCGAGTCCTGAATGCTGATTGGCTGAAAGCCGCGGTATATTAGACCATATACCACGGGTATGACAAAACATGTATTTTTACTTCTCTAATTAAGTTGGTAACCAGTTTATAATAGCAGTAAGTATACGTCAGCATAAAGCATGCTTTCTGCAGGATGTGCTATGAAAACAATGAAACATTGGAATAAAATAGAGAGACAAGAAGAAAAAAAGAGAGGCTGATTTGAAGGGAGGCAGGCAGGAGCAGCGGTGTATTTATAAACAGAGAAGTAGAGGAAGGGGGCAGTTCACTGGAGAAATCAAAACAGAAAAGTTGGGAGGAGAGAGAGAGAACGAGAGAGGGAAGAAAGCTTAACAGACAAACAATGAGCGACAGACACCGGGGGAGAAGGACAGACAGACAGAGAGAATAAACGGGTGGACAGACTGAGTGAGTTGAGGATTTTCAGAGCCAGTGAGCTGGAAAAGAGAAGTGGACAACCACTGTGCCCCTGAAAAGAGTGAGTGAAGAAGGTAGGGAGGAGGGCTGTGAAGACAGAAGGAGAGAGAGAGGTGAGATGGAGGGTCTGCAAAAGGTTGAGGGACCGAAATATCTCATGGACCGTGGACAGTTTTGTAACTGTAGTGAGATTTGAGGAGACCATAAAGCATGTACCTGAGGTACAGAGTAGTGTATGTTTTGGTTTGACCACATACAGTCCTAGAAAATGGAGATACAATTCTGTGAAAGAGGTGGAATATTTTGAACTTTGAAGTTTTAGAAGGACAGAAGAATTGACGTATAAGGAGGACGAGAGACAGAGATTACAAAGCAAAAAGGAGGAAAACATTTAAACAATCTTTTTTTACACATTAACACAATCCTCCATCTACTGTAATATTGCAGACACTGCATTTGGACAGAAGGAGAGAGAGAGAGAAAGAAGGAGAGGGAGAGAAGGGACGCACCAAAAAAGGGCTGGAGTTAGAGTCGGAGTAACTGCATGCTTAACAGACACTGTAGAGCCACGGGGAGAGAAGAGTAAGGAGGCGGACAGACAGACAGACAGAGACAGAGACAGAGACAGAGACAGAGACAGACAGACAGACAGACAGACAGACAGACAGACAGACAGACAGACAGACAGACAGACAGACGGACAGACAGGAACATTTCAGCTGGTGTAAGCCCCCATCAGTCACACACGACCACACCCCCCCACACACACAAACACAAATACACACACTGTACAGAGTGAAGGACTGACAGATGACAGGGGAGTTGCAAGGGGCACAGAGCAAAGATAGACAGATCGAGAGAGAGAGAGGGAGGGAGAAAGAGAGAGAGAGTGACAGAGACAGGGAGGAAGAGAGAGAGCGGGGAGGCACCGTAAACTACAGGAAGCCCCGGTGTGAAACAAACAGGGGACAGTGGCTAGAAGAGCTCCACTCCGGAACCAGCCACCAGCCTCCAGTCTCCATGGACTCCAGGGAGTCGCAGCACCGCTGAACCCAGGCCCTCCTCTGCTGGACAGCATGTCGGCGGGCCCGGGACCTCGTGACTCA